>NC_133146.1:54751644-55417715 GCF_048418815.1 Hemitrygon akajei
AGGTTCTGATTCATTTTCAGCGGGCATGGAAAGTCTTACTGAGCATGTTGAAATTGATACCATTTCTCTCTCTTATGAAATGGTCATCAGTGATATTTTTTAACTGATAATTGGCAGAAGGAAGGTGGCACTCTGCAAATAAGTTCAGATGAAACTTTTCCAATTATCAGTTGTCAATAAACTGCACCTGCTTGGTAATTCCCTCATAAAACTTCAATTCTGTTGGAGAATGACGGGCATTGGATTTGCAGGATGCAATGACAACTAATCTCTTTTCCCTGGAGAAGGAGACCTGTTAACCACACTGTTTGATCTGAATGAAGTGTTGAGGTTTTTTCTCCAAACACTATGACTGTCTTTTTAAGAATGCTACAAACCTTTGCTGTAGTTTCTAATTTCACAGACAATTGGGTAAAAACCTTTGCACAGCTTTGCTTTCATTAAGAATCTGGGATTGTGCCTTGTTTTATTTGCTTCTTGTTTCACCTTAAAGCTTTCAGAGGGCATTTTATGCTTCGTAGCTTTTGGCAGTACTTGTTATGGATGGCAGAAGCTTAAATAGCATTTATTATGCTAAATATATTGTGCTGTAGATGTAAGTTAATGATAAAATTTAAGGCACTGTCTAGCATGTTGAATGTTTTCTGCTTGTGAAATGTACATGAAACTGTGTAACAGAATATTTATCACTTTAACAAAAGCTGGTTCACATTAAGCCTTATAGCTAATACGAGCCTTGAACTTTGTACCAGAGCATGTCAAGTTTTAAATTTAATATCAATATTTATTACTGAATGCAACAGTTGTAGTGGAAAAGATGTCTGTCTGTTCAAACTGAAGAAATTATTAACGTATTAACTTTTCAGTTTTGTACTTGAATTTTAACTTGTGTTTGTTTTTTGCTACTTCCCCAGCTGCTAAAAGAGCTGGAGGCTGTATTTTTTCAAAAGTACTTTTGACTAGTTTTGCTGTAATCAATTTTTTTTTAAGTCACCTTGCCCTATGTCCCCCTATTTTTTGCATCCTGTGTCACTCTAGAATCCAGCACAATGATACGTACTATCATACTAAAAATACTGTATATATTTGTGGTTTTCCTCAGTCCCTGATTTCCTTCCTTTTCTTGTGGAGACATATGATTCCATAGATGTATAAAGACACCCAGCAAAATGGCTTTGCTTAATGTGTGGTCCCAGTGAATCTGTTATAGCAGTATTGCAGCCAAATAGGTTTTCTCAATTAGTACAACACCACACACAAAATGCTGATGGAACACAGCAGGCCAGGCAGCATCTATAAGGAGAAGCACTGTCAACGTTTCGGGCCGAGACGCTACGTTGGGACTAACCGAAAGGAAAGATAGTAAGAGATTTGAAAGTAGTGGGGGGAGGAGGAAATGCGAAATGATAAGAGAAGACCGGAGGGGGTGGGATGAAGCTAAGATAAGCTAAGGTATAGCACTTGTTCCGCTTACAAGGATAAGTGCCAGGAGGGAGATCAGTGGGAAGGGATGGGGGGGACGAGTGGACAAGGGAGTCACGTAGTCCCTCCCCCCACTGCTTTCAAATCTCTTACTACCTTTCCTTTCGCTTAGTCCTGGCGAAGGGTCTCGGCCCGAAACATCAACAGTGCTTCTCCTTATAGATGCTGCCTGGCCTGCTGTGTTCCACCAGCACTTTGTGTGTGTTGTTGTTTGAATTTCCAGCATCTGCAGATTTCCTCGTGTTTTCTCAATTAGTATTTTATCTGTTTTATTGAGACACAGCACAGAGTAGGCCCTTCTGGCCTTTTGAGCCGTGCTGCCCACCAGCCCTCCTTTTAATCCTAGCCTAATCACAGGACAATTTACAATGACCAATTAACCTACCAACTGGTACATCTTTGGGTTGTGGGAGGGAATCCATGTTACCACAGGGAGAACATACAAAAACTCCTTACAGATAGCAGTAGGAATTGAACTTGTGTCACCAGTACTGTAAAGCCACCACTGGGTAATGAACAGAAATGGAAACTTGTCCTTTATGCCATTGCATGGTGAGGTCACTTCAAAGGAGATGGCTACCCTACCAGTATGATACTTACTTCTGTAGAAGTAGAAGTTCTGTAGTTGTAGATGACTCTATATCATACTGGTGTACGTTTTACCAATGAAGCTATTTAAAGGGCATTCACAATTTTTTTCTAAACATTAAAACTACTCTTGAAGAATAGGGTTGTTAAATTAATGTGTTATTTCTATTTTAGTTGTCTTTCATATCCGAATCTTTATGCTAATATTTGACAATTGTTTCTTCACGTGTAATCCAGTTCCTGAAGACAAACCAAAGGGGTTGACCTCTCCTGACTATCTGGAAATAGTTATCTATTGCATTGGTGTTTTTGTAATCGCATGCATGGTGCTGACGGTTGTTATTTGCCGCATGAGGAGCACAGCCAAGAAGCCAGATTTCAATGCCCAGCCGACAGTGCACAAGCTGACCAAAAGCATCCCTCTGCGCAGACAGGTAACAGAAAGTAGATAAGAGAGCTCAAAAACCTTTACTTGACATAATATCCATTTATCATTCATTATTACTCAGCACTCCAGTCATGTCTCAGAAATAATCACTCAGGTTCCCCTCCTTCAATGACAGTAACGAAAAAATTGTATTTATTTTAAATTGACCTCTTCCAGTTTCCAGTGCCAACCTGTTTACCGCACATTAAGATTCTTATGAAATAACTACTCATTTCACCAGTAAGCAGTAGATGCAGTTCCTCAAGTATTTGTTTCATCCCATTACTTGTTTTATTTTCATAGTTTCATGCAATTTCATTTTTGTTTTGGAATTCTTTCAGCTGATGGACACGGTGTTCCAATTGCGTAAACAATTTTTAATTTGCACTTTGGATGATAAGGAATGACAGTTTCTTATTACTTTGTAGAGGTCTTGTTTGTTACCATTGCACTACTGTGCTCCACATGGTTAAGTTAATTGTGTAGGAATAGAATTCAAATGTTGGAAAATGGATTGGAATTATGAAAGTATTGGAGCAATCTATGGAGTTCCTGTTCCACCACTTGTTCTACTCTTGTGAGACAATCAAATCATCCAGCATTGGGGAAGGATATTCAGATTTGGAGAGTCACCACTCACTGCTTAAAGGAATATTGCAAGGTTGTTGTTGCTGTTGTATTGGCAAATCTCTTGTATCCAACCCTTCCTTCTATACCCCTGGTGCCTAAGTTTCACCAGAATCTTATTTGTTTTCTTAAACATTTCAAAATTAAACTGTTCGACTTTAATCTGTGATTTATTAACATGCAATTCAGGAATTGTATGTTCATAGGGTATTTAGGAATTCTGCATTTAATAGGGTTTTCTCTGACCTCCAAAATAACTTTGCATTGACTCAGTTGTGTCAGTAGGTGTTTTGCTTCACCAGACTTCAGCTTTAGAAGGCATGACCCCTTAAGTTTAATTATCTTAAAGTTTAATTATATTGCTGGTATAACTGAAGTGCACAGTTTAATACCCAACTAGTATATTTGTGGGACTATTTTAATTTTGAGTTATGAAATCTGGATTGGATGATAACATACAGACCAGCAATATGGTACAAAATTGAAAGATCTGGAACTGTCATTTTTTGACTTGGGAAGTTACATCTGAATACATTTGCCTGATTCCATAACTTAGGCAATCTCAAACATCACAATGACAATTAAAAGGGTGTTGAATTCCAGATTCTTCCTTTAATCTAAATCACTGATATTTGTTGATTATTTATCTCTGCCCCTTTTATAGACACTTGCTACATGCAAACTTGATATTATGTATGTATCTACATCAGTGCATTAAAATCTATTTTATATGTAAAAGTTAATCTTTATTTTTGTGAGAAGATGGCATTTAAATCCCATACTGCCTGTTGCCAGCTGAGAGAGGGTGAGCAGTTGATGTGGAGTAATGAGGGTGGCAACTTGGATTACCCAGGGGTACAACGGTGTGCAGTTCAAATGGCCTAGTTTACTTACCTGTTCAAAAACTATAAAAGTCTGCATCCAGGGTTTTTATTTGGCCTTATAAAAAATACATCAAGGCAATCCAGTCAAAATTTGTGGGTCATCAGGACCCACTGTCTATTTTAATTTAAACCAGTTTGGAAAAGCCACTGCAACATTGCCACCAGGTAACCATCAGGTGTGATCTGCAAGAAAGAAAGTGAGTACAAAAATGGTTTTGTTTTGTCCATTTAGAGGGCTTGTGTCTGTGCTCTGTTGTTACATGACTCGGTGACTCTAGAGCTAATGTCACCGTGCTCCTCCAGGCACGGCAAGGAAAGCTGTGTCTGTCTCAGACTGCACCGTGCATTTTCACCCCACTTTCTGCCAGTTAGTCGAATCAGAGCCATTATAGCAAAATATTTGGAAGAAAGTGGTTTTGTATTTGGCATAATTTACTTATTATCATTTAATTATTTCTGGTTTTATTTTGCTGTATTTCTACTCTATTCTTGGTTGGTGCAACTGTAACGAAACCCAATTTCCCTCGGGATCAGTAAAGTATGTCTGTCTGTCTGTCTGAAATAATCAATTAATTAAAACCAGCGTTTCCGATATGTGGCAAGAGTTAAAATGTTAAGTAACTGATCTCTTATGCATTTTCAAATCTTGTAACTTTCTCATCTTGGAATTAATATATAATATTGATTGTATTCACCCATTATGCCCTTTGAAATACTGCTGAGATGTGATCAATATGTTCATGTACCCTCTCTGCCAAACTGGACTTTCCTTGATAATACAGTCAAATGCAGTGATTCAAATCAGGAAATGAAATGTAACTGTTATATTAGTTCACATCCAGTTCTGTATTTTTCAGCTAAGCTAGCAATTGTGCCTGTGGGTTGTCCATCTCTTTCCTGAATGATAAAACTATGTTAATTTTATGAGCTCTGGTAAAGGTGCTGCTTTGTATATAGATCTTCTAAAAAGGTTCAGTGTTGCTTACTTATAGGCTGCAAATGTCTGCTACATCCCTTTAAAACCTTTTGTTTAGTTTCCTGTTTTCCAGTTAAACATTGAACTAATCTTTTGAATATTACGCAAGGAAAATTTGCTGCAGAATGTGGCTTTCATTGTTAATCTTCATGTGGTCCTTTAGCCTATAAATAGTTAAAAGTCTTAATCCCGACCTGCTGCACATGGTGCAACCCTGGTGACAGGATGTGATAATACCAAAGGAATTCTATGTATGCATGCATGACTCTATTCTGTCACCTCGAACTGCCAGATGTCACCCCAAATTACATATCATTAGCTTTTCTTTCAGTCTTAACAGTGTAAATTAATAACCATTTTAAAAGTAGGTTTCATTAAGCGTGCATATTAGCATTTTTTTTGTAAAATGTGATTCTATTATATTAAGTTGACATAAGAAACCTCTTCAGTCGTTTTAGTGGCATTTGAGTGAAATTGTCTGTTGTCGGTAACAACATTGATTAGTGGAAACAATTTATAATCAAGTTATATTTGATAGTTTAGCTACTAGTTTTCTGTTGCAGACAAAACATTTATTGGTGATGTTTCCAAACTTTGTATGAAAACATTTTTCTAAACTATGTTTTTGTTGTATTGATCAATATGCTTAATTTGCAGTCATTTTCCTGAAAATTGATTTGTTCATCAGTGTAAGCCTTCAGGATATTCCAAAGAGATGTAGTTTTGGAAGCATTTACTTTTTTTTCTTTTAATTAGCAATACAAGGTTAGCCTGTAGTATTTTTAAGGAAATTATTGTAATTTCAAATGCTTATAGAGATTATACCACAAGCTAAACTTCGGTACTTTTTTAAAAAAAAGGTATTCAAACTGGTATTTTCCTCATAGTTTTTATTTAAACGATAAATTGAGACGAGAAGTTTAGTCAATGCAAACACTTGAACATGAGCAGCTTAAATTGTGAAAGTGGGAGCACATTTTCATTTTTTTTTAAATCGGATGGTGGACTTGCACAGGACAGCAGGTGGAAACATTTTGTTGGTATTTATCTTCATAATTTTTAATGTGCTTTTGGTTCCCTGTAAGTAATCATTAACTGCTTTTTGCATTCATTAGTTAAAACAGAGGACCTGGCACAAAGTGCATGATGATGGCTTTGTAATTGTATATATGAATATAAGTTACACCACACATTTAGAAGAAAAGAAAACATAATGTAAGGTGAAGTTGTGGAAAAATTTCTTGTCTGGATAACCTCCAGGAGTTTCAAGTACTCAATTACAAACATTCACAGCATGTGTGTTCCAAAAGCTGCAGTCAATGATTTGGGTTAAAACATATGATAGAAATTACAACCAAATGTGCCATAGGTAGTTGTAGCACTGCCAGTGAACTGCTGTAATGGACTGGAAAAAAGAAAAATAACAAAAAAATGACATAAATGTGGATACAAAATATGCTTCTCTCACCCTAAAAATTATTTGGCATCTACTGTATTTAATGTCAAGATGTAAAACAATACATTCTCTGTTTCAGTTCTTTTCAAACATGCTCCCTCATCTTGTGTTCTGTTGCGTTGATGTCTGCATAGTTGCTACTTTATGCCGTCATAGAGTTTTTGTCACTTTTGGCAACTGTCATCGCTTGGTCCAATTCCTACCAAATGTAAAGCCCATGGATGGAAGACAGTATGAGTCAAAAAACAAAGGAAGCTCGGGTCGGGCACTGAGAACTCTGTACTACAGAATGCCTAGAAGAGAGAAAAAGAGTAGATGGGAAATTAAAAACAGAGTTAAAATATGGCAAATAAAATCAAAGAAAATCCAAGCATATTTTATAATTATATAATTGCAAAAAAAAGAGTGCTAGCAGTTGAAAAGTTAATGTATAAATGTTAGTATATTATTTTTGCACGGGGTATGTATAAATTCTTAACTCCTGGCTATTTTCTCAAGAGAGGCTGCTACCTACAGCACCGCTAAGGAGGAAGAGTAAGAGAAAAATTAATGAGTTAGGCAACTTTGAAAGTATTTACATCATCAAGACCTAGTGAAATATATCCTGAAACGTTAATGAAGTAGGGAAACAAATTACGGATGTTCTGACCACTGTTTCTCAGTCCTTCCTAGCTATAAGAATGGTACCAAAGGGCAGTGTCACTGCTAATGTTGTACCATTAAAATAACAGGAGGGTAAAAGACCATGTATCACAGGGCAAAATTCAAAGTAAATTTATTATCAAAGTGCGCATATGTCACCATATACAACCCTGAGATTTATTTTCTTAATAAGTCCATAGAATAATAACCATAACAGAATTGATTAAAGATCACGCCAACTTGGACATTCAACCAGTGTGCAAAAGACAACAAACCATGCAATTACAAAAATAAAGAAATAATAATAAATAAGCAATAAATATTGAGAATTTGAGATGAAGAGTCCTTGAAATTAGTCCATGGGTTGTGGGACTGTTTCAATGATGGGGCAAGTGAAGTTTGGTTCAAGAGCCTGATGTCTGAGGGATAGTAACTGTTCCTGAACCTGATGGTGCGAGTCCTGAGGCTCCTGTACCTTCTTCCTGATGGCAGTAGTGAAAAAGACAGCATGTCGTGGGTGGTGGGGGTCCCTGATGATGGATGCTGATTTCCTGCGATGGCTTTTTATGTAGCTGTGTTCAATGGTGGGGAGAGCTTTACCCATGATGGACTGGGCCATATCCACTACTTTTTTTAAAAAGTTCGTTAAACTTAAGAGGTGGGCAAATTATCAAGAACATTCCAAGGATCGGCATTGACCTTTCTTTAGGAAGGTATGGGTTAACAAAGGGCATTTAGCATAATTTGGTAAAGAAGCATTGTATTTGAGCAATATGGTTGAATATTTTGAGGAAGGATTAATGACAGTGGTTTGTTTGGTGGAGTCTGCACAGATTTTAGCAATGCTTTTGAGAAAGATCCACATGCAGGCTGGTCAGACAATAAAAACCCATGGGATGAAAGAAATAGTGGCATATTGGATCTCAGCTGGCTCAGTGATAGGATGAATAGCTGATGATTGGTAAAATTGATATTTTAATCACAGAAGGTTTATGACAAAAAAAAGGCTATTTGGCCTTTTCTGCCCTTGTCTGTAAAAAAAAACACTAACTAAAAATGTTTTTGTAACAGTAGTTTCCAATGAGGTTCCAACAGGGCTCGCTTCTAGGTTCCTACCTTAAGCCTTTGCTAATAATTGATGTGTATGTGTAGGGGAAATAATGAAGTTTGCATATCATACAAAAAAGGGTTATGGGTTTAGCAGAGAGGAGAAATACTCTGGCCTACAAAGATAAACTAAGAAATTATGGTCTAGTAGTCACATGTACAAAAGTTGGCAGATGGAATTTAATGCAGAGAACTGTGAGCTCATGCATCAAGAGATGTGATTTGATTGGGTCTGGGTTTAAGGAGAGAGGGGGAAATTGTAAGATTTACTACTGAAGCTCTTTTTCCCCACAGTGAGTGGTGAGTACTGTACCTGGTACATGCTGCCAGGGGAGGTTGTGAATGCAGATACAATAGTAGTATGTAATAGGCATTTGGACAGCACATGAATAAGCAGGACATTGATGGGTACAGACCTTTGTAGATTAGTTAGATTGGCAAGGTTGGCACAAACACTGTGAAGGACCTGCTGATTTGTCTATGTGCAGTAAGACAAGGGAATACCCAGTAAATGGGAAGTACCAAGAGCAAGAGATGGATTTTGGAATGTTTGTCCTTAGATCCTTAAGAAGCAGGAAAAGTTTTTAAAGTGCGTAAGAGAGAATTTTGGATGCTTTGACTGATTAGCTCTGACTTAGAATATTAAAAAAGCAAGGTTTTATTAGAATGGTATTCCTCTTTGGAAATTCAAAGGGCATTTACTGAAGTATTTAAAATTATGAGAGGCAAAGTTTAAGTAAATAAGGTACTTACTTTTGCATTTGGATTAAGAATGTTGACATGTATTTAAAATTGTTGGAAGAATTTGAGGGTGGTTGAGGAAAACATTTTTCAATTTGATGGTGCTGGGGTGTAGAATTTCCTGACAGAGCGGTAGAGGTGGAAATCCTGAACACATTTAAGCAGCACTTGAAAGTGTACATGAAGAACCAAAACCTGCAGACCTAAAGGCCAAGTATAGAAGCTGGGATTAGTCTAGGTACCTTTATTTTTATAGGTAGGGACCTTTTTGTCAAAACTTTTCTATGACCATTGTACAGATTTTGTGCAATTCTGTAAACAACTTTAAACTAGTTAATTTTGTCAACTGTCTGTATAATTCTTCCTAAATATTGTCATTAATTTGACTTTGATAGTTGTTTTTGGCACAATCCAAAATCACTGTAAACATCAAGAATAGCTTTCTAGTCCTAAATTTGAGATTGAGATGCCCATCTGAAAGTTTGAAACTGAAGCCCATTTGGCATGATTTTTAAATACATAATGTTATTTTGGCAAGATTAATGGATGCAATTTTTTTACTAAAGTATGTTGATTGCATTAGTGCATCTGTGTACTGACCTGATAAGGTAAGATCTTCTGCTGATAGCTGTATATTGTAGACTACTGAAAGACGGAGAGTTTGGGGTCAGGCTTCAGACTGTTTTCCTTCCCAAAATCTAAAATTGAAAACTTATTTTTCCTCACATCCTGAGCAACAAGTACAGTAATCCATGTAAAGGTTAACTGGCTGATTCAAGCTCCTGAGGGGACCAGGGATTAATAGGAGGTTACTCAGTCCAGGTGTTGCAGTGGAGAGGTCTATCTAATGTCTAAAGGAAGCAATAAAGGATGGTCATCCATACTGGGGTCGATGCTAAGTAAGGCGTTCTGGAGGCAATTTGCTGCCAAAGGAGGGAAGCCCAAAATTCACTCATAGGGTCAAGTGGATCAGTGTCTTCAGCAGAATATGATAGGTAGTAATTTGTAATGGTTCTCCCCTATTTTAACTGTCTCCACATACAAGTTAATTTTTCATCACATTCACCATATGTCAAGACAATAGCTTAATGTATAAATATAATTGATTGCAGTATATTGTGACAGTGGGAATCATTAGCATTTTGTTTCTTCAATGTTGCTGTAAACAGGTTTCAGCAGATTCTAGCTCCTCCATGAATTCAAACACTCCCCTAGTAAGGATCACTACACGACTCTCATCTGTAGATGCGCCAGTGCTGGCAGGAGTTTCAGAATATGAACTCCCAGAAGACCCAAAGTGGGAATTCTCACGAGACAAGTAAGTACCCAGTAGGATCTTATTCCCTAATTGTTAGCCCAAATCGTCAAATTCATAAGAAGTTTGAACCTAGAAATGTCAGATCATTTGCATTTCATCAGTCATCAGGTGATTAGTGTATATGTAAATCAAGAAGACTGCTGAAATAGAACCAGAAACACTGGAAAAACTCAGAAAGCCAAGCAGCATCTGAGGCAAAAAAGCAAACAGATAACATCTTATGTTGGAGGCCCTTTTTCAATTTTGTTTCCGATTGCAGCAACTGCTATTTTATGTGATTTCCAAACTGCTAGAAACGTTGAGAGCTCGCTGAGGCCAGATTTCCAGGAGGTTTTTCCTTTCTTAGCTTAATGTCATTTATCCTCTCTTTGCGTACTGTCATTGGACTGCTCTCTGAGAGAGGAATCTGGTCTTGCTTTAGAATATCATGCCAAAGTTGGTCTGTCTGACAGAAATGTCATTTTTTTTGTATTCAAATTCGGGACTGAAGATTGAAACCAGATTATAAATAACTTGTATTTTAATTTTGGATATTTTAATTACAATTATATCACTAAGCAGGGGACTGCAGACACATGAAGTATTGTTTGCTTCTGTTTGCTTTCAGAAATCAGTATGTGTTTTCACATATAGAAGTGGATGCAACTCCTCAATTATCTATGAGCTGTGCTATAGCTGTGGAGATGGTTGCAATAATCCAAGATGACCTCACTAATTTTTTTATTTCTTTTTTTTGTGCTACCTATTTAATTTAACTATTTAATATAAATAAATATGAATATATACTTGTTATAAATCAGTTTTTTATCTGTTATTATGTAGTGCATTGTACTGCTGCCACAAAGTTAACAAATTTCATGACATAAGCTGATGATATTAAACCTGATTGTGATTCTGATATGTGCACTTCTCCAAGGGCCCAACCTGGAAAGCACCTAATTTTGTATCTAGGCTTTTTTTCCCATGTATGTGAGGCCTTGTTGAGGAATATTATCTTTTTGGCATAGAGTGACATTTTTTTTTGCTGTGAACTTTTGCCTAATGGGAACTGCATTGATTGTTTAAACTGTTTGTTCTTAACATAGCCATGTAATAAGTAAAGATTGAAGACTGGACTTGCCTCTCTGGATGAGCTTGTATTTCAGCTACCTGATCCAGTATTAAGTTTATTGCATTATTTAAGAAGAATAATTGAAAATAAATACAAATATTGAAGGTGATAATTTCTCAAAAGCAATTTTCATCATTTTAACCAGAGGGGCAAGTAATATTTAAACACCGAATGATTTAGCAAACAAAAAAAACTCCGATCTGTTAGAGCAGGAGCTAAATACTTACTCATGGAAGTATCTGTGGTCAGGATGCCAAGAATTTTTGGCATCTTTTCTGTTCCCTTCTCTTCCCATGCTCACCACCCTTTCCACTACCACCACTACACAGAGATAGAGACATTGAGACACTGAGCATGTTTCTCTGTGTGTCTTTGAGACATGCTCAGGGACACAGACGGACACAAACTATCAAAATGTTTTTGAAGAAGACCTGCATACTTCATAGCCACCAGCAAAGACTTGCAGTATTAATTCTGTCCCTGCTAACTCAACCCAGAATATAGGAAATGAGCAGCGCACAAGTTCCAGTGAAGCCCCACTTAGAAGAATGTTTGATTTACTAAGTATTTCTGAGGAAAGAGATGTGTACCAGATTTTTACCATCCCATTGAATCATAGACTCTGCACTAAGTAGAGCATGTGATCCAGAATCTTTTGCCATATGCGTCCGGAAGTAGAATGTTCATCATCATTATATCTCTTTCCAGGTATATTTGCTTCACTGCTAAAAGCGAATAGCTCTATTGCTCTCATATCCCAGTCTATATTTCTAGTTGATACCCAGAATGATGATGAAAGATAGACATTTGGAACTGTGTGGATCTAAAGATGTAATGGAGGATGGTCATATCTGATTGGTTATGGGACTAACTCCTTTAACATTTTTCATCAAGGCATAAGATGAATGTGGCATTTATTTACTTGTTTAAATGGTAGCTTTGCTGTGAGAAAAAATCTCTGGGAAAGAAAGTATATAATCTTCTTGGTCTACTTGTTCCCAGCAAGTATTTCAATTAAGTGAGTGCCTCTAAAAAGCAATGTGCTTTAATTAATGCCTACATTATTCTGGTCAATGCTGCAGTCTGTGAACCTACATGTAAGCCTCAGGGGACATATTAAACTTAGAAAATTCTAGGGCATCACATTTAAGAAAATAGTGTTTAACACAAATGTAGGTGGAGCAGGTTTGCAGTGAAAGAGAGCTTTGAGAGTCAACTTGTTAGATCTTATGTGCATTTCCAGCACAATGGAAGGATTGTATAATTCTGTTGAACACACTATCTAGTGGAATTTAAATTGACTTACCTGAAAATGTCAATGTTTGCTTAACATCACAGTTTAAAATTGCAAGTCTGATAAAGGTCTTAACTGATATTTCCTCAGTAGAAGTTAAGTTTTCAATAATGTAAAAGTTCATGCTTTACAAAAACACAATTGTTCATTTTTTTAAAAAAAAAGTCTTTAAAAGGCACATTAAGTTCAGAGTCCAGTTGTACTCAACAATGTTTAAGTTTGTTCAGTAGTTCTCTACTTTTGGTAAATGTTATGGTTTATGAGTTTATCCATATCAGTTGATACTTATTTTTGATTCAGAGCAACATATTGGAGTGGTGTGTACATTAATAGATGAATAATTGTCTTTTTTTGTCTAGTTAGGATATTAAATCTTCTACATCATCAGAAATTAAGAAAAAAAAGTTTGAAGTCCATTGGTGCTAATCTTCTGTTTTCACTTACAGACTGACGCTCGGTAAACCCCTTGGGGAAGGCTGCTTTGGACAAGTTGTAATGGCAGAGGCTGTAGGAGTTGACAAAGATAAACCAAAAGAAGCCATGACTGTGGCTGTAAAGATGCTGAAAGGTAAAAAGGGAAATTTAAGACCATTTATTTATTTTTTTGGCGAGTGAAGCTTGACCTTCTAAAGGTTGTCGGCTTAGTATTTGACCTCTGTATTTATTTGGTCATCTGAAAATATTTTGACTAATTAGATAAATCTTTGTAAGAAATTCCATGGAATTAAGTCTAGTAATCTTCTGCATTTTTTCACATGATGACAGGCTCCTTATTTTGGATAGGATTGTGATAAAGAATACAAAAAGAATGCTATCAGACTAATAACAGAACAGTCCACTAAATATTTCTTCAGCTAACTTGGGAAGAAGAGTTAGGTTTTAATGTGTTAGCAGACTAACTCTGATGTATCTGTTTAACTGGTTTAAATAATGTAAAATCTTAATTACAATCTTCTCAGATGATGCCACAGAAAAGGATCTCTCAGATCTTGTTTCTGAGATGGAAATGATGAAAATGATTGGAAAGCATAAGAACATCATCAATCTGCTAGGTGCATGCACACAAGACGGTAAGCGGTCAAATAGCATAGTTCACTCAAGGTTGACCCTGAGTTTTTTTTTGTAATCTTTTGGCTTTGACTCTAGGTTTCAGATCAAAATAAAACTACTAAACAGCAGTTAGAGTCAATATTGATTGAATGGAAGAAAATGATCTAGTGCAAACATTACATTTCAGCAATTCTACTATCTCACTTTAGGATAAGGACAGGGCTAAAAGCAGCTTAATCATTTGTTCCCTGAAACCATTACATCATCTGATTTGAAGGAAGGAAATAAATACCCTACATTTTAAAATGCATGGTGGACAATAAAATTTTTATTTTATTGTAGGCCCTTTCGGCCCTTCAAGCTGCATCGCCCAGCAAACCTTGATTTAACCCTAGCCTAATCACGGGACAATTTACAATGACCAATTAACCTACCACCCAGTACGTCTTTGGATGGTGGGAGGAAACTGGAGCACCCAGAGGAAACCCAAACAGTCATGGGGAGAATGTACAAATTCCTTACAGACAACATGGGAATGTACTGTAAGGCATTGTGCTATCCACTATGCTACCGTGCAGTAAGTAGCAAAAATAATCAAGTCGAACAAAACTGCTTCATAATGAATCCACAGCTTTGCATTAAAATTGTTCATAGTAATCATGCATCTTTACATATTTGCCATGTGTACCTTTTACACTAGTGGTATTAAACTAAATTTCTCTCCTAATGGACTTCTATTGCTTTCATCCACACTGCAGTCTTCATTCTTCTACAGCTTTGAAGTAAAAGGAAATGGGAAACAACCTATTTTTTATATATGTATGTATGTGTATGTATATATATATATATATATATATATATATATATATATATATATATATATATATATAAAACCAAGCAAATAACTTAAAAGACAGTACCAAAGTAAGAGAATGGAATTTTATTTAGTTCAAAAGTGAAAATTAGCATTTTGATTGAAGCTTATATCCAGCCGCATCAAAGTATATATTCTGAGATTGGGAAAATTGTCTGAAATCTGAACTAATAACATTCTGGCAGAAAACAGATGTGAAACATTTTGCAGTATATTTCGCTTTGTAAGTATCTTTCATTGAAATGAGATCATATTTTATTAGAAACATGGAGCACCAATTATTGTACAGTCGCTTCAAAAATATTTTGACATTGTTGCAAATTCGCATTTGGCTCTCTGAACTCCCTGCTGTTTTGCCATACACTTTGTAACTGGCAAAAAAGTGTTTACACCTACAGCTCGAAAGAGAACAAAAGTGAAGAAAAATAGCCGTCTATTTCATGATGAATTGCCTATTTCAAATAGGCAATAAAATAATTCATTGATTGTGAGGAAAGGTGAAGGAAGTTTGATAATGCACTTTAGTATGTTTCTAATCAGCTAATGTTTATATCATTGTTTATTTTGATCTTTAAATTGAAAAGTGAGATCTCCCTTAACTATGAATGTGTATATGCACTGCCTCAAAAAAGTATTCAGTCCCCACAACTATTTTCACATTTTACTGTCTCATTTTCTAATTTTTTGAGCTAATCTACAAAGCATTGTGCATCATGTCAAATCAAAAGAAAAATTCCAAAACCTGTCAACAATTTACTAAATATTTTTAAAAAACAAAGTTGTGAAGCTGAAAAGGTATTCATCTCTTTGTAATTACTACGCTAACTTATATGTACTACCTTACCAACTCACACACCCAATTCGTTGTAGAAAATTTGGAAGATCACCTGTTTTCAATGAATTCATAAGAACAAATACTCCCTCTCTTCATTAGGTTCACCAGTATGGTAGATTTTCAACAGACCACAGCAAAGTGTTTTTCCCTCTAAATTTATTTATTTATTATGTATTTCCTTGTACTGCTGCTGTAAAGTTAACAAATTTCATAACATTCCCCAGTGATACTAAACCTGATTCTGATTCTGAAAATGAAGTGTTACGAACCCCGTAACTGGGTCACTTACCAGCAAAGATAGAGAGGTCCGTTGAAGTCTGATGGTACTATTTTTAACAGTATTTATTGGTAAAAATACACAAAAATAATATCAATGCAAACATACAGATAATATACGTCGTCAATACTAAATCTAAAAGTGCTGGTATAATAATAATCAATAAGAAATAGCTCTATCGTTGTCTAGGGGATAATGTATTGTCCGATGGAAATAGAAAAGTCACTCAGTTCATGCAGTTCATACAGGCTTCAGCCTTTGGGGACCGCTGGGTTTTCAATTGTTGGAGAGAGAGAGAGAGATTTTAGAAACTTGCCAGCTTTTCCTTTTTATGATATCGATCCTTCGAAATTTCATTGGTGGCCTCTTCTTTAGCTAAGCCGTTCTTCCGTGGTAAGGCTCCAATCCCAGGCAACGGGAAAGGACGCACGCGAGCCCTACACCGGCTGTCGCTATTAAACGCTGTCACGGGATTTCTAGCATTTCTCCTGGTGCGTCTAAAAGAGTTGTTCCCCAGACCCTCTTTTATCCTTCCTCACGGGGTCTCAGATGTCAATCAGGTTGGGATGATGCAATCCCTCAACCAGCCCACTCTGGTCATTCCCTGAGGGCTTCAATGAATAGTACAGTACTCAATACACAATTCCGTCTCCAAGAGACAATGGCCGTTATCAATGGTTCCGCCTTTCTGGGGCCAGGACACATTCCAAACCTGTGTATTCTGGACGTCTCTCTGTCTCATTTCCTGGGTCCCAGACCCGAATTAATAGCGATCTTGCGATTCTCGAAAAGGGGGGGGCTACGTTGTACCCTTCGGCCCCTCAGAGTTGTGGTACATTCGTAACAGAAGACAAAAGACAAGTCAGGAAAATGATAATAGAGAAATGTAAATCAGGGAAGGAGTAGAAGACCATCTCAAAGATTGAACATATTTCAGAGCTCACTGCAGTCCATCCTGAAAGAGTGGAAAAAATATGAAACCACAGCCAGACTAGTTAGGTCAGGTCATCCCTCTAAACTTAGTCGCTGCAGAAGAATGACTTCTAAAAGAGGCTACTGTGACACCAACAGTCACTCTGAGTAAGCTGTAGGTGTCAGCAGCTGCAACTGGAGAAAAAATTCATGGCTCCACAATCTCTAAGGCCTTGCACAAAACAGGGTATTTATTGAAGAGTGGCAAGAAAGATGCCCTGGCTAAACAAAAACATATCCTCTCCCATAAAGACTTTGCAAAGTGTCACTTAGAAGATACTGTAAAGATGTAGAAGAAGATCTTGTGGCTGGATGACACTAAAGTGGAACTTCTGGGCCTCAATACTAAACAGTACATGTGGCATAAATTAATATTTTGCATCAGCTATGTAACACCATCCCTACTAAAGTGTGGTGAAGATAGCATCATGCTATGGGGATGCTTTTCAGCAGCAGATTGGAAATCTGGTCAGGATTGATGGGAAGATGAATGCTGCCAAATACAGAGAGATCCTGGATAAAAACCTGCTATCCTTTGCCAGAAAGCTTAAACCGGGGAGGAAGTTTGTCTTTCAGCAGGACAACGAACCAGAGCACACTGCCAGAGCAACCATGGAGTGGCTTCAAATGAAAACAAATCGATGTTCTTGAGAGGCCAATTCAAATTCCTGACCTTAACCCGAATGAAATTTCTGGCAAGACTACATGATTGCTGTCCAGCATGACTCCCCAACTAACCTGGCACATCTTGAGTAATTTTGCAAGCAGAAGTGGGTAATTCTTGCTCCATCATGTTGTGCAAAGCTAATAGAGACTTATCCAAAAATACTGTTGAATGTAATAGCTGTGAGAGGTGGTTCAACGAAGTACTAAACAAAGAGGGATGAATGCTTTTGAACTGCTGACATTTCAGTTTTGAATTTTTAGTTTTTCATGCTTTACAATTTTCCCTGTTTTTCTGGCTCTTACTGTGGAAAAAAGGAGCATGTGATTCACAAATAAAAATTCTCAGTTTAATTGATCAAAGTCCCTGTTGCAATACTATACGAACAAAGGGTTGAGAGCTGAATACTTTTACTAGGCACTGTATTACCAAATGTTTATTTACCTCAATTTTTGTTTTGTCTAGGCCCCTTGTATGTAATTGTTGAATTCACAGCCAAAGGCAACCTGCGCGAGTATCTGCGTGCGCGGCGTCCCCCTGGTATGGAATATACATTTGACATAAACCGTGTGTCTAATGAACAGTTAACATTCAAAGACCTGGTATCATGTACTTACCAAGTGGCAAGGGGCATGGAGTACTTGGCTTCGCAAAAGGTATGCAACCTTGAAGTGGACAAATTCCACTGAAATTCAAAATCCATTGTAAATATTTGATCAACTGATACAAATTTACAAAGGTAGCTTTTCAGATGCAATCTAGATTGCAACCAGACTATCTCTATTAGGACAGCAAACATCAAACATATGTTTATCAAACTGCTCCATGTACTGCTGGTAGAAAGTTACATATTTATATAAAGGTGTTAACCCTTGTATAATAGGTTACCGTATTTAGGCTGCTCAGTTGCTTACTGAAATTTAGATCAATTGGCGAAATAAGGATGCAAAGTTCAAAGTAAATTTATTATCAAAGTACATATATGTCACCATATACAACCCTGTGATTTTTTTCTTGCAGGCATTTACAGTAAATAACGAACTATTTAGATTCTTGTGCAAGTATTTTGTAATGTGCTTATTCCAGAAAAAGGTGTCTATTTATGCATGTGATGCTAACCATTATTCTAAATCTATTAAGATTAGGAATTGAAATTAGTTGGATAGAAAGAGAACATTGTGTTGCTCGCATTAGCATGAACTTTAGCTTCCTTCCCATTTTCAAGACGTACTCTTAAAAAAAAATTGCCTATTTCAATTTACAACTATTTAACGCTTTTATGAAAAATGTAGGAGTGTGAAAATACAAAACAGCATCTTTAATGTAAGAAAAGGAATTGTTTATTCCAAGGTTATTCCCTCGAAGTGCTTTATTGAAGATTTTCCTTGTTCAATTGCCACCACCAAACTTAGCAAGTTTGTAGTATTCTGAAAAGTGGTTGGAGAATTCACTGTCTTCCTCTAATCACATTTCTTTCCCTCGACCTTCATACCCACTCCTCATTGTTTGTACCTGAAATGCAGCAGTAGCAAGCTTCTGGATCTGACTTAATGCAGATAAACATTGTACCTTCTGTTTCAGTGTATTCATCGAGACCTGGCAGCCAGAAATGTTCTTGTTACAGAAAATAATGTCATGAAAATAGCAGACTTTGGGCTGGCTCGAGATGTCCACAATATTGACTACTACAAAAAGACAACAAATGTAAGTATACATGTCAGTTTACACAGTTTGTATTAAATATTGTCTTATATTCTTTTATTAAAGCCTTTTTTACTTTTGTAACAAGCTTTGCAAGGCACAGCTTTATTCACTGCAGTTTTGTGCATGTTAACTTCTTCCGAGTCATGCTGCTAGCCATTTTGGGAGGCATTGAATAAAGATTTGGTGAAGATTTCTTGGTGAATTTTCCGTTAAAATTATTAAATGGTGATTGTTTACTTGAAGAATGTTGGCCTTAGTTAGTACATTACTTCCTGGCAGTCACAAAATACCGCATTTTTGATCTGTTTTATGAACTTAGGTGGCTTTATAGTAAGTCCTGCTTGGTTCGGGTCAGTACTGGTCCCCCAGAATGTTGAGGACAGGAGAGCCTAGAGTGGGAAAATGGCAGAAGGGAGAAGTAGGTTTTGATGGTTCCCTGGTCTGTGGAGCAGGTAGACTGGCCAGTGCAGGTTGTGGGTTGGGGATTTCATTCTACAGTGAGACCAGAGAAGACAGGGACCAGTGATCACAACCAGATCAGGAAAGGGCTAGTGACTGTAACGGGCCATGATCAGACTAGAGCTACACCACAGGCTGCAAAAGTAAACTACGCTCAGAATGACTGTATTTTCTCTTGAAGTAAAATTCAGGGAAAGTAGTGAGGAATTCATTAAAAGTAACAATGTTTCAATGGATTTTGCATTAAATCACCAGGTTTGAGAACTTTCAGCTCAACATAATCCTTTTTGAACTATGTCTTCGTAACACAGGTCATAAATCACACCGTTTTGATCCAGTTTCTACCATTAAGTAAATGGAAAGTCATGTGTATCTCAATGATGTCATATAATTGATCCATGAACAATGGATAGGATTTTGCTGGGAAATCTGTGCAAACCATGCAAGATGTTCACAAAATCATCGTTTATGCATTGTTAAAGCTTATAAATGGTTGCATATTGAATTTCTCTAATCCATTTTCTAGGTTCTGGTTTCCATAAAAATCGTGCAGTGCAAGCTCCAGTCAGTTAAATCATGGACATATGCATTTGCAGCATATACATTTATGACAGATAAATTTCTGCTAAAACAGTTTTCTCCTTTTAAAGTTGGAACATATATATAACATAGAATATTATAACACAATACAGGTCCTTCAGCCCATGATGCTGTGCCAACTTTTTGACTTTCTCTAAGATCAAACCTACCCTCCCTTATATCCCATGTTTTTCTATCATTCATGTGCCTATCTTAGATTTTCTGAAATGTCCCTAATGTATCTACAAGCCCACCACTCTTATATTTTCTTTAAATCACTTTAAAATTATGCCCTCTTGTATTAGCCTTTCCACCCAAGGAAAAAGTCTCTGGTCATTCACTCTACCTATGCCTCTTATCATCTTGTACACCTCTAACAAGTCTCATCTCATCCTCACCACCTTGGCATTCTCGAATATGAGCAGCCAGATGTTTTGGTGCCAATATGCACCAATGACATAGGTAGACGTGGTGAAGAGGTCCTGAAGAGAGATTTTAGGGAGCTAGGTAAAAGCTGAGAAACATGACCTCCAGGATAGTCATCTCAGGATTGCTGCCTGTGGCACGTGCCAGTGAGGGTAAGGATAGGATGATTTGACAGGTGAATGCTTAGCTGAGGAACTGGTGCAGGGATCATTGGGATCTCTTCTGGGGAAGGTATGACCTGTCCAGTATCTTCACTGTGGAAGATGCTACACTGTAGAAGGGTCATGAGGTGTGTGAAGTTACCATTACTAGAGAGAAGGTTCTTGGGGCAACTGAAAGGTCTGAGGGTAGATAACTCACCTGAACCAGATGATGTACACCCCAGGGTTCTGAAAGAGGAGGCTGAAGAGATTGAGGAGGCATTAGTAATAATGGTTCAAGGATCACTATATTCTGGTATGGTCCCAGAATACTGGAAAATTGCAAATGTCACTCCACTCTTCAAGAACGGAGAGAAGCAGAAAAAAGGAAATTATAAGCCAGTTAGTCAGACCTCAGTGGTTGGGAAGATGTTGGAGTTGATTATTAAAGATGAGGTCTCAGGGTACATGGGGGCACATGATAAAATAGGCCACTGTCAGCATAGTTTCCTTAAGGGAAAATCTTGCCTGACAAATCTGTAGGAATTCTTTGTAGAAATAACAAGCATAATAGACAAAGGAGAATTGGTTGATACAGTGTATTTGGATTTTCAGAGGGCCTTTGACAAGGTGCCACACCTGAGGCTGCTTAACAAGCTGCAAGCCCATGGTATTATGGAAAGCTTCTAGCATGGATAAAGCAGTGGCTGAGAGGAAAGGGTGGGAATAAAGGGAGCCTTTTCTGGTTGGTTGTCAGTGACCAGTGATGTTCCACAGGGGTCTGTTTAGGACCGATTCTTTTTGCATTATACGTTAATGATGGAATTGATGGCTATGTTGCAAAGTTTAAAGAGCATTTGATGGCTCTGGCCGTGTATTCACTAGAATTCAGAACAATGAAAGTAACCAAATTGAAACCTATCAAATGTTGAAAGACCTTGATAGAGTGGATATGAAGAGGATGCTCCCTTATGGTAGGAGAGTCTAAGACCAGAGGACACAGCCCCAGAATAGAGGCGCATCCTTTTAGAACAGAGATGAGGAGAGAGGTGAATTTGTGGAATTATTTGTCGTAGGCAGCTGTGGAGGCCAGGCTTTTTATATTTACAGCAGAAGTCAATTGATTCTTGAGTGGTCACGGGGGAGAAGGCAGGAGATTGGGCTGAGGGGAAAATTGGATCAGCCATGATTAAATGGTGGAACAGAACAATGAGCCAAATGACCTCATTCTGCTCCTATATGTTTTTGTCTAATTCCAACGTGTCATGGCCAATTTGGTCAGTAGTTGGTACAACCAAGCCATTCTTGTTCCCTCACCTGCAGCATATTCTGTGACCTTGCTATCCTCTATGCTTCCTCAGCATAGAGTATGCTCCATTAACTGAGGGAGTGTTAATCAGCAAGAGGTTTCCATGCCCATACTTGACCTGCTGCCATAAAGCTTAATGGATTTTAGAATCAAAACACAGGTCCTGTAAGTCTTACTGTACAATATAATGATGCCACTCCTGGTAGGTCTGAAAAGTTGATGCACGTCGTATCTATGGACAACAGTAGAAGAATGAGACTGTTGGCTGAAAGGTGCTTCATTAAATTTGTCTGGAGATGCTGTACAGCTAGTTTATGGAAATGTTCTCCTAAATTTGACTTGCTATAACTTTACAAGATCACTGGGATAGTTATGTCTTTGTTTTCTCTTTCCTTAAATCAATGTTAGATGACAAGTCTCTTATTCTTAATGCTCTCAGCTGCTTTGTGAGAACTGATTAACTTAATTCATATGACTTATTGGTAGTGCAATGGCCTGAGTCAAATTATCGTAAGTTCAAGGACCACTGAAGACACTTACAGTAAAATTCATGTTGGCATTTTCATGCAATACCTTGGGAATGCTGCACTGCCGTATTTATCATTTCTCCGTTATACAGGTTTCCCCCGCTATCCGAAGGTAGAGTGTTGCTATGAAATTGTTTGTAAGCCAAAATGTCATAAAACGAAGTAACAATTACCATCAATTTATAAGGGAAAATTTTTTTGAGCGTTCCCAGACCCAAAAAAAACCTATCAAATCAAACCAAATAACACTAACATACAGTAAAAGCAGGAATGATAAATATGCACCCTATATAAAGTAGAAATATTGTATGTATAGTGTAGTTTCATTTATCAAACTCAGGAAGATAGCAAGCCAAAATCGATTTGGAGGGGGAAAAAATCGGTACGTACACACATGCGCAAACAACTGCATGCCCAAGGCTTCACGGTCATTGTAGTTTTTCTTAGGGTAAACACACATATAAAGCGGGTGTCTTTTTTTCGTAAAAGCGAAAATCAGTCCTCTTTGGTTAGCGAAAACAGGTACTAATGTAGGTCTTTCGTAACAGCGAGCTGTCATAAAGCGAACGTTCGAAAAATGGGGGCCACCTGTATCTGACCTTTCTGAATATCTCAAAGCACTATTTGAAGGCCAACAGAAGATGGGGTTGGCATAGTAGTGTAATGGTTACCACAATGCTCTACCATATAGGTGATCTGGGTTCAATTCCCACCACTGCCTGTAAGGAGTTTGTATGTTCTCCCCGTGACTGCCTGGGTTTCTTCTGGGTGCTCTGGTTTCCTCCCACAGTCCATAGGTGTGCTAGTTGGTAGGTTAATTGGTCATTGTAAATTGTCCTGTGATTAGTCTAAGGTTAAATCGGTAGGTTGCTGTGCAGTGTGGCCTGAAGAGCCTACTCCACGCTGTATCTCAGTCAACGAATAAATAAATAAATAATAACAACGACGATATACCGGTAGTGTTCTGTTAATGGATGAATGTTAACTAAAGCAAATTGCTTTATAGTATCTAAATTGGCTCCTTTGTTCCTTTCTACAGTAGCTAGTTTAGAATAAGTGATAAGACTGCTTTTAAGCAGGAAGCTCCATCTCGTAGAAGAAAACTGGGGGGGGGGGTGAATTAGAAGAATTTATAAACATTTAAGTTCTGGACATATACTATCTGTAGTTAGTTTGTAGTTGCTGATATGAGCAATTGAGAGAGCTTGCGTAAGCTGCTTTGGCCTGACCATGACCCTGTCACAATGTGCAGGGTCAGTTTCATCAGAATAATTGGGGCAGTTGACCCATGTCTATTGAAGCACAACACAGGCAGTCAGCCTGCGGTGCAGTCAGAGTCTGAGGCCGCAGCTTACTGAACAGAAAATCAAAGTAAGAAAGTAAAATTTCTCTGCAGGGGACTTACTTGATTAACTGTGCACATTTTCATTTTAGGGTTATGTGTTTTTTAGAATCACATGTCCCATGTCTGCTTTCAGTTGAATGTACACCACAACTATTTCTGAATTTTGTCCTTCAAAAGGGCTGTATTTGAAATTCTATCCTGCTGAATGACTGCTTCTAAGATGAACTTGAGTGAATCAACCAACCATGTCTTATCTGGCATTCAGTTAATTTACTTCTTGCCTGCATCAACTCAACTATTTACCCACTATTGCTCCAAATCCTTTGATACTTTTATCTGTCAAAAATCTATTGACTCAGCCTTAAATGTTTTAATTGTTCAAGCATTCAGTCTTTTGGGTGAAAACTATTACATATTTCCACTGTGTTTCTGCTTTGGTAAAGTGCTTATTTATTTCAATTCTCAACTTCCTGCTGTTAATTTTTAAAGTTATTCAGACTTGGCATTCTGTGTTTCAGGGTCGACTGCCAGTTAAATGGATGGCTCCTGAAGCTCTCTTTGACAGAGTCTACACACACCAGAGTGATGTGTAAGTATTGATGATATGTAAACGTAATTTTTCTGTGACCCCCATTCTTTAGCTGTCACCTTGAATTACAGTAACTGAAAATAAAAAAAATTCAGATGCTGTAAATACAAAATATATTTTCATATATCCCATATATACACTTGTCATAGCAGCAAACTTGGAGATCTATAATTCCCTGGAACTAGGATTCTCCTATTGGAGATGGTTTTGCTGGTTTAAATAAACAGGAGTCATTGAAAAGGAATTAATAGGAAAATTAGTTTTTTCAGCTTAGTAGACATGGTGCAGTACAAGTCTTTGAAGATCATCTCCAGAAGCCAGATATGTGTTGGTGGGGAAGGAGGAAAATGAAAATAAAGTTTTTTAAAACATTTATTGTTATTTTATACCAGTCAGGATAATTTAGTTTTAATATGAGGCTCGAAGCTGGTATTGCTGAAATGTTTCCAAATGTTCTTAACTGTGCAAAGGAAGTTGCTGAATTCAGATGTGTAATCTTATTTTTTTTTATAAAAGAAGCCGCTTTGTACACTTAGACGTTTCTTGTGTATGATGGCTGTTGCACCTTTATAAACTGAATTCAGCTTCTACATTTGTTAACCAACAATGAACTCTTCGATGCTTGCTGCATGATCAGTGATTTGTATGGATTAGGTTAAAGGAAATGCGGGCATCAAAAGTAATAATTTTATAGTAAACTGACGACCAGTGCTACTAATCCATTTAATTTCAAAGAATATTAACCTAGTAGTTCCTAATGTTACAATGAAAGGTCTTGTTGAAGGCTACAGATGTAGCACCAAAAACAAGTTTTTTTTCTTTTGCATGTCAAGCACGTACTTTGTCCTATCAGTTCCTAAACTTCCTAACTTCTGAATTTTATCATCGAAGAACTCATAAATTTGTTATGTGATCTGGACTGTAAATAAAATTCATAATTTTACAAACATGGGAGTAACATAACTTGTTAAAAATGTGGGTGATCAAGTTCAGTAATACAAAAAGTGTTGTGGGATATTAAAACAAGTACACATTTAATAAAGCTTGTATGATGTAAAACAGCAATTCATTTGGTGTTGAATTAAAAATAAAGGTGCCTAATATTACTTGCTCTGTATTCTTTTAAATAAGAAGGAAGGAAATGTGACATAGTGCATTTGACCACCTTTATGCCTTCAGCCCATCTTGGTACATGAAAGTTATGCATTCTATAACTGAAATATAAGGAGCAAGATCCAAGCCTTATTATTCTAGTCTAAAGTAAAATGTGATCTGATATTCTAATTAAAAATATGGGGAAATGCAATCTGTAATAATCAGTCACATCTCAAATTTGCGTAGTCAATATTGAACATAAAAAGCAGGATTTTAAAAAAAACTACAGCTGCATTAAATCTGAAATAAAAACAGAAATGTTGAAATATTCAAACTCTTTGGACAGGTACATGCATTGTAAAATATTATAGGGCTATGGGAAAAACATGAGCAATTGGGAATAGTTTACATAGGAATCTTGGTTGGGATGGACTAGATGAGCCAAAAGGCCTATTTGTACTATAATATTTCTACCACCTGTGTAGAAAAAAATGCACATGTTAGTGCTTCACATTGTTAATGTCTCTAAAAGCATTGATCACGTTTATGCCCTCAGCCCATCTTAGTACACAAAAGGTTGGGTGAGGCTGCAACCAGAGGTCATGGATTGAGGGTAAAAGTTGAGGGTGCAGGTCGATGAGAGTAGGTAGTTTAAGTGGTTCAGCACAGTCTAGATGTGCTGAAGTGCATCTTTCTATGACTCTAGTTATGCATTCTGTTACTGAAATATATGGAGTAAGATCCAAGTCATATTATCCTAATCTATGTTGTGTTGGTCATTGTTGCCTCAGGTATTAGCATGAATGTTATAAATGATCTTTAAGATAGGAAATTGAACTATCTCTTGGTCTCCTGATACCATTTTAAAATATTCTTGAATAGGCATCAGATGAAAATTAAGTGTAGATATTATTGTGATGTTTTATAACATAACATTCATGTGCAAGATAATATAGTGAATTGCTAATAGACAACCATTGAATGTTACCATTGCACGAGACATTGCGTTGATCATGGGGGAGCAACATTTGAGGGGACCTGCAGCAGTGCAAGAATATAGAAGCTAAAGGAGAGAAAATGTCCTGGAAAACTCTCACTTATTCCAATTAATTTCACAGATGGTCATTTGGAGTATTGATGTGGGAAATTTTTACGTTGGGAGGATCTCCATATCCAGGTATTCCAGTTGAAGAACTTTTTAAGCTTCTGAAGGAAGGTCACAGGATGGACAAACCAGCTAATTGTACTAATGACCTGTAAGTTTCACAACTCAAATACAGAATGATGGAAAGTGATGCATTTAGATGACCACAAATTGTAGACTGTACACTGTGTTGTTCCCTTTACCGATGAGTAAACTTGTGATTATCACTTTAAGGTACTGTTCTCAATTAAGTCGTATTTTGATTTTTAGTTGCTGCTTATGTAAGCTCTAGCCACACCTAATACTGAATTGAGATTAATCATTATGGATACAGCCAATCTCCCCCATGAGTCACACAGTATTTGCCAGGGAGAAACAGTCCTTGTTTCTTCATGCAGTTAACATACCAAAAAGCTGAGCACATTTTGGAGCATGCTCCAAGGTCTTACTGATCTTTGTTTTTATGGTAGGTGACAATGCAATTAAATGTTAAACAATGACTTTGCTGTTTCATCATTAAATTAATTTCAGTCCATATTAATATTGCACTTTAGAAGTGAGATTGCCTGAAAAATACAAAGAAATTGACAGAATTACTGAGAATAAGATTTTGGGGCTGTCTAGTCTTCAGGCTACCTGTCAATAATACAGTAATCTTAAAACTGTCTTGGGCATTAAAATATAGGTTAAAAAATCTCAGAACTGTGGATATTTGTGATCTCTGAAAGCCTTTGATAAATTCGAACTGAAAAGGAAATAGTCACTAATCTTACTATGTTTTGTGGGTTCCACCATGTTCCACTTTGTGTCCCCACAAAATCCTATGGAGTCTTACCCAACCAGAAGCCCTGGATGAACTAAGAGATTCTGCAGAGGGTCAGATCATTGGCGTTCAGGTCTGGTGACCAAGTAAAGTGAAAGAGATCCAAGCACAACCTCTGGAAAGCTATTTCACATGTGAAGTGTCAATACCAGACCAAATTGGAATCACTAAAGGATGCTCGATAGCTGTGGCAGTGTTTGAATGCTGACACTACTCCCAGTTGAGATCAATGCCTTTTATGATCACTTTGACCAGCAAAACAGGAAGACACCTTCACGACCTCCCACAGATCCCAACAGCCCTGTGATTTCACTCTCTGAAACTGACGTGAGAGCATCCTTCAGGAGAGCAAACCCTCAGAAAGCATCTGGCGCAGACAGGGTACCTGGCTGAGTACTGAAGACTTGTGCTGTTCGGTTAGCTGGAGTGTTCATCCATACCTTTAAATCTCACTTCAGCAGTCTCGGGTACCCACTTTCTTTAAGCAGGCTTCAATTACACCAGTACCCAAGAAGAACGTAGTAGCCTGGCTCAATGACTATCATCCAGTACTGCGATGAAGTGCTTTGAGAGGTTGGTGATGAAACATATCAACTCCTACTTGAAGAGCAACTTGGATATGCCCCAGTTTGTGTACCATTACAGCAGGTCTACTGCAGGTGCCATTTCATTGGCTCTTCACTCAACCCTGGACCATCAGGACAATGAAGATAGGGTGCTCTTCATTATCTACAATTCAATCTTGCATTCAATGCCATCATCCTCTCAAAACTAATCAATAAGCTTCAAGACCTTGGTCTCAATATCTCCTTGTGCAGTTGGATCATTGATTTCCTCACTTGCAGACCCCAGTCAGTTCAGATTGGCAGCAACATCTCCTCCACAATCATCATCATCATCAGCGCTGGTGCACCACAAGGCTGTGTACTTAGCTCCCTGCTCTACCGTCTTTATGCTTATAACTGTGAGGTCTAGCACAGCTCCAATGCTATATTTAACTATGCTGGCGACATTACTGTTGTTGGCCGAATCAAAGGTGGTGATGAATCAGTATATAGGAAGGGATTGAAAATCTGGCTGAGTGATGCCTCAAAACAACCTCTTACCCAATGTCAGCAAAACTAAGGAGATGATTATTGACTTACTGGAGGAGACAGAGGTCCATGAGCCAGTCCTCATTGGGGCATCAGAAGTGATGAGGGTCAAATTCTGTGGCGTTATCAGTTGAGAGAATTTGTCCTGGGCCCAGCACACATTTAACATCTAATGCAGGCCTCTACTTTCTTAAAGTCCACTTTGTTGTGTGCAGTTTTTCATTGATTCTACGGTGTTTGTATTTACTGTGAATACCCACAAGAAAATGAATCTCAGGGTTGCATATGGTATGTACTCTGATAATAAACTTAGTTTGAAATTTGAACTTTAACTGAGCTCAGATAATGTGGGGCCTCAGTGGAGAAAGTTACCTAACAACACAGAGAAAACTTTTACTGTTTGTATTACAATTTGCACCAACCTAACTGCAAACTGGAATGACTTCGAGAAAAATCCATCTTTGTGCTACAGGTACATGATGATGCGTGATTGCTGGCATGCAATCCCTTCACAGCGACCAACTTTTAAACAATTGGTTGAAGATTTGGACCGAATTCTCAGTTTAACATCCAATGCGGTAAGCTAACTGTACTTGATTAACTGATGTACTCCGTACACATTTTACGCAGTCTAATGCTCTTCTGTGTTTTTGTTTCATAAGAATGATCTTAAGTGATGATCATAAATTAAAATATTTTGAATTAATGCAGTGTAGACTGTTAAGTAAATTATAATCTTGATTGTTTTTAAGAAACACATTTTTGTTGTTCCAACTAATTAGCACTAACAATTCCAAATCCTTTCAGAAAAAAGATCAAAAGAGCATTAAGCAGAGATGATTTCCTGCTGTCTGTTCCAGATCGATGAAAGGGTTTATATGACATTTGGCACTCAGTGCTGACACAAGTTAAAGAAAACCCATTGTTTATTGTTAATGAAAAGTACAAAATCTTCCAGTCGTTGTCATTATCAGAACTTTTTAAATAAACACAAGTCCATGCTAATTACAAAATTAACTAGTCGTCAGGCTCTAAAGTTAATGATCATTTTTAATATTACGAAGTTACCCTTGAGCAAACAATGTTTTTAGTATTCACCAGGAGTTTGAGATATTATTGTACTTATCACTATTTGCATGCTAAGAGTAGTTCAGACTGCGAATGGATTTTGGCAGCACCTGTTACAAGGTTTATGGTTAAAGTATAACTTTTTGAAATTTAAAGCAAGCATATCAGGTTGGAGAATCTAAATGAACATGTACTGGAATTTAACTTTTTATCTTGTTTTCTTATAATGCATTACTACAGCTTGAAGTATTTTGAATTTGAGCAGATAACATCTCCATATAGCACTTTTGATACCTCAGAATTTTATTTCAAAATAAATCTGAAGCGGTCAAATAAATCTGCTTAATAGACTGCTTTTCCTCATTATTTTAACATATTTATTTTCAATTAGAGTTATAGATTTGATGTAACAGTCATGTTAGTTATTAATATTACTGTGCCTTTCATAAACACTTGTCTTGGTTTAACATAATTAATCTATAATTTTTGCTAATTTGTGTTTTTCTTGTGAATGCTGAATCTCTAATGATATGTACCCCTAATATGATGTTTCTAGAAATAAATTTTCATTGCACTCATGCATAAAAGTACTTGTGCATATGACAATAAACTTTGACATTGACTTGTACTATGTTAACAAGAATATGAATGGTGAAAATAGCAATACTTAATAACTGCCCTTTTCTATTGGCAGGAATATTTGGATCTTTCTGCTCCATTAGAACAGTATTCACCCAGTTATCTTGGTACTAGAAGTTCCTGCTCATCAGGAGATGACTCTGTGTTCTCTGACCCCATGCCCAGCGACCCGTGTCTTTCAAAATGTCAACCACACATGAATGGCACCATTACAACATGAATGAAAAAGCCATTTCTTACAAAACTAACTTTTAAACATCGTCTTCCCTGTTTTACTTCAAGAAACTTGGGCACCAGAACAGAATGTTGGTTGGATATGGTTACAATGAAAACGAGGATTGCAGTAGGCTGTTCTAGAAAAAAAATGTTCAGCTATATATGGTATATTTTGTTGAAATGGAGACAAAATAATTATTACCAGCAAAATTTCATTTTTGGTGACCTGACCAATTTATTATGTTCCATCAAAAGCTGTCTTGTTGGACTTTGGGCAAGGCTTGAAGTTGGAAGTTCTGCCTAGATTGTTAATTTTGTAATATTGGAAAAGTTATCCAGCATGAAACTTCAGTCTGCTGGCTATATTTGTAAATATATCCAAATATGTATAAATATATTTTATATATATATTATTATATATATATTTACAGTGAACTATTTTTTGTATGGATAAAAAGGTGATTCTATTGCAACCAGAAAATGAAAGCAACTTTTGTTAAATAACTAAATGCGCTTGAAAACTGTTTCTGCAGCAATTCCTAGCACTTCTGTTATGCAACATTTTCAAGACACTAAGTTATTCTTTTCAGGGAATAATTTATTTAACTGGTGTTTATAAACAATTAAAACAATTAATCTTCAAATTTCTTGTATTATGTGCAACTTTTGCTAGATGGAAAATGGATCGAATTCTAAAACATGATTGAATGGGTGTTATAAGAACCATGTCTAAGTAGCAGAGTTTGTCCAGAAAAATAGCTTTGATGCAAAGCAGCAAAAAGAGTTTCACTTAAAGTTTTGCACAGAGAGAATGTGTCATACTGATAGTTCCTTCCGAATCTGGCCATCTACTGCAATTCAGTGTTTGTTGATGGGCAATTTGCAGCGATCCATGAAGAAAATTGTCTACAGTGGTATAATTTGGGATCCAAAGGTTTTGATTTTCCTCAGCTGTGATAAGGAGGGTAGAGGGGAGGAAAGTTGGCAGTGTGGGGCATAGGTGGTGGAGATAGGGCCAGAATGACTGACTGCCTCATCTTTTCTGGAACGATATTTAATCTTTTCATCAGCCCTTTCGTTATCTACTCTCATAATATTAAGTGGGATTTACAGAGCACAGGGCAGGGTGGTAGGTGTGAGTTGAGGAATTGGCTGGTGAAGATTTGAACAGCTCAGATTTCATGCTCACTTTTTCATCCAAGTTTCTCTTCCTTCCCCATGGATCTTTGTGTGGTAGGCCCTGAGAGATTGATGGCAAGCTGCCAAAATTCTTCATTGGAAGAGGACGGCCCAGTACAACATGGCTCAGATTCCATTCCTGTTCCAAAGACTTAATTAATATCTTCCTTTTATCGCAAGTATGCTGTTCTTGATATGCCCCCATGGCCAGCTGCAGCGCGGTCAGGATTCTCCTCTCAGAATTCAGTCCTCTGTGGGCAATAGATCCGGCCAGAGTCAGTGCTACGTTAGAAGGGACTATGAATGGTCCCTTCTAATAAATGGGTTAAGGGTTATGAATGAACTAAAAGTTATTCAGTTCTACACATTGGATAAGATAAATTCCACAAAGCTTCATGTGTAACTCTTATCAATTGCAAGTTATATTATAGAAATATATAAATTTGATACAAATTATTACCATTTCCCATTACTTTAAATGAAAATTATTGTAACCTTAATCATGCAAAAATACCTTCTCTAGATATAGGTAATATCACTTTCACCATTCTATTTCCCAAAATATAGAATGTTAATTGAATGTTAATTGACTTTGAAGATGTGATACCAGCTTGCTCAACCTGTGTGAACAGAAGAATTTAACTATTTGTTAACTGAAATAGTGCTTAAAGCTTCATCTGAAACTCGACAAGTATGAAATTCAGTGGCTGCTGTGCTGTTGTAAACTTAAAAACTGGCAAATATTTTGAACAGGTGAGAATAGTTTCTAAAGCTGATACTGCTTTTGCATTATTTTGCAGTAAATTTAATCTCTCGTGTTTGAATGTGATTGAGCTCTGGTTAGCCAATTATCATTATACTGTGTTTCCAGGGAATAAGGTGCACAATATATACATGAATGTTAAGGGACCATTTCAGTGCCCTGACCAATTCACTTTATTTTCAGTATTATAATTTCCTATTCACTGATTATATTGTGTCAGGAGTGTGTTTTCATTTTATTACCTCCAACAGTGAGTTTTTCTGCCAAAGCCAAAATGATCAGTGAAGTGGGGATATCTTTACAGATCTTCACAATATTATATAGAACACAGCTCGGAAGGCTAAACATAACTTGCTCTGTGCTAGTGCTGAACTTGCAGTGTATCCTAGTTGGAACTCCAATATGACATGGAGGGATATAGTCAATGTTTAGGTTGGACGGATTAGTGTCTGGGTGTTTTTGATTTGCTTTTTAGCTGGTTTGGCACAGCATCCTATGCTGGACTGTTCTAATATCAAAAACTTACATTTCTGATCTTGCTATCTTATAGCAAAATGACATCATCCTGAAATGAGAATAGTTGATAACTATGGGAAGCAATGAAAGACCAGATTTCTGGAAAGTTAAGATCCAAACCAAATCTCATCCATTGGATCTGCCAGACTAGTGCTTCAGAAAGTACATTTATTCCTTAATGGCTTTAAAATTGATCTGAAGTCAGTGGCATTGTATTTTTTCATGCATAGTGTAGCTTGTTCAGTTTCCTTTTTATTTGCTTTTAAACACCCAGTATGTCACTGGGCCAGAGTTGCTGTCAACCTGTTTCAAAATCGATAATTTAAAAGTGCACTTTAGCAAACAAAACCAAACAGCTTCCAAAAATTAGATTACCAAAACAAGGGAAGTGATGCTGAAAATGATAGGTGTGGTCATTTAGAGTGAATGTGAGTTGATCAAGAAAATATTCAGCATGTTTGGCAATAAAAGCACACTACAGAAATATAACCAATTTACAGTGATGAATACTAACTTGTATGTCTTGTAAAATTTAATGTAAGGATGGAATAGGAAAGAGAAACAACACACTATGGTTTATTTGTCCAATTTAACATAAATGAAGTAATTAGGTGATGTATTATATTGTGATGGCAGGAAAACTAGCAAGACCAATATTTAGAATAGCTGCTTTGCTTGGTGAGAAGGTGCTTTGTTCATTCTTATCTACATTCCACTACTTTGTATATTTGAATAAGGCAAATGCCATCCTCTGTGTCATAAAGTTGAAATTTGTGCATGAATTTCATAACACAATATTCAACTAATTTATTAATTTTTTACAGAAGAAGTTCTATTTTGTTGTTACAGTTTTCAGATACCTAAAGCCTAGTTAAGGCTATAAATGATTTGTTTATATGAAAGATTGCTTATATATTATTCTTAAATACTGCTGGACACATTATTAAGCAAAAGAAAATGTAACCAAAACTTAGTTTAATTTTCCTTTAAATGTCAAATGAATTCCCTTTTAATTTAAATGTTAATATTTCCCTGACATGTCTTGTAAAGTTGTTGATGCTGATTATTTGAGAGGCAATAAAATATTCCAAGCCCACCATAAAATGTCGGCTTCTGCATGAACCATATGCTGCCACCTGTAGAAACAATAAATCGAAGCTTTAGCTATCAGTCATGCAGCCATTGAGTTATGTTTTGAAATGGGTAATTGCTTAGGAATATAAATAATACCTTTGTTTGAGTCTGGGTGTTAACCTCACTTTATTGTACTCTGAAAGATTAGTATTGTTGAACACAAAGCAAATTTTGATCAAATACAGGAACATGTATGACTCTGCAGGTATATTTAGAATGTGGTCAAGACTAGTAGTGACAGCAGATACATCAAAATGTTCAGGGTGATACACTGCAGTAAAATAAAGACACAAGTCAGCACAACAAAAATATTATAAACACTTTTTATTATGTAGCATCTTTAAGATACCTTTATTTATCTTGTTGCATTTGAGAGTTTCAACTGTACACAGTATAATTCATACTGTGGGCAGCATGGTAATGTAATGGTTAGCACAAATGCTTTACAGTACCAGTGACCCGGGTTCATTTCTCATCGCTGCCTGTAAGGATTTTGGGTTTCTTCTGAGTGTTCTGGTTTCCTCCCAAAGATGTACAGGTTGGTAGGTTAATTGGGCATTGTAAATTGGTAAATTATCTCATAATTAAGCTAGGATTAAGTTCAGGGGATTACTGGGCGGTGAGGCTCAAAAGGGCTGGAAGAGCCTATTTCAAGCTGTATCCCAATGGTTGCTGTTTGATGGGCCCATTAGTAAATCTGACACACGTATGGGTACACATTGCCCGAAGTATTAAATGTAATACACCGTCCAACAAGAGCAATGCTGAAATGAATCAATATTCCTAACTTATCAAAGTTATCAATTCAGGGTATCAAACAAACTACAGTGGAACCATTCTCTAATTGATTAATTATGAAACAGCAGAGTTCCTATTTTTTTCTTTCTCCTTGAGACCTATGGCTTTCTTGCAATCAAATGGGTAATATTCTAGAATTATTGATACCTGCATAGTGGACAAATGGCTTGTTGTCCTATGGTACCTAACGGAAGAGCTAATCTTAATGCTCCAGCTGAGACTCTATAAAATGGCATCATTGATACCAGTAAAGATAAGTAGCAGTTAGTGCAACACTATTACAACTTGGGGCTTTCCAGAGTTTGAAGTTCAATTCCAGCGCTGTCTGTCAGGAATTTGTACGTTCTTCCCTTGAGTATGTGGGTTTCCTCCCACAGTCTGAAGACGTACCCGTTTGTTGTTGTAAATTGTCCTGTGATTAGGCTAGTGTTAAATAGGTGGGTTGTTGGACAGTGTGGCTCATTGGGCTGGAAAGTCTTGTTCAGCGATATATCTCTAAATAAACATTTTTTAAAAGTTGCAATATTCATATGCTGCATGACCATAACCATTACTACATGATGAAATGCCTGCACACTTTTCAACAAAGTTGGATGAATTTAGGCTCTGTGTGGAGATGTGATTAGTTCAAGACCTTGGTTTAGGAATTTAGACTTCAGTCTAAGTACATGGATGAATTAAACATTGAAAGGTCACTCATCATCAAAAGACAGTTTAAAGTCTCACACTTATATTTTAAGTTTCTAATTACACTTTCCAAAGAAGGTCTTTGCAAGTTTGCTGTGTTGGAATGTAAAATGCAGTAATACTTACTAATTTATACTGGTAAATGGGGATATTATTTACCAGTATATTATTTAAGCTGAAGAAAATGAAGTCATAACCATGTTCATAGATGGAAAAGCCACTCAAAGAATTATCCTGCAGTATCAAATTAGATAAAAGTGTCAAGAATTAAAATGCATATCATTTTCTTTTTCAGATCTTTTGTGAGTGAAAAAATATTTTTTCCCCTAAGTGAAACAAGATAATGAACAGTTCAGGGTCATTGAGAATTGCTTCCAGTTTTTGATAAAACTCATCTGGATGCAAATTATTTTCATGCCCCCAAAGTATTTCCATATTGGTGGTACTTGGGTTGAGAGTATGACAGGGCTCTTTGTCTCAAGAGCAGCATTCACTGGGTACTCCCAGGACAATCTGGGCTTCCCAGCACATTGCTGAACTGGAGCACCTGCCAGACAAGATTATCTTACATCCCTTAGGAGGTCCCTCCAAGAGACAGTGTGCAGTAAATGATATGGGCAAATACTATTCTGAATTCATGCCCTTAGGATTCAAAAATATAGTAACAACATACTATGAGATACCACATAATTGTGTTGTTGGTGTGAATAACTCCAAATGACCACCTGCCATTAACTTGCATTGGGTTGCCAACTTGGAAACAACTAACCTGATTTTTCAGATTCCCTGAGGTGGATGAACAATACTTCCTACACTGCTGTCAGTTTATTTTGCACGGGAAATGTCGGCTCAGCAGAAAGAGAAAGGAATAACAATTCAGGGTGGGATATGCCAGTAATGATGTAGCAACTTGACGCAATGCTGCTGTTTGATAACTTTTGTTATTTCTTTGAGGGAATGTAAGGAGCTATTTAACAATATGATCATGACAATAAAAGCACTTCAAAGTCATTTCAGAAATCCTTCAGCGATGCTCACATTCATATTGCAGATATTTTGTGCAATTGATATCCTCTGAATGCCAGTGGGATAAATGACAAGATTTGCTGATTTAATGGTGTCAGTACCTCCGTTTGCATCCTCTCTTCCTGTCTAGCCCTAATCTTTCCTCAAATACATGGAATTATTTCACTTTCTTTTCATGGAAAGAGGGTATTCTGTCTCACTCAAGATTTCTTCCATCATTTCCCATGGAACTGATGTCAAAATACATAGAACCATTGTCTAATACTGTACGTTCTGAGAGCATAGACTAAATCATAATTTAATGTGGCATCCAAGTAACTTGGGCAAGACCAGCAGCTAATCAAAAACCAGTGTTGAAGAATTGAAAGAGAGAACATTAATCTGCTGCTCTCCCTCTGCACACACAATGGCAACCCTTCTCGTCCCACCCTGCCCCAGGGTGACTTAAGCAGTTTTACTCGTAGGTGCCTAAGTGCTGTCTTGGTTACCTCAGTTACCGTAGTCTTCTCTTTTGGTCACCATAGGCCTTTCTTGTACAAGCTAATACTTTCAGTGGATCAATATAACACAACGATGAATACAATGCCAAGCCAGTGTTTCCTTTTCCAAGTGTGCAGAGTGCTTTGTAGAACTGCTACTAATGCTTAAAGGAGAATTTTGAACCAGGGGAGGATTTCCCCTTGCATTGTGACCAAATTGCTGTTCTATAGACATTGTGTAGAGTGAGAATGTGAGGAACTGCAACAGTCTTTTCCAAATTGTATTGGACCATGATGTTGGCCCAGTGTACACTATAGGCTTATCCACTTCAGTTGCCAAGCTATTATCAACTACTTTGGCCCTCTTCTAAGTATCACAGAATGTTTTCCTGGTCTATTCACTTAACCCATAGATGTGGGAGAGTGAACTGATTCTGTATTTATGGAATGAGAAGAACATAAATACAGAGTGGCTGTAATAAATCTCCATCACACCTCAAACAACATACCTGAAGTCTTTTCACCATGTGAACTTGTAGCTGCAGCATCTTTAATGGACACCAGACTGCAGTAAACAAAAGATATTCACAGCAACACTCAAAATGCTGGAGGAACTCTGCATGTCAAGCAGCACCTATGGAAATGAATAAATAGATGACGTTTTGAGCCGAGACCCTTCATCAGGACCAAGAAGGAGGGGGGAAGATGCCAGTCTTTAAGGGAGATAACCTTTTGAACTTCTGCAATTACTGTCCCTCCCTCTTGCGACTCTGTCACTCACCGTGTATGCTTAAAATGTGCAGGCAGCATGTTACAATTAAATGATCTTGAAAAACTCAAGCACTATAGATCCTCTTGCCAGCAGTGCAAATTGCTGACCTAACAACATGGGAGTTGCAGAACTGGCCTTACAGAATCCGGATTAAAACGATTAACATTTTCATTTTTGGATGTAAATCCATGTAGCTCAAGCTAGTTTATTTTATCACCACTAATGTTTTCCAGACCACTCATACCTTCAGAAATGGACTTAAAAACTGTGCCATTTGGGCGTGAGGTATTTGTATTTGAAGGTATTAGACATAAATCATCTGTAGAGTATGTTACAAAGCAATGATTCTTCTTGTCTGTGATAGATTTCACCTTAATCTTATATAGTGGCTAAATAATTTCTTTCCTGAAAGAAGGTATTGTCCTAGATTTGGCTCCTGCTACTCAAGGTTTCCTATCTACTTTGTGGACATACATAGAGTTTATTGGGATAGCAACCCCCACCGCCCCACACAGGCACACACAGACTTGTGGCTTGTGAACACATACTGAGTACCTACAAGAACAAAATAGTGTTTTCTTTGCCATAAAACATTTTGACGTGCTTTCACACAAAATACAAGGCCATTACTACAAATGCACAATAATAACAGCATATAAGAGACTCCTAGGAATATGTAAGCAATGAAATGACTGTTCAAGCTGAGCCATTCAGAGCTATGATTTCACCCGGAATTAGTCTGAATGATCTTTCGCCACTCATTTACAGACTTACTGTAATGTCAGTTGTATTGCACATTGTTTTTTTATGTCAGGGTTTATTTTCTATTCTAAGAAAGAAATGCCCAATTTAGGAGATTATGCAAACCTGAATATATGACTAAAGCTGAAGGAAGGTGTAAAAATAAGCAGAATGCAAGACTGTAAGAATTTTAACCTAAATAACCTTGCACTCAGGAATCCCAGTGTTGAAACAATATTTCAATTATTATGGGAAGTTGGATAACTAGAAAAACATTTATTTAAACACTTTAGATTGCAACCTATCTAATATTGAAATGTTAGGAAACATTCTCTCCACATGCACTTTATTCTATCGCGGGGGAGTCTAAGACCAGAGAGTTCAGCCTCAGAATTGAGGGATGCCCATTTAGAATAGAGTTGAGCAAAAAATTTTTAGCCAGAGGATGGTGAATCTGTGGAATTCATTTCGACAGACAGCTGCGCAGACCAGGTCATTGGTTATATTTGAGATGGAGGTTACCAGGTTCTTCATTCATCAGGGCTTAAAAGGTTACAGGAGGAAGGGGGTGAGGGGAGTGATAAATCAGCCATGGCGGAATAGCAGAGCGGACTCACTGGGCTGAATGGCTGAATTCTTTGCCTATGTCTTACAGTCTAAACCATCTGCCAGCCTATCCAGTTTCTGCCAGATGGGTAGATTTAAAAGCTCTGATTTTCTTAATTAATGTGGTTCATTTACTCATTTGAATTAAATGAATCATAGTAATTTCTTGAAGCTCAAAACCAACTGGACAATATCCAAGTGCCTGCACATTTTAATATTTTCCTATGATGTATCTGTTACCTCATGTTGGCATAAAGTAGTCTGCTCATTAATGTCCCCTGAGCCCCAGCCTAGGTCTATAGAAAGCAATCTACAATATTAAGCAAACCCATAGCACATTCAACCAACCGATGGAGAGCGGAAAAACAAATTACTAGAAAAGTGCCCCCTGACACTGTTCGCTTTGGGCTGAAATGGTCCCCAACTATTGTTGAGGTGAAGGAGAGGGATTTTGAAACAACAGTATGGCCTCAACTTTGAGCCGTGATTTAAGCGGCATTGGCAAGAGTGGGGATGGCACAATAAGAATCAACACTGAAAGGACATATCTGCTTGAGTTACTAATCACATTCCTATGATATAGCTGAGCATTTACAGTACTGTGCAAAAGTACTGGCACATATGTGTGTGTATATATATCCAGCTAGGGCGCATAAGACTTTAGCGCAGTACTGTATTTGTCAACGTTGAGAGCGAGTTTGTAAATCCGATGAGAGCAAACGATGTTGGGAATGATGAGGGTGAAGTGCCACAGAAGGGATGAGGGACAGATGGCAGAGAAGGAATGCCGGGGCAGAGAGAGGTGTGGCACGAGAGCAGGCGCACCCAATCCTAAATCAGCAGGCAAGGTCATTTGATTCCAGACAATTGGTTTTATTGATCATCACAGAATGTCTTTCTAGTGCTTCCCACTTCCTCGCCTCTCTCTTCCCCTTTTGCCAAACATAATTCCCCTCTCCCTGTCCCTTTTCCCAATCTCAGTTCACAATAGAGACCCAGAATCAGGATTATCATCACTCACATATGTTATAAAATTTGTGTTTTTTTTGCAGCAGCAGTACAATGCAATACATAAAATTACTACAGAACTGTGCAAAATTCTTAGGCACCCTGGATATATCTGTGCCTAAGACTTTTGCACACTTAGTATACGCCAAATGCAGCTGTTTATTGGCAACCACATCACCAGCAACCTCACCTGGTCCCTTCTCACTGCAGCAGTGATCAAGAAAGAAACACACACAAAATGCCGGGGGAGCTCAGTGAGCCAGGCAGACCCTATCGTCCTGCCAAAGGGTCTCAGCTCGAAACGTCAGCTGTACTATTTTCCATAAATGCTGCCTGACCAGCTGAGTTTCTTCAACATTTCGTGTGTGTTGCTTGGATTTCTAGCATCGCCAGATTTTCTCTAGTTTGTAAGAGCATCAGTGTATTGACTTCCTTAGACAACGTTGGGAAGATTCAGCTTGTTTATAAGATTCTCTCAAACTTCTACAGATTAGCTGCAGGAAGTATCCTGATGGGTTGTATCTCATCGAGGTACACCAACGGCTCTGCTCTGGAGCAGTGGAGCCTACAGAGATTGATGAACACAGCCCAGTCCATCAGTGGGTTGTCACTTCCTACCATTAGTGCATTGTTTCAGGAAGGTTAATAGTATCGTTAAGGTTGCCATGCCACTGGCTATTCCCCGGGAGAAGGTACAGCAGCTTAAAAACCCAGATGTCTAGGCTTAAGAACAGCTTATTCCCCACCTGTCAGGGTTCTGAACTAATCATTCATTGCTTGTGGTGTTCCACATTCCTGTACTCTTAATTCAACCTCTCCCTGTTTATTATCTTATTTTCCCTTTAGCGTCTTTTTGCACAACCTTTGCACTTGTCATTGTATTTATTGTTCTACCTTATTATGTTCCACATTTTAGGGCAGTGCAGCAGAATAGCAGTCAGCACAACACTTTTCAGCCCCAGCAATGAGGGTTCAATTCTCGTCTTTGTCTGTATGTGACTGTGTGGATTTCCTCTGGGTGCTCTGGTTTCCTCCCACAGTCACAAAAAGATGTTAGGGTCAGGCTTGACCCAGGCAACACATTTCACTGTATGTTTTGATGTTTCAATGTACACGTGACAAATAAAGTTAATGGTAAAGGGAAAGCTAATCTTACAACCATGCATTCTGTTTATCCTGTGAGCTTCATGCAAACAAGGAATTTTATTGCATCCTGGTGCATATGACAATAAACTGGTTGTGGTGAACTACATATACCTGTCTGGACTGCTCCTGTGGCTCCTCCCACAGACCCCTGCTGACTGCTTCTGTGGCTCCTCCCACAGACCCCTGTATAAAGGCGATTGAGGCCTGAGCCCAGCCTCATTCTCATTCTTCCAGTCAATAAAAGCCGATACCTCGCTTCTTACGTCTCAGAGTGAGTTATTGATGGTGCATCACTGGTTTAATTTGAAATAGCAATCAGATCATTTGTCAGGCTGTAGACAGTAAGAATCACCAATGGACTGTAAGGTAGTAGGTGTCCATGGAACAGATTTCTTCCAGCAAGCAAAAGCAAAGAGAATGCTTGAATCTTTCATTAGGGACCAGTAACAGGGCACATGTACATGCAGAATGTGCTGGGGCAGAGTAAATATGGATTGCTAGAGGTGATTTTCATTTGACAATTTTGCTGGAGTTTTATTATGCTTGTAAAGGGTACGACAGGAGCTAAGTTTTGCTTTTTAAAAAATTAAATATCAAAGTTTAGAATGACTCTTATCATTTTGAAAATACCTTAGAATTGATTGAGGGTTCATTACCAGACTGAAAAACAAATCAGAATAAGCACTGACTGGGTGTAATGTGCCTAAATGTGCTCTGTGGGAATGAAAACTGTGAGAAGGGCCCAAGGCGATTTGAACAGAAAAAGTGAGTGTGAAAAAATGGTAGAGGGAAATCAATGCAGAGAAATGTTAGTGTCTTCATCTTGGCAGAAAAGTCAATAAAGCTGCCTTCTTACAAACCCTGGTGACAGATTGAGAATTCTAGAGTCTTGTCTGTCATTGTACCAGAAAACACAGGAAGATAACATGCAGGTAAACTGAATATTTCAGTAAGTTTATGGTTGGTATGCTGGCCTTTATTTTAAGTGTATTTGATATAAAGGTAATAACTGTGGTTATATAACAGTACTGATATGATGCACTGGGTACAGTTTTGGTCTTCTTAATAGAGGAAGAATATTCCTCACTTCGAGGGAGTGCCACAAATGTTCACTCTAATGATTCCACAGATGAGTGGTGGAGGAATATATATCCCCTCAATTGTAAGAAAACTAGTGACAATTTAATTGAAACAGAAAATTCATCAGATGCTTGGGAAGTTAGATGGCCAGAGGACATCTCCCACATTGGGGAGCCGAGAACAAAGGCCATTGAATCAGGATAACCTTTGGGGATGAGAACCTTTCTCACTAGTAGTATTGAATATCTTTGGGGATACAATTGCAGCAGAAGGCCAGCCATGATTTTGAACGTTGAAGAAGGTACACAAGGCCAATTATCCAATTACTGCTCCTCCTTTTAACATTATATGGACCTGCTTAAGTATGTAACAAGATGAAATGTAAATATTGACAAAGGGTGGCAGATTCTTCTAGGGACCAGTGTTCAATCCTGATCTCCTATGATGTTTTATGTGGAACTTCATATTCTCCCAGTGACCATTTGGGGTTCTTCAGCTGCTTCAGTTCTTTTTCTTACCCCAAAGACGTGCTGCAATGTTAATTGGCTACTGTAAATTAGCTCTAATGTAAGTGGCTGGCAAGAGGATTGGTGGCTGCTGACGGGTATGGGAGAGGAAATGGACTGCAGGGAAAAACGTGGGAGAATCGGATTGATGGGATTACTGTGAGAGGCAGAATAGCATTGATGGGCTGAACTTCATTCTAATGTCATAAAGAAGTCTAAAGTCTCGAATGACACATTCACAGTGGAATTTCAGAAATGTCAGTTCTTGTAACAGATTTAATAATCTGATACAAGAACTATTTGGACCATGTTGCTCCTGGGCACTGCTGATGATTTGGCATGACTGAAGTATCTTGAGGTATCAACCTGTCAGTAGATCTGAGGTTTGTTTTATTCAGCTCTAGACATTCCTGCAAATCAAAGCCTTATGAATAGGAAGGCCCCACCTGGATGATCAACAGGAAAGCTGCTCTTCACTAGAAAAGTTACAGCCAGTTCCACCTTAAACCCTTAGGGTTTCTGAGCTTTGTCAGTATTAATCCGGGCCATGGGCATCGTGTTGACAATCAACTGCAGCTTTTCTGTATGCTGAATGAGTTTGCTGTCTCTGTCGTGGTATAGAAATGCTACCAGCATTGCATCGTTTTAGCTTGGATTAGAGGCTGTTAAACACATTGTGGCATTCAGCTGACCAAAGCAAATCCCCACACAGGGTGTAAAGCCACGAAGTGAATGAAAGCAGAATGTTTGGTTATGGAGACATCTCAGACCCATCCGACTGTCGAGAGACAAACTGGCATGTGGACTTGTGAACAGCAAATGAAAGTCAGGGCAAGGGTCTAATTAGATTTCTATTTGAGATTACCTAACGCAATGCAGATCAGGGATCCAGCTTCGGAATTTTTGTTCCCACAACATTAAACAGCGGGCTTAAGGCCAAAAGGAGATGATTTTCCTGTCCTTAGAATAGGGCTTTGGACACAGGTGGGTGCGGTGAGCCTCAAAACTATGCAGAAATCATTCCCCCTTTGTTTTCTGGTCTTATGGGGGTTTCAGGAGCATATAAAATGAGGATAGGAGGACTTGCCTCCATCTACTACATAGCACAAGGACCAAATCCATTGCACCTCCAGGAAACCTGAGTTTTAACAGGTTTTACAAAGTTATGAAGCTCTTTGTTCTAAGGAAAAGACCACATGGCCATAAGACATAGAAACAGAATTAGGCCATTCAACCCATCGAGTCTGCTCCACCATTCCATCATGGTTGACCCTGGATCCCACTTAACCCTATACAGCTGTTTTCATTGTCTTTATGGATTGTTTTTTTCTTCCCATTGACTCTTCGGCTTTGCTGAATCACTGTGCGAATCATAAGAACTGAGATGATAGATTTGTTAGAGGAAATTAGCAGACAAACACAAGAAAATCTGCAGATGCTGGAAATCCAAGCATAATACACAAAATGCTGGAGGAATTCAGCAGGCCAGGGAGCATCTATGAAGAGGAGCAAAGAGCTGGCATTTCGGGCCGAGACCCTTCATCAGTAAGGCAGTCTAGTATAGGCGACCTCGTGTTACAGGTAAAAAAATACTCACCCTTACAGAATTGACAAATCATTACACAAAAAACTGAGATTTGGAATAAAATTCACTCTCATGGAACTTGTGTGGAGAAAAACAGAGAAACAGAAAATTTATTTGGTTGAACGTGCATATCTTGATGGCGAGAGTTTGTGTTATGGGAAATTGCAATATAGACTATTCTATGAATGTAACCCCATTCTAACCCAAGGGGTCACCTGTAGAAGATGCTTAGGATAGTGCATGGACGTGACAACATAGAGATACAGGTTCAACAACTGACAGCTGTAGGTCAAGGCACAAAGTTAAGTACAACATTAAAACAGAAAAAGCTGGAAATAATCAGCAGATCAGGCAGGATCTGTGAAGAGAGAATTAGAGTTAATGTTAAACAGAGTTACTAGCCTCTCACAAGGACAGAACAAAAAGTTATGACTCTCTGATAGATCCTAGACCCTCCAGCAGAAATATCCACTAGTAAGGGACACAGTCTTAGGATGAGTGATTACCCAGTTTGAGCTGAGTGAAGTTATCTCCTCATGCAGATATTTGTCAATATTTTAGAAATTTCCACCCAAAAGGACATAGGATGCACAGGCTTTGAGAATTGGGACTTTAAAGTAACAAAGGCTCATGGGTAGCAAGAGGAAAAGTGGATTTTAGGATCAGATTGAATGATGAAGATGGCTTGAGTGATCTTGCTGTTTCCCTTTCTTCTGTTTTTAAGCCAGGACTATAACTGACATGATTCAGGCTTGGCTGTATGTGTTTGCAAGCCAAGTACAAGGATTGTGCACAGAAGGAGCAAAAATGTTCAGTACAAAGTATCGACATCATTTCAGCTGGCGTGGTGGAGTTTAAATCTCAGTTCTGCTGCTAAGAGAATTCTGCTGCAATTCTAAGGAGTTTGTACATTCTCTCTGTGACCACATGGGTTTCCTCCAACTGCTCTGGTTTCCTCCCACAGTCCAAAGACATGCCAGTTAGTCAGTTAATTCATCATTGTAAATTGTCCTGTGATTAGGCTAGGGTTAAATAGTTGGGCAGTGTGGTTCGTTGGGTTGCAAGAGCCTCCAAATAAAGAAATAAGCAAAAAATCCACATCAGCAAAAATCATATCAGATTGGATTCCAGACTGCTTCTGTCACATGTCTACTGATGAGGTGTCTCATGCAGTTCCCTTCACCTTCCTTTACCCTACTTTCATTGTGGAGGCTATATGACAGGAGATATTTAAAGAGGAGTTAATACATTTCTGAAAGATCATTCTAAAGTGGATCTTACCAGGTGGAAGGTGGGAGAAGAGCAGATGAATCGTATGGCAGATCAAACTTGTTTGGGTAGAATGTGGGGCCTGCCCCTATTTTCTCATGTTCTTATGTATCACCTTTTAGTAGTTCATCTCACATTCTAAAACGCCCAGCTTAATCAACACCACAAGTTTTATATTAGATTTGGCCAATGGCTATCTTTCTTCTCTCTTTCCAACACAAAAGATTGATTGTCCATTTCCCTTCACAAACTGTTGGTTCATTTCCATAGGTGCTGCCTGACCCATTGAGTTCCTCCAGTTTTTTTGCGTGTGTTGCTTGGGATTTACAGCATCTGCAGAACTCTTGTGCTTGTGATTTGCTCTGCCATAGATGCTGTCTGGCCTGTTGTGTTCCTCCAGTGCTTTGTATGTCGATCAAGATTCCCATGTCTAATTTTGGCTCCTTTCGCCTGCTCCCCTTGCGCAGATTTTTTCTGTCCACCACAAGGAGAGTTCCTTTAAGGTCTGACATCTTCCCGGTGATCTGTGAGGCAGAGTAGCTTGAGGGTGGAACTTATCACGCAGCTCCTGTCAGGAAGTGAGGAGAGTCTGATTTTGACCAGGACTGATTTTTAATGCACCTTTGGTCTTGGTTATGAATTTTACCGGGATTTCAATTGAGAATTAAAGTTCAAAGTGCATTTATTATCAAAGTATGTATAGCATATAAAACTTTGAGATTCATCTCCTTCCAGGCAACCACAAAGCAAACAGACCCAAAAGAATCTGTTAAAAAAAAAATCATCAAACACACAATTGTGCAGAAAAAGAAAGAAATTGTGCAAACAATAAAAGTAAGCGAGTAGCATACAGAGCTGAAATTCACGACAGTGAGTCCATGGCTGGTTAGTCGCAGGCCACAGCCCCAGTTCAGCGCCGAGATGAGTAAACCTTGCAGGACAGCGAGCTGAACACTGCCTGTCCCTCGCCTCCAGTACCGACACTCCCACCTTTTCAACCTGACCCGGTGCTTAGATCATCCAAACCTCCTCGGGTCGTTCCTCACCTTCCGGCCCGGGTCCTGCCGCTTCAGTACGCTCTACAAATCACAAGCAGCAGAAGAGGATGAATGCCAGCTATCAGGCAATACCAATTTACCAGTGTCACACATGTCCATTTCATGAAGGCGCTGCATCTCCTCCATTTACAGTGCTGGGATTACTTCTGGTGAAACTGTAGTTCCGAGCATTTGTCGAGCCAGTTGTAGTGCCTACACTTCAAAGATGGTGTCAGAGGTGCATCCTCTCGTTAAAAACTGCATTGGATCAAGTGTGCAGATGAATGGAGAAAATTACCTTTCTTGTAGCTGTGTGCTTTCAGTGAACTGTGATATTAAATGTTACTATATACAGTATCACAAATCAGGTACCCACTCTTAAAATACATGGCTGGCGAAGTCAACATTATAAACATAATTCTCCTCAGAACTTCATGGGAGTTGGGGAAGGGCAAGAAGGTCTTTAATGTTCCACTAAAGCTGCAAGTGTTGAGAGATATACGTTGTATTCTAAATTATTTCAACCACTTTAAAGTTTAATTTAAGTCTTACATAAATATTTATACTACAGAGAACCCTTCATCTGAATGTTTCTTTGAGGCATGTTAACTGCATTAGAATAGTGCTGAATGAATTCTTTCAGCTTTCACTGAAACCAACTTGTTTTCAAATAACCCTTAGTCCCCGTGCCTTTCTGGAGTGTGAGTTACAGGCTAAATTTATAGAAATGTTCCAATGTATGTTTTTTTCTCTGACAGGCAGTCTGTTATTTTTTTTGGGGGGGGAGGGAGGAGGGGCAGCAGTGAACTTTGATCTCTAAAAGCCTCTGAGAAAGATCAATGTTTCATACTTTCCCCTTTCTCTTTAAGCTGCAAATGGCAAAGCAATTTGATGTCATTGCACCAATGCCGTAACGTCCCCCTGGCTTGTCTCTCGGATTCAGTGTGTGAGCAAAGTTTTTCTTTGTTTTCACACATCAGGCTGTACAACAAGCAGAGCAGTAATGGCTCCATTTTGAAAGGAGCTCTGTGCTGAAAGAGCTGTGCCATTCATCAGAAGTGTCATCTCAGGAATGTAGCCAGATGTATTGACTTTCTGGCAACTGCATTAGTGCCATCTGGCCTGCTGGAGGCCGAATTTGACAGAAATGAAAGCTGAAGACAAACTTACAAAATTGTGTCTTGTATTGGCTCCTAAATGTAATATTGTCTATAATATGTTTACTTTAATAGTCCCTCCAACTTCTCAGTGAATTTAAGAAGGATTTCAGTTTACTTAATAAGATAATTATAGATAGGGGAGCCTTGTATGTTTACATTTTATACATTTTTGTCAGTAGATGATTTTCCAGTGTGGCCACGTATAAAGCCATGGATCACTGAGGAAACATGCCTAGCAAATGTGTTGCCTGTAATTAACAGAACGAATAAGGAACAAGTAAACTGCATGCAAGGAAGCAGGAAAGGATTTTACACTGGAGTCAGAGAACTTGTCTCTTTCAGAGCAGGTCAGGAGTTCAAGTACGTGCACCGCCTCTCTCTCTCGAATCTGTTTACCTGAACTTCCTCAGCTGCAAATGCCACGTGTGGATGGAGTGCCTCCTGAAAGACGAAAGGGAGCCCTAGCAAAGTATCATTTATCCTTGTTGAATAACCACAAGATGCCTCTGCACTGTGGGACATATCTGATGGGGCAAAACAAAACATGTCTGTCCTTCAGAGGATAAATGCTTCTGCCAAACAAAGAGGGCTGAGGAGTCAAAGATATTAAAAACATACTCCAAATACACCTGAAGTATTTTGTTCCCATGCGTTGAATAGTTTCAACATTGCATCATTGGTAAAAACAACAATTTTTGAAACTCAGTAAAATCCAGGCAAGAACTGGATTTCATTATCCACACAGAATATAATGCTGTTGATATTCGGCAGTAAAGGTGATGAAACGACCCTTGTGTTTTACCAGTGCCAGTAGATCACATCTCAAACACTGTAATCAGAAAGAACCAAACATGGATGTTACCACTTGAGGTTGTTCACAGACATTGAAGGAACTGAAGATAACCTTTCAACTCATCATCTTCAGGCCAGAGAAAATCGATTTTAGATTAATCCTGTTTCTTAACTTTTGGTCTACAGCTTTGTAGCTTATGGCTCTTCAAGGTCAACCTCAAGTTCAAGTTTAATTATCATTCAATAAATACTCATGAATACAGCCAAATAAAACAGCATTCTGCTGGGGCCAATATAATATACGAGTATAATACTTTGTATATAGATATATACTATTTATATAAATAAATGAATATATATACCCGCAGTCCCTGAGTGACACGTCCTCTAAATTGATGGTGCATGGATGTTTTTGACATGAACAAGTAGTTGATCCACAGGTGAACGTATGCAAACACACACATGCAGTCCAGCTTGTCTTCTCCCAAGCTAGTCATTAAGAGCGAGGCATAGAGTCATAGAAAATTACAGCACAGAAACAAGCCCTTCTGTGCTGGTCCATCTAGTGCATGCCAATCCATTTATACTCCCATTGACCTGCGCCTGGAACATAGCCCTCCATCTGTGTACATAGAATTGGAAGTTGAGCTCTCATGCTTCACTTGTGCTGGCAGCTCATTCCACACTCACATGACCCTCTGGGTGCTGAAGTTTCCCCTCAAGTTCCCCTTAAACTTTTTACCTTTCACTCTTAACCCATGACCTCTATTTGTAGACCCACCCAACCTCAGTGGAAAAAGCCTGCTTGGATTTACCCTATCTATACCCTTCATAATTTTGTATGTGTTAGAGAGTGGTAGGAGCCTGGGTTGTTCTGCCAGGAGTAATGGAGGATGGAGACCAATAATGGCATTAAAGAGACTATTCAGCAGATAGATGAATATGCAGGGAATGAAGAGATAAGGATCATGTGCAGACAGCAGAGATTTAGTCACATTTGACATTCTGTTGGGCACAGATATTCTGGACCGAAAGGAGTATTCCAATACTTAACAGCTCCATGTGGGGTGTGGAGAGGACAGAGGAAAAGACAGTGATAGAAGAAATAAAAGGAGTGGTCGATGACCCCCACCTTTTTATTCGGGCATCTTCCCTCTTCCCTCTCAGTCCTGAAGAAGAGTCTCGGCCCGAAATGTGGACTCTCTATTCATTTCCATAGATGCTGCCTGACCTGCTGAGTTCCTCCAGCATTTTGTGTGTGTTGCAGTGGTATAGAAGACATTGGTCAGGAAGATAACTGAGGATCAGAAAGGGGAAAAGAACTGGGGATTGTAGAAGAGGAGATGACTCAGGATCAGAGGGCAGTCAAAACCTTGATTTTATGAGCTAACTATTTCGCTGTGGTCTTTCCCTGTGTGTTCCCAGATTTGTGGTCATCCTACTTTTAAAGTTGAATCACTGCTTGCTCTATCATTCTTTCACTATCTTGAAATACACACATGTTTGAGAAATGGTTGGAATAGAGGGTTATCCCAATCCTTCAGTCAGGAGTTGATTGATTCCAGACTCAGCTCTCTATCCAAGATATGAAGGTCCTTGCCAACTTCTTCAAAACAGAACAATAACAATGAAGGCCTGTCACACTTTTCCGAACAGTGGATGGAATATTCTGTTTTTGCTGTATATGATTTTGGATCTCCTTCCTTTTGAGAAAAAGATTTAAGTAACAAATCCACAACCAACTTTGAAACCTATTTAAAATAGTCACCGATTTGCAAAGGGGGAATACATTTTGCGTCTGTGACTTTAAAAAAAAGCAGCATGCACGTTAACTGTCATTGTGTTGAAAACTCATCTGAAGTTACTTATACACATCTTCAGTCAGTGGACAGTCTCTCTTGTTGGTATGCTGGATGATGATGTGGCAACTGTTACAGGCCATATGTGTGTTATGTGCAGCTTGCTAACGACTTGAACTTAACTTAAAAGCGTTAGTTTTTAAAATCAAAGTCTGCCATGTAAATAAAAACAAATATGATGGTAGAAGATTACAGTAAGAAATTAATAAAGATCCTTCATTTACTTAATTCAGTCATATCATTTGATAGTTTTGTTAAATCGAATCATGAGGAAACACATAGATTTGCAATTATTTCACTGCAACCAATATAGATTTATTTTGCCTGGAAACTAAACTTCATTATCAGCTCCATTGTGGACTTACTTTCAGGGATTCTGCAGTTCATATTCTGTGGATTGTTCGTTTACTATTTTAAAAATTTGTTTGCATCATTTGTTCTTTCTTTTCCACACATTGGATGTATGACTGTTTTGGTGGTTTGGAGTTTTTCATGAATTCTATTGTGTTTCCTTGTTTTGTGGCTGTTTGCAAGAAGATAAATCTCAATGTTCTATATGGTAAATCTATTTTGATAATAAATCTGCTTTGAACTTTGAACTTTCATAGTAGTTGTACATATATTTACCATGGAACCTATTCTAGTTTTTAAATTTAAATTCTGAAATTTCTTCACATATTGCTAATATATCCCATAACAAATTTAGATTTAACTTTGAACCCTTTTCTTATTGATAGCATTTGGTAATCAGATTCAGATTACAATTCACTTTGCTTTCTTTCCAAGTAGGAACTATTGTAGTGTAGTGGTGGAGTTCCAACAGCTGCTTTTAGTTTGCATTCATAGACCTTTTGTGTCAAATCCCATGACCTAACCTATGGTGTTCGTTTCCCTTGGCATGTTGATGGATAGCAAATTTGATAAAATCATATTAAAAACTTGATTAAAGCAACATTTCATTTGGTTCTGTAGAAATTTGGTCTTTTTATTCAGTGTTTTATTGATTATTACCCTTATGCAAACTCAATCAAATTTAACAAGAAGCTTAATAGGTAAAACTGAATGAACAAACTTTAAAAATATTAATATTCGGAAACACATGTTAATCTCATTAATGTTGAACTGTTAATGCAACACCACATTGACCGAGTTCACCCTTTTGTTTATAAAGAGAATGCAAAAGAGTGAAACAAAAGATTGAGGGGAGGAGTAGGTGAGAATCACAAATGTGGACATTTTAAAATAAAAACTGTAAAGACAAGAAAGGCACAGCAGGTCAGTGGCCTCTGACCTGAAGGTGAGGTAAGATTTACTGTTCTACATTTTCAAAGTGACCAAAATGATAAAATGTTGCTGGACATTAACAATCATGAAACGGACAGAATATGAATGGTGAAACTATAGAATTGACAGCTGGAGAAGCTTGCAATAACACTGGCGGTAAGTCAAAATATACTCTGTGGAAAATCCCAGCAGACTATGTAAAATTTTTGTTTGTCTCTATAAAATAAAACTAAGCTATAAAATAGATTTATGTGATCTCATTGGATGTTGCAAACTAATTTTGCAAGACTTTTTGTAATGAAGTTAGCAAAAGAGGTCACAGGAAGACTCTGATTGTCACAATGATCTCAGTTATGATTGTGAATTCTGCTCTGTTCAGTCCATTTTTGAATGTCAGGATCGATAGGCTGGAAGTCACTGGGAATTCTGGGATGCTGACGGATGGGTAGGAAGGATCGTGTCTGTATTTAGTGGAGTGAGGCATTGAGTTAATTCATTTACATTTCTTTCTGAAGCTCTGAGAATCAGAATCTCGATGGAGATAACTTCACTCAACCACTTGCCCTATCACTGAATTGATCCCACAACCTATGGGCTCACTTTCAAGGACTCTTCATCTCATGTTCTCAATATTAATTGCTTATTTATTTACTATTTTGTTTCTTTTTGTAATTGTACAGTTTGTTATCAGCTATGCTGAATTCCCTCGGATACAGCAAAAGCACTGGATTGTTCAGCCAGCCCAAGAATACATTATCAAAACATAAATTCCAGGCTCCAAACACACACAGATTAATAGTAGAGGTATATTCCAAAGAAGAAGAAATAATTACGTACACTTCCTGCAGGACATCACCATTAGTTCCGTTGGTCCCTAGCAGCATTCCTTTAAAGCTTTGACAATACGTACAATAAGCCAATTGGCATGATATAACTAGTTGTCAGCTACCTCTCTGTGGTCAAAGCAACCCCCTGCATCTGGAAGGCCCTGCTTTACTGTTCAGATGAGAACTAGTTTTTATTTTTTAAATGATGAGAGATCGAAAGGTGATGATCTTCAGGGAACCTAGATCTTCTCATGCATAAAATCGGTGAACGTCAACATGTAGCACCAACAATTAAGAAAGCAAATGGTACATGGGCCTTTATTGCAAAAGGATCTGAATCATAGTGAAGAAAAATCTTGTTTTAATTTTGTGGGGCCCTGGTGCATCACATCTGCACAGATCTGGTATCATTGTGCAAGGAAGGAAGGATGTAGGAGACAGAGGCAAGACAACAAAGGTTCAGCAGATTGATCACTGGGATGGTGGGCTGACACTCAAAGTGAAGATATGAAGACTGGGCCTAATAATCACCAGAGTTTAGAAGAATGTGAGGTGATCTCATGGAAGTGTAAAACATTCTTACAATACTTGACAGCATGGGTGTGGAGATGTGGTTTCACTGTCATCAGCCATTCAGAACAGAGATGAAAAGAGATTTCTTCAGCCAGATGATGGTGAGTGATTGGAATTTTCCAACCAAGAGGGTTACAGAATTCTCAATTCCTAAAGATATACAAGGTAGCGATTGATAGATTTCTAAAGGAAATTTAGGGGTGTAGAGTTAGTGCATAAAAATGGTGATGAGATAAGAGATAAGCAATAATCTTATTGAATGGTAGGCAGCATAGAGACCCAAAGGCCTACACCTTTAATTGATGAAGTTACAACTTCAAGGTAAGTATGAACCTAGAGATCAGGGAGAGGCTAACCAGAAAATCCTGGCCTATACTCTCTATTCTGGATTCCTCTGATCAACAGTTCCTGTGGATCTACCCTAATTAATAATTATTACTTTAAACCTTCAATTCAATTTTCCCTAAAAAACATAAAGTCCTAATTTATCATTTTGACCTTTGAACATTTCTTCTCATTCCAGTGAATCTGCAATTAACTTGATCTAAAGTGAATGCAAATTCCCTCAGGTGTGGTTTGACCCATGGAGGAAGTCCCATCATTCCCTCTAAGCTCGGCGGGTGCGCGGCCGCACAGTAACTGAAATGCTCCCGTGCACATAGCCCTTGTTGCAGTGCAGCTGGAATTGGATGCAGCAAGAAAAACTTTACAAAATTGTGAAAGATTTTCTTTGTTGTATTTTACTTCAGTCTACCCATCAATTAATAAATAAAATTAAAAGTATGTGATTTTTCAATTTTCATCCCAAGTACTCATAGTATGCATATTATTTAAAAAAACACACACATTTAAAGTGTCATGCAGTTTTCAGGCTGTATAAAAACGTCCTGCTCGGAGCAATAGTTGGTCCGCACAGCTGTAAAAACAATTAGAGAGATCGTTGATAGTAATGCTTCACTTTCCAATAGTTCCAGCAACAATCACCCCAACTTTCCTTACCTTTGATGCCTCGTTCACTTTCCAGATCTTCCCAGCAACATCTGTACATTTGTCAGCTTCCAATCCAGTATCACATCGAAGAAGTTGCTGACGTCCTAATCTATCAGGCAGCCATACATGTCTATATGATACTGGAGACTGACCTTTGTCACTGTCAGTCCCTCTAAGGCAGGGGTTCCTGACCCAGGGTCCATGGAACCATCGGCTAATGGTAGGAGTCCATGGTATAACAATGGTTGGGAACCCCTGTTCTAAGGAAATGGGCAATTGCAAATGCACCCACTCAGTCCTTAGAGACACATGAACAACATGAGCATTTGTCTTAACCACGAGGGTTATTTTTCATGTGCCACAGACAGGTTTCCCGGCTGATATTGGGCTAGTCTTCATTTTGTGACAGTTCCTGTGTATTCTTTCCTTCACATGGAGATGAGAGAATGTAAGGAGATTGAGAGATCTCAGGGTAGGGTGGTGGTGCGGGGGGAATGTACATTGGCTATGTGGTATGAGGTGTTGATGTGGGCAGAGACATTGTTCTGACAATAAAATAACAAATTGTGCATTACACCAAGGATTTTTAAGCACAAACAAGAGAAAATCTGCAGATGCTGGAAATCCAAGCAAAGCACACAAAATGCTGGAGGAACTCAGCAGGCCAGGCAGCATCAATGGAAAAGAGTACAGCTGACATTTCGGGCTGAGAGAAAAGAAAATGAGGAGTAGATTTAAAAGATGGGGGAGAGGGGAGTGAGAAACACAAGGTGATAGGTGAAACCTGAAGGGGGAGGGATGAAGTAAAGAGCTGGGATGGTGGAGGAAGGGAAGCTGCTTTATTTGAAGAAGGAGGACAATCAATTTTTAAGCAGTTGACTTTGGTAATGTTTCTATAGCCAGGCTTTGTGAAGGTGCTTTGAAAGATACTCTTCAAAAATGTCTCCAAAAGTACAAAACAGTGATTGACAGAGTGGAACTGAAGCTCCAGTGGTACAGATCTCTGGTGCTTTCTATGTGGAGTTTCTATGATGGAACTCTGCCAGCTTCATCATGGGCACCATCCTCCTCAGGACCCAGGACACCATCAAAAGGCAGCATCCATCATTAAGGAACCCCTTCACCTATCACATACTCTCTTCTCATTACTGCCGTCAAGGAGGAGGTACAGGAGCTTGAAGACACACAGTCAATGTTTCAGGAACAGCTTCTTCCCCTCCACCATCAGATTTCTGAATGGACTTTGAATCCATGAACACTACCTCACTATTCTTTTTACAATACTGATTTAATTTAATTATTTTATATATACTCACTGTATTATAATTTATTATTATTAAGTATTGCAATGTACTGCTTCCCCAGAGCAACAAATTTCCTGACATGTGCCGGTGATATTAAACCTAATTCTGATCCATCTTCACTCTGTAACTGCTCGGGGCTCCCCCATCTGCTCTGGTCCCCTCTCTCATCCTCGTGTCATTCTGGTTCTTAGGTTGGTATTCTGTTCAGTTTTTGTTGCCTTATTATTGGAAGGAAGCAAACACTTTAGCGAGGGTATTACTAGGATGACGCCTGGTTTAAAGAACATGCCTCAGGTGGACAGATTGAGTGAGCTAGGCTTTTTCTCGCTAGAGTAAAGCAGGATGACAGATGACCTGATAGAGGTATACAAGATTATAAAAGATGTAGATTGAGTGAACAGCCAGAGGCTTTTTCCCAGGTGGCAATGGCTAATCCAAGAAGGCATAATTTTAAGGTGATTGCAAGAAAGCATAAGGAGGGATGTCAGACATACATTTTTTACACAGAGTGGTGGGTATGTAATGCCTGAGGATGCAGAATTCTGTAATGCAGAATTTTAAATTTATTTAATTCTTACATCCATCCCACAACGCGAGGGAGTAAAAATCTTCGCATTATGACTTCATCGCAATGTACAGACATGTGAATTTATAAGTCTGATGGCTTGTAGAAAGAAACTGCTCCATAGCCTGTTGGCCCTGGCTTTAATGCTGCAGTATCATTTGCCAGACAGAAGCAGCTGAAACAGCTTATTGTTGGGGTGAGTGGTGTCCCCGATGATCTTCCAGGCCTTCTTTACAAACCTGCTGCTGTAGATGATCTCAGTGGAGGGAAGTTCACATCCACAGATGTGTTGGGCTGTCTGTACCACCCTCTGCAGTGCCCAGCGTTCCAAGTTTGGTACAGCCTGTCAGGATGCTCTCAGTCGTGCCTCTGTAGAAAGTCTTGAGCATCTGGGGGCTCCAGTCAAACTTCTTCAGTCACCGGAGCAGCAAGAGACACTGCTGTGCTTTTTTTTACCACACAGCTGGTGTGTACAGTCCAGGTGAGATCTTTGGGAGGTAGAGGCGATGCTAGAGGCAGAGACATTAGGGACATTTAAGAAATTCTTAGCTAGGCACATGGATGATAGAAAAATGTAAGAGGGAGGAATTAGATTAATCTTAGTGTAGTTTAAAGAGTCGGCACAACTTCATGGGCCAGAGGGCCTATACTGTGCTGTGTTAATTGGCTGTTGTAAATTACTGCTGGTGCTGTTGTGTAGCAGGAGGATTTGGGGGGGGGGGGGTGGGTGTTATTGGACAAGCATGGGAGAAGAAATAACAAAGAAATAAGTGGGCGATTGAGGTTGATGAGATGTTCTGAAAGCTGACATAGACTTGAAGGGCTGAAAGGCCTTCTCTATCACAAAAAAAATCTAATGTATTAATGTATGATAAATTAATCAAGTGCTGCAAATGGCATCACACTGGAAGGCGTGCTTTATAAGTCAGTGTCCCTGCTACAGAGCTTATGTGCTCTTTGGGAATTGAGGTCGGTGATGATCCAGGCCTGAGGGGTTTTCTGTTAAAGCAGTAACATTGCTATAATTAAAATCCCAAGTCTTTTTCACTTTAATTATGAATTCTTGGTGCATGTCTCTGATATATGGAGCTTTAAGGAGACACTATATGCCTTCATAAAGTGTCTCCTTATTTCATATCCTTGCAAAATCCCACCAGTGTCAAAACTCCCAAAATATTCTATTACTCAGTGTGGCTTTCAGATGCTGTCTAAACATTAGGCTTTCTGAAAGCACTTATCCAGGTCTATTTTCATACATAAATTCCATAAAATAACTTGTAACCACCAGCGGGTCTTTTGGCAACTTCAGCACTCAGTTGATGCCATCGTCAAAGGATTACATAGACGTCTCCACACTTAGGGATAGGATATGGAGCTGATGCCATTTGCTGACGGACATAAGAAGAGAAGAAAGGGACCCAGTTTTGGGAACTGATGTCCTGTGCCCTTTGATGCTGGAAATTTGGATGATTTGATTCCGTGCCAGGACATTTGCCGACCTCCCTGACCCAGGACTTTTCCTCAGAGGGTTGAGGGTGAGGAAAATAGACCAGTATTTGCTTGTGCTAAGTGCATGCCTGTTATCAAAAGCCTATGCAATGAATATTGGTGTGTTCCGAAGCTTTATTTAGAACTGTTCCATGCTGATTTATGTTTACCACTTCATGCCTGTTGCTGCAAACATTGCAGTGTTTGCATTGGTATGTATGAAGGCACAAGTTACAGGCACATAAGTTGGGGGGCGGGCGGGGTTGTGGTTGATGGGATTGCGCTGAAGGCTGGCATAGATGGACCAAATAAAGCTCCTGAGCTCCTAATTAAATAAATGAATCAATGAAAGTAAGCAGACAAGACCAGTGAATAATTAAGAAGGCAAATGTTGTGCTGGAGACACAAGAGACAGCAGATGCCAGTATTTGGAGCAACAAACAATCTACTAGAACAGGAGTTCCCAACCTGGGGTCCACAGACCTCCTGCTTAATGCCATTGGTCCATGGCATAATAAAGGTTGGGAACCTCTGTGTTAGAGAACCCCAGCAGGTCAAACACCCTCTGTGGAGGAAAGGAATAGTCGATGTTTCAGGTTGAAACACTGCATCAGGAAAGAGCTGATGTTGCTCGATCTGCGGACTTCCTCTAGTAGGTTGTGTGTTGCTTGCAAAAGGACTTAAGGGGAGACATCTTGCTTCAGTTCTATGGGGCTCTGGTGTGATAAGGTCTGTATAGATCTGGAATCCTTGCATAGGAAGGGTGTCTGAGTTAAAGGGAATATAACAAAGGTTTAACAGTGGATTCCTCAAATGGTCTTCTTCATTGGTCTTTTTAAATGGTCTTCAAATGGTATTTTTCTTCTATGATAGAGTAGAATGCAGCAACACCACAGCTCCTATGCCCTAAGTTCAATCCTGATCTCAGTTATTTTCTATGTTTCCTTCTACGTCCCAATGAGATGATGAATGAAGAAGAAGTAGAAAGCCCTTAACTCCAAGTGCAAACATCGGGACTCCATTCTTATTTTTACAAGGCCAAGTGGGTAGCTCGACGCTCAACCCAGCACGGATGGAAAGCGTGCAAGGGAGCCGGCTGGATTCAAACTCGGGAGCCTTCGCTCCGAAGTCCGGCGCCGATGCTACTATGCCACGAGCCTGATGATCACTGTAAATTAGCCCGGAGTGTAAGTAGATTAGTTTGAGTTGGTAAATTGCCAAGGGCACTTTGGGTGAGAATAAAGTGAAGGAATACCTAGAAGTAAGAGAACAAATGGCATTGACAGGGTTGTGCTTTGAGGATCTAGTATGGACTCAATGGGCTGAATGGCCACTCTTCATGATGTAGGTAAGTTTAAAAAAAACATTGTAGTTGTTTTTGCTATGTACAGGAGTTATCACTGCAATAAAATGGATTCTCGAACTCACAATGTACTTTGTTATTGTGTGTTTAATATTTCAATAATATTGTAAATACAATGTTTGATGAAGCATTTTTTGTTGTTTACATAATGCATTGCAGGTTATATGTAGAAGTACATAAATGGAATACGTCAATACGCCACCACATCATCATGCATCTCGCTAAAGTAAAAATGAACCATAAACACATTATCTCCCGGCTCCATCTTTATCTTGCAGTCGGTTTTATGTTTTGGAGTTCCAAAACATCACAGTGGCGATGAGGAAATTTTAAATAAAACTGAGATGACTAGCTATCTGTTGAAGCACAGTTGGACATCTAGGTTTTAAAAAGGCACAGTGAGATGTTCAAGTTAAAAAAAAAGCACAGCATAGCACGTGCTTCTTTGCAAGGAGACAGTGATGTCGAGTTGAAGAAAAGGCAGAAAATAGTCTGTTAATGGGTTCATAAACAATGACTACAGATTGATAATAATCATAAGTTTTTTTAAAAAGCAGAAATGGTTGGCTACATCAGAAAGACAGACATGTTTGATTGCACAAGAGATAACTGGATGTTTACACTAAGTGAAATGAGCAGTATTTTAAAGCAAATGGAAGAGCCGGTGTGAAATAAAACCATAAGATCAGAAGATATAGGAGCAGAATTAGGACATTTTGCCCATCGAGTCTGCTCCACCATTTCATCGTGGATGATCCATTTTACCTCTCAGCCCCAGTCTTCTGCCTTCCCCCCATATCTCTTCCTGCCCTGACCAGTCAAGAATCTATCAACCTGTGCCTTAAGTATACATAAAAACTTGGCTGCCACAGCTGCCTGTGGCAACGAAATCCACAGATTTATCACTCTCTGGCTAAAGAAATAAGTACCAGTTTTACTGAGTACATTGGGTTTAAATTCATACAGCTTGTTTAGTTTGACTGCTTCAACCAAACCAGACAAAGTGAGCATTGCTGATAGAAACATAGAAAAACCTACAGCATAATACAGGCCCTTCAGACCACAAAGCTGTGTCGAGCATGTCCTTACCTTAGAAATTACTAGGGTTACCCATAGCCCTCTGTTTCTCTGAGCTCCATGTACTTGTCCAGGAATCTCTTAGAAGATCCTATCGTATCTGTTGCCACCACCGACGCCGGCAGCCCATTCCACGCACTCACCACACTTTGTGTAAAAAACTTACCCCTGACATCTCTGTACCTACTTCTAATCACCTTAAAACTATGCCCTCTCGTGTTAGCCATTTCAGTGCTGGGAAAAAACCTCTGACTATCCACACGACCAATGCCTCTCATCATCTTATACACCTCTATCAGGTCACCTCTCATCCTCTGTCACTCCAAGGAAAAAAGGCCAAGTTCACTCAACCTATTCTCATAAGACATGCTCCCCAATCCAGGCAACTTCCTTGTAAATCTTCTCTGCACCCTTTCTATGGCTTCCACATCCTTTCTGTAATGAGGCAATCAGAACTGAGCACAGTACTCCAAGTAGGGTCTGACCAGGGTCCTAAATAGCTGCAACATTACCTCTCAGCTCCTAAACTCAATCCCACGATTGATGAAGGCCAATGCACCGTATGCTTTCTTAACCACAGAGTTAACCTGCGCAGCAGCTTTGAGTGCCCTATGGACTCAGACCCCAAGACCCCTCTGATCCTCCGCACTGCCAAGAGTCTTACCATTAATGCTATATTCTGCCATCATATTTGACCTACCAAAATGAACCACCTCACACTTACCTGGGTTGAACTCCATCTGTCACTTATCAGCCCAGTTTTTCATCCTATAAATGTCCCAGTGTAACCTCTGACAGCCCTCCACACTATCCACAACACCCCCAACCATTGTGTCGTCAGCAAATTTACTAACCCATCCCTCCACTTCCTCATCCAGATCATTTATAAAATTCATGAAGAGTAAGGGTCCCAGAACAGATCCCTGAGGCATACCACTGGTCAGCAACCTCCATGCAGAATATGACCCGTGATTATTATATTGTGAAAGTAATGCAGGAACATTTAGAACTGAAACCATTGCTGATTGCAGAATGCTTTACGTTTCAGAAATGGAAACAAAAAGAAGTGGTGTCTGTTTCAGGCTACATCCACACTAGACCAGATAAATTTGAAAACGCCGGTTTTGTGTAAAAACGATAGGCGTCCACACTATGCGTTTTTGAAAATATCTCCATCCACACTGAAACGGAGATTTCGGCGAATCTCCTCCTGCTGCGCATGCGCAGGACACATCTACTGAAAACAAGCGACATGTTTGGTGTCGAATCTTGCTGTAAAAGTACACATTTGTGCAGTTACAGACTAGAGAAACGTAAACGACAGACAGCTGTTGGCTGTCGCGCAGGAGAACTTAAAACTAAAAAAAGACAAATACTGGAGCGTACGGTGGCAGCCGACAGGGAGTTCACGGACAGCTTGACCCGACTGACGACGAACATTGAAAAACTGACTAACTCTGTTGCATTAATAAAGCACCTTGTTAAATGTATAAAACATGTCTGTGTCAGTGTTATCTTGTATTTCCATACAATGTTACATTAGGCTGTTACACATCTATTGTCAGAGAAGTACTTGCGTAAATAGGTAAAACACCTTCATACGAGCAAGGACAGAAAACAGGGCAAAGTGAGTACAATATACTTATGTATTCAGTAAGTTATGGGTCAAAGTATTTGGTGAGTACATTTCTAACTCTTCTGGCTTCAGTCTCGTTGCCGTCTGTTCTGAAATTGTTAGGTTGTATTCAAGAAAACAATGAAATAGCGCGCTGCTGTCTGATAGCGTTTTCAAAAGTCTCCAGTTATGCCGTCCACACTGACCTGCCCGAGCAGCGTTTTCAAAAATATCCACCTTGGAAAGCGTTTTTGAAAAGCTCCGGTTTCAGGAGACGAAAACGCCGTTTTAGTGTGGATGGAGGGTAAAACGAAGAGAAAATGCTTCGGTTATGGATTTATCCGGCGTAGTGTGGATGTAGCCTCAGTGTACATGGCTGAACTGAAGAAGTTGTCTGAGCATTGTCAATTCTGTAATGAGCTTAACGATGCGCTAAGAGATTATTTAGTTTATGGAATCTTTGAAGAAAGCATTCATAACATCTCCTAACCAAAGCACGTCACATTTAAAAGAACAGTTGAAATAGTTGTATCAGTGGAAACAGCAGGCATTGATGCAATTGCGTTCCAGTCAGGAATGAAAGAGAGCAGGAACAAAATTGCAATGTCTAAACAGAAACTGGCCTGGCCAAACAAATTGTGTTACTGTCTGGCAGGGGCTGACATATGCCAGAACAATGCAGGTTTCAAGACGAAACTTGCAGAAAATGCAACCAATTAGGACACATACAAAGAGCATATCGGGCTGACCAAAATAAAAAGACTGTACAGGAAAGAGAAAAAATGAAAGAGTGAAGGCGTAGTTTCAGAAAGAGCACTGATCTGCATGTTGTTGATAACAAATCCGATAATGATGAGAGTGACGCAGGACTGAGTAGTGTTGAGATTTACAATGTGAAAGCTAAACATAGACAAACAACATGGTTTACACCAGAAGTGAATGGGAAATTTAGTAAAATGGAATTGGACACTGGCTCAACACACACAAAATGTTGGAGGGACTCAGCAGGCCAGGCCCATCCAGGAAAAGAGCACAGTGGACGTTTCAGGCCGAAACCCTTCACAGGACTCTGGCTTGACTACTTCAGACATTCCACAAGAAGAGTTTGAACAGCATTTCTAAGATACTGAACTGAAGCCTGCAGATATCCCGCTAAGAAGCTACACCGGAGAAAAGATAACTTCTGAGAGAGTGACGGTTGTAAGAGTGAAATAAAACAACCACTAGGCCGAGGTGGCCAGCCCCATTGCTGGATCTCCTCCTTTCACAGCCATGGCAGAGTTAGCGAGACTGTAAAGATTTGTCAATTCAGGCCACATAGGACTTTAGTTGTGATGGACTGGCAGACCTTTTCATGACTTGTGCATTTTATTTGAAAGAATATTGCAAAACACTTGTTTATGTATTTATTGAGATACAGTGTGGAATAGGCCCTTCCGGCCCTTTGAGCCACACTGTACAGTAATACCCCAATTTAACCTGAGCCTAATCACGGGACAATTTACAATGGCCAATTAACTTACCAACCAGTAGGTCTTTGGACTGTGGGAGGAAACTGGAGCACCTGGAGGAAAGCCACGTGGTCACAGGGAGAACGTACAGACTCCTCACAGGCAGTGGTGGGAATTGTTAGCTGTTACTCTGTACAGTGATATAATAATATTTTCATTAAATATTCAATGGAGCACAAGGAAATCAAACAGGCGTGCTTACAGGCTCCCAGTGGGTCAGGGATGTGAATCAGGGTACCAATGCGTTAGTGGGAGTGTGGGAATAAGGACTTCAATGTGTTAGAGGGATCAGAGGAACCAGGGCCTCAGTGTGTTAGAGAGACACTGCAGGGAATGTGGGAGTCAGGGTCCCAGTGTGCTTCAGGGAATGCAGGAACCAGGGTATCAGTGTGTTAGAGAGAGACTGCAGGGAATGTGGGAGTCAGGGTCCCAGTGTGCTTCAGGGAAATGCAGGAACCAGGGTATCGGTGTGTTAGAGAGACACTGCAGGGAATGTGGGAGTCAGGGTCCCAGTGTGCTTCAGGGAAATGCAGGAACCAGGGTATCGGTGTGTTAGAGAGAGACTGCAGGGAATGTGGGAGTCAGGGTCCCAGTGTGCTTCAGGGAAATGCAGGAACCAGGGTATCGGTGTGTTAGAGAGACACTGCAGGGAATGTGGGAGTCAGGGTCCCAGTGTGCTTCAGGGAAATGCAGGAACCAGGGTATCGGTGTGTTAGAGAGAGACTGCAGGGAATGTGGGAGTCAGGGTCCCAGTGTGCTTCAGGGAAATGCAGGAACCAGGGTATCGGTGTGTTAGAGAGAGACTGCAGGGAATATGGGAGTCAGGGTCCCAGTGTGCTTCAGGGAAATGCAGGAACCAGGGTATCGGTGTGTTAGAGAGACACTGCAGGGAATGTGGGAGTCAGGGTCCCAGTGTGCTTCAGGGAAATGCAGGAACCAGGGTATCGGTGTGTTAGAGAGAGACTGCAGGGAATGTGGGAGTCAGGGTCCCAGAGTGCTTCAGGGAAATGCAGGAACCAGGGTATCGGTGTGTTAGAGAGACACTGCAGGGAATGTGGGAGTCAGGGTCCCAGTGTGCTTCAGGGAAATGCAGGAACCAGGGTATCGGTGTGTTAGAGAGAGACTGCAGGGAATGTGGGAGTCAGGGTCCCAGTGTGCTTCAGGGAAATGCAGGAACCAGGGTATCGGTGTGCTAGAGAGAGACTGCAGGGAATGTGGGAGTCAGGGTCCCAGTGTGCTTCAGGGAAATGCAGGAACCAGGGTATCAGTGTGTTAGTGGGGGTGTGGGACCAGGACTCTAATGTGTAGAGGGACCACAGGAACCGGACCCTACTGTGGTTGAGGTAGTGTGGAGGTCATGGTCCCAGTGTGTCAGAGGGAGTGTGGAAGACACGGTTCCAGTGTGTCAGAGGGAGTGCAGGAATCAGACTCTGGTGTGTCAAGGGAGTGTGGAAGTCAGGGTTCCAGTATGTCAGAGGGAGTGCAGGAACCGGACACTGGTGTGTCAGAGGTAGTGTGTAGGTCACGGTCCCAGTGTGTCAGAGGGAGTGTGGAGGTCACTGTTCCAGTGTGTCAGAGGAGTGTGGAAGTTAGCATCTGGTAAGTCAGGTGCCGAAACATAGTGATTTCTAAATAATTGGATAACATATTATCAGAAGTTTACTGTATCAATTTCCCTTTTCTTTGTACTGAGTCACTGTTGCAATGCACAGTCAACTGACAGATTTGTATTTTTGCCTGTTCTCCTGAGCAGAGAGCAAGAATTTCTACTTCACTTGAGACAGGATCTTTAAGCTCCTGGTTACAAGTAGATGTGGCAGTTAATTGGAACACAATGAAATACTATAAACAGCCATGTGATAATGATCACTGTCTGGGTGAACTTCTCTGTTTCATCTTGAAGGACTCCCATCACCCAGGATATGCTCTGTTCTCATGGCGACCATCAAGGAGGAAGTACAGGAGCCTGAAGAGACACACTCAATGTTTAATGAACAGCTTCTTCCCCTCCACCATCAGATTTCTGAATAGATATTGAACCCATGAATTTTTCCTCTCCTTTTGCATCACTTATTTAATTTAATTTTCTTCTTTAATCTATACCTATTAAAATTTATAGTTTTTATTATTACGTATTTCAATGAACTGCTGCTGCAAACCAACAGATTTCACAACATATACCAGTGATGTTAAAGCTGATTCAGATTCTAAACCACAGCTCCAAACACCTTGGGCAGTGTGGCACTTCCTCTGTATTGCAATGGAGTATTATACATATTTATGTTTAACAGATAGAGTGCTGGAGGAACACAGTGGGTCAGGCCACATCTGAGGAGAGTATTGGATTAAGGTTTAGAATTGTTATTTTTCTAGTCGATTTAATATTTTAATATAATTCCCTATATGTTTGTAATTGTTTAGTGAATCCTCAGTAATTGTAGTATAGCTGATTCAATATTTTTCTCGAGATTCTCTGCAGCCCGAGTCACGCCATTGAACCTGACTATTTCATAGGCTACCTCCTTTCACAGAATGTGCTTTATCTCTCTAGTGAGCTAGAGAACCATGAAATCTTTGTTCTTTTTCTTTTTTTTTATTTTATTGCTTAATTTTCTCTCTTTCTCTCTGCTGGCATGTGAACAAAGTCACCAGAGACGTTGGTAGATATGAAGCAGTCTCTTTATTGAACAAAATAAGACAAAGTAGGCATCATATTGAAACCCCTTTCAGAGTAAGAGGTCTGCTTGACCCAACATTATATGACATTCTATGTGCTAAAAATCAAAGGACAATTCCATATTTACAATACATCCACAATAGCTTCCTTTGAACTGCACACAAACTTCACACCTCCCACTTCACACTCACACCAGAGACACCTAAATGCATCTTAATCAGCATTGTCTGGTCTTCCCATTAACTGTGATTCATGGCTTTTATGAATCCATTGTTCAGAGCTGCATTTAAAATTTGATCTACAGTCTATTTGAATATATGAATATTTGAAAATTGGTGGCTGAAGTCAGTTGCTGAAGATATTTGCTGTATGTGCCGACCCCAAAATCACCGAAAGCCTCTCTTACAGTAGACAGTGTTTGTTATGGTTCTTTTTTTATGACCAAAATGACAAAATTGATGACTCATTCTTGACTTTTGAAGAACCTCTAGATCAATATCACTGGATCCAACAAGGGAAATGGACAATTGACATTTCAGGTTCAGATACATTCTTTCAGCATCATTCAGCACTGTGAGAGTAACTTCGTGAGGAAGTTCAAGGCAGTGGTTCACCACCACATACTCAGAACAAATTTGGGATGGGCAGTAAATGCTAGCATTGTCCATGACACCCCCTCCTGCCAATGGAAAACCTTGCAGTGGGGACAAAACCTTGTGGTCTCTCTGGTTTGTTCTATCCACTGGAAAAGTAATACAGTGAATTTTGGTGGACAGCCTACAGGACTGTCCTCCTGAAGGGTCTCATCTGTCCATTTGCCTCCACAGATGCTGCCTGACCCCTGAGTTCCTTCAGCATGTTGCTCCAGATTGCAGCATCAGATTTCACTTGTGCATCCAGCGCACAGGATGATTTCTTGAACTGTGAGCAATCCTGTAGTGAAGGGCCATAGGCATCTCCACACGTTTTCACAGTTCAGTGAGACCTTCTCTCACCACTCCCTCTCTGTAATTTCTGCTGCTCTCCAACTCTTTGACCACATTCTCACACAGACTTGCTGCCACGAGAGGAAGGTAGGAGAATGGGACTGAGGGGGATAATAAATCAGCCATGATAGAATGGCTGAGCAGACTTGATGGGCTGAATGGCCTAATTCTGGTCATATGCCTTATAATCTTATGGTAACAGCCACACGCCCTTCTTCAGTACTCATCCAGATTAAGGTGTCCACCTAAAAGGTTGACTGTTTCCTTCCCTCAACAGATACTGGCTGACTTGCTGAGTTCCCCTTGTTGCCTGTTGCTCTCACTGTGCAGTAACTCGTGTCTCCCCAGCGATCTTGACTGCTACAGGCATGGGTCCAGAGGCTCAGAAGGCAGTAGCAATAGATGGCTTGTTTTGTCCTTGCTGAATCAGAATCAGGTTTAATAATACTAACATATGTCATGAAATTGGTGGAGGGGCAGGTAGTGCTGAGGAAACAGGTAGGATGCAGAAGGACTTGGACAGATTAAGAGAACGGGCAAGAAAGTGACAAATGAAATACAAATGAAATGCATGGTCATGCACTTTGGTAGTAGAAATAAATGTGCAGACTATTTTCTAAACGGGGAGAAAATCCAGGAATCTGAGATGCAGAGGGACTTGGGAGTCCTTTTGCAGAACACCCTGAAGGTTAACTTGCAGGCTGAGTCAGTGGTGAGGAAGGCAAATACAATGTTAGCATTCATTTCAAGAGGTCTAGACATCAAGAGCAAGGATGTGTTGCTGAGGCTTTATAAGGCATTGGTGATGCCTCACCTTGAGTATTGTGAACAGTTTTGGGCTCCTCATCTTAGAAAGGATGTGCTGGCATTGAAGAGGTTGCAGAGGAGATTCACAAGGATGATTCCAGAAATGAAAGGGTTATCATATGAGAAATGTTTGATTGCTCTGGGTCTGTACTCGCTGGAATTCAGAAGTGTGAGGGGGGAGCTCATTGAAACCTTCCGAATGTTGAAAGGTCTAGTCAGAGTAGATGTGGAAAGGATGTTTTGCATAGTGGGGGAGTCTAGGACAAGGAGGCACAACCTCAGGATAGAGGTGTGCCCTTTCAAAACAGAGATGCGGAGAAATTTCTTTATCCAAAGGGTGGTGAATTTGTGGAATTTGTTGCCACACACAGCTGTGGAGGCCAGGTTGTTGGGTGTATTTAAGGTAGAGATTGATAGGTTCTTGATTGGACATGGCATCAAAGGTTACAGGGAGAAGGCCGGGAACTAGGGTTGAAGAGGAGATTTAAAAAAATGATCAGCCATGGCGAATGTGAAGCAGGCTTGATGGGCCAGATGGCCTAGTTCTGCTCCTATGTCTTATGGTCTTATGAAAATAATGTTGTTTTGCTTCAACAGTACCTCGCAATACATAATACTACAATACATAATAAAAAAAACTATAAATTACAATAAGATATATATATATATATATATACTGTGCAGTACTGTGCAAAAGTCTTAGCAACATACAGTATATATAGCTAGGGTGCCTAAGACTTTTGCACAGGACTTTATTTGTCAATGTGGAGTCAATTTTGCACAGTACTGTATAAATAAATTTGTAGTGCAAAGACAAGGCAAAAAAATTAAAAATAGTGAAGTAGTGTACATGGGTTCATTTCATATACAGCAGCTCATCTCTTTGTGATAGAAGAACTGACATCATAGTACAATAGCCTCTGTTTTATTATTTTGTACATTACTATTGCAGAGTATTGCACATTGGCAGATTATTATTGTGTAGATTATTACTCTGTACTTTAGTATTAGTTAATATTATTATCATTGCTAAGTGTGTTTTTAAGTGTAGCTGCTGTAACAAAATAATTTCCCACTCAGGATCAATAAAGTACTTTATTATTATTGTTATTATTATTATTATTATTATTATTATTATTATTATCCATTCAGAAATGTGATGCCAGTGGGGAAGATGCTTTTTCTAAAGTGTTGAATAGATGTCTTCAGGCTGTTCAAGAGAAGGCATGCACCACATTGCTCTGGGATTTCCAATCTGGGGTCCCAGGACCCCTTGGTTAATAGTATTGGTCCATGGCATAAAAAACTTTGAGAACTCCTGCTCTAGAGTGAGCTGAGGTTGAAGAAGATGCCCCCATGGACTTCTGTCGATATGGTTTTCTGTACAGTGTCTGCCCCCACCACCACTTCCTCCTGCCCTTCACCTCACCGTGCTGTTTCCTCCTATCTGATAAGTGGGCTCAAATGAAGAAAAGCTCACTTGACTCCAAAAACATAATCCAGGACCTGTGGAAAACCTTCAGAAATCAGAAATTAGTTGTAGGAGACAGCAAACAGGGAAAAATGCCCATATGACCTTTGAGTATGAAGGGATGAACTGGCGGCTGATGTTCTTGTTGTAACAAACCCTTTGTACACCAATTCTGAAGGGTTCTTGATGCCTTTCTCACTAGAACTGGGAGATTGAAGATGATGGGGAAGACCAATGACACAAAAGAATTCCATAGTCAGTGTGGAAACATTATTTAACTATGATAGTTACAATTTTTGGACACTCTTGGAGGAATCAAGCCTAACAGACATGCATTTCACACACAATGCATCCCTTTAAAATGGCCAAATTTGTGCAAGTGCGAATCTACTAATGGTGCTGCTGGGAATTCAAATGTAACATTGACAAAGGCAGTGCATGGAGTCAATTATTTTTGGCAACCTTAAACTGAGAAAACTTTGCCTCTAACTCATTTTGCAAAGGGATTCTCTTTTTTCAATGCTTGAACTATTTATAGTTGAAGCCGCCTGATGCTTATTTGAACTGAGCCTGGTTTGAGTTTACACAACGCTCATTTCTGTAGCTGCAGAATGCAGTTGTGTCACTTCAACCAGTGATCTTGTTTGTTGTCTTGCCAAGCTATTTCTTACTCTATCACCACTGCGTTCTGGAGAGTGTTAATATTTTCAACTCTTCCTGTTTATAAAAAGTCCTTAACATTTTCCAGGACCCACCAAACTCCAGTGGTAGTTGTCTGCATTACCTGAAATGGCAAAAGAAATGAAACTCTTTATGGAACACATTTATTAGGGAGGCAGTAGTTACTTTTCTCTGCTTGGCATTAGGCTCTTACAAGGTCTCAAAAGTTATCCAAATGATCAAAGCTTATTTCTTGAAATGATTCAATATTTGTGAAGTATCAAATGTTTGTTCTTTCAAGAACTGAATATTGGTGTAGTGATATCATTTTTTATTGGTCTCTGAACAAAGCTGACTGTTGATATATGTCATACTGCTGTCGTCGTTCATTTAATTTATTCCAAACTTTGCTGAATTTTATGACATGTCTGGGGTATGTTAAACAACCAGTTTCTAGATCTGAGATCTAAGAGAATCAATCTATGCCACTGCAAGTCTGAAGTATTGCCAGTTAGCATCAGACTTTTTAAAACAATTCTACCATTCACAGCAACGCAATAGTACGAGCAATTGTGTCTCAGAATGGAGGATGCTTTTAAAAGTTCCATACTGATATTTTTACCAAGTGTGTGGATTTTTTAAAAGTCTTTCCATGAATTTTGAAGCAAACCCTTATTAATGTTGTCAAAGCATCAACAGCTTTAGGATGTTACGTTAACAGTTTAATATCTATGTCCATTCATTTGGTTTCAACACAATTTGTTAAATATTGCTCATAACTTATTCTATAATTACAACGTGTACTTGTCTTAGTATAAAACCAAATGGCACATAAAACAAAAGGCCAGGAATTCACTGGGATCAAAGTAGAAAGGAAAACATAATTTTTCTGTCCTGATATAATGAAAGAGAAGCAGTTGTCTGAAAAGAATCTGATTAAAATTTGGCAAGTGAGCACAGTCTAGCATCAGATCAAAGGGAAAACAATAAAATTAAACATTTGTCTGTTGCCCAAATTGTGGAGAAGACCCTGTAGACTGTATCGAGCAATGTGCAGATTGTGCTGTCACATTCAGAGGCATCTCTGAAAGGGGAAAGTGCAACAAAAGAATTAATGCATTGTGTGCAAGAAGGGCTTGTGACAGAAATGCAAAAACAACATCAACATTTTTAAGGCAAGCCTCTATTTGAACACTTTGGACCTATTCTGAGCTGTTCTGGGGATTTGGATCTAAGGACTCAATTTGGCTTGGAATGCTGTTGTTGCATGATTTATTTGCTTTTTCTCTCTTTCTCTGTGGGCACTGTAGGTTGGTCTTATTTTATAAAATTGGGTTCTTTCAGGTTCCTTGCTTTGCTACTGCCTGTTAAGCAAATAAATCTCAAGGTTGTATGATTTAGGCATTCTTTGATAATAAATGTCCTTTGAATCTTTGAAGTGGAATTTTCATTTAGAAGCAGGAAGTTAAGAATGCTTCCTTGGCAGCACTGACCAAAAAATAACTCTAACAATCAATTCAAAGTTTGAAAAAACTCTAATTGCACCCAGTCTAATAGCTAAGCTAAGTCAGATCTCCTACTGGTGCCTGCAGAGATCGCCTGGGATAGAATTTGATTGATTTGATCATACTTGGTTAACCAACCTGTCTGTTCTCAGATTGCCCTTCCACAACAGATGTGGCGTGAAGAATTGTACAGGTACGGGAATGTGTTTGATGACCCTTCTCCTTTCACCTGATTCTTCACGAGTCTTTGGCTGTTCTCTTGAGTGATTTCTCTGAGTCTAGCCACTGAGGTTTGACACCTTCTGGCCTATCCAAAGTATTTGGCACTGTTCATCAGATGAGAGCTCTGAAATTACCACTTGCTCTGTATTCTGCTTGAACCATGCCTCTCTTATCTAAAATTAGCACAACATGTGAATCAAATAGCCCCTGAATAATCTTGTATACTTCCTCTTCATTGATACTTAGCAGCTTTGAGGATAGAACAAAGAATCTCTATGAAAGATGTCCTGCAGATGCTTTCTTGAAGCTTTAATGCTTGACGGAGGTACTCACCAATGTAGATGCCACTTGCCCAGTAAAATGTCATTTCCTGACGTTGTGGTTAAGTACCCTGATGGGGGCAGAATGAACACATGCAGTTAACATGTGCAATAGCTGCAGGAAATGCATGATGTGGAAAGGTGTAACGACTGCAAAAGCTTCTCAATAATGGCAGTGCTCAGCTTTTATAAAGAATTTCACTTTTTTTCTTTCCATTAAGAACATTGTGTTCAAAATACTGAGGCCTGAGGTATCGTGCCTTTGATAGGCTAACTTTAAAATCCAGATCTGTTCAAAACTTCGCACGCATCACTCTTGTGTGAAGCAGGTTCAGCAACCAAAATGAATGTGGTAGCTTTAAAAAACCATGAATGAATTTGATATGAACTCGGTCTTTTTTCCTTGGAGCGACGGAGGGTGAGAGGTGACCTGATAGAGGTGTATAAGATGATGAGATCGTGTGGATAGTCAAAGGTCTTTTCCCAGGGCTGAAATGGCCAGCATGAGAGGGCATAGTTTTAAGGTGCTTGGAAGTAGGTACAGAGGAGATGTCAGGGGTAAGTTTTTTATGCAGAGAGTGGTGAGTGTGTGGAATGGGCTGCTGGTGACAGTAGTGGAGGCGGATACGATAGGGTCTTTTAAGAGACTCCTGGACAGGTAATTGGAGCTCAGAAAAATAAAGGGCTAAGGGTAATCCTAGGTAATTTCTAAGTTAAGGACATGTTCGGCACAGCTTTGTGGGCTGAAGGGCCTGTATTGTGCTGTAGGTTTTCTATGTTTCTATGACAATCAGACCCTAAAGATGGGTACAGAGTCTCTATCTGAATAATTAATTGAGACCTCAGGGGTCCAACAGACTGGCTATAAAATTGCCCTGACAATTTTAATCATGGCCCAAGCACATGCAGGTTGGGTAGAGATCATTTAATCCCCAATATAATGCTGCAATATTGCCTTTCATTGCAAATTATATTGGACAACAATTTTTTTCAGAAGTGTTGCTTCCTCAAATTTTTTTAATGATAGACCACTTGAAGCTGAACAGAATTTCAGACTACTTTTATCACGTAGGAATTTGAGGGAAAGAATAAATTAACTCTTATTGAATATAATGCATTTAATTGCATAATGGTGCTGACGCTTTGCAATAGTCCAACTAAAATGTTTTGTTGGTGACTTTTGTAATGTATGGATCTATTTCTTTTACAGCAATAACTCCCCTAGCGTTATGTATGGATGTGTTGTCTAAGCGTTGATCTGTTGTCTGTACATGTGCAATGTTTTTTCTCTCTCTCTCTCTCGCTGCAATGTGAATGCACCTGTTAAAGCCATCTCCTGTGTTCATGCTTTTATTTGCCAAGGCACAACAATCTTTATTTGTTCTCAGTATTTGAGGCTTCTCGCTTAAGTGTCCATCAATAATCAGCCAACATTGATGGATTCCAGTTGCCCCAACAGTTTCTCCATGACAGCAATGCCCTGGTGAAAGAATTCAACAAGCTCATCATTGACGGTGTCAAGATTTGCGGGGAAGAAGTCTAAATGGGAATGCAGAAAATGAATCTTTAGTGACATGTTGCACTTCATGGTTTTGTATGCTTGAAGCATGTTGCCAACCAGCTCCACATAGTTTGATGCTCTGTAGTTGCCAAGAAAATTTTCAATAACATCCTTGACTGCCTTCCATGCGATTTTCTTGGTCCCACTAGAAGTTCTTCAAATTGCCTATCGTTGATGACCCATTTGATTTGAGGATCAAAAAATTCCTTCCTTAATCTTGGCATCAGTTATTCTGGGAAACAGCTGTGTCAACTATCAAAATCTTTCATGGAAATTTATACTCTTTCTAAAACTTATCCTATCAAGCACCGTCCACCCTACCTGCACATGCTCAAACATGCCCGGACAAGATAGAAAACTTTTCAGCTTATATTGTGAGCAACGTTTTAATTGACTTGAATTATGAACTGAAAAAAAAAACAAATATAGGTGATTTAAAATACATGGTGCATAATAGGGAAATTTCATGGTGATTTTCCTGATCAACAGCTCAAAATCCGTAAGGTGCACGTAAAGGTATTCAGGAAGCAAAGTCTTTTTGTCCAGTGTTATTTTTCATTGATATGCAATAACTAGTCATTGTATTAAAACATCATATAGTATAGTTAACATTTTCTCTGTTTGCAATTGAACAGCCAATGATAATTTGCATAGTCGTAAGAACAAGAGCTTCTGCAGATGCTGGAAACCTTAAGCAACACACACAAACTGCTGAAGGAACTCAACAAGTCAGGCAATCTCCATGGATGGAAATAAACAGTTGACCTTTTGGATCGAGTTCTGATGAAGAGTCTCAGCTGGAAATGTCAACTGTTTATTCCCCTCCACAGATGCTGCATAATTTGCATTATCACAGCTTGCTTGTTCTTTCACCATGAAGTACTGTACTATGCACTCGATTGTTGTTGAACTCAACATCTCTGATTATATGTTCTGAGCACAGTCATGCTGGACATCAGTCTGCTTTTGTTGGCAGTCTTCCAGTACTTTGACTAATCTCTGCTGAATATAAACTCTGAGCTTTAGCGGTCTGTTTGCCTAGAAAGGCATCAGAGCTGATTTCAACTATTCTTATCTTTAGGGCAAACAACATTGGCATCAGAACCGGTGAATTATACCAAATACAAATCAAAGTGTTTGCTTTGAAGATATCCTATTTCTTGTCAGTGTTGACTGATTGAGCAAAAATAATAAGCATTGCAAGGGAGAAGAGTCCAATGCTGCCCAACTTTGCCCTGATAGCCAGATGCTTTGGATGCAAGAGTAAACGCAGCAAAGCATTAGAGAGATCATTGTGTTCTTCATAATATCTTCCAAATCCATTGGCAGGATGGGGAAGTCCAAGTGAACGTCTTCTCTCATGGTTACACCTCCGGAATGAGGACTTTGACAATGCTCAGGGAGCTCTAACGGACAGGCCACGTCATCCGCTTGCTTCACACTGGACTCTCAAAAAGACCATATTACTTTTGAGTTCCATCATTGCAAGAGATTTCAAGTAGGACAGAGAAGGACCTTCAAGGAAGTTCTCAAGCATTCCTTATGAAGTGTAGAATCCTCATAGACTCAAGGAAAATCACTGGCCAATGATCACTCAAAATGCAAAGGCACAGCCAGGAAGCTCCTTGTGTCAATAATGGTAGCATATAGAGACCAAACACCTGAAGAAGCACACAACCCTAACCACCCACTCACCCACCCATCCCATCAAATTTTACCCACCAACAGAAACTGAGGATCCTTCACAGAATTCCTCTAATGGAGTTGAAGAAAGTCATCCATAAACCCAATGCCTATAGTTGTCTTCAGTGGAAATGTATTGTTTCCTCAGAAAGTTTCTGTGATTATGATAGACAGCTTGAAGCTGAATACAAATATATTTTTATACTACTTGTATCACGTAGGAACTTGGAGAAACAAGAAGCAAACATTTATTGACTGTAATGTGTTTAATGGCAAATTGGTGCTAATGCTTTGCAATAGTTCAACTAAGCCAAAAATGTTCGGTTGATGATTTTCATTTGTACTCAGTGTCCGAGACTTCTCAATTAAGTTTCTAATTATTCATAGTGGAAAAGCATTAGAAAAAAGACATGCCATTATTTTCTTCTGCTTTAATTCTATTAGAGTGAAGTTCAAAGTTCAACGTTCAAGGTAAAATTTATTAGAATAGCATGTTTATGTCACCATATACTTCCCTGAGATTCTTTTTTTTTTCCATTTTATTTTCTTGCAGGCATTCACAGTAGAACAAAGAAATACAATAGAGTCAATGAGGAACACTGCTCAAAACTGGCAAACAACCAACGTGCAAAAGACAAACAACCTGTGCAAATACAAAATAATAATAATAATAAATAAATAAGGAAATAAATAAAACTGAGAACATGAGTTGTAGAGTCCTTGAAAGTGAGTTTATAGTTTGTGGAATAATTCAGTGCTGAGGTGATTGAAGTTATCCATGCTACTTCAGGAGACTGATTGCTGGAGGGTAATAACTGTTCCTGAACCTGGTGGTGTGAGGCCCAAGGGCCTTTTCCTCCTTCCTGATGGCAGCAGTGAGAAGAGTGCATGGCCTGGATGGTGGGGTTCTTTGATGATGGATGCTGCTTTCTTGTGTAGGCTTCCTGTAGGTGTGCTTATTTCCAAAAGAGGAGACAATTTTCATGCTTTTGGCAAGATGGAGTAGAGGGTTAGTTCCTATACAAACATTCCTCTATCCAACCCTCTTCAGAATCACATGAAAATCGGGTGGCTAAGTCATAGGAACAATGGAAGAATAGAGTAAGCACCGTGAAAATGATCAGATGTATGAGCTTGATGAGATGAGAATTACAACAAAGTCGCAGTCTTGTAGAAAAATTACTAATTCCACCATTTGTTACAATAAAGCTCTATCTCATCAGTAAGAAAAGCAAGTGAATCCATATTTCAGAAGTTAATTTGCAGTTAAACAGCTTTTATTAATGAAATTAATGTCATCAATGAAATCAATCAATAAAAAAATGTGATGATTAGAACTTTGTTGCTAGAGGACATCAATATGGTTGATATTCTACTTCTGATTTTGTCCAAGCCAGTAGGGATAACATTTACTTGCATCACTTGGGAATATTAGGAAATGAGGGGAAGAAGATTGGACATCTTCCATTATGAATGAGTGTTCTGCAAAATTACTAACCCTGAGGTTAATGTGAAAATTTACTCAGCTGCTTGAATACTAAAGTGGTTCTTGGCATGTATGTAGATGAGCAAACTGACAATTATTCATGTCTGTTAATATATTTGTTGCTCCAAGAATCCCAAATAGACTTCATACAACATATGTCCTCTGTCATTAATCATACTGTCATACCTTAACTCTGCTTTCACCAACTGATCACATCATATGTAAAGTAGAATATCCACCTACACTTGCTCTCATTTGTAAGTGGAGTCTTAAAGTACTTGAACATGTGTGCAGCACAAGTATGAGAGCACTCAAGCCCGAAACTTCTTCATATCAGATGTTGATTTCTCATTACATTTACAACTGGAGGACTTTCCAAAGTCAGCTAATTAATTGTGAGGGTCGTCTAATTTGATTAAGCTTCTGGGCAATGGCTTCAATATTTTACATATTTCTAGCATCTGGAAATCAGATTCTCAACAATGTTTTCTACATTGTGAGTGATAGTCCTTGTAGGCATAATCCACGTTGGGAACATTGACATGTTCATGCGTACTCCCTTATAGACATTAATATGCTCTTAAAATAGCTCCTAAGTAATCATTAGAAAATAACTGAATGATAATGCACTTTGATTGTTTTTTTTTAATGTTCTTTTCTTAACCTACTCTCCCCTTGGCAAGATGCGGGCTGCAAAGAAAAGAGCCATCAGGACTGTCACAGAGGCTGCTGAGCGAGCCTCCAGATGGCCATGGGTCAAGAGGCGTGACCTTTGGAGTGTTGCTGCTGGGACACAAGCTGGGGTCTGATCAACCCTGGCTGGGTTGCCTGGATGAGAGGGTCTCTTGTTGAAAGACCCAAAACACCCAATGACCCTAGGTTACATCACTGATGATGTGTCCCAGCACATCCTAGCATGGACCTCAGCATCTTTATTAAATTATAAAGCATTTGGTCTTTGATATAGAGATTCTGGGTGGATTACATTTTCCTTGTATTCTGCAACCACCATATTATGTGACTTTCAACCTCAGAGTTAATTTTTTGAAAAGTAACTGAACAATATTGTTGCCTGAACAAGAAGACACAGCAGCGTCTCTACTTCCTAAGGAAGTGAGGCAAGCAAGGCTCCTCCCCGCCATCTTAACTGCATTTTGCTAGAGCACCGTTGAGAGCATCCTGGCCAGTTGCATCTCTATCTGGGTGGGAGCAGCAGAACATCAGATGGAAAGTCCCTACAAAGGACTGTGTGAACGGCTGAGGAGACCATAGGGACATACCATCCATCGCGGACATTTATCAGGAGTACTGCATGTGCAGGGTCTGTAGTATTATTAAGGATTCCACCCATCCATCCATCCAGCATCCTTTTAGACTTTCTACCACCAGACAGACGACTATGATGCATAAAACCAAGAACAGTCAGGATGGGAAATAGTTTCTTTCCTCTCCATTAGGCTTCTGAACTCACTATCGCATCACATTTGAAGTGTCACTGGATAACTTGTACTGTACCCTACAATATTTAATTAATGCACGTTAGTTTATTATTTATGTGCGATTCATCTGTAGATCTTATCCTTACCTTCATAAATTAGCATGTGCTATGTGTATTATGTGTACTACTGTGCTTCACACCCTGGTTTGGAGAAATATCTCGTTTCTGTATACATTATATGGTTATATACGTTATATACATGCATATAGTTAAATGACAACAAAGTTGACTTGACTTGTGCACGTTTGGAGTGTCGTCTTTAGTTCTAGTCACCGCATTAGAGGAAGGATGTTGAGGCTTTGGCGAGAATGCAGTCGAAGCTCACCAGAATGTTGCCTGAACTAGAGAGTATTAGCTATAAGGAGAGGCTGGATATACTTGAGTTGTTTAGTATTTAATATTAAATATTAAAATATTAAAAATGTAATATTAAGAAGGGAGGGAAGCAAGAGACAGGAAGTTATAGGCCTGTTAGCCTAACTTCAGCGGCTGGGAAGATGTTGGAGTCCATTATTAAGGATGAGGTTTTGGTGTACTTGGAGGTACATGATAAAATAAGCCATAGTCAGCATGTTTTTTAAGGGGAAAATTTGTCTGACAAATCTCAAAAGTTCGAAGGTTCATTTTATTATCAAAGTTTGTATGCAGAATACAACTCTGAAATTTGTCTTCTCCAGATAGCCATAGAATACAGAATACCATATAAATAGTTGAAAGAAGGACATCAATCCCTCCCACACAAGAAGAAATTATTTGCAAACCCCAAATACCTGCAACCCCTCCCTCGCACAAAACTAACTGATCACCCAAGCCCCCAGCCCCCCAATCAGCAACAATAAAGAATGGGCAAGAACATGAAAAAATCATAGAGGCCAACATGAACTACAGTCCAATCCATGAATCTCAAAATTTCAATTATATCTCCAAGAACATCAGGAAACAGTGGCCACTCCGACAGCAGTGACTCAAACCCAAATCTGTTGGAATACTTCGAGGAAGTAACAGGTGGGATAGACAGAGGGAAGTTGGTGGATGTTGTTTCCTTGGATTTTCAGAAGGCCTTTGATAAGGTGCCACACGCAAGGCTCCTAAGCAAAATTAGAGCCCATGGTATTACAGAAAAGATACTCGCATGGATGGATAGAAGATTGGCTGACTGGCAGGAGGCAAAGAGTTGGAATAAAGGTTTCTCAATGAAACCTATCAAATATTAAAAAGCCTAGATAGAGTGGATGTGGAGAGGACATTTCCTACAGTGGGGGAGTCTAAGACCAGAGGGTACAGCCTTAGAATAGAAGAATGCTCCTTGGAGGAATTCCTTTAGCCAGAGGGTGGTGAATCTGTGGAATTCATTGCCGCAAACAGTTGTGGTGGCCAAGTCATTGAGTGTATGTAAAGGGACAGTTGATAGATTCTTAATTAGTAAGAATGTCAAAGGTTGCGGGAAGAAGTAGGAGAATGGGGTTGAGAGGGATAATAAATCAGCCATGATAGAATGGTGGAGCAGACTTGATGTGCTGAATGGCATAATTCTGTTCTTGTGTCTTATGGACTTACAGTTTGCTTCTGGTGTCAAAAGCTAAGGGAAGACCTTATAGATATTTATAAAGTGATGAAAGAGACATAGGTTAGTCAGAGACTTTTTGCCAGGGTGGAAAGATCAAAAGCTAGAGGGGAATGGCTTTACAGTGCAAGGGAGAAATTTTTAAGGATATACAGGAATGTGGCAAGATATTTACTGGAACACACTTCCAGGGGGCAAAAGAATGGTGATTCATGAAATGTGTGTTTTTTAGTGGCAGCAGTACAGTGCAATACATAAAATTACTACAGTACTGAGCAAATGTCTGAGGCACTCTAGCTATATACAGTGCCTATAAAAAGTATTCACCCCCTTGGAAGTTTTCATGTTTTATTGTTTAACAACATTGAATCACAGTAGATTTAATTTGGGTTTCTGTGACACAGATCAAAAGAAAAAGATTCTTTCATGTCAAAGTGAAAACAGATTTCTACAAAGTGATCCAAATTAATTACAAATTTAAAACACAAAATAATTGATTGCTTATGTATTCACGCCCTTCAAGTCAGTATTTAGGAGATGCACCTTTGGTAGCAATTACAGCTTTGAGTCTGTGTGGATGGGTCTATCAGTTTTGCACATCTGAACACTACAATTTTTCCCCATTCTTCTTTACAAAACTGCTCAAGCTCTGTCAGATTGCATGAGGATCATGAGTGAACAGCCCTTTTGAAGTCCAGCCACAAATTCTCAATTAGATTGAGGTCTTGATTCTGACTTGGCCACTCCAGGACATGAACTTTGTTGTTTTTAAGCCATTCCTGTGTAGCTTTGACTTCATGCTTGGGGTCATGGTCTTGCTGGAAAACAAATCTTCTCCCAAGTCACGGTTCTCTTGCAGACTGCATTAGGTTTTCCTGCAGGATTTCCTTGCATTTTGCTGTATTCATTTTACCCTCTACCTTCACAAGCCCTGCAGTGAAGCATCTCCACAGCATGACGCAGATACCACCATGCTTCACGGTAGGGAAGGTGCGTTTTTGATGATGTGTGCTGTTTGGCTTTTGCCAAGCTTAGCACTTAGTCTGATGGCCAAAAAGCTCAATTTTAGTTTCATCAGACCATAGAACCTTCTTCCAGCTGACTTCAGAGTCTCCCACGTGCCTTCTGGCAAACTCCAGCCGAGATTTCATGTTCTTTTGTCTTCATGGTGTAGTTTTTGCCAGGATATTGACTCACCAGTAGTTGGACCTTCCAGATACAGGTGTATTTTTACTACAATCAATTGAAACACCTTGACTGCACACAGGTGATTTCCATTTAACTAATTATGTGACTTCTAAAGCCAATTGGCTGTACCAGTGATGATTTGGTGTATCATATTAAAGGGGGTGAATACTAATGCAATCTATTATTTTGTGTTGTATATTTGTGATTAATTTAGATCACTTTGTAGAGAATTTTTTTCAGTTTGACATGGAAGAGTCTTTTTCAGTTGGTGTCAAAAAGAGCCAAATTAATTTCATTATGATTCAATGTTGTAAAACAATAAAACATGATAACTTCTAAGGGGGGGGGGTAAATACTTTTTATGAGCACTATATATGGGCCTAAGAGTTTTACTCTGTACTGTAAGGGACTATGTCATCGTTGTCGTTGTTTGGTCACAACTGGAATTTCCAGTTGATGGACGATTTCCCTCCACGCTGCACTGTCCCACCACTTGTCCACAACATCCCTAGTCTTGTCCAGCTTGTTCCAATCCTTGATGTTATTCAGCCACGTTGTTCTTTGCCTTCTTCTTCCTTTCTTTCCCTCCACCTTTCCATATAGCAAGTCCGTCAAGATGTTATCTCTCCACGTAACATGCACAATAAGCAACTTTAAACTTCTTAATCTTCTCCAGCAATATCCGTGGTCTATCAACTTCGGATAAAACCCTCTCATTTCAAACTTTCTCTACCCAGCTAATCTTCAACATTCGTCTACAGCACCGCATTTCAAAAGCATTAATTCGTTTCATGTCATCCTTCTTCAGGGTCCATGTTTCTGATCCATACCTCAGCACTGACTCGAGGAAGAGGATTCTACTTTGGATATCTACCTTCCGATTGCATAGTAGATCTTTTAGCTTCATAAACTGGGTCTTAGCCATACCTATTCTCCTGTCATTTGTCAGACAACTGCCAAGATATTCAAACATTCGTACCTGTTCAATGTCTTGTCCATTCACTTGTAACAATACCATCATGAATGAGTCTTTAGTGTTTGTTTTGCTTACCACCATCGATTTGTTTTCTTAGGGTTTATTTTAAGTCTGTTAGACAAGGCTTCTCTCATTCACTTTATTCAGCATAATTTGCAGTTCGCATTCGCTGTCAGCTAACAATGCACTGTCGTCCGCATACCTAATGTTATCCACCTTCCAGCCTCCAATTGGAGTACCTGTCTCCTGACGGTCACATTCCCAAAAAATCCATTCTCCGTAGAGGCTGAACAAATCCGGCGATCCAACACAGCCTTGCCTTATGCCTTGTTTAATACATGCCCATGGTGATAGCTCATTTTCTACCCTGACCACTGCTTTCTGTTTCCAATACAAGTTCCTTATTATCTGCACATTCTCCCATCCCAGATCGTATTTGTTCAGCACCTCTATTACTTTCTCATGTCTTACTTTATCAAAAGCCTTTTCACAGTCAATAAAGCATAAGTAGCTGGTCTTTTGTGCCTCAATACAACTGTCCATGATGTTTCTCATTGCAAATATTCCTTCCCTTGTTCCTGAGCCTTTACGAAAACCAAACTGCGTTTCTCCAATTTCTACCTTTCATTCTGCTGAACACTATGTTCAACAGTAGCTTGACAAAATGAGACATTATGCTTATCGTCCTGTGTTCGTTACACTTTATCGTCCTTGGCTTTTTTGGTAAGGCGTAAATACCGATTTGACAAAGTCCTCCAGAAGATTTCCTGTCATATAACTGCTGTTTAATATCACTAAAAGGTTCATTTTTTGCTTTGGACCAAGTGATTTTAGAATTTCAATGGAAATCTCATCTTCACTTGCCGCCTTTCTGACTTGAGGACTCCAAATTGCACTTTCCATCTCTGACATCAATACTTAAGGGTGATTGGTCATTTGATTTAACTCTGGTAAATCCTCAGTCCTGCTATCTTCAAATAATTCTGAGATGTACTCAACCCATCTGTCCATGATCTCTTCTTTTTCATAGCATGGATTACCACTACCATCTTCGACACACCCAGCTGATGGCACGGTCCTCTGTAATTTCATCATATCCTTTACCTTTTGGTGAAGACCTCTATAATCATAATTTCATTCATACTGCTCAGTTTCTTCGCACTGTTCATTCATCCAATTCTCTTTCGCTTCCTTTCAGGGACTACAGATGCAGCATTTTGACGCAGAACATTTACTTTTATTTTTCTCCCATGGATGTTGCTTGAGTTGCTGAGTTTCTCCAGCAGATTGTTTGCTAAAACCTGAAGGAAAGATTCCACAGACTTTCACGCCTGAGAGGATGGGATCCAGGTTCTGCATCTTAATGCCAGCTTCCTTCATTTTACTTTGACACTGAACTAAGGTTTTCTGTCAGACTCTTCAGCGCACCAGGAACATTGTCAAGTACAGCCATTAGCCTTCATTCTTGAGCTGTTTCATTGTGCTCATAAGAACATAACAAATAGGAATAGGATCAGGCCATCTGGCCCATCGAGCCTGCTCTGCCATTCAATAAGATCATGTCTGATCTGGCCATGGACTCATCTCCACCCACCTGCCTTTCCCCCATAACCCTCAATTCCCCTACTAGGCAAAAATCTATCCAGCCTTATCTTAAATATATTTACTGTGGTAGCCTCCACTTCATCGGGCAGAGAATTCCACAGATTCACCACTCTCTGGGAAAAGCAGTTCCTCCTCATCTCTGTCCTAAATCTACTCCCCTGAATCTTGAGGCTATGTCTCCTAGTTCTATTCTCACCCACGAGTGGAAACAACTTTCCTGCCTCTATCTTATCTATCCCTTTCATAATTTTATATTTTTCTATGAGATCTCCTCTCATTCTTCTGAACTCCAGTGAGTACGGTCCCAGGCGACTCAATTTCTCCTCATAGTTTAACACCCTCATCTCTGGAATCAACCTGGTGAACCTCCTCTGCACCGTCTCCAAAGCCAGTATATCCTTCTTCAAGTAAGGAGACCAGAACTACACACAGTACTCCAGGTGCGGACTCACCAGTACCCTGTACAGTTGCAGCATAACTTCCCTGCTCTTAAACTCAATCCCTCTAGCAATGAAGGCCAACATTCCATTTGCCTTCTTGATAGCCTACTGCACCTGCAAACCAACCTTTTGTGATTCATGAACAAGCACTCCTGTCCCTCTGCAGAGAAGCATGCTGCAGTTTTTTACCATTTAAATAATAATCTGCTCTTTCATTTCCCCTTCCAATGACCTCACATTTACCAACATTGTACTCCATCTGCCAGAACCTTGCCCACTCATTTAACCTATCTATATCTTTCTGCAGACTCTCCATATCTTTTGCACAATATGCTTTTCCACTCAATATAGTATCAACAGTAAACTTAGATACACTACACTCAGTCCCCTCTTCCAGATCGTTAATGTATATCGTGAACAGTTGTGGGCCCAGCACCGACCCTTGCTGCACACCGCTCACCACCGATTGCCAACCAGAGTAACACCCATGTATCCCAACTCTCTGCTTTCTATTAGTTAACCAATCCTGTATAAATGCTAATACATCACGCCCAGCTCTATGCATCATCTTGGAGCATTCCTGTGGCAGAAATCATGTTCAACCATGGAACTACATTCACTAATTTTGATTACTTTTATAAGTTTCAGATTCAGATTTATTTATCACATATGCATGGAAAAATACAGCGAAATGCCTTGTTTGCATTAATAACCCTCTCCCTCTCCCTCTCACTCGCTGCTGCTAGAGGAAGGTCTTGGGCATTGGGCAAGGTTTGATGCTGCTTTAGGGTTGATGCCATGTTACAAACATGGGGCCCTTGCCAATTCATGCCCCAATAAGCAATATAATCAGAGCTGGTTGCATGTAGAAATCACTTTAGTGACTGAACAACACGAGGCTGCCAATATGATCAATGAATGAGGGTTGATCAGATATTGCGATTCCCTAGTCTATTTTTGTGTTAATCCACTTGAGTCTCTGTGATGTCTTGGAATAATTTTCGTTTGCATGGTTATATTCAGAATTCCAGAAGTAGCTAAAAGTGATACTTGGTCCTTCCTCACAAATTGATCTCTAGAAGGGATCTGCAAATACAGGTCCATAATTCATTGAAAGTGGTGTCACGGGTAGATCGGGCCATTAAGAAAGCTTTGGCACATTGGCCTTCATAGATCAAAGTACTGATTACAAGAATTAGTGTTATGTTGTATAAGACGTTGGTGAGGCCTAATTTGGAGTACTGCATGCAGTTTTGATCACCTATCTATAAGAAAGATATAAATAAGATTGAAAGAGTACAGAGAAAACTTATGACGATGTTGCCGGGTATGGAGGACCTGAGTTAAAAGGAGAAACTGAAAAGGTTAGAACCTTATTACTTAGAATGTGGACAATTGACCGGAGATTTGATAAGAGTTGTGCAAAATTATGAGGGGTATAGTTAGGGTAATTTCAAGCAGGCTTTTTCCACTGAGGTTGGCTGGGATGACAACCAGAGCTAATGGGTTAAAGGTGAAAGATAAGGGGAGCATGAGAGGAAACCTCATCACTCGGAGAGTGGTGAGGGTGTGGAATGAGCCACCAGTGCAAGTGATGGATGCAGTTTCGATTTCAGTGTTTACGAGAATTTGCGAGAGATACATGGATGGCAAGGGCTTGGAAGGCCGTGGTCCGGGTGCAGCTTAACGTGACTAGGCATTTTAAATGGTTCAGCATAGACTGGATGGGCCAAAGCGCCTGCTTCTGTGCTGTAGCTTTCTATGACTCTATTTCTCTATGACTAAACACTCAACCTTTAGACAAAATTTGAATTGGGTGTAACAGTTTTTAATTGGGTGCAAAACCACAATATTTGCTAAGCAGCCCTTTGGTCACGCAAAACTAATATTAAATATTGAAATCATTGCTCTCTAACAAATATTTCAAAATTTCAACATTCTTAAATGAATTAAAAATAATTTTAATTCTTTGTTTATTAATGGTATCTTCGTTTCTGGATTAATCTCATGCGTATGTCCCAATTTTTATTGCATGACCTGACTTGTAATTAAATTCAGAATAAAATGAAAAGGGTAATGTATTATACCTTCTGGTTTAGTGTTAGCAAGAATTTCTAAAATCGATTAACTCCTCAGTCTCCTTGTGAATATCAGTGGGGCATGTTGACAGGGAAGGCTCAAAATGGATGACAGGAACTGCCATGAGAAATAATGAAATCTCTGCCGCAAAGCATACTGAATCATCGTGTGGAGCTGTCATCAAGGCCAGTTTCAAACCACCAAATCCAGGTCAACATATTCCTGCAAATTATTGAATTGATTTTGTCTATTACTGTTACGTCTTTCTCATGGAATTACTTGATTTATGTTCCCAAATTATCTTTGCATCAAAGGTCAAAGTTCAAAGTAAATTTATAAGTACATACCTATATATGTCACCATACACAACCCTGATGTTCATTTTCTTGTGGTCTTTCACGGTAAATACAAGAAACACATTAGAATCAATGAAAGACTGTATCCAACAGGATGAACAAACACCCAATGTGCAAAAGGTAACAAAACTGTGCAAAATACACACAAAAAATAAGCAATAAATAGCAAGAACATGAGATGAAGAGTCCTTGAAAGTGAGTCCATAAGTTGGGGAAACAGTTCAGTGTCACGGTCCCGACCGTTGATTCCTCATATTCTCCTAATTCCCTTTTCCCCGTGTTCTCCCCGGGCACCTTGATTGTGGCACACCTGATTCTCATCTAAGCCTGCAGCATAAATACCCGGCTTTGTATCCATGCATCGCCAGATTGTTGTTTCATCCAGTGCGGTAATTCATGCTTCCGGCCGCTTAGGATTGTGTTTTGTTTCAGCACTGTGGTTTGCGTGTGTTAACTCTGTCTCTCCGTGTCAAGATAAGCATTGCCTATGCCTGCCTTTCTGTTCATCCTCCTGTTTGCCGTACAGCTCCAGCCACGCTCACGTCCTTGTCTGCATCCCAACTCTACCTCCGTGCCAGAGTCCTGCCTTTGGGTTCACACGTCCTTCGCAACAGTTATCCTCTCCGGTTCAAGAGTTTTGTTGTTGAGGTGTAACAACTGTTCCTGAACCTGGTGAGTTGAGTCCTGACACTCCTATACCTTCTTCTTGATGCTAGTTGTGAGAAGAGAACATATCATGTGTAGTGGGGTCCCTGTGTCGAAGTGCTCAATGGAGGGAAGGGCTTTACCCATGACAGTGGGGTGTTATCAGCTAATTTAAATATGGCATGGGAGCTGCGCTTAGCCACACAGACATAAGTGTAAAGCAAGTAGAGCTGTGGCTAGACACACAGTCTTGTGGTGCACCAGTGCTGATGGAGATTGTGGAGTTGTTGATGCCAATCTGAATTGACTAGTTTCTGCAAGTCGGAAAATTGAGGATCTGGCTTCACTTGGAGATATTGAGGCCTAGAAACTTATAGATTATTGCGGTCTTGAAACTTATAGATTAGTTTTGAGGGGATGATAGTATTGAATGCCTTTTAGTTATGCACTAATCTGCCATGAAATTTTGAATACTAATTCTACTTTTATGTTATTGGAAGACAATAAGATATAATGTTTATTTTGAATAACCTTCAATAAACATTGACGGAAGAATGCTTAAGTGGTAGTTCCAAGTTTTTTTTTATAAGGATGGAGTAGTATTAATGAAAAATTATTCTTGCTATTAAAGAAAAAAAACTAATGCCTTAAAATCATACTGTGGCAGTCTAAAGTGTGAAGGCTTGCTCTGCTTTTAATTGTAGAGATAATTATATTTTGGAATATGTTGATTTTCTATGCAAATTAATTTTAGCCAAATGCATTTGGATATATGTGACCCTCAATAATTTCAGACCATATACTCTAAGTGGTTGGAATTTATAAGTAGACATTATTAATTAAAAAAGATTATTTTCTGCACAGTTCTGAAAATGCAGAAGTAAATTACACTACATTGATTGCCGGACATTTACAAAACCTATGCATGTTAAATTAAATTAAACATTGGGTGTGGGAACCTTTATCATTATTCAGTCTGTACTGAATGTTCCACTATCTTGACCTACATTGTTTTTTTCCCCCACAAGTTTAGGCAGCATTTCTGTATCATAATTAATGAGTTACTGTCAGCTATTTATCACAGGGGAAGTGGAATTGATTTAAAATTCTGTCTGTGCACGCTTATGGTTGGTGGCTATTACTGTATTCATTCAAATAAATGTATACAGACACAAAAATAAGTAACATGTTCATTCAGGTAGACTTCGATTTAAAGGTGAAATGTTCCATCCACAGATCTTGGGGATTAATGTCACCTATTCAGTTTAGCTCCAACAATCAGCCTTCGTGGGTATGGAGACACTTGTGGATGCCCTCAGCACTTCGCAAAAGATGGCACAAACGATTCATTTCACTGTATGCTTGATGTGCATGTGGCAAATAAAGCTGACGTATTTCTTTACCTTTAGTCTTAACCTAATGTTGTATCAATTGTCAGACGTCCACAATGGGAAATGGGAAACATAATTGACCCCATCAACTGGTTTGCCACTATCTTCCTTGGTGAATGTAACAATTGGGGGAGCATGCATTTTATATAATATTATGAAACTTAGTCATTCTGAAACACACTAGGAAATCTACCATTTTAGCCTGGCCTTCCCTTGACTACGGGAGGCAGGGTGGAGATACATTGCTACCAAAGCAAGTGTAAAGTGCTCCTTCCCTTCGCTAGCCTGCAGCTCACCCTTGGGCAAGGTGTAACACCTGCTTAGCCCCCTGTTCAGGGTCACATGAAGCCATGGGAGCAGGTGGTGGATGGTCGTATGAGCAGCTGGCGCACATCACAAGGCTTGGTTATGCGACCACTGACACCAGGCTGACGGTCTCTGAAGAGTATTAATAATGGCTGAGTCATTTGTCTTGTAAAGACACTGCTCAGAAGAACACAATGGCAAACCACTTCTGCAGAACAACTTGCCAAGAACAATCATGGTCAAGACCACATTTGGCCACGTCATACAACACGACACATGATGATGATGATGAATTTATACAGATGTACTGTGGAGAGCATTCTAACTGGCTGCATCACTATCTGGTATTGGGGGGGGGGGGGTGGCTACTGCACAGGATCGAAGTAAGCTGCAGAGAGTTGTGAAGTTAGTCAGCTCCATCTTCAAGGAGCAATGCCTCAAAAAGGCGGTGCCCATCACTAAGGACCCTTATCACCCAGGCCATGCCCTGCTCTCATTGCTACCATCAGGTAGGAGATACAGAAGCCTGAAGGCCCACACACTCAATGATTCAGGAACAGTTTTTTCCCTTCTTCCATCCAATTTCTGAATGGACATTGAAACCATTAACACTACCTCACTACTTTTGCAACACACACACAAAATGTTGGAGGAACTCAGCAGGTCAGGAAGCATCTGTGGAAAAGAGTAACAGTCAACATTTTGGACCAAGACACTTCATCAGGAGTCCCAGCCTGAAATGTCAACTGTTTAATCTTTTCCATAGATGCTGCCTGGCCTGCTGAGTTCCTCCAGCATTTTGTGTGCGTTGCTTGGATTTCCATCATCTGCAGATCTTCTTGTGTTTGTGATCTCACTACTTTTTAATTTTCTGCTTTTGCACTACTTACTTAATTTAACTATTTAATATATATCCGGCAGTTTTGATTTCAACATTTGAGTCATTTAGACCAGCCTTCCTCAGGATGTGTTCAGCATATAGATTAAATAAGTAGGGTGACATTATGCAGCCTTGTCTTACTCTGTTTCCAATCTTGAACCAGTTTGTTGTTCCATGTTCAGTTCTAACTGTTGCTTCTTCATCTTTGTACGAGGTTCTTGACCTTACCGCCATGGTGACCCTACCAGGAGCATAGATCCAGACGGCATCGCTCTTGGGATCTCAGGACCACACAAGCTTCTCCACCGCGACAAGATGACAATCCACGGAGAAGATAACTTGGCAAAAAAACCCTGGAAAACGTGGACCACTTTCCGTATCTTGGAAGTCACCTCTCCTCCAATGTCGACCTTAATGATGAGATCCAATATCGTCTTAAGTGCACTGGAACAGCTTTTGGACGTCACCGAACAAGAGTCTTTCATGATCGTGACATCCGAACGGACACCAAAATGTTAGTGTACAAAGCAGTGGTGATCCCAACGCTCCTGTATGCATCAGAAACCTGGACAACATACCGACAACATCTGAAGGCACTTGAAAAGTTCCATCAACGTTGAAACATCTTAAATATCAGCTGGGAAGATAGAAGAACCAACGTCAGCGTGCTAAATGAAGCAAAAACAACAAGCATTGAAGCCTACGTCATCAAGAACCAACTAAGGTGGAGCGGTCGTGTTGTTCAGATGAAAGACGAACGTCTGCCGAAACAAATCTTCTACTCCCAGCTTAAAGAAGGCAAACGTAAAAGAGGCGGAAAACAGAAGAGATTCAAAGACGTCTTAAAAGCCAACATGAAGAAATGTAACATTGACATCAACAATTGGGAAACCAATGCCAGGGACAGGAAACTCTGGCAAACCATCATCCGAGAAGGAACAGCAACTTTCGAAGCCAACAGATGTGCAGAATTAGAAAAGAGAAGGAAATGGAAAGAGAGGCAGCAACAACCAAAGCCCAATCTGCCATCTGGAACTACCTGTCCTGAATGTGGAAGAACTTTCAAAGCCAAGATTGGACTCATAAGCCACTTGAGAAACCATAAATAGATCAACAGGACGAAGACCATCATCCTCGACCTTGAGGGATAGCCACGATGATAAGTTTCTCATAAGGCATTCCCATTTATTTAAGGATTTTCCATAGGTTATTATGGCCCACTCTGTCGAAGGCTTTAGGTGTAGTCAATAAAACATAGATGAATACTTTTCTGGAATTCCCTCGATTTCTCCATAATCCAGCGTAGGTTAGCAATTTGGTCTCTGGTGCCTCTGTCTCTTCCAAAACCAGCTTATACATCTGGCATTTCTTGTTCCATGTATTGCTGGAGTCTTGCTTGCATGATCTTTAGCATTACCTTGCTAGCATGTGAAATTAGTGAAATTGTTCAGTAATTTGAACATTCCTTTCCAATTCCCTTCTTGGGAAATGGGATATAAACTGATCTTTTCCAGTCTAAAAGCCATTGTTGGATTTTCTAGATCTGCTGGCAAATTGCATGCAACACTTTTAAGGCATCATCCTTTAGAGTTTTAAACAATTCAACTGGAATCCTTTCACATCCTGCAGCCTTATTGTTGGCAATGTTTTCTATCGTCAATTCAACTTTACTTTCCAGAATGTCCGGCTCTAGATCGATGAGGGAGCCATTGCAGGTGACTTCGCTGTTGGAATCTTTCCAGTATAATTCTTCTGTGTATTCCTGTCATTTCCTCCTCATTGACCGTTACCTTGTCATGGTGAGGGTGCTTGTGTATCTCTGTGACGCTATGAGCTGTACTCAAGTTGGACAGGTCATGGCAGGGAGGTCAGACTAAATATGGTACAGTATACTGGAGAAGGAAATGGCACCCCACTCCAGTAATTTGCCAAGAAAACCTTATGGATAAAAGTAATGAGAAATGAAAAGAAGGTCCAATGTAGTCAAGATCGATACACCATTGGAACCTGGAATGTGAGATCCATGTATCAAGGTGAACTAGACGTGGTCAAAAATGAGATGGCAAAACTAAACATCAGCATATTGGGAATCAGTAAACTAAAGTGGACAGAAATTACCAGATCTTCTACCGTGGGCAGGAAACCTGCAGGAAGAATGGAGTGGAGTGGCTTTAAATGTCTAAAAAATAGTATCAAAAGCAGTGATTGGATACAACCCCAAAAGCGATAGAATGATCGCAATACAACTTCAAGGCAAGACTTTCAACATCACAGTGATCCAAGTTCATGCACCAACCACAGATGCCATAGAGGATGAAATTATTCAGTTTTATGAAGAAATGCAGTACTTCCTGGATATGACTCCTAAAAGGGATGTTTATATGTATATTTACTGTAATTCACAGCTTTTTTTCCCTATTATTATGTATTGCATTGTCCTGCTGCTGCAAAGTTAACAATTTTCTTGACATGTGCCAGTGATATAAAACCTGATAATGAATTCTGAATTCCTTGACTACTTTCCAGCAAGACTATTATTGAACCGAAACTTCCCTCTGAGATTGTTTAGCAAACCAGCTAGTTGTCCTGAACTTAAGTTTACCAAATATTCCATGGAGCACAAAGGCGGCAGCCACCACCTTCTCAAGAGCAATAAATACTGACTTTATCAGTGATGTCCCATCTCACAAGTGAATTAAAAACGCACTTTATGTATTGCAAATGCCACACTACACGCCATCACATGGCTTTTTTGATTCCTCAGTCAGATCAGGAGTTGTTTTTGGAATAATCTTGTTTCAACAGATTGAATTACACCCAAAACTGCTTTTTCACTGAAGAGTAAGTGACAGCCTGAAGCATTTATTCAAAATTAAAGCCTCTGCTATCAATGTTTCTGTTGTTTAAGATCTGGTTGTCTCACCACCTGGCTGCCTTGAGGCTTATCAGTCATCATCTGCCAATGCAAGTTTGCTGGAATGGGGGTCTGTAGTTGACTTATTCAAAGGCATTTTATTGAAACAATAGGTTTTAAAAGAAAAAGCCACGCACGCCCTCTGCATTTAGTAGTTTAAATCTACTAGATTCAACTATCTAGTTCACAAGTAGCAACATTTTAAGTCAAATGAGCATAAGTGTTTTTAACTCACTTGATTGTTTTGAAAAATGTATTCCCCAAAGGCTGCGGAAGTTCAACATTTTGATAATAAGTTTACTTTGAACTTCGAAATAGGTGCGGGACAATGAAATACCACAACTCCCCACACGCAGGTGAGAGAGAAGATGCTTGGACGATCAGCATTAGAGTGAAGTTGTCATGTTCACCATTTTAACGTCTAGCATTAAATAGATAATTATATATAAATAGATAGCTAGATATATAGGTAGATATACATAGATAGATAGATTGATAGATGGATATAGTTAGCATGCCTATGACTTTTGCACACTAATATAGTAATTTTATATATTGCTCTGTACTGCTGCCACACAAAAAATAAACAAATTTCATGGCATATGTGAGTGATGATAAACCTGATTCTGATATGGGTCACTGTTGTGGACTTGAGAGTGGGAAGGGGGCAGGGAGAGGGAATTCAGGGTTGGGAAAAGGGGAAGGGAGGTTGGAGGGAGCAGGAAGCACCAAAGAGACATTCTATAATGATCAACAAACTTACTGTTTGGAATCAAATGACCTTGCCTGGTGTCTCAAGGCTGGGTGTGACTGCACCCGTGTCACCCACTGCCGCTGGCACTCCTTGTCCATCACCTGTCCCACATGCCTCCCGTGGCACTCCACCCTCGCCATTCCCAACATCCTTTGCTCATGCTAGCTCTACAAATTCGCTCTCTGCTCCATGCAGACAAACACAGTTTTGTGAAAAAGTCTTAGGCACCCTAGTTATATATATGTGCCTAAGACTTCTGCATAGTACTGTTTACTTTTAGAACAACCAGATTTGGATTAGTTTATTGTGTCATACACCAGGGTACAATGAAATTCCTATTGGTATGAAGCTCGGAGTAAGCAAAATACATGGTAATAATAAATATAACAACTAGTTCTAATCAGCATAGTAGCGGAAATAGAATGGTAGAAAAAAGAAATGCTGAAGTGACCATAATAGACTAACCAAGAGAGTTAGTGTTAAGAATACAAGAAAAGGACAGTACTTCCAGCAAAGAGTTGTGGAGCAGGTGATAGTTTAGAAGCAATGGGAAAGAAGCTGTTATGAACTTTCGACATGCTATATCATTTTCCATGAGGTAGAAGAGAGAAAAGGGAGTGGCAAGGTGCTGGAATTTTTGACAATACCACTAGCGTTTCTGAAGCAGTACGCTGTGAAGATGGACCAACGGGCACAGCCTCAGGATCGAGGGGGCTCCATTTAGAGCAGTGATGAGGAGGAATTTCTTGAGCCAGAGGGTGGTAAATCTGTGGAATTTGTTGTCATGGGCAGCTGTGGAGGCCAAGTCACTTGGTGTGCTTAAAATGGAGATTGATATGTTTTTAGTTACTCAGAGCATGGAAGGTAGAAGGCAGCAGGATATGGGGAAGAGATCATGAAATGGTGTAGCAGATTCAATGGATCAAATGGCTTGATTCTACTCTTACGTCTTATGGCCTTATAGACTGGATAGAAGCAGGTGATGAGCCTGTGAAGGGCCGAGCTGCAAAACCATGACATTTGGAATATTTTCCACAGATACAAGATAAGATTCAAGTTTATCTATTGTCATTCTACAGTCCATGAGCATAAACGGAGAATGAACTGACTGTTACTCTGCACCTGATGCAGCATAAAGAACAGAATCAACATGAAAAGCACCATAGAAAAACACAAAAATATAAAAACAATCTGATAAAACACAATGTACCGGTCACTATTATATTCATATAAGAGGGGAGAGATCTAAAAGAGATCTGAGAGGTAACTTCTTTATACAGAGGGTAGTGCGTGCCAGGAATGACTTGCCAGAGGGAGTGGTCGAGGTGGACACTATTGCAACATATAGATAGGTACATGGATGGGAAGGGTTTGGAGGGTTGTGGGCTGAATGTGGGAAACTCAGACTGGCACAGGGATGTTGTAGTCAGTGTGAACCAGCTAGCCCAAAGGGCCTGTTTCCAAGCTGTATTATTCAATAAATCTATTGCTTTAATTAATGAAAATATTAGTGTACGCTCACTGAATTATACTTTCTCTCTCCCCAGTTTTAAGTACTAACTTAAATCATACTTCTTTTGGCCTCATCCTGTTTTCCCACTTGGAAGCCAATCTTCCTGTGAAAGGCACTATAAATACGAGCATTGTTATTTGAGGTGAGTTTTATTTAAACATGTGCAAGCAAGTGGGAAGTGCACTTCCCTTCTCTCCCTTTCATCTCCACTTCCCTTACACCTTTCTTGGCATTTTAAGACTCTTTGCAGATGTTCTACCAAAGGAGAACACCACTGTAGACTCTCTCCCAATCTGAAGGATGAAAAAGTGTGGGAAGCATGCATTATTCCACAAGATGGTGTCATAGCAAATGAGGAAAAATTGTGCCCCAGGTAGACAGGGTGGTGAAGAAAACACTTGGCACAGTGACCTTCATCATTCAGGACACTGAATATTGAAATTGGGATGTTATGTTACAGTTGTATAAGATGTTTAAGATAAGATATAAGATTGTATAAGATAAGATGAGGTGATGCATTTTGGAAGGACAAACCAGATGACCGAGTACAGGATTAATGGTCAGTTACTTAAGAGTGTGGATGAACAAAGTGACCTTGGGGTTCAAATCCATACATCCCTCAAGGTCGCTGCACAGGTTGATAGGGTAGTTAAGAAGGCCTATGGGATGCTAGGCTTCATTAACAGGGGGATTGAGTTCAAGAGTAGAGAGGTCATGTTGCAACTCTACAAATCTCTGGTGAGACTGCACTTAGAGTATTGTGTTCGGTTCTGGTCACCTCATTATAGGAAGGATGTGGAAGCTATGGAGAGGGTGCAGAGGAGATTTACCGGGATGTTGCCTGGTTTGGAGAACAAATCATATGAAGCAAAGTTAGCAGAGTGTGGTGAACTACATATACCTGTCTGGACACGCCCCCCCCCCCCCCCCCGCTGACTGCTCCTGTGGCTCCTCCCACAGACCGTGGCTCCTCCCACAGACCCCGGTATAAAGGCAATTGGGGCCTGAGCCCTGCCTCTCAGTCTCCAGGATGTAGCATGGTGGTCAATTGCTGCTTGTTCTTTCTTCCAGTCAATAAAAGCCGATATCTCGCCTCACGTCTCAGAGTTATTGACGGTGCATCACAGAGCTGGGACTTTTCGCTTTGGAGCGTAGAAGAATGAGAGGGGACTTGATAGAGGTCTACAAGATTATGAGAGGCGTAGATAGGGTGGATAGTCAGTACCTGTTTCCCAGGGCAAACACCAGAGGGCATATTTACAAAATTAAGGGAGGGAAGTTTAGGGGAGACATCAGGGGTAAGTTTTTTTACACAGAGGGTTGTGAGTGCCTGGATTGACTTTCCAGGGATGGTGGTGGAGGCTAAAACATTAGGGGTGTTTAAGAGCCTCTTGGACGGGCACATGGATGAAAGAAAAATGGAGGGTTATGGGGTAGTGTGGGTTTAATACTTTTTTTTACGGATTATATAGGTCAGCACAACATGGAGGGCTGAAGGGCCTGTACTGTGCTGTAGTGTTCTATGGTTCTATGTTGGTGAGGCTGCACCTGGAGTATTATGGTGGACCAGATTTGAAAGGCTGAATAGCCTAATTCTACTCCTATGTGAAACCTGTGAGCAAACAAATCTCAAGATTGTATAACATCCATTCTTTGATAATACGTAAATGTAGTTTGAATCTTGACTCTTTGAATCTCTGTCTTACTGTCTACAGCTTCAGTTACCAAGTTATAGGAAAGATGTCAAATGATTCTAAGTACATTTATTATCTAAATATGTATGCAGTATACAAGCCTGAGAGTTGTCTCCCCACAGGCAGTCATGAAACAGAGAAAACCATGGAACCATTCAAAGAAAAACATCAACTCCACCCTACGCAAAAAACCAAATTATGCAAATTGCAGCAAAAAGGAGCAAAAACACAGAATATAAAATCAAAAATCAAGAGTCCATGTTGAATTCGGTTCAGTGTTTGTTATCCACAGGCCTTCTGATTCAAAGTCACCCAAAAATAGCAACAGAAAAAGGAGTGAAAATAATCCAGAAAACATATTATAATGTGGACTACAGTCCAATTCACAAAGCGCTTGGATTGAGCCTTGCTCCAACAGCACTGAGGAGAGAGAGAGAGAGAGATGTCATTAAGCTGGAAAGAATGCAAAGATGATTTATGATAACACAAGCGTCCAAGTAATAGCGAAAGGTTTAACAGGCTAAGACTTTTTCCCTTGGAGAGTAGGAGACTCCTACTAGTCAACATTTGCTTCTAATTCAATGATGATGTCACCAGCTGCTCTTTATAAGATTGGCAATTCCTAGTTCTCTCCCATCAGTCTCTATTGCTTTTATATGAAGATTGATGTTTTGGGTCAAAGTAATAGTTTTCAGTTGGTATTTCTTTCCTAATGGCAAGCCTAACTATCTGCTCACTAGCAACTCCTTGGATAGTGCCACCAGTTTTTCAGGAAGCCTTTGACTGTCAGAAACCATTGGCGTATCCGCCTCTGCTTCCAATTCCCTTTTCCTAATTAATTCATTTTGCTTTTATTCAACTCTTGCTTCAATTGTCTTTTTATACTCTATTGTTTTTCTATTATTTCTATTTGTTCTTTTTAACTTTCACTATTTTGTCACTGCTTCTGTTTCCCATAATCCTCTTTTCTCTTTTGATATCCTGCTGTTTATTGGCATCCCTTCTCCCTGCTCCTTGATCCTCTTGTCCTGCTGGTACTACGAGCTTGAGATTTCTTGGCACTCGTTGTTCCAGATTTGTCATGTCTAATTAAAGGGATAGTAAATACAGATTATTTCTCTCTTCCTTTTGGCAATAATACATATCTGAAATTCAGTACCAATTTATGTTGTGTTTTGTAACTTCAAAGCATTAAATGAATTAAAATGAATTCACAGGAGTCCAGGATTGCGAGTGTACCTTTGTCTTTACTTAAGCGAGCCACACATGTTACACATGGTATCGTGATGATGTATGCAAGTCACATATTTATATATATAATCTGTAATGAATTATTTAAACTACCAGGAAAGCTTAATCAACCAATATATAAACAAGATTACTCATATATTATTGAAATATCAAATGCTCAACAACCTGCCTATAGGGTGAACTATGATATAGAATATCTCATAAATGCACAGTCCAAGGATTAAATCTGTTACAATTCATAACTATAGGAAATTATTTAGCAATTTCAACATCCTGATAACATGCTAACATTTGTTAGATGCTGAGGTACTTTCATGTAATCAATGATTAAGAGAATTGGGATTTGGGTGGAGGAGAACTTAGACCATAATACCATAAGACATAGGAGCAGAATTAGGTCATCTTGATGCCCCAACCAATCAGGAATCTATCAACTTGGGCTTTGAATATACCCACAGACTTGGCCACCACTGCAGTCTGTGGAAGAGCAATCCACAGATTCACCACTCTCTGGCTAAAAAAATTCCTTTCAACATTCTGTAGGTTTCAGTGAGATCCCCCCGCATTCTTCTACAGTCCGGTGAGTACAGGCCCAAAGCTGCCAAACGCTCCTCATATGTTAACCCCTTCATTCCCAGAATCATCCTCATGAACATTCTCTGGATTCTCTCCAACGACAACACATCCTTTCTGAGATAAGGGGCCTAAAACTGTTGACAAGACTTCAAGTGTAGACAGATTAGTGTCTTATAAAGTCTCAGCATAATCTCCTTGTTTTTATATTCTATTCTCCCTTGTAATAAATGCAAACATTGTATTTTCCTTCTTTACCACATACTCAACCACCTACTCAACCTGTGAATTAACCACCTGGGATTCTTGTCCCTTTGCATCTCTGATATTCAAGTTTTCTCCCAGTTTAGATAATGGTCTGCACTATTGTTCCTTTTACCAAAATCCATTATCATACATTTCACAATGCTATATTCCATCTGCCACTTTTTGCCCATTCTTCCAGTTCGTCTAAGTCCTGCTGTACTTGCATTGCTTCCTCAGCACTATCTACCTCTCCAGCTGTCTTCGTATCATCTGCAGACTTTACCACAAAGCCATCAACTCCATTATCCAAATCATTGACAAACAATGTGAAAAGTAGCGGTCTCAATACTGACCCCTGAGGAACGCCACTAGACTTTGGCAGCCAACCAGAAAAGTTTTAATCACACTCGCTGGGATTAGGCAGTAAAATAGGTCATGGACTAGATGAGCCAAAGTGTCAGTTTCTGTGCTGCAATAAATGGTCAGCACAATGTTGTGGGCTGAAGGGCCTGTAATGTGCTGTAAATTTCTATGTTCTATGTTCATTCTTTGGGGACAGTCTAAAGAGAAGTAGTCAATTAATCAAGAAAAGCAATACCTTCACAAGAGATCAAGACAATGAAGAATCATATTTTTCCATTGGAAATGTATGGTATATTCAAAAGATATTGAGCTATTGAAGGAAAACAACTTTGAAATAAAAGAACAGACTTGTCCTTGTTAATGACTGAGCAGCTATGAAAGGCTCAATGGCCTACTCCTACTCCTGGATCTCCTGTTCATCTTATGTAATGAGATACCACAAGAAAAACATTAAATTACTGCATATTAGCATATTCTGGAGGAAATAATTGCACCAATGGTAATCAAGTAAGCACGATCAGGTATACTGTGATAAGAGCATGGTAGAATTATTGTTTAGCTGGTGGACTCTATCCAGAGACCTAGACGTCATTCCCACAATCCTGATTGATAAGTTACAGAACCTGGGCCTCTGTACCTCCCTCTGCAATTGGATCCTCGACCTCCTAACCAGAAGACCACAATAGAAACATAGAAACATAGAAAACCTACAGTACAATAGAGGCCCTTTGGCCCACAAAGCTGTGCCGAACATGTCCTTACCTTAGAAATTACCTAGGGCTACACACAGCCCTCTATTTTTCTGAGCTCCATGTACCTGTCCTGGAGTCTCTTAAAAGACCCTATCGTATCCGCCTCCACCACCGTCGCCGGCAGCCCATTCCACGCACTCACCACTCTCTGTGTAAGAAACTTACCCCTGATATCTCCTCTGTACCTGCTTCCAAGCCCCTTAAAACTGTGCCCTATTGTGCTGGCCACTTCAGCCCTGGGAAAAAGCCTCTGACTATCCGCACGATCAATGCCTCTCATCATCTTATACACCTCTATCTGGTCACCTGTCATCCTCCGTTGCTCCAAGGAAAAAAAGATGAGTTCATTCAACCTATTCTAATAAGGCATACTCCCCAATCTGTGCGGTTTGGTGATAATATTTCCTCCTCGCTGATGATCAACACTGGTGCACCTCAGAGGTTGTGCTTAGCCCACTGCTCTACTCTCTGTACTGTGGGGGGTGGTGAGGCTATTGCACAGGACTGAAAGAAGCTTCAGAGAGTCATAAATTTAGTCGGCTCCATCTTGGGTACTAGCCTACTAAGTACCCAGGATATCTTCAAGGAGCGGTGTCTCAGAAAGGCAGCGTCCATTATTAAGGACCCCCAGCACCCAGGGCATGCCCTTTTCTCACTGTTACCATCAGGTAGGAGGTACAGAAGCCTGAAGGCACGCACTCTGCGATTCAGAACCAGCTTCTTACCCTCTGCCATCCAATTCCTAACTAGACATTGAACCCGTGAACACTACCTCACTTTTTAAATATATATTATTTCTGGGTTTTTTTGCATGATTTTTAATCTATTCAATATACATATTGTCACGTACCCCGTGACTGGGTTAAGAACCAGCAGAAATAGAAAACACTTTGGAGTCTGGTATTACTGTAAACTAATGGTATTTATTAGTAAACTAAGCAATACAGCACTATAAAATGCAAATATATGAAACAGGTTAGCAATGATATATACAGAAGTGTGGAAATAGGAACCAAAAACAGGCTCTTTCAGAGCTAGGGGTAAATGGATAAAGTCTTACGATATGATGTAGAGTTCAGTTCAGGTTGAGGTAGTTGTTGGAGAGAGAGAGAGAGAGAGAGAAGTGATGAGAGGTGATCCCGTTGCCGTCCATCTTCCTGTTGTGGTCACCGACTATGACCATACCACGTACGAATGTTCTTCAGTGGTGGACCTGTCACATGGCGAGGGTGGACACACAAACAGTTCCCCACCGGTCGCACTTTCTCACACTGTGAGACACTGATTGATTTCCCCGAATGGATCCTCCAAAACCCCCACCTTCACGTGGGTGCACAAAGCTCGTTCAGTGTCCCATGGTGTGTCTGCCTGTGTCTTAGCAGACCTGCTTTTTATCTCCACATGCTGGACACCAGCTGTCCATCAACCGGCTCCGCCCTGCTGTCTCTGCAGGAATCTTAACAAGCAGGCAAGGTGTCCTTGGAGCAAAGGTAAACAATCAGCCGAAGAACCATAACATGAAATCTTCTCTCTCTTTCTCTCTCTCTCTCTCTCATCTGCACTGGATGCCTCCCGCTCTCTCTCTCAATAGCTGCACAAACAGAGTCCAAGAGCCAGTCTCATTCTCCTGACATGTTAAAGTGATTGTTCACAGAAAATATGAACCCTAGGGGTACATAACAACATACTGTAATTGATTGATTTATTATTATTTTCTTCACCTGTATTATGTATTGCATTGAACTGCTCTGCTAAGTTAACTAATTTCACACCACATGCCAGTGATAATAAACCTGATTCTGATTCTAAACCATAAGTTCAATTCCTGCTTAACTTCCTGGTAGACATGAAATTTAAATTTAAATAATTGAGTAAATTTAGAATAACTAGCTGGTCTCAGTAATGTTGACAATGTAGCTACTGGTAAAATCCCACAATTGCCCTTCGTACTTGGAAATAAAATTGTAGCATCTATTCTGTTGCTGCTAAGAAAGGCAAGTGAGAGAAGTAAAGCTGCTGACAGAATATTCTTTATTGAAATCAATAAACTCTCAACTAAACACAGTGCCTGGCACAGCAATGTATCAAAAGTCATGCCATGTTATACATTTGACTCTTCTAAGCATCATATTACAGAAGTGAACCATCCTGTTCATTCAGGACGAGATGTGGCTCCACACCAACCATAGTGGTTAGCTTCAACGCCTAGCATGTTCCTCCTTTCAGTGACTGGACATGAAACACTCATCTTGTCAGTGATATTTAACTCATGTGAAAAGAATTTAAAGAAATCTAAGAGACAGAGAAGTATTAATACCATCTGATTCTGAATTTGCATCAATTTTGATCCAACAGCCAAGAGGGCTGGTGCTGGGGAAACTTGACAGCAGTTTAAATGGTAAAAGGTGGCTGAAGGATTCTCGAAATACTGAAATCTGAACCAATACCCTGCCAGATAAAAGCTGCTCATATTAAATTAAAGTTCAGCACTATCCAGTCAAAAGAACGTTCACTGGAAAGAAATTCGGACCAGATGTGAAAAATTTACAGTTTTGGTACTTGTCACTTTCTAACAGTGACATATATTTCCATTTACTTTGTACTCACTGGTTCACCTTGTTGAAAAATAGACCTGGAGATCAGAATATCACTGCTTAATATCACTGTTACATGTCATGAAATTTGTTGTTATGCAGCAGCAGTACATTGCAATACATACAATAAAAACTAAGTTACAGTAAACATATATATATACAAAGTTAAATTAAGTAAACAGTAAGTATATATATAAAAATAATTTAAAGGAATCGTACAAAAAGTGAAAGTAGTGAGGTAGTGTTCATGGATTCAATGTCCATTTAGAAATCTAATGGCAGAGGGAAGGAGCTGTTTCTGAATCATTGAGTGTGTGCCTTCAGGCTTCTGTACCTTCTTCCTGATGGTAACATTGAGAACAGGGCCTGACCTGGTTGATGGGGGTCCTTAATGATGGATTCCACCTTTCTGAGGCATCACCTCTTGAAGATGTCCTGATTGCTGGGAGGCTAGTGTCCGTGATGGAGCTGACTGTGTTCACCACTCTCTGCAGCTTATTTTGTTCCTGTGCAGTTGCTCCCACACCCACCTGGTATACCAGATGGTGATGCAACCAGTTAGAATGCTCTCCATGGTGTATCTGTAGAAATCTGGGATTTAAAAAAGGCAATGGCAGCTTTATGTCTACAATTGCAGTATGACACATTCAACAGACTCAAGGCACCAACAGGACCCACATAAGAAGAGATTAATTTGAGTGACCAAAAGCTCAGTTAAAGAGGTAAATACTAAGGAGTACTTAAAGATGGAGAGTAAGGAAAAAAATAGAGGGATTTAGGGAAAGAATGCTGAGCTTAGGTTACAAGTGGTGCTATAGTGGAAGGTATGTAAGAGGTTCATAATGCTAGAGGAATAACATTGAGAAGACATGAGAAGGCTTGAAAACCAAAAGGAGAATTGAGGAAATGCACACCAGCAAACACCAGGGCAATAGATGAATGGCATTTGGGGCAAGTTAGTTTATCAACAGCAGTTTTGGATGAGCCTAGCTGAAGGGAGGATGGAGGTTGGAAGAGTGACTAGGAGGATATTGAATTGATTGGTAGTTTCTCAGTAGCTTGTGAATTGGAGTTGTTTTTATGATGCAGGAAGCAAAATTATTCTCTGCATCCTTACATTTGCAAATGATGTTAAGTATTGCAACGTAAGATATAAATGGCTTACAGTGCTTCATGTGATAAAATAATTTAATCAGGGATTTGCAAGGAAGCAGTGGATACAGACCAGTCCATCATGGGTAAAGCTTCCCCACTGTTGACCACATACATCTACATGGTGGATCGTCGCAGGAAAGCAGGGATCCCCCACTCTCTTCTCACTGTTGTCATCGGGAAGAAGGTAGAACCCATACTGCCAAGTTCAGGCACAGTTATTACCCTTAACCAGAATGGATAACTTCACTCAACTTTACTTGCCCCATCATTGAAATGTTCCCCCAACCAATAGACTCACTTTCAAGGATTCTTCATCTCATGTTCTCAATATTTGTTGCTTATTTATTTGTAATTATTGTTTCTTTCTTTTTGTATTTGCACAGTTTGTTGTTTTTTGCACACTGGTTCTCCATTCTGTTGGTGCAGTCTTTCATTGATTCTATTCTTGCTATTGGATTAATCGAGCATGCCCACAAGAAAATTAATCACAGGGTATATGGTGACATATATGTACTTTGACAGTAAGTTTACTTTGAACTTTGATTTATGATTGTATCATAACTGGATAAGTCAAAAGCTTAATGCTTTGTACATTACTTCCAGGTAGCTAGAGTAATTCATTTGCTGGACTTGATGCTGGAGATCATGCTGCTGCTTGTTCCAGGAATTTATTAGGATTTTCAATCAGTCTGGATCAATTCCATTGGTTTCAGTTCACAAGATCACAAGATCACAAGACAAAGGAGCAGAAGTAGGCCATTCAGCCCATCGAGTCTTCTCCACCTCTCCACCATGAGCTAAACTATTCTCCTATCTAGTTCCAATTTCTGGCTTTTTCCCCATATCCCTTGATACCCTGACTAATTAGATACCTATCAATCTCCTCCTTAAACACCCTCAATGATTGAGCCTCCACAGCTGTATGTGGCAACGAATTCCATAAATCCACGACCCTCTGGCTAAAAAAATGTCTCCTCATCTCTGTTTTAAATGGGTACCCTCTAATTCTAAGACTGTGACCTCTTGCCCTGGACTTACCCACCAAGGGAAACAGCCTTTCCACATCTACTCTGTCTAACCCTTTCAACATTCAAAATGTTTCTATGAGATCCCCTCTCATTCTTCTATACTCTAATGAATACAGTCCAAGAGCTGACAAATGCTCCTCATATGTTAGCCCCTGCATTCCAGGAATCATCCTCGTAAATCTTCTCTGAACTCTCTCCAACATCAGCACATCCTTTCTAAGATAGGGGGCCCAAAACTGCACACAGTATTCCAGATGAGGTCTCACCAGTGCCCCATAGAGCCTCATCAACACCTCCTTATTCTTATACACTATTCCTCTTGAAATAAATGTCAACGTAGCATTCGCTTTCCTTACTGCCGATCCAACCTGGTGGTTAACCTTTAAGGTATCCTGCACGAGGACCCCCAAGTCCCTTTGCACTTCCAATTTTTGAATTTTCTCCCCATCTAAATAATAATCTGCTCGATTATTTCTTCTTCCAAAATGTACAACTGTACATTTCTCAACATTGTATCTCATCTGCCATTTCTTTGCCCACTCTCGTAAACTGACCAAGTTTCTCTGCAACCTTTCAGTTTCTTCAACACTTCCTGCTCCTCCACCTATCTTGGTGTCATCTGCAAACTTAGCCACAAAACCATTTAATCCATAATCTAAATCATCGATATACAGTGTAAAAAGAAGCGGCCCCAACACCAACCCCCGCGGAACACCACTAGTAACCGGCAACCAACCGGAATAAGATCCCTTTATTCCTACCCTTTGCTTTCTGCCTATCAGCCAATGCTCCACCCATTCCAATATCCTTCCTGTAATTCCATGGGCTCTCATCTTATTAAGCAGCCTCTTATACGGCACCTTATCGAAGGCCTTTTGAAAATCCAAATACACAACATCCACAGCCTCTCCCTTGTCAATCTTATTTGAGATTACCTCAAAAAATTCCAATAGGTTGGTGAGGCAGGATCTTCCCTTTATGAAACCATGCTGGCTTGGGCCTATCTTGTCATGCACCTCGAGGTATTTCATAACCTCGTCCTTGAGGATCGACTCCGATAACTTTCCAACTACTGATGTCAGACTAATAGGTCTGTAATTTTCTTTTTGCTGCCTCCCTCCTTTCTTAAACAGCGGAACTACATTTGCAATCTTCCAGTCCTCCGAAACCATGCCAGGGTCTATTGATTCCTGGAGGATCATTTTCAAAGCCTCCACAATCTGCAAAGCCACCTCCTTCAGAACCCGTGAGTGCACCTTATCTGGTCCGGGAGACTTACCTATCCTTAGTCCATTTAGCTTCCCAAGCACTTTCTCTCTAGTAATCTTGACTGTACCTAATTCTATTCCCTGAGACCTCTGGCTATCTGGTATGTTGCTAATGTCTTCCCCTGTGAAGACTGATGCAAAATACTCATTTAGTTCCTCTGCCATCTCTTTGTTACCCCCCCATTATAATTTCTCCAGCATCATTTTCAATCGGTCCTATATCTACCCATGTCACACTTTTACTCTTCATATATTTAAAAAACTCTTAGTATCCTTTTTTATGTTAATTGCCAACTTCCTTTCATAATTCATCTTTTCTTTCCTAATGACTTTCTTAGCTTCCTTCTGTAAGTTTTTAAAAGTCATCCAGTCCTCAGTTTTCCCAGTAATTTTTGCTTCCTTGTATGCCATCCCTTTTGCTTTTATTTTAGCCTTAGCTTCTCTCATTAGCTACGTTTGTGCCATTTTCCCATTCATGATTTTCTTTTTTCTTGGAATATATTTTTCCTGCACTCTCCCTATTTCTTGTAGGAATTTCATCCAATTCTGCTCTACTGTCCCTCCATCTAGCTTACTTTTCCAATCAAATTGGGCCAGTTCCTCTCTCATACCACTGTAATTTCCTTTGTTCCACTGAAATATCGATACACCTGATACCAGCTTTTCCTTTTCAAATTTGAAACTGAACTCAGTCATATAATGATCACTACTTCCAAGGGGTTCCATTACCTCTAGCTCCCTATTGCCTCAGGTTCATTACACAGCACCCAATCCAAAACAGCCAATCCCCTGGTGGGCTTATGGACAAGCTGCTGCAAAAAGCCATCCCATAGGCATTCTACAAACTCCCTCTCCTGAGATCCAGTATCTTCCTGACTTTCCCAATCCACTTTCATATTAAAATCCCCCATAATTATCTTGACATTTTCCTTCTGACACACTTTTTCTATTTCCAGCTGTAACTTGTAGTCCACATCCCGGTGGCTGTTTGGAGGCCTGTATATAACTGCTATTAGTGTCTTTTTACCCTTGCTATTTCTTAACTCGACCCATAAGGATTCTACCTCTTCTGATCCTATGTCCCTTCTTTCTAGTGATTTGATATCGTTGCTTACCATCAGGGCCACGCCACCCCCTTTACCTACCTTCCTATCTTTCCTATACACTGTGTATCCTTGGACATTCAACTCCCAATCACATCCATCATTTAGCCATGACTCGGTGATGGCCACAATATCATGTCTTTTAAACTGTAGCTGTACAACAAGGTCATCCACTTTATTTCAAATGCTGCGTGCATTTATGTACAGTACATTTAGATCAGTACTGTATCTGTTACGGATTTTGCTATATTTCTATCACACAGCAGATTATCCTGTCTGTTCACCTGCCTGTCCTACTTGTCATCTTTGCTGCACAGTATCTTTGACTTATTACTATCTTCCTCTTCCTCGACCCTAACACCCTGTTTTCCTTCCCCCTACCAACTTAGTTTAAACCCTCCCTAACAGCTATATTAAACAATCCTGCCGGGATATTAATACCCTTTGAGTCTTATATCTATGTATCTATGTATTTTTCTGTTGAAAGATACATGCCTGTGTGATAGGCATGTAGTTTTAGCTTCTTGTTAAATATCATCATCTCCTCAGTATTGATCACTAAGCTTCTAAACCTGGACTTTTGTATCTCCCTCTGCAATTCTATCCTTGATTCCCTCATCACGAGACCGCAGTGCAGATTAGTGATAACATCTTCTTGCTGATAATCAACACAGGCACACCTCAAGGTTATGTGCTTAGTCCATTTCTCTACTATCTCTGCACTCATGACTGTGTTGCTAAGCACAGCTTGAATGTCATCTATAAATTCGCAAAGGACATTACTGCTGATGGCAAAAGTTCAGATGGCAGCGAGAAGGCTTACAGGCCAGCTATCTGAACGGTTTTGCAGCAACAACCTCACATTCAATGTCAGCAAGACCCAGACATTGATTGTGCACTTCAGGAAAGGAAAATCAGGAGAACACACACCAGTCCTCATCAGGAAAGGGAGAGAAGCTTCAAGTTCCTGGCTGACAAATTCTCCAAGGATCTGTTCTGGGCCCAACACATTGACGTAATTACAAAGAAGACATGCCAGCAACACTACTTCATTAATAATTTGAGGACCTTATGTATGTTACCAAAGACCCTTGCAAATTTCCATAGAAATTACAGAGAGCATTCTGACTAGATACATCACAGGTTGACATAGATGCTCCAATGCAGTGGATTGAAAGAGGCTGAAGAGGACTGTAGACTGAAGCCAGTTCCATCATGGTCACCAATCTCCCCACTATTGCAGCCATCTTCAAGAGGCAGAGCCTCAAGAAAGGGACATCCAACCTTAAGGACCCACACCTTTTTGGGACATACCTTCCCCTCATTACTACCATCAGGGAGGAGGTATAGGAGCCTGAAAACCCACACTCAATGATTCAGGAGCAGCTTCTTCCCCTCTGCCATCAGATTCCTGAATAATCCATGAATTCTTGAACATGCCTTCATTATTGTTCTTTTGCACTGTATATTTACTTTGTAATTTATAATAATTTTATTATGTATGCTCTGCCATAAAACAGCAGATTTCATATCGTATAAGATGGTGACAAGTAAACTGATTTCGGTTTTGAATTTTGAAATGTCCCATTGTCCTTGTCTCTATGGATGTACGGCTACCTTCTATAACTCTATCTTCCATTTGATATTGATCATGCCGTGTAAGTGCTGGGGTTGGAGTCTGATTCTTCTTTGCTACTGGTGTTTATGTTTCCCTGCTGTATTTAAGAGTACAAAGCTTTATTCTCCTTAGGATGTCATGAACTTCCTGTCTTGGTCCAATGGTCTCCTTTATGATGATGCAGAGAACAAACTTCCGACAGGCTCTTGAAGGGTGATCTGTCTTCAGAGCACCAACAAAATCAGAACACTAATAAATTCAAATTAAGGTATCTACTTCAGGTGATATGATGACTAATAAGGTCATGGTTACACAAAACTTGTCAAGAAACATTGATGTCGATATTTCGGTCAATTGTACATGTGCATAATGTTTTACTGAAAATCATTCCAAACACGTTAAGGGCAAGACCCTTAAACAATCTCTGATTTCTGGTAATAACATTTTGGTAGTATGGTTAAGATAGAGAAAAAACAAGATGATTAGTCATAGGATTTTGACCCAATACAGATTAGAAAGAGGACATTGAGCCACTGTTAATGATTAGCTCCCCTCTCCTGGTCTTTTTCCACAGCCCTACAATATTCCTCATTTCAGTATGTAATCTAATTCCAATTTATAAAGTTATTAATTCATCTGTTTGTACTACCCTTTCAATAGAAAATCATAATCATAACAACTCACTTCAAATTACACCTTTGGTTCTTTTGAAAGTTACATTAAATTTTTGTTTTGTTGGCTCCTGATGCTTCCAGCTGGAAATAGTTCCCCTTATGTGTTCTATTAAATCGTCCCTTAACATTTGCTTCTTGGAGAACACACTTCTTCAGTATCTCCATTTCTGTTTCCAATCTTGTATATGTCCTCTGCCCTCTTTCCTAGACTTCCCAGACACTAGGCACAGGAGAGTCTGTGCATAAGATGACTGACAGGAAATGATAAAGTAGTGGTGGGTTAGTGGGTGGAGGTGTTAATCAGACTTACTGCTTGGGGAAAGTTACTGTTTTTGATTCTGGTGATCCAGGCTCCAGCTGGAACATCCAAGTGTTTTAAAAAGTTTAACATACTTTTCTTGCTTTGGTAGGCTATCCCATAGCTATAAAATGAAGCTTAAGACCAAAAGACCATATGCCATAGGAGCAGAATTAGGCCTTTCAGCCTATTGTGTCTGCAATACCATTCGATCATGGCTAATTTATCATATATGTCACTTTAAAAGCTGTAGTGCATTTAATTTTTCAGTCATATTGTAAATATATTGAATAATTAAGTATTCTTTGTTTATATAATTAATTACGGGTTATATGTAAAAGTACATAAGGGCTTGTGTCATTACACCACCACGCCAAATGTGCATGTATCATTAATGTACATGAGTTATCCCCAGCTCCAGTGTTATTCTTTCAATTAATTTTATGTTTTGGAGTTACAGAAAATAATCGTGGTGATGAGTTAGTTTTAATATGAACCTGAGATGACTACCTACAGTATTGTACAAAAGTTTTAGGTACATGTGCATACAGCTAGGGTGGGTGCCTGAGACTTTAGCATAGCACTGTAGTAATTTTATGTACTGCTGCCGCAAAAAAATCCTCCAAATTTCATAACATATGTGAGTGTTGATAAACCTGATTCTGATATGAGTCTGTACTGTGGACTGAGAATAGATGGGGCAGGGAGAGGGGAATCATGGTTGGGAGAAGGGGAAGGGAGAAGGGAGGGAGCAGGAAGCATCTTAATGATATTCTGTAATGATAACCAAACCAATTATTTTGAATTAAATTATTTTACCTGCGTGTCTCAGAGCTGGGCGTGTCTGCATACGTGTCACCCTCCACCCCGGCACTCCTCTGCCAGCTGTCCCCCATCCCTTCCAAACCTGGCAATGGTGATCCACCCCTTGAACTCATTACCACAGATTGTGAAGAAATGACAATGGACAAAGCAATGTGAAGTGGCTTTCAAAAAGCTAAAGTAAAAGGTGATATCAGACACTCAGACATTTTGATCTACATTGTCCAATGAAGCTTAACTATGATGCCTCTCAAAAGCAAAAATGAAACTAAGACATCTATCTTGTTTCTCTTTCAATTAATCTTTTATGTTTTGGAATTACAAAACCTCTTCAGGAAGGTGCAGACGAACCATCCTCATGGTTCCTCTGTAGAGAGAGTTAAGTGCACCAAGTTCCTGGGAGTTCACATCACGGATGACCTTGTCTGGTCCCTTAATATCACCTTCCTGAACAAGAAGGTACAGGAAAGCTTCCACTTCCTAAAAAGCAAGGCTCCCACTGCCACCATCCCACCCCCCACCCCACCATCTTAACTGCATTTTACAGGAGCACCATTGAGAGCATCCTGACAATCTCCATCTCCATCTCCATCTGGTATGGGAGCAGTTGAGCATCGGACTGGAAGTCCCTACACAGGACTGTGAGAACAGCTGAGCGGATCATAGGAGTCTCCCTACCATCCATTGGGGACATTTATCAGGAGCTCTACATACACAGAGCCCTCAGTATTATCCAGGATCCCACCCATCCTTCCAGCATCCTCTTTGACTTTCTACCATCAGACTCCGATGCATAAAAACAGGAATGGTCAGGATGGGAAACAGTTTCTTCCTGCAGGCCGCATCATATTTGAAGTGTCACTAATTAACCTGTTCCATATCTTACAATATTTAATTCATGCACTTCAGTTTGTTATTTATGCATGCTTCATCTGAAGATTTTATCCTTATGAAGAAACGTGTGTAATGTGTACGACTGTGCTTTATACTCTGGTTTGGAGAAAAGTTCTCTCAGTTCCACATACACTGTATGGTTACATACATTACATACATACATACATATAAATGACAATAAACTTGACTTGACTTGATCCTTCAATTTGTTTTTTCATGTTTTGGAGTTACAAAACTTAACAATTACCTGGACCAAAAAAAAGTAATGGTTGGACATTATGGAAGGAGACTTCACAAACTGGATAACGAATAATTTTCAACTGTTATCTCCTTTTTGTGAAAAGAAGTTTTGATAGGACCAGATTAAATTAATTTAGCAAATATTCCTAATGAAGCATAGTTATTAATATAACTTACAGAAAGCAGGTAGTAGATAATTGGGAAGGGAGGGGAAGGTGTGACTTCAATGCTCCTGATAATTTGGAGTATCACTGAATTTGGATAAGATTGGACTGTTGTTAGGCTTTTACCTGCATTGAAAAAGCATACTAATGCAATCCTAAAGCTTCTCCATGGTTTAGTGTGTTTGTTAAAAAAGATGGTCTAAGATTGGCAAAAAAAGCTACAAAATATAAAGCAATTTTTAAGCAATTTATTGAGAGTAAATGGAGTGTCTTCAACCCTTTGCACTAATTGACATGGTTTCAGCACGGTCCCCACCCACAAAACTGATTACACCAGGATGGTTTAATCAGATTAAGAGATTTCAGTAATTGTAATCTTTTGTGGAGTGTCAAAGATCCACATAAAAAGATGTTCTGATTATTTTTTCATGAGATTGGCGTGCATTTATCGTTCCTTGTCAAGTTCACTTTTTTTCAAAGTGAGCCATTTTTTTCAAACTGGAATTTTTCTGATGTAGTCATTCCTGCAAAGCTGTTAAAGATAGATATAGAGTCAGCAATAATTAAGGAACAGTACCATCTTTCTACATCATGTGACTAGGAGGGGATCCCAAAGGTGTCCCTGGGAAAATGACTTTCTTCTTGATGTAGGGAGTTGAGGTTTCGGTCAGCACTGTTAGACACCCTAGGTGAGTAACTGCATGTGTTTTGTAAGCAATGTTCCCTCTAATTTTTTTAACAGTTGCAAGGAACAACCATTGCCTTGAGCAGGAAATTTTTACAAGGTCTGAAAACTGCATGGCACTTTATAAATAATAAATCACAGGCTGGTGGCTTATTAACAATGAGCTATTGATTTCCATTCTGTGTTTATTGTTACAATTTGGAACAGAGTTGTGACTTGAAACACTGAAATTGTAAATACACTGAAGCTCTAAAATGTTTCAAAGTAAAGGTTGCAGTTTATTATTTGTTTGTAACGTTTGTTTATTATTTAGAACATTTATGGATTGTATTAATTTACACATAATCAAGTACAGGGGATTTTGCATAATTATTAGCATAATTAGCATAATTTTGAAACTATATTAATATTGTGTAAAAGAAAATTCCACCTATTCAGCAACAAATGTTACAATGCGGCTAAGCAATTGTGCAGCTTGGATGGAACAGTGTTTGTAAGTAGATCGCACTGCTGGCATAGTGAGGGATTGCATGAATGTTTAAAGTGATGAAAAGCTAAAAAACAAGGTAGCTGCTTTGCACTGAACGTGTTGTCCTGTGCTGTCCTCAAAGCAGTTCAGGATGACAGAGAGAACTGCATCATGCTCCTCACTTGTGGCTTGGCTATGGTGGAAAGGCATTCGGATGTTGAAATCAAATCACTTACCATAGAGCATACAGCCTCTGGCATGTTCTTGGAGCCCTGATAATTAGGCAGCTAATTCAAAAGAGGTTCTGGTCAATGGCGAACATTAGGAGATTGAGGGTGAGGGAATCGGTGATGGTAATGACATTGAATGGAAAAGATGGATGATTTGGGTCTTTTATGTTGAGAATGGCCATTGTCTGGCACATTTGTGGTGAAAATTTTAAGGAACTGTTCCTTGATTATGTTGATTTATGGCAGATTTTATTTTGGATAATAAGGAAATAAGTTTGAGGAGAAAAAAAACACATCACAAAACTAAAGCAATTTTGGGAGGAATTTGAACCAGAATCCCTACTCTATACTATTTAGTGCAGTCAGTTGTCTGATGGTACTCGTCACTTCTTCCGTTCTGTGGTCTGGACCACAACCCTTGCCTCACACACATTTCTTATGGGATGTCCGTGGTTGCCAAATTCCTGTCAGCCTCACTGCTGTGGCCATTCTATCCAGCAGAGTGGATAATGAGTGGTGATAGGTCTGCAGCCAGTGCAATCTAAGGCTTTGTCCACTCACTTGAAAGGAAAGGGACATTAAAAAATGATGAAAAATTAAATAATTAAAAACTTAATAAAAGATAAAAATGTAAATGTATTTTAAACACATTTTTGTTATGGAAGTTATTTAAACAGTAATATTGTTTAAAATAACAAGAAAAATCCTCATCACTGATTGTCATTTGTCATTTCACTAAAGGCTCCATTAAAATGAATGGGATGTCACTAGGTATTCCTGCCATGGCTGACTTAAAGCTCAGCAGCCAACTAGCTCAGTACGTTACGGAACTGTCGATCGATTCATGGCTGAGCCAAATAGTGGCGCAAGAGGCCATTTGCACTGCCAATCTATGAGAGACCCATGACACAGTATCTTGGAGCCACTGAAGGTATGTTGGCTCATTGGGCTTTGCTATTATGTGGGAGATGTCCAGGTGTAGGAGAAGGCTGATGCTGAGCCTCACTACCCCACTGAGTTTCTTCATTACTGTGACAGCTGTCTACTCTGCCGTACTAGATTGCCCTGGGTCAATTACTTCAGACTTCCAACGTTTGCAGACTCTTTGATTTTCATCGCCATGGAGATTACCTTCCAAGTTGATTTTGATTCCTGGTATTAGTATAGCAGTGAGCTGACAACTGAGAAATCTGCAGGTAGTTGCCTTCAGGAGCTAAGCAAAAATTGGAAAATTCAGGATGACAGCTACACTAACAACTTTTTTTTGGAGATACAACAGACTCCAGATGTGGGGTTTTGACCTGATGCGTTGACAATTTCTTCCCAACCCCCACCCCCGCACCTTCGAACAGATGCTGTCCGACCCGCTGAGTACCTCCAGCAGACTGTTGGTCGCTAACTAATTTTTTACTGGGTTACCCCTCGAGTTCTTGATTATGTGTTGTTGTGCAGCCACCTATTAATACTGACGTTTCTTACAGAGCCTGTTTGAAACACCACAAAAAAAAGGGCCGTGCTTTAAGCATTTTACAGGTACAGCAGACTGATTCAGAGCTGGCTTAATGCATTCTGCAACACTTACTCTGTTTGCATTACATAATGGAAACCTAGCAAATGGAATAACAGTACCGTGCATTGATAGACCACCCAACAGCATGAGCTGGTGTTTGTCAGACAGAGGGGGAAAGGGAGCACAGGGTGACATAATTGTTGTAATAGTAGGTTAGGTTCAGCATGAGAACATAAGGAAAGTCAAGGGTGAGAAAGGCAACTCAACTCATCAGCCTTCACTCTCCTAATGTTTCCCTCCCCACCCCCCCCATCATGGCATTAATTATAATTTGAATCAGTCTAGTGTTTTTGCCTCTCATTAAATTCTAAGTCAACATTAAGGTGAAGGGGGTTCTGTGTCACAGTTCCCCAGCTCCACTTCCTGTGCTAATGCCAAGAGAGAAAATACCCTTTGGGTGCTAATCACAGGAAAAGCAATCCCAGAATCAAAGTTCTCAACGACATTTTCCTGAAATCACTGGCATCTCTCTGAAATCCACACAGTCTCATAGATTTTTCTCTCCACGCAGTTGTTTCCATGATTGCTGGTGACGATTTCTCTACCAACAGTCAAGTTCTGTCTCTCCTGAGTGCTTTGCTTATTGGAATTCATTATATTCCAGTGTTATTTACACTTTGAGACTCAGATCAGTCACTTAAATTGTGTTTATTTTCAGAAAACAGACCATGTTCTGCCAAAAGGTATAAGGCACGTTTTTACATAGAATCAAGATTGATGAAGGAAACTTAAGTAATTGATTTATTAGTGACTAATGTGGAAACATAAATACAAATAGTATCCATACACCTAAAACAATATAGATACTCCAGCATTCTGAAAAAAATTTGAGTATTTTTTCCATGATCCTCAGTTCAAGACCGGCAATATTTTATAGTTGCTGATTAAAGTCACATGATTATTTTTAATGATTATTAATATATTCAGTGTTATTAATTTGTTTTTGTTTATTTGTAAATTTATTTAGCTCCGTAGAGTGAACCAAAGTGGTGAAATGGTGATAATAAATGCGTGGGGTAACATTTGGTTGAATGGCCAAGGAATCAGATTGTATGATATTGATTAATCATGTTTTTGAGGTATCCACCACATTGATAGCACATTTTCCTACATTATAAACACAAGAAAGTCTGTAGATATTAGAAATCCAGAGCAGCACACATAAAATGCTAGAGAAACTCAGCAAGTCAGGCAACATCTATGGAGATGAATAAACAGTCGATGTTTTGGGCAGTGTTGCCTTTTGAAGCATTGATGAAGATAGCACATTTTCCTACATTGCCTTAGAAACATAGAAACATAGAAAACCTACAGCACAATACAGGTCCTTCAGCCCACAAAGCTGTGCCAAACATGTCCCTACCTTAAAATTACTAGGCTTACCTATAGCCCTCTGTTTTACTAAGCTCCATGTACCTATCTAAAAGCCTCTTAAATGACCCTATCGTATCCACCTCCACCACTGTTGCTGGCAGCTCATTCCACACACTCACCACTCTCTGAGTAAAAAACTTACCCCTGACATCTCCTCTGTACCTACTCCCCAGCACCTTAAACCTGTGTCCTCTTGTGGCAACCACTTCAGCCCTGGGAAAAAGCCTCTGACTACCCACACGATGAATGCCTCTCATAATCTTGTACACCTCTATCAGGTCACCTCTCATCCTCCTTCACTCCAAGGAGAAAAGGCTGAGTACAGTCAACCTATTCTTATAAGGCCTGCTCCCCAATCCAGGCAACATCCTTGTAAATCTCCTCTGCACCCTTTCTATAGCTTTCACATCCTTCCTGTAGTGAGGCGACCAGAACTGAGCACAGTACTCCAAGTGGGGTCTGACCAGGATCCTATATAGCTGCAACATTATCTCTCAGCTCCTAAATTCAATTCCACCATTGATGAAGACCAATACACTATACGCCTTCTTAACCATAGAGTCAACCTGCACAGCTACTTTGAGCGTCCTATGGACTTGGACCCTAAGATCTCTCTGATCCTCCACACTGCCAAGAGTCTTACCATTAATACTATATTCTGCCATCATATTTGACCTACCAAAATGAAACACCTCACACTTATCTGGGTTGAACTCCATCTGCCACTTCTCAGCCCAGTTTTGAATCCTATCAATGTCCTGCTATAACCTCTGACCAATGTTCCTTGTGAAGGAAACCTGAGAGGCAATGGTTTTGATTGTGTACCCCTCTAACTTAGCACCAAATCTTGAAGTTTATGTGGCTTCTGTAAGTATTTATAAGTAAACATTTATACATTTTGATTATTTAAAACATTTTTGAAATGCCCAGTATATAATTAGAAGTCATATTATTCAAACCTCTGTGGTGATGAGTTGAAGGAATTGGTCCCATCTAACAAGGAATAATGAGCAATCACATGTAAGGTTAAATTCACATGTACATAGATACTGTTTCTGGTTTCCTTCCCCTTGCTTTCCAGTCCTGATGAAGGGCCTCAGACCAAAACACTGACTGTTCATTAATTTCCGTAGATGTTGCCTGACCTGCTGGGCTCCTCCAGCATTTTCTGTGGTTTGATCTAGACAGTGTAATGATGTTTTTCTGAATTAGTGTCTATAAACTGTCCAGCAAAAATGTGTTATGTAGCCAGGACCAAAGAAATGAGGAAACTGTTTAACATATAATTAAACAGAAGTTAGAAATACTGATTCTACTTGAAATGTTGTTTAGTTAAGAGGTTTCTGACAAAGGCAGTTCATTTTGAAAACACGCAAGTTTCGCAGCGCATAAACACAAGAGATTCTGCAGATGCTGGAAATCCAGAGTAACACATACAAAATGCTGGAGGAACTCAGCAGGTCAGATAGCATTCATTGAAAGGTCCTGGTGAAGGGTCTCAGCCATAGGTGCTGCTTGATCTGCTGAGTTCCTCCAGCATTATGTACGAGGCGTGATTGATAAGTTCATGGCCTAAGGTAGAAGGAGTCAATTTTAGAAAACCTAGCACATTTATTTTTCAGCATAGTCCCCTCCTACATTTACACACTTAGTCCAGCTCCACGACTGCTGGACTCCTACATTTACACACTTCTTTGTAGAAGTGGTCCCCAGCAGGGGTGATTGATAAGTTTGTGCCCTAAGGTAGAAGGAGATGAGTTATTAATTTCAAACTTTCTGCATGATCACTCAAAGAGTTGAACTGCACGTGCATGTAACGAGAGCGTCTTGGACCTCCAGGTGGTCCACAGCAGGGGTGATTGATAGGTTCGTGGCCCAAGGTAGAAGGAAATGAGTTATACAGCTCTCATTATATCCGCGTGCAGTTCAACTCGCTGAGTGAAAATGCAGAGAGTTTGAAGTTAATAACTCATCTCCTTCTACCTTAGGCCACAAACCTATCAATCACCCCATGCCACGGACCACTTCTGGAGTTCCAAGATGCCGTCTTCTACAAAGAAGGGATCCGTATGCTCCACGACCGCTGGACCAAGTGTGTAAATGTAGGAAAAATAAATGTGCTAGGTTTTCTAAAATTGACTCCTTCTACCTTAGGCCATGAACTGATCAATCACCCCTCATATATGTTATTCTAAATTTAGCAAGGGTTGCTTACATCTCTCCTATGCTTGCAATGTCAATGTTCAGCAGCTGTATAGGAGCTGCCAGTCTGACCTGTCTGCTGTTTTGGTGATGAGGGTCACAAAGCACTGTAAACTGAAGCATTTAAACTCTACCTTATTGACACTTTGCACTGGTTCACCTATACAGTATACAGATCCTCCCCGGGTTACATGCCTGCTCATAACCTGAAAAGTTCACAGATTAGAAATGCAGCTTTGAATTCAGTTTTCCTGTAGCAGAAGATTCCTGTAGCCCTGCACCAGATAGCTAAACCACCTTGCCTGCTTTCCAAAAGCTCATTTGTATGTAGCTATATGGAGAGTGGTCATTTGAAAGCCAGGAAAGAGCAGGTCATCCGTATTTAGAAAGCACGCCCACTGGTTATAAAATCAGAGGTGCTTTAGTGGAATCTATAATGTTTTGTAACTTCAAAACATTAAACCAATTTAAAGGAAGACATGGGAGTCCGAAATGTGATTATAATTTTGTCTTTTACTTAAAGCAAGGCACAAATGTATCATGTTGATGTATGCAATTCACGTATTTATAGATACAAACCGTAATGAATTATTTAAATGATTAATCAAGCAATATATTTATGAGATTACTCAAGTATCACTGAAATATTAAATACACAGCAGAATCAGAGTCTATTTAAATATTCTAATGAAGATACCTTCTCACTCATGTCTCTCTCACTTATTTATCTGTTAACCTAACAGTGGATTATATATATATTAAAATATGCAAACAACTATGATACTCAAAGTCATATATGTAAGGTATGTGTCAATCTTACTACTGATAAGTTTGGAAGTTCTATTCAAAGAACCACGCCAAAATTCACTTATCAGTAAACATGTACCATATTCTTCAATAAAGGAAAGCCAACCATTTGTTGGAATTTCTATTGGGGTTGTTAGTCTGCATTCATGGGCGGCAGGGTGGAAATACGTCTCTACCAAAGGAGGTGTAAGGCGCTCCTGCCCTCTGATAGCCTGGAGGTCACCCTTGGGCAAGGTGCAGCACCTGCTTAGGCCCCCAATCAGGGTCATGTGAAGCCATGGGAGCAGGTGGCGGATGGTCTTACGAGCAGCTGGTGCATATCACAATTCCTGGTTATGCGACCACTGAGGTGTATTGATAATGGCTGCGGATAAAATTGGGGAATCTCTGGTCAGCGTGGCTTGAAGGAAGGGCCTACTCCGAGCTGTATTTAAATAAATAATTAAGTGAGTACAAGTACGTATGTGGCAATTCCAACCTGAGTCAAGGGTGGAGGTGGGACATTTGAAACTGTGGGTCATCCTGGAACATCTGGTGGGGGATGTACTGTCACTGCTTGTTGGGACTGGGATAGGAAAGCCACTACTGTGGTGGCTGGGTAGCACGTGGGATGATGGGCGATGTGAGGGATACATTGAAACTGATCAGCCTAAATCCAGTTCAGTCTTGGACTTCATGGAACAGGAACCTGCGCCGCCAGTGCCTCTAACATACAGTGAAGACCGTATCTACCCGAGGGGCCAATGGTTTCTTTAGGTTGTATGTGTGTCAATGAAGATCAGAAAAGTGGAGTCCTCTATGTGCATGTCTAAATGTCACTTTGTGTGTCTTCACACATTGAAGCAGGGAGAATCCAGATGAAAATTCACAGGTTTTGTTCAGTGCATGGTCACTGTTCACAGATTGTGTCCCAAGTGTCCCAAGATTGTGACCATGGATGTTGCTTCGTAAGTGTCATACACAAGCCAGTTTGCAAACCAGGGCAGTACAATATGGAGAGCAAGCTGTTGCCCATGTCGCAGGCTCCCCCTCTCCACATAGCTGATGAACCCAAAGGAACGGCAGAGGCTGATACAGTTTGGCACCAGCAGTGATTGTCAGACAGTCAGATTAGTTGCCAGTCAGCATTGAACTCAACATAGGACTGCGTTAGGGACTCCAGCTCCAGATTTTTTTCATCGGCATTGACTCCCAAAGCTTCCCCATGAGTGGGTATAGCCGCAAGGCAGGGGAGGTTAGAGATCAAATTTTTCCTTCTCCTAGATGAGCTGCCAACCATGGCTGATAAGCCTCATCTACCCAAAGGTCCTGGTTTTAAGGTGCCAATACCTGCCTTTGTCCCAACTCCTGTCAGTGTCAGTAGAACTGATTCTGCTGGGTTTAGTAGGTAAGCTACACCTGAAGGCCAGGAGCTGGACGTGGTTGTCCGAGGCTACTTGAGATGCACACCGTTGGGGGCATTTAATCGGTAGTGGGAGTTTATCACCATTACTCCCCTCCAGCCCATCCTGGATGTAATTTCCTCAAGGAACCGGTATCCCCAAGAGCACATAAAACATTCCACCATGTAATAGAATTTCTATACATTTCAGTTTTGTGACATTCATCATCTACGGACCACTAGCCAGTTTGAACCTCACTAGCACAGCTAACATCAGGAAAAGATGAACGGTGCCTCCAATCCTCAAGGCTCCTCTTTGCTGCTTTGTTGCTGGCTGATTAGGGGAGTGCAGGCTGAAGGTACATTTTATTCTGTTCTCTCGGACCTCGTGGCAGATTTGGGATTCTGTATTAATTGTGTCTGCAGAAAAAAGTAATGGACTTGCATTGACGGCAAGTTTTACTGTTGCTCCGAGGCATGCATGAAGCTGAGAACGAGGTGAGATTTATACGGGCAACGGACGCAAAACGCTGGGTGAGATCAGCAGGTCAGGCAACATCTGTGGAAATAAACGAACAGCTGACATTTCGGGCTGTGACCCTTCATCAGGACTGGAAAGGTTGGGGGGGAAAATACCAGAATAAAAAGGTGGGGGAGGGGAAAGAGGATAACTAGAAGGTGATTGATGAAGCCTGGTGGGTTGGAAAGATGAAGGGCTGGAGAAGAAGGAATCTGATAGGAGAGGGAGAGTGGACTATCAGAGGAAGGAACCCAGGGGGAGGTAATAGGCAGGTGAGAAGAGGTAAGGCCCAGAATGGAGAATAGAAGAAGAGGGGAGGAGGGAAAACTAAGAATGAGGCAAGTGTATATAGGGTTGGGAAACTTGCTATGGGGACAACCTGCTATATATATATTGCCAGGGTGCCTAAGACTTTTGCACAGTAATGTATTTGTCAACATGGAGTGGAGAGCAAGTTTGTAAATCTGGCAGAAACAAATGATGTTGGGAATGGCGAGGGTGGAGTGCCGCGGGAAGGGTGTGGGACAGGTGGGAGAGAAAGGGTGCCAGGCGCAAAGGGGGTGTGGCATGAGTGCAGATATGTCCAGGCCTGAGACACCAGGCAAGGTCACTTGACTCTAAATATTTGGTTTATTGATCATTACAGAATGTCTCTCTGGTGCTTCCTGCTCCCTCTCCTCTCCTTTCCTCTTTTCCAACTATGATTCCTCTCTCCCTTCCCCTTTTCATAATAGAGAACAACATCAGAATCAGGTTTATCATCACTCACATATGTCATGATTTTTTTTTGCAGCAGCAGTACAGTACAATACATAAAATTACTACAGTACCGAGCAAAAGTCCTAGGCTCCCTCAATATATATATCCATAATATGCCCAGGATTTTTGCACAGTGCTCTAAGAGGAGGAATTTTAATTCTGTAGCCAAAGAACACTGTTACAGTTTGACATTCATTTCCAATGGCTTTGAACAGCATAACTAAATTTAATTATGATGTTTGCGGTCACTTATATAGCTGAAGATTAATAATAATGTTCAGTTATTGTCTTATGGTCACATTTAAGAAACAAATGTGTTTTAATTTCTTGGCACATTTTTCAACCATTATTTTGATATTTTTACTGCAGCTACATCACTGGGCCAACTTTGAAACAACTGCACCAACTGCTCCATATAAGGCCCTTGTAGATCCTGTTCTGTGCATCGTTGCACCTATTAAAGGGATTTTTACTAGAATACGGGGAAATTGAAATCAGATGCTGCTGAGTGCTCCATTATTGGTATCAGTTTTCAAATTAAATGCCATTAAAATGCAATCGCTTCCTGTTTATTTATTGGGTTGTTAAGGACAGTTGAACTCTAGTTCCATCCATTAGTTCCATCTATTTTCATGATCGGGTTTTATCTGGTGTGAAACACAGGCTGCATTGTCGAAAACTAATGACACGTTACGAAACTTGGTGGCACTTATGCATTGGTCATAGGATTCCTTCGTTTATCAGTCCCAATCACTTCTGAGGCAGCCTTAGAGCACTTGGAAAGAAAAGGTTGCTTTCATTTAATTTACCCATGCTAAAAGACACAATTAAATGGCATTTTTTAAAACTAATGACATTTGTAAAACATGTAAACAGTTTATGTGGTAAACAGTAAAGACAGCTTTAATGCTAAATATTAAATATTTGAAGCTTTGTTTTCTAAAATTAGAACAGTATGATAATCTGACGGGAGCCTGTTTAAAATTAGATCAAAATGATTAATTTAGCTGTCGAGATGTTACTCTCTCAATTTTTGAGAACTGCATTTAGAATAGAGCAAATTTTCAATATATCTATTTTTATCATTTTTATACGCAATGGATTTAAATAATTAACAACAAGTATTGATTACAAAAGCATATTTTGTATTTCTTCTCTCTTTTCCCCTCTTCTTTTAACACTTCATGTCGGCACCTCTTCATCTGTGTCTAACTCGTGGCTATTTCCGTGGATAACATAAAGGCCCTTTGTCAACGTACTCTCCAACAAGCAGTTCGAGATTGGAGTGAGAAATCCTTCATACGCACTCCCTCATCCAGTTCCTCCTGTCACCCTTTCCCCTGAAGTTTGTAATCAATCCCACTGTTCAGAAATCTAGTGCTCTTTGAGTTAGTTAAACTTAACTCCTGACTCATTATCTTACTGAAATATTGATTTTTGCCTACATAGAATTCTTTGTTGAAAAACATCAGTGTGAAAAAATAGCTATCATGTCACAAATCTGGCACAAAGGAAGTTTTTGAAGTACTTTATAGGTTACGGAAAAATTTTTAATTTCAGAGAGTTTTAATTCTAATTTTGAATTAGAATTGATTTACATTTGGACAAGTGATTAATCACTTTTTCTTGCCTTTCAATTTTCTCATTTAATGTTAAGAGATAGTGAATTATTTAAGGTTAAAAAAAATATATAAACAATAATTCTCGCTGTACACTTTAGCATCACTGCTTGGAATAGATACCGTCAGACCACCACTAATGACTTGTACCACACAATTGCAATGAAGTCCAAATACGATGCCTGAAGGCTAATGCTTGAAGTTTAGAATGTGTCATAGTTTTTATAGAAAACAATGAACCACACATGACCTAGGTTGCAAATTGTGAGACAGTTCTGTTCTTTGTCACACTGTGGTACTTGTATCATCTGAGTTTATATTCACAGACGGTCTGTTTATTAAACCTTCAGCAAACTGGTATTAATCAAAGTACTGATGGCACCTAAGCTAAAAAAAAAAGTAAAATGTTTAGGGATATTAAATTACATTATTTACTTCAGGTTTGTTTCTCAAACCCCATTTTATTAATGTTGTTGATAAATATTAAATATTTCAAAATGTTGTGTTTGTGTCGTGCTGACAAATCTTATTTCTTTAACTGATCATTAGGCCATTAAAAAAAAATCCAACTTTCTGGAATTCACTCTGTAACCCTTTTGCCCTCTGTTTCTCAAAACCTCACTTTTTGACTTGGTGACATTTATCAACCTCTCTGTGACTCAGTGTTTAACGCAGGACCATGAATTTGTGAAGTCCCCCAGAACACTGAAGGCATTGTATACATGTAAATTGTGATTATTATAATGCCAGGGCTATGCAGCTGACCAAGATTTATGGCATTTTACTCTGTTTAAATGCCTGTTGCCCACATGGACTGGGGCTTTGACAGATTCTTTCATGATGTGTGTCATCTTATCTGACCTGAGTGCAGCTCTAAGTTTAAAATAAAGCGACACTGGATAAAAATGAACAGTGTCTGCTTAGGGCTATTAAAGAGTTGGTGCAAAGTGGGCCAGTACGTGTTTTTTTAAGGCTGCTGCAGAGAATTTCAGCAGAGCATGAGACCAAAGTGTGGTCCTTGCTGAATAAGCTTGGCTTAAGGAAAGTCCTTTCCATTCCTCACTTTAAAATTGTGAGGAAATTGGAAAGTCCATCACAGAGCTGTGCAAAAGGGGTGGGATTGGGACATGGACCCAGAATTTGAAGGCATTGTGGTAGATTGAAAGAGGTAATGGACCAGGTTTGGGAAGGGCTGAGGTAAAAGAGTTGGGTGGAGGGTTATGTGGGGATAGGGGTCAGAGTTAGGATTGGTTCAGAGCTAGGATTGAAATCTAGACCTGAGAAGGGTTGACAAACTGCATCAGAAAAGCGGTCAGGTCCAATCTGCTTTGCAGCTCCAGGGATCCAGGTTTGATCCTAGGTTCCAGTGTTGTCCATGTGGAGTTTGAAGATTTTCCCTGTGGTAGATTGAATTTCATCTGTGTGCTCCAGTTTCCTCCCATACCGCAAAAACACATTGGAAGGTTGAGTGACCTTTGGATATTATTAGTTAAAGTGTGTGCAATTGAGTGAATAAGTTGCAGGGTCACAGATATATTCATAAAGAGACAATGGTACAGCTGCCCTTGGGAGCCACACAGACCCTAATGGGCTTAATTGCCTCCTCTGTCTCATTGCAGGACCAGGATTTGATGTGAGCACAAACTGAGGTTGGTATTCAGTGGGTGGGATTGAATAAAGGTTGAGTAGCAAATTAATTGTCACAAGACTGGTTTGAGTTATTCTCTATAACAGAGGTAGAAGACTGGAGCTTAAGGAAGAGCCTGATCATCATGTTACTGAAATAGTTCCCTCACTTGCTGGGCTCCCAGTATGGGTCCTAGGCTTTGACCTAGGTTCAGCCCAGTGGACAAGTACTGTAGGTCATAGAGAGATTACATCAAACAGCTTCCCCTGTCTTTGAATACACTGGGTGCACCTTGTAAATGGAAGGAAAAACGGAGAGTTTCTGCAAATTATATGAGGTTCCCATTTTTCCTTTAAGGTTTTTTAAAAAATGAAACTGAATTGTGTGGTACACAGAAGGAGGTTACTGGCCTGTGCAGCTAACGCTATTGTTTTCACCTGTGTATTCCTCCGGTGTCAGCCAGGAGGATTTTTCACCCTGAATCTTGCATTGTCTTTGCTCCTTTCTGACAAAGTAAGCAGCTCGAAGGAATGTTTACATCAATCCAGCACAGCAGATTTCAATAACTATTATGACCTCCCACAGATACATCATTCACTCTGTCACTGACAAACCTGACTGTGGTTATGTTAACAAGGGTGTGGGTGAGCCTCCAAGCTGGAGAAAATACGCAAGTGTGTCTGGTTGCTGCTTCAAACTGGCCAAAACTCACCATTACTTGCTGTGTATTAGGCTGACAATGTGTGACCTTCACTGGGGGTGGGTTATAAAATAAAATGCATTAACTGCCCGGTTAGGACAATAATGAAGTGGGACTTGCAGTTTAACTTTATGCCCAGGGATTTCCTAGAACTACCTTGCCAATAAAAGACCGTGGGTGGTACGGTAGCCTAGTGGTTAGTGCGACACTATTACAGCTCAGGACTTTGGAGTTCAACTCCAACGCTGCCCATAAGGAATTTTCATGTTCTCCCCATGACCTTGAGGGTTTCCTCCGAGTGCTCCCATTTCCTCTCTCACTCCTGTGATTAGATTAAATTAGGAGATTGCTGGGTGGTGCAGCTCAAGGACCAGAAAGGCCTATTCTGCACTACATCTCATTAAGAAAGTAAATAGGTTATTGTAAATTGCCCTTCGATTAGACGAGGGTTAAATGGTTGGGTTGCTAGGCAGTGTGGCTTGTTGGACTGTATCCCTAAATAAATAAGATCCCAAAGGGGCAGGAAATAAACTGATAAACTTGGCAACTCACAACTTCATTCTTGCTTGTGTGAGCTGTTTTGTTCCCGGACTTGTGCCGACAGGTTATTTTACACAGCACAATGTCGTCATCCCTGATTTAAATGTTTCAATGTCCAATTTGCACTTGGATGCTCTGAGGGCACCAGCTAATAGGAGGTTCCCCTTGCCCTGTGTTACTTTATGCTTGAAGAATGCACATCATCATCATCACATTAGCTGACTTTAATAGACCATGAAACTGGGAAGTAAAATGATAATGAGGTGGCTTATACGGACATCCAAACTTTATCTACAGTTAAGAAGCAGAAGTGAGCCACTTAGTCCCTCAAACTTGTCCTGCCATTTCATAACATCATGGCTGATCATTTATTTACTGTACAATCCCACAGTAAAAATGCTGGTGATGGACAAGCAGCCACTCCTAGTTCAAGTTCAAGTTTATTTGTCATTTAACATTTCATGCAGACAGCCAAATGAAACATCATTCTTCTGGAGCCAAGGTGCAAAACGCAGTATCAACAGCTCACGGCATGTATAGTTACGATAGCAGAGAAACATTCAGTCACAATAAAACATATAGCCCAAGTCCCCGAATGACTTTGCCTGTAGATTGATGGTGCATGGGATGTTGTCCTGTTCCTGCTGGTTCTTCCACTGAGTGAACACTAGAGGGCAGCACCAATGGGAGGGGCCAGTCCCCAACCCAATATGGATTCCGGCACAACCACAGAGGCCCCTGCTCTCTCCCACATCACCTCGGCACCTCCTCTCCTTGGGGTGGGGGGGGGGGGGGCTGAAACAGGCGATACTTTGGCATGAGGGCCCGGATCCACTCACCAACTGAGGCAACGCAGCTCCCCAGCCATTGGTCTCGCTATGAGCCAGTGAGCTGCACTTGCAGTGATCTACATTACCCATCTCCAACAGGGTCCTGCGATCACAATCAAAGAGCCGAAGACAATCGTTTGCACTGTTTGTTCGACTGCGCACCGCTTTGGCATGACAACGGTACGCAACGACAAAGTACACAGCTCCATCGCTGTCCAGCAACTCGTTGACGGTACTTGATGTTCTTAATATCCGGGAGAGTCTTGTGATCAGAAAATAGATGTAAATGATGAACAATTTCACCTTTGGTTGGAAATAGAGAGGCCCCATCTACTGTGTGTGCTGCCATCTTACCACAGGTTATCTAATGGTCCATCTCCCACAACCCTCACTCCCAGCATTCTCATTCAACGAATCAAGGAGGACAGAAGTTACCAATGCATGCAGAGACAAAATATCAACATTGTCATCAAAGACCCCCATCATGCCTGAAATCCCACACCAAGTTCAGGAGAAGCTACTTCCCTTCAACAATTCGGTTCTTGAACCAACTGGCAAAACCCTAATCACTACAGTTTAGCAGCACAGTGGGTCATTTTGACCACTTTGCACTAAAATGGCCTTTCTGACTCTATTTGCGTTCTTTCTTGTAAAATTTGTGTATAACTTATGTTTAATTTATGCTCTTTTTGTGAGTGCTGCATATCTGTTGTCCTGTGGCTGTGATGATGCTGCAGGTAAGTTTTTCACTGCACCTGTGCACACATGAACTTGTGCAGAGGACAATAAACTTGAATCACTTGATTTGATAAACAGGTACTGTGAAAAGTACACATCATGGGAATAGGTAGGTGGGGAAATCATAGTAGATGATTATTTGTTATGCAAAAAATACAAATAGACAGATTTTGAAGGCATTTAAAGAGGTTATTTGAAAGCTGAAAAATGTTTGAGGCTGTTTGGACTGGAAGCGTATTCACTGAAGAGAAATATGGACAAGTAGGGAGAAAAATAATTGATAAAGCATTCCAAGGATTAAAAAACAATCACACATTCTGTCAAATGAGGATGAAAAGAAAGCCAGAGGTTGAAAAATATATCGTAAGAACTATAAAAGGGGAGTATGAAAGGAAATTTGCAAGAAAATCAAAATGAAGATGAGAAAAACTTGCATAATTATATTAGAAGGGGGAGGATAATTAAATGTAAGTCCCTTAAAGTTAGTGATACTATAAATAAAAACATGCTAAATGATTTGCTTAAAGTTGGAAAAATGATAGCAAACTGCGAAATCGCCCCAAAAAACAAATAATAAATCAGGCTCATCAAAATTAGTATTAGCCGATTAAGAGTAATGGAGGGACTAATGATGGAAAAGCTTCTGTAGGTTCTGTCTCAGTGCATTAGTGTAATAGTTAAAAACGTTATGAGTGTCTATGGTAAACTTCCAAAATTCATCTGTTTCAAGAATTGGAAGTGCACATATGTTGCTTATTGACTTAAGGAAGCCCAAAGAGAGAAACCAGGGAATTATATCCAGCAATTAGCTGAACATCTGTTCTTGTGAAATTAGTAAATAATCAAGGATGATTATTTACCATTATAGTATTAATGGTGAGACTCTTGGCAGTGTGGAGGATCAGAGGAATTTTGGGGACCGAGTCCTTAGGGCACTCAAAGCTGCTGCACAGGTTGACTCTATGGTTAAGAAAGCATACGGTGCATTGGCCTTCATCAATTCTGGGTCTGAGTTTAGGAGCCAAGAGGTAATGTTGCAGCTATATAGGACCCTGGTCAGACCCCACTTGGAGTACTGTGCTCAGTTCTGATTGCCTCACTACAGGAAGGATGTGGAAACCATAGAAAGGGTGCAGAGGAGATTTACAAGGATGTTGCCTGGTTTGGGGAGTATGCCTTATGAGAATAAGTTGAGGGAACTCGGCCTTCTTTCCTTGGAGCGATGGAGGATGAGAGGTGACCTGATAGAGGTGTATAAGATGATGAGAGGCATTGATCATGTGGATAGTCAGAAGCTTTTTCCCAGGGCAGAAATGGCTAACATGAGAGGGCACAGTTTTAAGGTGCTTGGAAGTAGATACAGAGGAGATGTCAGGGGTAAGTTTTTTTTACGCAGAGAGTGGTGAGTGCGTGGAATGGGCTGCCAGTGACGGTGGTGGAGGTGGATATGATAAGGTCTTTTAAGAGACTCCTGGATAGCTTAGAAATATAGAGGGCTATGGGTAACCCTGGGTAATTTCTAAGGTAAGGACATGTTCAGCACAGCATTGTGGGCCAAAGGGCCTCTATTGTACTGTAGGTTTTCTATGTTTTCAGTTTTTCTTGAGAATCATTAGCTTATCTGAGAAGGCAGGCTCATGCCTGGTTAACCTGACTGAACAGTTTTGAAGATGTGACTGAAGAAGCAGATAGAGGAATCTACCTGGCTATTAAGTATATGGGTTTCTATTGGAGTACTGTGGGGTGTACTATACCATCAGAACTTTTCTGGTTGAGAAGATAAACTGAGGCCCTGTCTTTTGCTAGGGTGGTCTCCTTCCAGCTTTATTTCAGACATAACCTCAGAGCCCTATCCAACATTTATCCTTCAATCAAAATCATTAAAAATCTGATTATCTGCTCAATTTCTTATTGAATTTTGGATTTAAATAGGCTGCAGCATTGCCTAGCATTTTTACAACATTAACTATACTTTGAATGTGATGTTCAGTACATTGGAATTTATTGAGGCATATAGTTAGGGTACCTGACAACGTGCATAGTACTGTAGTAACTTTATGTATTGCACTGCACTGCTACTGAAAAATACACATTTCATGACGTTTGTGATTGATGATAAACCTGATTCTGATATGTGCATAGTGCAACGTGACTATGCACGTTGTCAGGTACCCTAACTCTCTATATTGTGGACAGAGAGTGGGAAGGGGGCAGGGAGAGGGGAATCACATTTGGAAAAAGGGGAAAGGAGAGGGGAGGGGGTGGGAAGCACCAGAGAGACATTCTGTAATGATCAATAAACCAATTGTTTGGAATCAAATGACCTTGATTGGTACCTCAGGACTGCTTGTGTCTGCACCCGTTCCACCACCACCTCCTGGTCCTCCTTCTCTGCCACCTGTCCCACACATCTGTCATGGCACTCCACCCTCGCCATTCCCAACATCCTTTGCTCACATCAGATTTGCAAGCTCACTCTCCGCTCCACATTGACAAATACAATACAGAAGACTTAGGTACCCTAGCTATCTATGTATAAGTGCCTAAGACATTTGCACATTACTGTCTGTGTATAAATTTGGTGCTGCTTTGATATTTCGGATATACAAAACCCTTCACAATATATATTTGTTCAAGGATATGACCTTTGCAGACTGAGCCAGCATTGAATTTCCCATCCTGAGTTGGCCTTGAGAAAGTGGTCTTGAGCTGCCATCTTGGATTTCTGCAGTCGTTGAGGGAATAGTGTTATATTTCATCCTCAGGATAGTGTGTAACTTGTAGGGCAACTTCTCATGCTTTTGAGGCCCTTGTCCATCTCGCTGGTAGATGTTGTCACAACCACAGGGCCACCTGAATGGGGTTGGCAATCACACTCATGAGAATGCACATTCCAGTTAATCAGTGTTTCACCGTGGTTGTATTTAACTCCCTTCCTTTTGTTTCAGTCTTGTTGAGTCTTGACCAAAGCACAGCGACAACAACTCTCCCTGCTTACCTTAGTCCTTGTTCCAGGAAAGAAGATTACACTTTGGATTGACACTGTAAAGGAGCGGAATTTATTTAGTGTTAAGTTACTGCTTCTGAGCTGCTGTGTTGGCATTAGCTTTTAGCTTGAGAGTTTTAGTGAGCTGCCCTGTTGGCCTTGTGTTTATTGATTTTCTTTGATTCTGCAGAGTTCTTATCAAAATTCAGTGAGCTATTCAATTCGCTTCAGTGTCTCTCCCCCCACAGTTGGGCCATCACTGCATGTCCATGTCAGAGTTCATGGATTTGGAATGGTTAACCTGTCAATACCTTCCTGTTCCATTTAAATCTTTTTTTAAAATTTTTTATTACATTAGAATTTGTACCTTAGTTCACACACCTCTAAATCCCGGACCCCAGAATTCGGAAGATGAGGGTGTAGAAATCTGGGCTGAATGATTCCCGTCATGGCTGGTCCTGCTTTATGGTGATGCTTGTTCTATATTCTTCCACAAGTGGAGACATTGTCTCTTCATCCGTTTTGTTGTGGATTATTCATTTATTTAATTCATTGGGACATAGTCCAGAATAGGCCCTTCTGGCCATTCGAGCCACACTGTCCAGCATCCCTCGATTTAATCCTAGTCTAATTTACAGCGACAAATTAACCTACCACTCAGTAGGTCTTTGAACTGTGGGAGGAAACTGGAGCACCTGGGGGAAACCTACATGGTTACAGGAGAACATATAAACTCCTTACAGGCAGCGGTGGGAATTGAACCCGTGTCGCCTGTACTGCAAAGCGTCGTGCTAACCACTACGCTACCGTGCCAGTGTCAGCCTGGTGAAGGAATTAGTGGGTGTGGGGTAATGGCTGCTGACAGAGTATGGAGCTTTCACTACATGGAATCAATCAACATGTACTGTCGACTCCAGCACTGTTCTTGCTGCCCAGTCTGGCTCACACCCTCTCTTAACCACACACAGCTGACCCTCATTTTTGGGTAGAGGCAAGGCAGTGATTGGTAAACTTCTAATCAGTAAAGAATTCAAGTGTTGTGAGGGAAGAACAGGAAAGAGGAAGTGAGGGATGTTAGATCAATCATGATCCTATTGAAGGCTAGAACAGGCTTGAGGGGCTGAATGGCTCACACTGTTGCTCAATCCCAAGTTACATAGTTGCAATAACATGACTCTGAGTGTCTTTTCCTGTTTTCCCTGGTCCTGTAATTTGCCCTTTCCATTCAGCTCCACTAGAGCATCCGGTTTGCAGCTGTCATGTTTAACAGGACAAAAATCCCCAACCCTGTCCAAAAATTCCTTATCGATGAGATTCAGGGCTATAAAAGCAGGTGGTTTTGCAGATGCTCGTTCTGAGATTCAGACAGTCATGGTACACAAGATCACTGAATTTCGGCGACTTTAAGTTGGAGGGGACTTTGAAAAATTCTCGTACTTTAACCTGTCAGGTGGTGCTGAAGGTTTTTGGCACGCTGGCCTTCCCCAGTCAGTGCACTCTGTATATTGGATGCAATGTTATGTTGCAGTTCTGCTGCACTCACCTACAAACCTGCTGGGGTTGTCTATCCAGTGCTCCTGATGCAGTCTCCTCTACATTGGTGAGACCCATCATTAATTGGGGTATTTATGCTCCATCACCAAAACCTCCGCTCCATTGCCAAAACCGGAACTTCCCAGTGGCCAAACGTTTTAATTCCTATTCCCATTCCCATTCGGACATGTCGGTCCACGGCCTCTTCTTGTGCCATGATGAGCCCACCCTCAGAGTGGAGGAGCAACACCACATATTCCATCTGGGTAGCCTCCAGTCTGATGGCATGAGTATCGATTTCTTCTTCCAGGAATTTTTTTCGCTCCTCCTCCCCTCTTCTTCTATTTCCCGTTTGACCGTCTCACCTGCCAGTCACCTCCCCCTGGGTCCCCTCCTCCTTCCTTTTCTCCTGTGGTCTACTCTCTTCTCCTATCAGACACCTTCCTCTCCAGCCCTTTACCTCTTCTACCCACCTGGCTTCACCTATCACCTTCTAGCTATCCTTCTTCCCCTCCCCTACCTTTTTTTCTGGCATCTTTCTTCTTCCTTTCCAGTCTTGAATGGTGGTGCAGGCTCGAAGGGCCGAATGGTCTACTTCTGCACCTATTGTCCATTGTCTGTTGAATATGTCGACTGCTTATTCATTTCCATGGGTGTTGCCTGGCCTGCTGAGTTCCTCCAGCATTTTGTGTGTGTTGCGTTGGATTACCAGCATTTCTTGTGTTTGTGATGGACTGTCAGGCCTGAAGGGCCTGAATTACTCTATAACTCTATGTCTTCAACATTGCCTTTGGCAAGTTTCATTCAGATTCATTTTAACCTTTAACCTGGAATATTGTGATCAGTCTTTTTGGTCACCTTGCAGTAGAAAAGATGCTATTAGTTTGGAAAGAGTGCAGAGGAGAGTTACAAGGATGTTGCCAGGACTCAGGGTCTGAGAAGGAAGTGCAATGCTATACGGGTGTTTAAACTGATGAGGAACCTAGGGATGATAGTGAGTGCATAAGGCTTTTTTCCCCATGGCTTGGAACCAAGATCCAGAGGGCATAGGCCAAAGGTGGGAAGAGAGTTTGATAGTAATAGGAACCTGAGGGGCAACTTTTTCACTCAAAATGTGGTCAGTATATTGAAAAATCTGCCAGGAGAAGTGGTTGAGGCAGGTACATTAAAACATTTAAAAGGTACTTGGACTGGTACATGATAGGAGAAGTTAAGAGGAATATGGGTTAAACCTGCAAATGAGATGATCTCAGATGGGAATCTTGGTCGTCATGGAGAGGTGGGCCAAAGGGCTTGTTGCTGTGCTGTGTAACTCTGTGATCAAATGACACTTGATGCAAACAAGTGATCAAAGTTTCCAGAAAGTGTTATGATTCGTAACTTCAAAACATTGAACTAATTCAAGGGATGACACAGGAGCCTGAAATATGAGTCTAACTTCATGTTTGCTTTAGGTGAGGTAGCACACATCACGTGGTAGCCTGATGATGTATGCAACTCACATATTTTTTACATATAACCATAATGAATCATATAAACAATAAAAATGCTGAATCAGAACAATATATTTACAAAATTACTCAAATATTTCTGAAATACTAACTACACAACAGAAAAGATTAGGACTTCCTGGATTTGATGATGCTTCATGATGGTATAAAAATGTCATGTAAGCAATTCTTTTTGATAACAGAAAGGAGGCTAGGGTGATCAGGACAAACTGCTGGGGAAAGAAAATGGTGCTGGGTTAGGAGGGAGAGAAATAAGGAGACAAAAGTCCCTGAGGACTTTCTGATTGCCTTTACATGAAGAGCTGATGAGTGTGACCAGTAACCACAACCACAATTCCTCATCCCTCAGGATCCTAGTATTCCTTGGGTTTTTCTCCCTCATAGATCATCAAATCAGCCACAAGACCACAAAAACTCATCAAAAAACTAACAACTAAAAAAAAAACCATTACTAAATCCATTTTGCGTTTTATACAAGCATAAACTAACCATATATGAGCATTTTCCAAGGGAGGTTTCTTTGCTTATCAATGCAGTGTTAATTCAAATACCCGTCACCCAGGTGATGCTCTCTTCTCATTGCTACCATCAGGGAGGAGGTACAGGAGCCTGAAGGCACACTGAACGATTCAGAGACAGTATCTTCCCCTCCACCATCACATTTCTGGATGGACGATGAACTCATGAACACTACCTCAGTATTCTTCCCTTTTCTGTTTTTTGCACTACTTATTTAATTTCCTTTTTTATATATACTTCTCATTGTGATTTATAGCTTTTATTATTATGTATGTATTGCAATTTACTGCTGCTGCAAAACATCAAATTTCCCGACATATGCCAATGATATTAAACCTGATTCTGACATGCACAAGATTTCCAGCACCTGCAGAATCTCTTGTGGTTAGTCTAACAGCTTGTAGACCATGTGTGAGTAGTGAGTATACTTCCTTCCTATTAGAAAGGAGAGAGGCACAATATTAAGGTTAAAGTGAGAGGAGGTATTGAAATTTAGAGATACGTCCTATGTATGAAGAGATTGAGAATGAGGAGGAAGTGCAGAGTGAACTACATTTCCAATTGATTCATCCAAATGTGATGAGAACATTAGCAATAACTAAACATAATGCATAGCACCATTTCCTTGTGGATTAGAGCATGGAGCTGCATTTACCTCCTTCCTTTAGCTCTCCCTCTCACCATCTTCATGACAGCTTGTCCAACAAGGGAGATGAAGGTGTGGCAGCGTGTGTTGTGAAATCTTGTTTGTGTAATTCTATTTTATTTAGAGATATAATGTGGAACAGCTCCTTCTAGCCCAACAAGATACACTGCCCACCTACTTCTTCAACCCTAGCCTAATTACAGGACAATTCACAATGACCAATTAATCTACTAACTGTTATGTCTTTGGACTGTGGGAGGAATCTGGAGCATCAAGAGGAAATCCAAGCGGTTACAGGGAGAACATACAAACTCCTTACAGGTGATGTCAGAATTGAACTCTGAACTCCGATGCCTCAAGCTATAATAGCATTGGGCTAAATGCTATGCTACTGTGGCATGGCTGAGCATTTGGCAAAGTGTGCCTGTTGTGGGACATGGGTGTAAGAATGCAGCAGTACCGAATGTGAGAGCATGCAACGCAGTGTATGAATGTTCGATGTACAGCTTGACTGTGTCTATGGCCAGCAGTGCAGCTGAAGGGAACTGGGCTTTAAACGAGCATTGAGTGACATCCGTGGGTGTAGGGCTGTCCCAGGTCAGTGGGTCCCAAGATTGGATGTCTCTGTGATCAGGAGGCATGAAAACCTGTCAGTCACCCGGAGTTCAGTCCTGGAGTTTGGGGCCCCATTTTCGTCTAGAGCGGACATCAGTACCAAAGGTCGAAGCACAAATGTCGACTGTAAATCTGGACGTGAAACCCCAGTGACTAGAGGCCCAAAGGAGGTGTGTGTGTGTGTGTGTGTGTGTGTGTGTGTGTGTGTGTGTGTGTGTGTGTGTGTGTGTGTGTGTGTGTGTGTGTGTGTGTGTGTGTGTGTGTGTGTGTGTGTGTGTGTGTGTGTGTGTGTGTGTGTGTGTGTGTGTGTGTGTTTATTTTGCTGCTGTTGTTCTGCTGAACACTGTTGGTATGCCGTGTTGGTTGTCAATGCAAACGACACATTTCCCTGTACATTTTGATGTACAGTATTATGCAAAAGTCTTAAGTATATAGGTAGGGTGTCTAAGACCTTTGCACAGTACTGTATTTGTCAAGGTGGAGCAGAGAGCGAGTTTGTAAATCTGGCGGGAACAAAGGATGTTGGAAATGGTGAGGGTGGAGCGTTGTGGGACAGGTGGCAGAGAAGGAGTGCCAGGGGTGGGGGTGGCATGGGTGCAGACTCACCCAGCCTTCAGACAGCAGGCAAGATCATTTGATTCCAAACAATTGGTTTATTGACCATTACAGAATGTCTCTCTGGTGCTTCCTGCTCTCTCCCCTCTCCCCTTTCCCTTTCCCTGTTTCCAACCATGATTCCCCTCTCCCTGCCCCCTTCCCACTCTCAGTCCACAGTAGAGACTCATATCAGAATCAGGTTTATCATCAGTCATATATGACATGAATTTTTTTTGTGACAGCAGTACAGTACAATACATAAAATTGCTACAGTACAGTGCAAAAGTCTTAGGCACCCTAGCTATATATATGTGCCTAAAACTTTCGCACAGTACTGTATGTTTGACCTTGATCACCATCGGGCATAATGTACAGGTCCTTGAGGCACTGATGTCCCAGGATATCTACTTCAGGTTGTCTTCTGAGATGGCACTTGGGGGATTCCGTCAAATCTCACCGTGTAGACCACTCATCCTTGTTACCTTCTAGTGCCGTATCTAAAAAAAACACTCCATCTACTTTCTCCCCCACTGTGGCGCTCTTCCCTTCATCTCAGGTTGGATTCACTCAGCAACGTTTCAGTCATTAGCTATCATTCTGCTAGAGATGATAATCTTTGGATCCCTTCTGATACAGGCTGCCAGTGGTCAGTGTGGTGCTGTGCTAGCCGAGCAGTGTGCAAGCAGGCAGCAGCACAACAATAGCTGTCATTCTGAAAATTAGTCAAAGGCCACAGGTTAATTACACTGCTTGCTTCTCATAGCTGGTTTTGGTCTGAGATCTATGTAGCTTTACTGTGAGCAAAGTACAAAATATGCTGGAGGAACTCAGCAAGTGAGGGAAACGTCCATAGAGGGGAATAAACAGTTGACATTTCAGGCCAAGATCTGATGAAGGGTCTCGGACCAAAACATTGACTGTTTATTCCCCTCCATCAGATGCTGTCTGGCTTGCTGAGTTCAAAGATTCTAAGGACACTTATCAAAGTATATATGTAGAGTATAACCGTGAGATTCATCTTCCCACGGATGCCCCCAAAATAAAGAAATACCATGGAACTCGTTCAAAGGAAACATCAAGTACCCAATGTGAAAAAAAAGGAAGAACAAATCACACAAACGGCAAAAATCAAGCGAATAACACACAGAATATTGAACATCAAACCACAGAGTCCTTCAAACAGTCTAGGAAAGTTCAGTTTAGTTCAGTTCAGTTCAAGTTAGCAGTGAATGCAGCCGCGGTGCCTGTCTGCTCTGATCAAAGTTATGCAAATTAGCAATAAAAAAAGGAGAAACCAGAAACACATACAATGCGAACTGCAGAGTCCTCTAAAAACAAGTCCAATACGCAACCCTTGCCCAAGACCCAAGACTCCTGCACCTTCCTCCGGTAGCATTGAACAGGAGAGAGAGAGGCCAGTCAAACGCAGGCAGATGCTGCTGAACACTCGCTTGCCTTCCACGCCCTTCCTCGCTGATTTCAGTCTTGCCTGCCGCTTTCATCAGTGAGATCAATGAGAAATGGAGCCGATCATGGGTTCATGCTCCGCCATTAGGCTCCAATTGCACACAGATTAGTATATTTAAAAGAAGAAGAAGGAGAAAAAGAAATGGTTTCGTGATTGCAAGATGTCACCGTTAGATATGTTGCTCGCTGGCACCATCTTGTTCTGTCTGGTTCTTCCAGCATGTTGTGTGTGTTGCTCAAGATTTACAGCATCTGCAGAATCTCTGGATATTTAGTTTAGACTGATATGCCTGGGAAATGATCAGTAAAGCTGACTGTTATTTATCTCCATTACCTTTACCTTCTTTAAGATCTCTCTTGAAAAGAAGTATAGAATTGTACCTGATATTGTTTAATAAATGTTTTGCAAGTAGTGAAGATATGTACAATTAGTGGTTACACAACATATCTAGAGCAGAACTTTCTCCATCAAGCTTTTCAAATGTAGAAAATAATTTAAAGGATCATTAATATCAAAAGCAGATTAATCTTTTTGTAATAATTAATAGCAATCCATCATTGGTTCATTTCCTTGTAATTATTACATTGACGGAAGCTTAATTAGTGAAAATCACATTCAGCAGTTTCTAACTAAATGAAAATCTCATTGATAAGGAGACGAAAAATTAAAACTCTTCCATCACCACTCAGCTCATTGAGTACTTGCCTACTACCATTTGCAACAGGAGCAGTTTGCATCATGCACACATCTTGCTCTGCGGATGCTACATAGTTTATTACAATTGCGGAGTGACAGAAAGGTCACAGCAAGGAACGAGGCTCATAAGGTCTGTGCTAGTTCAATGCAAGTCCAATCTTGCTAGTCTCGCGGTTCCATCGATTTAAGCGCAAGGCCGAATTGGAAAGGTCAGGTACAGGCTGAATCAAGGTAGTAGAGTCCAGGTCCCAGAGCATATCGAAGCAATAGAACCTGATGTTTGGATGACAATTTAAACGCCCCGTCAGGTTAAAAAGGTCAGGGTGTCAGGGCTTGAGGTGAGGGATGGGCCGGTTCAGCTCGCTGCTCCATGATCTTTACTTGGCTCTGAGGGTCTGTAGCATCTGAGTGGATGCTCTTTCGTGGACTCCAGTTTCGCATGCTATTTGCTTGCTTTTTATTGTTTTCACAATCTGTTCTTTCTCTCTCTCTGCATGTTGGGTGTTTGACCGTCTTTTTTTAAATGGGCTCTTTTGGCTTTCTTTGTTTCGTGGTGGCCTGTAAGGAGACGGATCTCCTTATGTATGTATAAGTATGTATAAGTATGTATAATGTATGTATAATGTATGTATAATGTATACATACTTTGAACCTTGAATTCTCCACAACATTTTCATTCTTATTTCTTTTTAAAATTTATCCAGTTCCTTTTTGAACACCATGATTCAATCTGCCTCCGTAACTAGGCCCAACTGTGCAATCTACATTTTAACTGCTTTAAAAATCAGGTCTCCAAGGTTAATTTGGAAGCCAAAATGAAATGTAATACAGATCAGGTAGGTTTATTAGTGGCTGTGATTATCTGGATCAAGCAGGAAATGGCAGGAATGCACGGGAAGGCTGTAACTGACCGAGTGGCTTTATATTTCTTACAACCTCACCTCACTGATTTGAGCGATTGACTGCCATCCCATCCAATCCTGAGATCCCTGCTCCTTCCCGATTGCTACGTTCTGAGTGCGCCTGCCATATTTTCATTTTTTTGTCAGTACTGTTGCTTAAATCTCCAGGTGTGGTCTTCCCCCACTGGCTTTCACAGAGCTCCTGAGTTGAGTGAACTGCCCTATGAGAGTGAAGGATTGTGGATGAGCGCAAGGACTTGGGGGTGGAGGATAAGATGCTGGCCAGGAGATCTCTGAAATGGTTGCATCCAAAAGTACAGAAAATAGATCTATCAGCATTTGTGCTGAGGCAGGACAGCGTCAGGAAACCTTATGGAGATGAAAAACAGTCTCAGGATGGTGGAGCAGATGTGGGTAAGGAAGATATTCAATAGATACATTTAATGCCAGAGAAATGTATACAATATAGGTCCTGAAATTCTTTTTCTTTGCAAACATCCACAAAAACAGAGGAGTTCCCCAAAGAATGAATGACAGTTCAATGTTTGAATCCCAAAGCCCCCCCAGCTCCCCCTCCTACGCACAAGCAGCAACAAGGCAACGATCCCTCCATCCCCACCAGCATTGGTGCCCTCCACCTCAAGCCTGCAGCAAAACATCAATAAAGACACAGATTAGCAGTATCCTGAAGACTACTCACTCACTCAGCTGGTAATCCGACATACCACAGGCTCTCTCTCTTTCTCCTTAATAAGGGAAAAATAAGTGTCCCCATTTCACAATGAGAGGAGAGGCATAACAAACAGCTCACTGATTTAAGATGTTAAAAGTCTGTTGTGTCGCTTTTTTCAAGCTCTGTGCCCAGGGAATTGGCCGCAAGGCTCAGGTCTCTGGACACACAGCTGGCAGCTAACCCACTGTTTCACGTTCTCCAGCCACGCCTCAGTCAAGGGCACCAGCCTTGAATCCGCCCGTCTCCAGAGTCACGAAAATCCAGCACCTGAAGGTGCGCTAGTCTTCTAGGCCGCGTCCTTGGTATATCAAATAGTGGCCAATCGTGAGGCCCTGAGAGTGGGTCCCATTCCTGTAAGGAACCAAAGACAGAGAGTAACTCCAGGTCAGGGTCTTCAAAAGAACCTTGAAAAGAAAAAAAAAGATATTAAAGATAGAAATAGAGCTGTTTCCAAAGATGCAAGCAATGGAGTCGCCATTTAGTGCTCAAGATTCAAGTACAAGACCAAGGCAGCCAGCGACCAGCCCAAGCCTGAAACAGCCTGAAGAGAGAGGGATGATTCCAATGTTCAAGCAATAGTTTGTGCTGAGAACTCAAGACTATGGAATGGTATTTGGTTGAAGGAAATTTCTGCCTGTTTAATCTTGGATGTCAGGTAAACATTGATACAAACCTAAGACAATGAAAGCATTGAGAGAGGTGACAAGGAGACAGAGATCAGAATCAGTTTTATTATTACTGACGTATGTCATGAAGAAATATTGTTTTGTGGCAGCAGTACAGTACACTATATAAAATACTGTAAGTTACAACAAGAAAAGCAGAAAAATAAATAAGTAGTGTAAAAAAGAGAACAAAATAGTGAGGTAGTGTTCATGGGTCCATTCAGAAATACAATGGCAGAGGTTAAGAAGCTGTTCCTTAAATATTGCGTGTGTGTCTTCAGGTTTCTGTATTTCCTCTCTGATGGTAGTAATGAGAAGAGGGTATTTCCAGGGTGGTGAAGATTGCTAATGACAGACTTTGCCTTCTTGAAGCCTCGCCTTTTGAAGATGTCCTCGATGGTGAGGAGGCTAGTCCCTATAATAGAGCAGGCAGAGCTTACAAACCTCTGCAGCTTTTTGTGATCCTGTGCATACGCCCCCATCCATACCAAACATAGATGCAACCAGTCAGAATGCTCTCCATAGTACATCTGTAGAAATTTGCTAGAGTATTTGCTGGTATACTAAATCTCAAACTCCTAATGAAATATAACAGTTGCCTGCTTTCTTTGTAATTGTATCAGTATGTTGGACCCAGGATAGATCCTTAGAGATGTTGACTCACAGGAACTTGAAAATTGCAACTTGCTCTTGAAGGATCTTGATCTTCTATGTAATCCAAGTGTAACATGCTGTATGGTTTCACTGATAATGTAATGGTTTCTCTATAGCAGCAATGTTTGGGTTATGACTAGAGATGATGGGGTTTGGAATGTTGTTCTTCTTTCTTGTGAGCTGGAAGAGAGATTTTTGTAGTCTTTTGCCGGGGAGAGATGAGGAGAGAAGACGCGAATGGTAGGCCGCCGGACGGAGTGGACTTGGGGCAAGAGTCCGAAGGGCAGCGACGAACGGGGGAGGTCGATGGTGGACGATTGGCTAATCAGTGAGCTCCAACATTGTGCAATAGACTGTTTCATAAGATTGGGCCCTTTTTCTTCTTTTTTTCATTTTCTTTACTAACCGTACAGTCAAAGTCAGAGTTATAAAGCTTAATCGTTTAATCGCATACTGTGTACTGTTTGTTATTTCGGGGTACTGATTTGTAACAGGGGACACATTGCACAGCATCCACCCAAACAAGATTTCTTAAGCTTGACCAGGCTGGGGGCTATCACCCCTATATTAAGCTGCTAGCCAAAACGAGAGTTACACAAGCTTCACATTGTGTTTTAGGAGCATGTAGATGAGAAATAGGATAATTCTCAGAGCATACCATTGAATGATTCCAGAAGAAATACAGTGGGATTCAAAAGAAAAGCCTTTCATCTTGTGTATGTAGGAAAAATGTTATGACACTTCATGCAACAACCACACTGAGGGATGCAGGCACTTTGAGAAGGATGAAATTGGAGATTTTATCACATTTTGAGTTTCATGACAACTATAATATCAGATGACGATAACTTGACTGGAAGTATTCAAATTTGAGTTCCAGGAAAACTCCTCAATGAAGAAGGGTGGACCTTCACAATGTTGGGGAACTTGGAAACAGGATTAACATTTGAGAGCCAGTGTCATGCAGCTTTGGAGGTAAGGGCAAGCAGTTCAGCAAAGGTAACCGTTAATGTTAGCGAATATGTGGACTGAGAAGGGATGTTGGGTAATAACCTGCTTATAGTATGGGGGTCAAGGTATTTCAGTTCTTTTAAAACTATTGATGCACTGGATTTAAATGAGGAGCCATTGGATTTAAGGAACAAATTATTGTCATAAAAATCTAAACGTTCGTAGATTTCATCTTTATGAATTGTTATATAACATATTATGCATTGAAATTTATTTATTTATTTCGAGATTCAGCACAGAACAGACACTTCTGGTCCTTTGAGACACACCACCCAGTAACCCGCTGACTTAATTCTAACTTAAACACCGGGCAATTTCCAATGACCAATTAACCTTCTAACCCGTACATCTTTGGACTAGATGAGGAAACCGGGTGACCTGGAGGAAACCCATGCACACACGGGAAAGAACATTTAAAATCGCTTACAGAGGATACTGGAATTGGACTTTGAGCTCCAATGCCCCAAGCTTTAATAGCATTGCACTAACTGTTATGCTACTGTGTGAGCCCCAATATATAATAAATTATGAACCTTTCAGGGACTTCACTCAATGACCAATTAAAATACATAGAATACAGTATATCACACAGGTGCTTTATTGGATTAAAAAACTGTAAAGCTTCAAGCAAGAGCTGCTGCAGATTTACAACTTGATTATCTTGCCTTTGATTGTACATAATTTTCCAGTCTGTATCCCAAAGTACACAGCTTCTCAACCGTCATTCATGTCCTCAAGCTGCCAAAGTCGGGAGAAAGTAGTGAGATTTTAATTTCAGATAGCAAAAGCCAGACCTAATCTGATCTTTTAAAAAGAAAAATTGGTAATCCTGCTCCAAGACAAATTCTTCAATGTTTAGCCATTTTGAAAAGGACTTGTTATTACAGAGCCCAGTCGTTAAGCTGGCATCTGTAAATTGTGGATATGCCTTTTACAGTCTTGAACATTTGCCAATATAGAGTTGCATACAGGTAACATATGTTAAAATCTCCACTTTCTTTAAATATTGGGTCTGTTGTTTGTAATAATTTACGCTGTAGAAACAAATGCATGCTTTTTGCGCAAATTAAATGGCACATGATATGGTTTCACTTCAGGTCATAGTTCAAGACTTGGCAGGATGCCCATGAAAACAATTGTGGAGGAAAACATAGAAATAAAGCCCTGAAGCAATGGTTTTAGGCCAGACATTAATTCCATTTATAGCTTATTCAATCCCACTATTAATTCCAGGTCCCCCATTTTAACTTAAGGAGAAATGCAAATATATAACTTTGTCTAATCTGATTGGCTTGATAATCCACAGTTGTGTGCCAAACCCAAGGGGGAAAAAAATGGATCATTGTTCTGTTTTCTGACCAACACACTGATGAGAATCTCAGGATTAAATGACGAGAATCTAGTGTTTATTAAATTAACATTTACATAGTAGGTCATGGAATCTGATTCAACATCTTAGGAAAAGTCAAATAAAGGCAAAACAGTTTACGTATTTGCCAGAATAATACAGCGTTAGGGAGCTGCTTGTTTAATCACAACGGCAGCATCAAATTATTACAGCTATTTATAATGAAAAAAAAATAGCAAGTTTATGTGTAAACCCAGATGGGAAAATAAAAGATGCTATTTCATTAAGTCTGCTCCTCCCCAAAGCCATGCAAAATTGACTCTTCGATAAAGCAAGTAACTTTCCAGAAGTGTGAATGTTCTATTTATGTATGTCTTGATCATCAAACTTAATCATGCAAACCTCCAGTGTATATTAGCATTCCGATTCCTAGTATTAAAGACTTGCAACTAAATGGGGTGGCATGACAACACAGTGCTTTACAGTACCAGCAGCCCAGGTTCGATTCCCACTGCTGTCCGTAAGGAGTTCATATGTTCTCCCCATGACCATTTGGGTTTCCTCCAGGTGCTCTGGTTTTCTCCCACAGTCCAAAGATTTACTGGTTAGTAGGCTAATAGGTCATTGTAAGTTGTCCTGTGATTAGGCTAGGATTAAATCAAGGGTTTGCTGGTTGGCGCGGCTCAAAGGGCTGGAAGGGCCTATTCTGCAATGTATCTCAATAAATAAATTTCATAGTAAGCACTGCTCTGCTATCACAACAACAGGGTTACAAAGCCAGCATGTAGTCTTTTTCAAAGCTACATGATTCAAAAATAATATAATGTGGCATAAATCACAATAATTGTTTTGCTGGGTTAATCACTCTAATCACTGAATTGGACTCACTGAATTGGACTGGGCACATCTGTTCATGATCCAAATTAGTTCCCTTACCATTTTTTTTTGCAGAGCTAGTCATACAATTAATAACGTTAGTCACCTGGCAATATACAGTACGTACTGTGCAAAAGCCTTAGGCACATATATAGAGCTAGAGTGCCTAAGACTTTTGCACAGTACTGTACTTGTCAATGTGGAGCGGAGAGCGAGTTTGTAAATCTGGTGGAAGCAAAGGATATTTGGGATGGTGTGGATGGAATGCCATGGGATAGTTGTGGGACAGGTGGCAGGGAAAGAGTGCCAGGAGTGGGGATGGCGTGGGAGCAGACACACCCAGCCCTGAGACACCAGGCAAGGTCAGTTGATTCCAAACAATTGGTTTATTGATCATTACAGAATGTCTCTCTGATGCTTCCCGCTCCCTCCCCTCTTCCTTCCCCCTTTCCCAACCATGATTCCCTTCTCCCTGTCCCCTTCCCACTCTCAGTCCACAATAGAGGCCCATATCAGAATCAGGTTTATCATCACTCACATAGGTGTGAAATTTGTTTTTTTTTGTAGCAACAATACTATGCAATACATAAAATTACCACAACACTGTGCAAGTAGTCTTAGGCACCCTAGCAGTGTATATGTGCCTAAGACTTTTGCACAGTACTGTAAGTTTCAGCATGTATCAGTATAAGTTGTTAAACGATCTACAGAGTGATCAAACCGGTAAAGCCTATGGAGAACATGAGATTTTAGCTCCACTTGTGTAATTCGAATACCTCACAGGACAGCGTCAGAATTGAAAGCAGACAGCTCAAACTTTCACCAGGTTCTGCTGGAACTACGAGGAGAGCTTGTAGCAGCACTGAGCTGTTCTTTTAGTGGGTGCATAAGTGAATATGGGGCATAGGGGGCACCGGATAGAGGTAGAACCTTTGACGTCCGGCAGCTGCCCTCCACCTGGTAGGGTGGATGGGCATCACTGGTCCTCATCCATCTCCTAAATCACTCCCGTCTGCCTCCAAGTGGCACAGCCCAGAACGCCGCTTCAGCTAGCAGGTTAAAGGGCGCGAGGGGGTGATGTTAACACAGCACCACTGGGCGAAGTCCCTCGTTGACAAAGTCACCGGCCAGAGCAGATGAGTAGATGAGTTCCCTGAAGAACTACAACCGCCATGTGTTCGAGACCAGGGTGATCCACCGAGTTGGAAGGCATTGGCTGTGGTCTGGCCTGGAAAGGGATGGGCACCACCAGGCCTCACTAGCCCAAGACATGTGAAAGCGCCCCTACAACCCATTAAAAGGGTTAACTGAACAGAGGTGTACTGTCCACCAACAGTTTTTCATCATAGGAGGCTTCATTATGTGTGCTTCTGTTGACTAAAGAAGGGTCAGGGATGCTGAGATGAGGAGTTTAGGAGCAAATATTGGAGGAGGAGCTTAAGAGAGACAATGGCACCTAAAGGCGACTCCTTTGTTTGCATCTTTGGAAACAGCTCTATTTCTATCTTTAATATCTCTATTTTTCCCTTTCAGGGTTCTTTTGAAGGCCCTGACTTGGAGTTACACACTGACTTTGGTTCTTTGCGGGAAATGGGTCCCACTCTTGGGGTTTCACAACTGGCCATTATTCGACATGCCAACAATGTGGCCCAAGAGCTTCGCTCCCCCTCGGCGGTCTGAGATCTTGCAGCTCTGGAGACGGGCGGACCGAAGGTTGGTGCCTCTGCGGGAATCCGGTGTGTCGTGGGAGACGGAAGATCGAAAGCAGCGAGCCGGCTGCTGACCGTGTGCCCAGAGACCCGAGTTCTTTGGGTACAGAGCTCGGAAAAAGCGATGCAACGGACTTCTAACACCATAAATCGGCAAGTTGTTTGTTATGTCTCCCGTCACGCTGTGAAGCGGAGACACCTCTTTCTCCCTTAATAGGGAGAGAGAAAGCTTGTGGTATGTCGAATACCGGGTGAAGAATTAGTTTTTGTGGTACTGCAAGTCTGTGTCTTTGCTGCATGTTTGAGTGCTCGGTGGGGGCGCCGATGCTTTTTTTCCTGGTGGGGGGAGGGAGATCGTTGCATTGCTGCCGCTTACGCGTGGGAGGGGTAGCTGGGGGGGGGCTTTGGGGTTCTAACATGTAACTGTCATTCATTCTTTGGGGTCACTCCTCTGTTTTTGTGGATGGTTGTGAAGAAAAAGCATTTCAGGATGTATGTTGTATACATTCCTCTGACATTAAATGTAGCTTCGAAACCTTTGAAGATGGATGGTAGGAGGCACAGAAATGTTCACTGTGAAGAGCTTCTTGCCAGAAAGTTTTTCAGAATCAGAATCATGTTTAATATCACTCGCTTATTTCGTGAAATCTGTTAACTTTGCGGCTGCAATACAAGGCAGTACATAATAATAGAAAAGGAAAAAAACTGAATTACATTGAGTAGTAAATAGCAAATATTAAGTAGTTAAATAGTGCAAAAATAGATATAAAAGAAGTAGTGAGGTAGTATTTTCATGGGTTCAATGTCCATTCAGAAATCTGATGGCAGAGAGGAAAAAGTTGTTCCTGTGTACCTTTAGGCTTCTGTACCTTCTCCCTGATGGTAGCAATGAGAAGAGGGCATGACCTGGGTGATGGGGGCCCTTAATGATAGATGCCACCTTTTTGAGGCATCTCTCCTTAAACATGTCCTGGATATGACGAAGGCGAGTGCCCATGATGGAGGTAAGTTTACAACTCTCTGCAACTTGCTTCGATCCTGTGTAGTAGCAGCACCCCTCCGCCCCTCGTACCAGGCTGTGATGCAGCCGTTTAGAATGCTCTCTACAGTACATCTGTAGAACTTTGTGAGTGCTTAAGGTGACATACCGAATCTCCTTAAACTCCGAATGAAATGCAGCTTTCGGGATTCTGTTGCCAAACCAAGACCTTGTTGATAATCTTTGAGGTCATCGGCCACGTTCCCCTGTTTAGACTGCCCGATATGGAGTTAAAGGCCATAGCCAGCCCAGTGTGTGAGCAGTTTTCTTTGCAGTTTGCATCTCACCATGATGTATCTTGTCAAGTCATGACATTTATGGCAAAACTCTTCCATTGACCAGGAATTGCCTTCTGGGCAAGACAGTTCAATGCCACTTTCTGCCAAACACCTCTTCTGGTAGATCTCTCAGGTTTCCTGTCTCCCCCAGCAGGCAGAACCTTCTTCCTGACATTTATTGCATTGATGAACTGATCTTATTAATAATCATGGAATTCTTTCCATATCCTCTGTGGCCTCCTTTTCTGCGTGACAGTCCCGGTAAGTTGTCTGGTGGCTGAACGAGTTGATGCTTTACAGCTCTGCCGAATCAAGTGTAGATGCGACAAGAATAAAGGTCAGATTTTAATGCATCTTTGTGCACGTTGAACATCCGAAAAGTGTTACCTACATATTTTTAATCAATTTTGCAATTTTTGAGGAAAAGCGATTTGACATTAGTACTAAATGCACTGGCCGTTAGTGATCCAAAGAAGGTGAAATTTATTTTCTAAGCAGTTGTGTACTGTGATATTTCTGAGCAGCTTGATCTAGATAAACATGCCACTATTTGCAGCCAAGGATTTATCCAACTTCTTTTGGCAAGCAAATATTGATAATTATGGCACAGAACTCATTTCCGCTGATTGAATACTTGATATTTTCTGACAAATATTCGCCACTTTACATTCTTTTCTGTTAAATTTTATTTGCAATTGTTCCACTTGATCGCACGAGAGATCTAAATCCAGTTGCAAATCCAAAGTGACATTTTCTATGTTCTGGTTTCCAATTGGCACGGCTCGTATGAACAATTAACATGCTTGCACTACATTTACAACAGGCAAATGTTCCAATGTTTTTCCCAGTCTACCTGGGGAATAGCATGCTGCTAATGCAGTCTTTGTGAAATATGCAAAACAAGACAATACAAACACAGCTTTTATCTCACTCTTGTACTTAGAGAAGAAAACATCAGAGAAGCCAATGAAAAATTCATTACTAATCCTTAATAGAAACATTGAAGTTTGAACTTAATAAAAATCGTGGCAATTCAGTAGTTATGAAAAAATACATATTTGCGTTTTCCCCTCTTTCATATTGAAAACATTAAGGAGCAATGCACTAACATTCAATTTGCATCTGTACTAATGTATTGAGGTGTGATGCAGATGGGCCAGTTACAATCAAAAGGTTCTCCCTATAATGTGTTTCAGATTGTAACTTAAAGAAACCTGCTGGAGTAACAGCCAAAGGCTTTGATTTTCCTTTCATTTTTTGAAGCTTTCAGGGAGCTTGGAAAAAAAGTCTTACTTTGTCATAATTTATTCCAATATGGGCATCATTCTATAAGTCCCTCTCATCCATAAACTGATGAAACATAAAGCTGGAATATTTCAGCGCAAGATCAGAATGGGATTTGGCTCAGTAAAGCTGTCCCAGCCATTAAGCACATCTATAGGAAACACTGTCAGAGGAAAGCAGCATCTATCATAGAGATCCCCACCACCAAGGTCATGCTTTCTTCTCACTGCTGCCAACAGGTAGAAGGTACAAGGGTCTTAGGATTCATACTACCAGGTTCAAGAACAAAGAACAGTTACTACCCTCAACCATCAGGTTCTTGAATAGAAGGGGATAACTACACTCACTTGCTCCATCATTGAAATGTTCCCAGAACCAATGACCTCACTTTAAGGAATCTTTATCTCATCATCCCATGTTCTTGTTATTTATTGCTATGTATTTATATTTGCATTTGCACAGTTTGTTGTCCTCTGCACTCTGGTTGATCTTTCACTGACCCTGTTGTAGTTATTATTCTATAGATTTGATGAGTATGTCCACTGCAAAATGAAGCTCAGTTTTGTATATGGTGACATGTATGTACTTTGGTAATCACTAGCATGCCTAAGAGGATAATGATTCAAAAGGGCAGTATTTAGAGATATAGAGAGGCACAGCTTTAGTTCCCTTCAAAATGAACTCTAAGAGACTGACACTCTAAACTGTGCATTGGTATTTGGAAAGTTCCGTGTATTTGAGAAATTAATATTTCTGGTTACCCAGGTGGGTGGCCGGGTGTAAGGCGCTCCTTCCCTCTGCTAGCCTACAGATCACCCTTGGGCAAGGTATAGCACCTACTTAGACCCCATGATCAGGCTCACCTGAAGCCATAGGAGCAGATTGTGGATGGTTGTATGAGCAGCTGTTGTACAGCACAAGTCCTGGTTATGTGACCACCGACGGCAGGCAGACAATCTCTGAAGAGTATTGATAACGGCTGGGGTCACCCCTCTTGTAAAGACTCTGCCCAGAAGAAGGTAATGGCAAACCACTTCTGTAAAAAAAAATTTGCCAAGAACAATCATGGTCTTGGAAAGACCATGATCACCCACTTCATACGACAAGGCCAAATGATGATGATGGTTACCCAGATCTGTCTGTCATCATTTTATTAACAACAAGTAATTAATTTGCTTCATCCTGCTACTTCATTTACATCTTTATTATTCCCACATTAAGTGTTTAATAGGTGCTTGTAGTTATCTTGGTGGGATTAGTCTTCACACAATGTCATTATTTACTCATTTCACAAAGCAGGAGTCAGTAATAATAGCCATAGTAATCAAGATCATCCCTTATTCTTCTTTGCAATATGATAAATCTTTGGTTGCTGTGATACTTTGTTGAACCAATTATCACCTTGAAAGCCTTAAAGTGGAGAGTTAGGGGTGTGGACCTGTAAATCATGACTCCTGTATTTGATGCTAAAGCCATCAGTATAATTCTGGAGCACCACTGCCCTGTGGCTTAAGACCATATAACATAGGACAGAATTGGGCCATTTGGCCTACCAAGTCTGCTTCGCCATTCAATCATGGCTGATTCTTTTCTCCCCCCCTCCTCAACCCCATTCCCTGGCCTTCTCCCCATAACCTTTGATGCCATGTCCAATCAAGAACCTATCAAGCTCTGTCTTAAATACATCCAATGACTTGGCTTCCACAGCTGCCTGTGGTAACAAATTCCAAAAATTTACTACCCTCTGGCTAAATAAATTTCTCCTTATGTCTGTTTTAAATGGATGCCCCTCTATCCTGAGGCTGTGCCCTCTTGTCCTGGACTGCCCCACCATGGAAAACATCCTTTCCACATCTACACTGTCTAGCCTTTCGACGTTCAAAATGTTTCAATGACATCCCCCTCCATCCTTCTAAATTCCCGTAAATACAGACCCAGAGCCATCAAACATTCCTCATATGATAAGCCTTTCATTCCCAGAATCATCCTTATGAACTGCCTCTGGACAAGGATACTCTCAATAGAGAAACATTAATTCCAGCATATTGATTGAATATAATGCAATTTCAGAGGTAACAGCTTCTAATAGAGTACAAAATGTCACTTAAGGATTGGAGCACACTCACGTAATGTTCTCACCACTGGAACAAATTCTTTGAAGAAGTGACTAGAATGATCATTAATGGCAATGCAGTTAGTGTATTTTAGACTTCTGGTAAAACCCAAACTATAAAAGTGCATGGAATCCAAAAGAGAGTAGTAATTTGGATTTATGTTTTAATACTCTTTCCAAGTCCTCATTTTGGTTTATATGCAATCCACTAGTTTGTGTAATGTGTCTTCCATGTTTAAATAACTTGGGTTTCTGTTTACTGCTTTCGCATTGAAGTGGGGAAGGGGAAGGTAGACAAGATCCCAGCATCTTCCATGATGGGCCACATGGTTTACATTGGAAGAGAAGGAGAGAGTAGTTAAACTACTATTTATACTTTCTTCGTTATTTATCGTAAGAAATCAAAAGTTAGGAAAGAAAGATTGGTATTGTTATAAAAAGCAACGAGGTACCTTTTCTTTAAATTTCTCTTTGAATATAACCTGAACTTTTATGGAGATCTTCAGTCTGGTATTGAGGAACTCGTAACATGCAGATAATAAATCTCGCTCTTGTCTGATTTCAGTCTGAACAAGACATTATTCCCATTTGCAGAGAAGCTGCTTATGGCTGTCTGCTTCGTTTAAATTTGGCAAATGTGCAGTTCTCTAAGATATCACTGATACATCATTATGTACTGCAGGTATAATAAAGTACCGATTTTTCTTCTGATAAAGTACGTGTGCCCAGAAAAGGAATACCAATGAAACAAGGTCACTAGCTGTATTAGTATAATTAGTCGACAGTCATGCAACATTATTTTATTCTTGAGAAAAGCTAGACCAAAGAAGGGAACATAAAATCAGTGAGCAAGCAAAGATAAATAAAGAGCAGAGTACTGAAAACCACGCAAAGGCATTTACTTTTCATGTTCCTTTATTTTTCTTCGTGCTAGTGACTGGTCATCAAGTTATAGCTGGTAGGTAGATGAATAGTCCATGATTCATCGATGATTCAACCCATTCCTGTCACAGAAAAATATCAACCAATCTATCTGACAGAACTATGACTTTGAACTTGGACCACTGTTAAACCACAGAAGTGTCCACAAAAAGCTGAACTTTCTGGGCAGGAATGGATGCAGACCTCAGTATCTCAGCACTGTTCAGTTTTAACAATATTTATATATGTGCAAGTAAATTCAGCTCTCATAAAATGCATATGCAACAGTCTGCCAATTAAGTGTTCTTTCCTGTTTACTTGCTCTTACTGGGCAGACCAACAACCAACTTGCATATTTTCCATTTAATCTCTTGTGGCAGAGGAAAGCTTTGCTCTGTCAGGACTTGGTACGTCTTAATAGTGGTTTCAGGACAGCTTACAAGTTGTTAGAGCTCTGTAGTCTAACTACTGTGTATAACTAATTGCTTTCTTTCCATGGTATAATAGAACATAAAATTAGTTAATTTATAAGGTGATCGTGAAAGGAAGATATAGACTGAGCATAGTGTCAAATGTAATATTCTTGGTTGTTTAGTGAGAGTTAATTATAACTCTTGCTACTTTTAGCACAGTTTCATTTCAAACTTAATTTATCACTGTTCTGTCGCTAAGGACAACATGTGTATCTCACAGAGTAAGCAGTCTGATCACACTGTCTATAGCATTGTATAATCTCTCTTTAATCAGCTTTGGGTGGCAGGGTGGAGATATATCTTTATCAAAGGAGGTGTAAGACACTCCTTCCCACCACTAGCCTGCAGGTTGCCCTTGAACAAGGTGTAGCACCTGCTTAGCCCCTTCCGATTAGGGTCATATGAAGACATGGGAGCAGGTGGTAGATGCTCATATGAACAACAGATGCATATCACAAGTCCTGGTTATGTGACCACTGTCACCAGGCAGACAATCTCTGGAGAGCATTGATAATGGCTGGTCAGTGGCTTGTAAAGACACTGCCCAGAAGAAGGTAATGGCAAACCAATTGTGTAGAAAGTTTGCCAAGAACAATCATGCTCATGGAAGACCATGATCACCTACATCATATGACATGGCACATAATGATGATAATGAATCAGCCTTAATGAGGCCCTCCGTTGGTTGGGTTTGGCCATGGATGTTGCATCCAGCTGTCTTCATGATACACAAACCAGTAAGTAAGTCAGGGCAGTATGATATGGAGATTAAGCTGCTGCCCATGTTGCAGACTCTCTCTCTCTCTCCACACAGATGATGAATCCAAATGAACAGCAGAGACCGATACAGGTCATTACTGGCGGCGTCGCAAGAATTGCCAGTCAGTGTTGAACTCAATGTAGGACTGCCTTAGGGAATTCATCTCTGGAGTTTTCCTTGACGTTTACTCATGTAGCTTCCCCATAAGTGGGTACAGCCATAAGGCATCAAAGCTTCGAGCTCAGAGTTTTCCTTCTCAATGATGAGCTGCCAACTACAGCTGAAGAGCCATATCTGCCTGAACCGACTGGTTCGAAGGTGCCAGTAACCTGCCTTTGCCTCTTTCCCTGTCAGTAGAAATGGTTCTGCCAGGCATAATACCTGAGCCACAAGTGAAGACCAGTATCTGGACTTGGGTTTCAGAGGCTACTTAAGATGCAAGCCATTGGGAATATTTAATTAGTTGTGGGAACTTATCTCTACTACCAACCCCAGCTAAAAGAAGCTTAGGAAACCAAACTGAACCAACTTCTAATGTTAAAGAGAAGATAAGCACAAAAAATAATGTCCTGCAAAGAGACTGAATCAAAGAAGAGATATTACAAGTCAAACTGAAAATTCACCATATGGTACATGACAGGATATACAAATGTATAGTGGGAGGATATGCAAAAGTTTCAGGTATATACATATAGGGTGCCTAAGACTTTGCACAGTATCGTAGTAATTTTATGTATTTCACTATACTGCGGTCACACAAAAAACAAAATTCATGACATATGTGAGCAATGATAAACCTGATTCTGATATGGGTCTCCATTGTGGGAGAGGGGAATCATGGTTGGGAAAAGGGGAAGGGAGAGGGGTGGGAGTTGCATCAGAGAGACTTTCTGTAATGATTAATAAACCAATTGCTTGGAGCAAAACGACCACGCCTGGTGTCTCAGGGATGAGTGTGTCTGCACTTGTGCTTCCTTCTGCCTCTTCAGGTGTGTGAGTGCTGCCTTGCTTGCCTCAAGGAGTGCATTTCAGAGTTCAATCACCTTTAATTAAGAACTCTTCCTTAAATCCCTTCTGTATTTCCTGCCCCTTACTCTCTGGATATGGATGCCACTGCTAAGTGGAAAAAATTCTCACTCTCTACCCTTTTTATGTCCATCATAGTATTGTAAACCATGTCTCATCATCCCTCTGGACTTCTCTGCTCCAAAGAAAATAAACCAGCCCACTCAGTCTCTTCTCACGGCAGTGACATTCCTTCCAAGGCAACATCCTGGGAATTCTTGGCACCCACTCCAGTGCAATCATATCCTTCCTATAATGTGGCAACCGGAACTGTGCACTGTAATCCAGCTGTGGCCAAGCTGATGGGCTGTATTGTTGCACCATAACCACTCTGCTCGTCTCATCATGGGGAATTATCCTTTGAGGCCCACCTTTGTTCAGGGTTGGTTGGTCGGAAGCTATCCACCTTTAAAACATCTAATAACTTCTTTCTGTTGGCAATTAGTTTTAGAATTTCACCATTTCCCTCCTTGAATTATTTGGTTACAAACTCCTTCTTCCAACATCATCACCATGTGCCAAGTCTGCATAACATAGGTGATCCTGGTCTTTCCAAGATTGTTCTTGGCAAAATGTTCTACAGAAATATTTTGCCATTGCCTTCTTCAGGGCAATGTCTTTACAAGACCAATGGTAAGAGTATTATCAATACGCTTTAGAGATTGTCTGCCTGCTGTCAGTGGTCCCATAACCAGAACTTGTGATATGCACCAGCTGCTCATACAACCCTCAACTACCTGCTCCCGTGGCTTCACATGACCCCGATTGGGGGGCTAAGCTGGTGCTACACCTTGTTCAAGGGTGACCAGCAGGCTAGTGGAGGGAAGGACTACCTTACACCTTCTTTTGTGGAGACACATCTCCACCCTGCCACCCTTCTCCACAGTGAATAAAAATGTCATCTTACTTTCTGTCTCTGGAGTCACGCACACATCATTACTTTGGTTACCAATGGACCTCACTCTTGACCTAAATATGCTTAGAAGTGCTTAGGATTTCCTTCCCTCCCATGAACAGTTTGTGCCCCCTTTGCAACCTTCTAATTCCTTTTTGAAGTACTTATCCACACATTCTGTATTCTAGTAAGATCTCACGCGTTCTGTAGTTCACTAACCCAGTCATTTCTTTGTTTATCCATTCTGTTGTCTTCCTTAGCACCCAGGGTTCTTTAGAAGGGAATTGTTGATCCTATTATCTCTCTATGTCATATTCAAATGCCTCCCACTGATCATTTGTAGGCTTACCTGCAAATACCTCCTCCCAGTTCACTTTTGAATCGTGTTGCTTTGTCATATCAAAATCAACTTCTCCTGGATTCAGGACCTTTATTTCATGCCTATTCTTTCCTTCTTTATAACAATCTTAAAACTTAGTTATTATACTTACTTACTTGGGCCCTTAGCTCAGTGAAGCAGAGGCTATCAATGACCTCCTGTCTCTATCATCCTCTGAGGTTGATGGGATGGTTGGAGTTCATCGACACTTCTGCAATCCGTTGCATCCACTGTACAAGGGATTGGCCTGTACAGCTTCTCCAGAACCCTGTTAGCCGGCCTTACTCGTTTCCACCTCTCACGACGGGGACATAGGGTTGGACTTTGAGCGTCATTGTTTCTACAATGTTCTCCCATTTACATTGCCTCCTCTTTCCTCGGGACCTTCCCAAAGGTTAGATTTCTGTGAGGACTATCAATACACATAGGATCTGGGGAAATTTGGCAAATTAGATCTGATTTTGGTCTGGTGAACAGAGGCAGTTATTGTTTTTGTATTGGAAGGATTGGAATATCATGGAATATTGAGTTATCAGTCCTGCTTGCCTTTCAACTCGAACTTTGTGATAGCAAGATTACCATTTTCCATCTGTTAATCATTATGTTCAGATCATTAGCCATATTTGTCAGTCTCCTTGCATAAAAATAGATGTTATCTAACCTTGTATTCCTCCTGTGTGCCTGGAGACTTAGCTTTGCTTCTATATTTGTCTGTTTGTCACCCCTAATTTTCTCTCTTCCTTTACTTATTGAGATATAGTGTGGAATAGGCCCTTCCAGCTCTTGGAGCCACACCACCCAGCAATTCCCTGATTTACTCCTAGTCTGATCACGGGACAGTTTATTATGACCCATTAACCTACCAGTCTTTGGACTGTGGGAAGAAACCGGAGGACCCGGTAGAAACACATGTGGTCATGGGGAGAACATATAAACTCCTTACAGACACCCATGGGAATTGAGCCCGGGTTGCCTGTACTGTAAAGCATTGTCTTAACCTTTATTCTACTGTGCTGCCCTAGAAAAGCTACTGAATCACCAGCATCCTTGGGTTCTTCTTAATCTGTATTCTATACAGTTGCAGAGAAGAAGCAGTATTAGCAGCAAAGGAAGAGATACTTCCTTCTTCCTCCTCTTTTAAATAGCCCCATACTATTAAATCATGACATTCTGACTATGACAAATAATTGTCACACACTCAGCACCTTGTCTCACAGGACCTTGTATGGATTATGGCGTTCCCTTCTGACTCAGCCATGCAGGAAAGCTGCAGAAGTGATATGGCCATAGTTGGGATCTCTGCCAGGATAGAGATGAAGCGATTTTTAATATCTCGATTATAGCCCTTTGTTCACTAAGCAGAAGAGTTCAACCTGTCTTGTTTAAACTTGGGCAATTTATTTGTTTTGACACAGTTAGTTTGTCATGGACCATCATTTCATTGTTTAATGAAATAATGAGTTTGGGGGCTCTTCTGCTGGGGGAGGAGATGTTGGCCGAGCCTTTTGTTTACTATTGGATTCACATTTGGCTAGAATTTGCTGTTTTCGTGAGATTGAAGGATTTGTAAATACTAAGTTCCAGGGAATGCAGAATTCCAGGAGGGTCTTTGAGGAGGCTTCATAGGCATCTGAGAAGGATTTCTTGAAACAAAGACTTGACTCCCCAGCCACTTGATTGACACAAGCTAGACAATGAAGCATTTGTTTTTCTCCATTGCGCAGGGATTTAGCTTCCTATTGTGCGTGCGTAACAGTTACTGTATTCCTATCATTTAAACAACAAGAACCTGGAAAATCTGCCTCTGTAGAACATAAAACCAGGCCAATAAAATGGTAATATCTAATCAGCAATTGGCATTAATATTAATATGATGCATTTTATTTAATCAAGAGGAATAAGTCCATATTCAGCAATAGTGGGCTCTTGTCCTGCCTCAGCAATATTTAAATTTATAATAGCAGCAACCACAAACAGTCCTTAAATAATTCTAAGATATCTTTCGTTGTATGGAGCTGAAGGAATCAGAGAGATTTGAGTCAGAGATACTGCACCCACGGAGAGTGCCAGACGGGCTCCTAGATTTCAGCAAAATGATTTCCTGGAAAGAAAATGAACAAATTAAATATGCTGCTCTTCAAAATTACCTTTATTAATAAAAAGGTCTCACATGGCTAATGAGGCAGAAAAAAATTGTCAGTCCACAATCGACTTTTTAAAAAAAATGCTAAATGTCAGTGCTTACAGTAATGTGATATGACGTGGTCCTACCAACCAAAAATAGCCACTACCAACACAAATGATTAATTACATAAAGAATATGCACAATTTAAATATATGAGGGATAAGAGTTGCAGCAAAATTGCCTGTTTCATTGCCAGTTTCACTACCAATCAAAGCAGCAGTTACACTCTACCACTTCTCTGAGACCCGCAGCAAGCAGAGTATGAAGAGCAAGGTTTGAGGTACTTCACAAACAGGAGAAAATCTGCAGATGCTGGAAATTATCACAAATTGCTGGAGGAATTCTGCAGGCCGGGCAGCATCTTTGGGAAAGAGTACAGAGTTGACCTTCCAGGCCAAGACTCTTCTTCAGGACTGGGAAAAAGAGATGAGGAGTCAGAGTAAGAAGCTGGGGGGAGAAGAGGAAGAAATACAAGGTAGTGGGTGACAGGTGAAACTGGGAAAGGGGGAGGGGTGAAGTAGAGAGCTGGGATGCTGATTAGTGAAAGAGATAAGGAGCTGGAGAAAGGGGAATCTGATAGGAAAGGACACTTTCGACCTAAGTGTGGCAGTAGTAGAGGTGGCCGTGGACTACTTCAGTCTTGCCCTGACACTGAATTGTACTCTAACCATCAGAAACAAGCTCTACAAGTTCAATATTTAACTTTAGCAGTAGTGTATTATTCCTCAGTGTCCCCAAGCATCTTATAATCTATGTGGCAGTCAAACTGTTCACAGCAAGGGTTTATGACTGTAAATGACTGACATACCCTGAAGCCTGCTTTTGGTTAGCTGCCAGGAGAACTCTCCTTGACTATAATTTACAGTTCATATCAATGTTAGCAGGAAAAGAGGCTTTGTTTTAATGACCCCTCTGAAAGAAGACATTTCTAACAAAGCACATCTTTCATTACCTCATGGAAGTAAAAAAAAACCTGATAGTAGATTAACTAACTATGCAAGATGTCCAATCAAAGCGCTTTCTAAAATGGCTCCACTGCGCTTGTCCTAGTGTTAATCCCAGGATGTATACAACAAATGAGATTCAGTAGAGCTGGTGTTTCTAGCAATACTATCAGCAAGGCACAGCTAGAACTACCTTATATTAATATAAAAATCTCAGGAAAAACATTTCATATTTCTGTATACAGGAGTCATACAGCAGTGTGCAAAAGTCTTAGGCACATATATACAATCAGGGTGCTTAAGACTTCTGTTGTGTACTGTATTTGTCAACATGGAGTGAGGAATAAGTTTGTAAATCTGGTGGGAGCAAAGGATGTTGGAAATGGTGAGTATGGAGCATCGCTGGAGGGCTGTGGGACAGATGGCAGAGAAGGAGTGCTAAGGATGGGGGTGCAGACTCACTCGGCCTTGTGACATCAGGCAAAGGCATTTGATTCCAAATCATTGGTTTATTGATTATTGCAGAATGTTCTTCTGGTGCTTCATTTCAGAATCAAAGTTCAAAGTTCAAAGTACACTTATTATCAAAATATGTATACTGAAAAAGATGGAAGTTTTGTACCAACTGGCTCCTGGATCAAGCTACGAAGAACCAATTGTCCTCATTGATGACGCTCGTCTCAATGCTGTCAACAAGTTTTGCTACCTGGGCAGCATAACAACATCCTCAGCTTCTATGGATGTAGAGATTGAGTCAAGAACCAGAAAAGCCTGCTTTGCCTTTGGTCAGTTGAAAGATCGAGTTTGGTCACAGAACATCAGGTTGGCCACCAGGTACAAGGTATACAGGGCCGTTGTCATATCAACCTTCCTATATGGATGTGAGACATGGAGCCCATATCAGAGTCACTTACGCCAGCTTGACCAACAGCAGCAACGTCACCTAAGTTCTTTGATGAAGATCACCTGGTGAGGTCTTCTCTCGAGCTGGAATGCCAGCAGTTTCAACCTTGGTGATGTCAGCCCAACTGCGCTGGGCAGGACATGTTGTCAGAATGCCTGACGGAAGACTGCCCAAGGACATCTTGTACGGCCAACTGTTCAGTGTTACCCAAAAACGAGGAGGCCAGCGACTACAGTACAAGGATGTTCTGCATGGGAGCCTCAAGAAAGCTGACATTGCCCCATCAACATGGGAGGATCAGGCTCAAGATCGCTCACAGTGGAGGGATGCCATCAGAAAGGGTGTGGATGCTGCTGAGAACAAACCCATAGAGACAACAGAGGAAAGGCACAGGAAGTGCCACAACAGAGCTTCTGCCCCTGCTGCCCCTCCAGGCCTCACCTGCCAAGTATGTGGCAAGCAGTGCCTGTCAAGGATCGGCCTGTACAGCCACTCCAGGACGCACATATCAAACCCCACTAACTGACTGAAAGGAGCCATCATCACCCTATGGGATGGATAGCCAGAGAGATGTATACATTATATAACCTTGAGATTCATCCCCTCAGAGGCAGTCACAAAACAAGAAACCGGAAAGAACCCTTTAAAAAAATACTAAAACACCGAATGCACAGAGAGAAAAAAAACACTGTTCGTGCAAACAATAAAAGCAAACGACAACATTCAGAACAAAAGTGAGTCCATGGACACGAAGCCTGGAGCAGCCAGAGCAGGCCACAGGCTCAGTCACAGTTCATCACGCAGTGAAGCAAATCGTCACAAAGCTCACAGACACGAAGCCTGGAGCAGCCAGAGCAGGCCACAGGCTCAATCACAGTTCATCACGCAGTGAAGCAAATCGTCACAAAGCTCACAGACACGAAGCCTGGAGCAGCCAGAGCAGGCCACAGGCTCAATCACAGTTCATCACGCAGTGAAGCAAATCGTCACAAAGCTCACAGACACGAAGCCTGGAGCAGCCAGAGCAGGCCACAGGCTCAATCACAGTTCATCACGCAGTGAAGCAAATCGTCACAAAGCTCACAGACACGAAGCCTGGAGCAGCCAGAGCAGGCCACAGGCTCAATCACAGTTCATCACGCAGTGAAGCAAATCGTCGCGAAGCTCACAGACACGAAGCCTGGAGCAGCCAGAGCAGGCCACAGGCTCAGTCACAGTTCATCACGCAGTGAAGCAAATCGTCACAAAGCTCACAGACACGAAGCCTGGAGCAGCCAGAGCAGGCCACAGGCTCAATCACAGTTCATCACGCAGTAAAGCAAATCGTCGCGAAGCTCACAGACACGAAGCCTGGAGCAGCCAGAGCAGGCCACAGGCTCAGCCTCAGTGCGTGGAGAAAACGTACCAGGACAATGAGCAGATCTGGCTCAACTCTCACCTCCAGTCCCCAACACGCCGCCTTTTCAATCCATCCAAATTGTTCAAGCACCAGGTCGTACGCTGCACTAGGACCCGGGCCCTTCGATACGCTCTGGGCTTGGACTCCGCTGCCATGTCTGGCCCGTATCTGACCTTTCCACCCAGTGCTTAGATTGATCCAACCTTACTCTTGATTTTGCTGGACGAGCTCTTAAACCCCTCTGCTCATCACTCATATATGTCATGAAATTAGTTTTTTTGCTGCAGCAGCAGTACAGTGCAAAAGTCTTTGGCATCCCAGCTATATAGACATGCCCAAGATTTTTGCACAGTACTGTACTTATTGGAATGCAGTTATTGGAATGGCAATCATTCTCTGTAATACCATGAGTGAACATACTTACTTAATTGCAATTGGTGTGTTTCGCCAGTTCCCATAATTCTGATAAAATAATCTTTCATTTTGTACTTGTGTTATAGTAACTACAGTGAAGCAACATCCTTTACCTCATAGAATTCACTGGCATGAAATAGAGCTGGCAAACATTGTCAGTGATATCTGAAAGTCATGTAAAACCCATAACCAGCTTTTGCTGCTTATCATCATTCATATCTCACTCTGTCTCATACATTTTGTTGAGTTTTGTGCCAGGGCAGATGATTGCTTCGATTAACTCTTGGAAGGAGTACTATGGCACTTGGCAGCTTTAAATATCACAAAATAGAGCCAGGGCCCTTGATATATCCATCACACCATGTGCTTTGATGCCAGATAAACCACAAAAGTCCAGGTTTCAAACCCTGCTCTGTGCTAAGTTAGCAGCTCTCAATTAGTACAATAGTAATTAATTGACAGTGGAGTTGATGCATTAAACCAGATTGAGGGGGAGAACAACATGGTGCTTTTGGTTTTGCACTCTACAACAATCCCTAGGGTATGAACAGCAAATGAATAATTAAGACGGAAAACAATGATTGGCTTCCCATAGTATATTAATCAGAAATTCATTCTTCATGAGTTCTCGGATTAATCCACATGTGGCATATAATGTAGCTGCACTCTACACTGCAAAAACCTAATAAAGTGGTCACAGGATGGAAATCTGGTGTGGTCTTCTGCTGTCCTGGGATTAACACTAGGTGTCAAACCACCTCAAGGTTTGACATGGTGTGCGTTCAGAAATGTTCCTCTGCACACCACTGTTGTAATGCTTAGTTATTTGAGTTACTGTCGCTTTCATGTCAGCTTGAACCCATCTGGCAATTTCCTCTGACCTCTCTCATTAACAAGGTATATATGGCCATAGAACTGCTGCTCACTGGATTTTTTTTTGTTCCTTGCACTATTACAAACTCTGGGGACTGTTGAGCATGGAAATTCCAGGAGATCAGCAGTTTCTGAGCTACTCGCACCTTCCCATCTGGCACCAACAATCATTCCACTGTCAAAGTCTTTTACATCATATTTCTTCCCCATTCTGATGTTTGGTCTGAACAACAACTGAACCCTTTGACCATGTCTGCATGCTTACACATGATTGGCTGATTAGATATTTACACTGACGATCAGGAGTATAGGTACACCTAATGAAGTGGCCACTGAGTGTATATTGCAAGACTAGGCAGAGTAGGAGTAGGCAAATTGGGAATCCTCTGAAGCTATGCTTCCCATAAGCTGGCAACTGGGGTTGAGTAACAGGGAGCATGATGCCAACTCAAGGATGTCACCAGGAAGAAATCCATGCTTTTGCAAGAGAATCAGCTCCATCAGGAGTGTGGAAGAGTGGAAAAAGCACAAAAAATGTCACATTCCACATTTGTAGGATTGGGAAAGATGAGTTGGGTGGTGGTGTCCTGCATCTGTGGGCATAAACTCCAAATGTTGTGTTAACTTCACTGTTCCTGGAGAAGGGATGTTCAACCAGAAGTGGTACACTTTTAGTTAGGGGTATATATAGTGCCAGCTTTACAGTACCAGTGACCCGAGTTCAATTCCCACTACTGTCTGTAAGGTGTTTGTATGTTCTCCCCGTTACTGTGTGGGTATCCTCTGGGTACTCCGGTTGCCTCCCACAGTCCAAACAGGTACTGGTTGGTAGGTTCATTGGTCTTTATAAATTGTCCTGTGATTAGGCTAGGATTAAATCAGGGGTTGCTATGCAGCACGGCTCAAAGGGCTAGAAGGGCCTTTCCACACTGTTGCTCAATTAGTTAATCAAAGGAAGACCAGAAACTGGATAAATTTTAAAAAATGACAATGACTTGGAATAAGAGATAGTTTGACTACAAACTATTACAGTTCCATTTAATGGGAAGATGAACAATTAACATTAGAGCAATAGGGGTTAAAATGTAATTAAAAAGTAAGCTTCTGATGAATAAGGATCTCAGAATTCAGGGAGTTCAGGGAATTATTATTATTTCCTTTTTTTCTTTCTTTTTGCATTTGCACTGTTTGTGGTCTTTTGCACATTGGTTGTCTGCCCTATTGGTGCGGTCTTTCATTGATTCTATTGCAGCTATTGGATTTATTGAGTATGCCTGCAAGAAAATGAACCTCAGGGTTGTATATCATGACATATACGTACTTTGATAATAAACTTATTTTGAACTTTGAACTCCTTAGCAATTTTCACATCATTTATATTCTCTATTCCCTAATCCTCACCCCACTTTTCCCACTCACTTCCATGAGGTATCTTCTTCCTTGTTGAAAACTAATCCAAAGTACTCAGTATATATTCCTACCATGCCCTCCAGTACAATACATAAATCACCTTCTTGTTCCTAATCAACCTCATTTCTCTTCCTACTACCTACAGTAGTTACCATTTACATGCTTATAGAATATCCAGGAGTTCTTGATGGTTAACTGCGAGTACATTCTTATATCTCCCCATTGCCTGCTTCGATTTTCTTGTCACCTTCTCTTGCTATCAGCTTCTCTTCATTCAGCCTAGATTTCATAAATGGCTCACCTGAGGGAAGTCATACATTCCCTTTGTTCATTATAATCTACAGGTCATGGGTTTAAAATTATAGCAATTCAGCTAGAGGGAAAATAAAGATTTTTATTCACGCAGCTGGTCTGGAACACATTATTTGAGAGAATTATGGAAGCCTTTCAAAAGGCAATTCTCCGTCTACTTGAAGACCCGCAATTTGCAGGTTTGTAGGGAAGAAGCTGGAGTGAGGACTAGATTGAGCAACTCTTTCAAATTGCTGTCACAGGAATGAGAGATTGAATGCCATCCTTCTGCTTAGTCAGATTCTAAAATAGAAATCCTTTCTATTTTGCTCTTTATTGGAGTACTGTATTGCATGTTTTAGTCTTCTCCTTCGAGGTCGTACTTTAGGAGAGTGAATCACTTTTCCGTTATAAAACACTTAGCTGATTTTAATGGAATGAACATCTGGTGGGTTCTGTAATGACGAGGCAATCTGTACAGCCCAGGCAATAAATACAAATATTTACGCAGGTTTCCACAGCGTCCATGAGTTTGCTACCAGGTAGGCTGATTTCTGTAGCCAATGGGTGGTGAATCTGTGGAATTCATTGCCACAAATGACTGTGGAGGCCAAATCCTTGGGTAGATTTAAAGTGGAGGTTGATAGATTCTTAATCAATCAGGGTGTCAAAGGTCATGGGGAGAAGGCTGGAGAATGGGGCTGACAGAGATAATAAATCAGCCATGGTGGAATGGCAGAGCAGAATTGATGGACTGAATGGCCAACTTCTGCTCCTATGTCTTATGGTATTATAGATGTGTTTCTTTAGTGAAACAGGAATTTTCCTGTCTAGAGGTCAGATATATGCTGCTTGGTGACTTTAAGGTAGATAGGGTAATACAATACTACTGAAGTTTCACTGTACAACCTAAACTGTGTATTTCCCAGAAGTCATGATCAAATAAGCACACATGCCAGATTACAATGCTTCTGTTGTTAAAGCCCACGAGAAGAATATTTAATTGAAAACTGCAGTTACTCAGTGTTACTCAACACTAAAACGACAAAACAGTATTTCAAGATTGGATCTTATTGATTGTAAAGTTCTAACTGTAAAAGGTCTAAAACTCTACTGCTTTATTAAAGGATGTGAACATGGGTTCAATCCAAATGAAATCATGGTTCAAGGGCCAGTGTAACCTGGGTTTGTAACTGGCAAGATAAAGCGAAACAGATGGAATAAAGGTACAGAGAATTCCTTGGGCTTACAGAAAATAGATAGATAGATAGATAGATAGATACTTTATTCATCCCCATGGGGAAATTCAACTTTTTTTCCAATGTCCCATACACTTGTTGTAGCAAAAACTCATTACATACAATACTTAACTCAGTAATAATATGATATGCATCTAAATCACTAACTCAAAAAGCATTAATAATAGCTTTAAAAAAAGTTCTTAAGTCCTGGCAGTTGAATTGTAAAGCCTAATGGCATTGGGGAGTATTGACCTCTTCATCCTGTCTGAGGAGCATTGCATCGACAGTAACCTGTCGCTGAAACTGCTTCTCTGTCTCTGGATGGTGCTATGTAGAGGATGTTCAGGGTTTTCCATAATTGACCGTAGCCTACTCAGCGCCCTTCGCTCAGCTACCGATGTTAAACTCTCCAGTACTTTGCCCATGACAGAGCCCGCCTTCCTTATCAGCTTATTAAGACGTGAGGCGTCCTTCTTCTTAATGCTTCCTCCCCAACACGCCACCACAAAGAAGAGGGCGCTCTCAACAACTGACCTATAGAAACAGGAGAGCTTCAAAAATGAAAGTGGCCAATCTTTTATCTTAGTTCTACTCTCTTGTACAAGCCCCATATCTCTTGTTTACCTTAACATTTAAAGTCTATTGATCTCTATCTTGTATATACCTAGTAACTAAGGGACCAAGGCACTCTTCTGTAGATAGCATTTGAGATCCTCTCCCCTTTGGGTGGAAAATCTATTACATCAATACCATGCCTTCCAGTTCTAGTCACCTAAACTAAGAGAAGCTTTTTCTCTGTAAATACCAATACCCATCATCTGTGGGGTTTGGGACACAAATATCAAACAATGCTTAGGTTCATTGTATCTGATGCCAAGAAAGTATTTGCAATAAGAATGAACCCAACTTACTTACCATACCGAAACTGGTATTTGAATGTGCTTCATCGCCATTACTCTCATTGGTCTTTTCAAAGTGAATTTATTATCAAAGTACAAGTATGTCATTACTGAGAAACACTTTTTGCAGGCAATCACAGTAAGTACAGGAGACACAATGGAATCAATGAAAGGCTGCACCCAACAGGACAGATAACAACTAATGTGTAAAAAAAACAAACATCTGCAAATGTAAAATGAAAGGAAAAGTAAAAAAACTAATAATAATGATAATAAATAAATAAATAAGCAATAGATATTGAGAACATGAGATGAAGAGCTTTTGAAAGTGAGTCCATAGGTTGTGGGAACATTTCATTGATGGGTCAAGTGAGATTGAGTGAAGTAATCCTCTTTGGTTCAAGAGCCTGATGGTTGAGGGGTAATAACTGTTCCCCAGCCTGGTGGAATGGGACGTGAGGCTCCTGTAACTTTCTGATGGCAGCAGCAAGAAGAGAGCATGGCATGGGTGGTGGTGTCCTTGATGATGGGTGCTGCTTTCCTGTGACAGTGCTCCATGTCGGTGTGCTCAATGGGATTTGTCTGTAATGGAATGCAATTTGCAAGCAACAAATTGCCAAAATTGCAGAAATAAAATTACATCCATTACTTATTAGCTGTGCAAAATAAGATTTCATTAACCAGCTCTCCATTTTTAAGAAGCTGGTTGATTCATGCACTAATTACCTAATGAGGTCATTGCAGGCTTGGATTTACCATCGTAAGAATCCTTTCCATGTCGAGATTTATAACCCTGCTTTGCCTTTAAAAGAAAGGAACAATTGAAACTGTGTAAATTCTCTCCTGAATGTTGTTCTTAGAGACTTTCATATCTTTTTTTTGTGTTTTTAATCACTCTCTTGACCCAACCTTGCTCTCTATTATTATTGTTTCTTAACCTGGATTGACTCTAATTCATCCAGCTTCATTTTCCATTGTTCCTGTGTTTTGTCTCAATTCCTAAATTTCACCGAAGTAAAGTGCAGCTCAATTTGTTCCTAGTTGTTCCAATATCTACTTGAAATCCCAGTGATATTTGATAATTAAAAAGACTGGAAGTTGAGGGAGATAAACCTAGCTATCAGGACACATTGAGAGATGTTTGCACCAGCAGATTATAGCCATTTTCTGTAGTGTTTAGTCCCTGCCACTCACTCAGTGTTCAATGGACCTTTCGATAAAGTTAATTCTCTAATAAGGTTAAAACTGTAAATGCTGGAAGTGGTAAGCAGGTCATTGGCCTGGAACATGAATGCTGTCTGCACTTCCACAACCGCTGCCCGGACTGCTGACACTTCCAATATTTTCTTCTTTACTTCAGCTTTTCAAGCTTTGGAATATTTTGCCTTTGGCTATGATTGATAACAGGAAAAATGGATGGAGGTGGCAAAGCCTCCATGGACAGCACAGTAATATAGCGGTTAGCCTAACGACGTTAGAACGCCAGAGACCTGAGTTCATTTCTGTCGCTGTCTGTAAGGAGTTTGTCTATTCTCCCCATGACTGTGTGGGTTTCCACCCCATGCTCTGGTCTCCTCCCACATTCCAAAGTTCTAGGTTAATTGGTCACCTGTATGTAATGGGGCAGCATGAATTAGGCTGAAAGGGTCTGTTACCGTGCTGAATCTCTAAACCACAAAAGAATAATAATATAAAAGGAGGTGCATGGCCTCCATTCAAATGTTGTTGTACAAGAGCCTTTAGGAGCATTTAAAAATATTTCCTTTGCAAATTGATCAAAAATTGGAAACGTTTTACTTTTGATGTAGTTACTACTCTCGGCTTGCTGCTTTAAGTTCTAACCATGATATGATCCCAATCTTACAAAATGTCATCTGAGAATATTGTTCTTTCATCAGTAATATATTAAATCATATAGTTTAATTATGAAGAAAACAGAGCAGTGCCTGTACTTCCTTAGGAGATTCAGCATGGCATCTAAAATTTTGACAAACCTCTATAGATGTACAATGGAGAGTATATTAACTGGCTGGATCACAGCCTGGTATGGAAACACCAAAGCTCTTGAATGAAAATTCCTACAAAAAATACTGGATCCAGCCCAGTCCATCATGGGTAAGCCTTCCCAACCATTGGGTATATCCACAGGAAATGCTGTTGCAGGAAAGCAGCATCCATCATTAGGGACTCCCACCACCCAAGACATGCTCTCTTCTCGCTGTTGCCATCAGGAAGAAGGTACAGGAGATTGAGGACTCACAACACCAGGTTCAGAAACAGTTATTAGCCCTCAACCATAATGTTCTTGAACCAAAGGGGATGACTTCACTCAACTTCATTTGCCCCCATTATTGAAATGTTCCCACAACCAATGAACTCACTTTCAAGGACTCTTCATCTCATGGTCTCAATGTTTATTGCTTATTTATTTATTATTATTATTTCTTCTTTTTGTATTTGCACAGTTTGTTGTCTTTTGCACTCCCAAGTTGAACGCCCAAGTTGAGTGGTCTTTCATTGATTCTGTTATGGTTATTATTCCATACACTTATTGAGTATGTCCATAAGAAAATGAATCTCAAGGTTGTATATGGTGACATATATGTACTCTGACAATAACATTTACTTTGATCTTTGAATATGTATAGTACCAGTAGCAGAGATCTCAGCTGCTTGCTTTTTAAATCATTTTTATCCAAAACTATTCAAAGACAGAAATAAAACACAATTGCTCTGGCAGTAAACGAAACATGTCCTGTTCTTCTGTTTTAGAGTGCACTCATTAAATAAATGTTCCAGGGGAGAATCAGGTATCAGCTACACGGATATTTGAGCATGCCAAGTCCACCATATGTTGGCAACATTTGAATGTATTTTCCATCATTATTAAGCTTCAGGCCAAATGCTTACTGGGGTGCTAAATCTTGACTGATAACGCGTAGTATTTAGAAGCATCATCATATTGAAACATTAGGCTCTATCTAGTCAGTTACTGTCCTCAGGCTCTCATTTGCTTTTACGTATTATCCACAACATAAAGAGGAGGCTGTAAACGCTCAGCTCCTGCCCACTCCTTTCTCATTTCCTGGTTTCACAAGCAAGTGAACACCTCTCTCATAGAAATCCAAATGTCAAAATCTTCTGTATCAGATTTCACTCTGACCACTTTTTATTGTGAATCCCTTTGTTGGTTGCTGTGACTAATAGGCTCTTTTAAGCTCACATTATTTGGACATGCTCAGGTTAACTGAGTAATGAATGGTTAGATTGGGAAGTATCACAACACTAGCCTGTTGGAGCACTTGCATGTCCAGTGTAGGCAGGTGATTGCTTTCCAATACAGTGACGTGATTTAACTGGAAGTTAGTTCAGAACTAGGTGAATTATCCAACACTGTGTTTTAGAATCGAGATGGCAGAGTCCAAGCCCCAGAGTGTATTGAGGGGACTGAACCCAATGTTTGGACGATGATTTAGACACTGGGCCATGTTGAGATGGTCAAGGCATTGGGGCCCAAGGCGAGGGATGAGCTGGTTCACCCCACTACTCAGCTCTGCGCTGAACTAAGGGTCAGTGGACAGACTCTCTTTGTGCACTTCAGTTCAGAACACTATTTGCTTGTGTCTGTTGTTTGCATGTTTTTTTTTTAGATTTCTCTGCACATTGGGTGTTTGACAGTCTTTATTTTAATGGGTTCTTTTGGGTTTCTTTGTTTTGTGGCTGCCTGTTAGGAGACAAATCCCAAGGTTGTATAATATATACACATTCTGATAATAAAAGTACACACTCTGTACTTTGAAACTTTGAACTTTGAACCACACCTATTTTGATAATTAATTGTTTTGTTGGTTTTGGCATATTTTAGCTAAAAGCAGTGAGTGATTTCCAACTAGTGACAGTGTTGGAGAGGTTAAAAATGGAATGATACATTGTTTGGTGTCAATCTCCTAATCTGGTACAAATAAAAAGATCCGTTTTTGATTACGTGGCTAATTTAGGCAAGGAACTAGATATTGCAGTGGTGTGAGGTGTAGCAGGAAAGACATAACTCTGGGTCTTGTTGGGTACTGTAAACTTAATGAACATGGCAGCATCGGGTTTGCCATCTATTACAAGATTGTTTGAAGTACAAAGTGTCACAGCATTCGTTTTTTTGTCCCTGATTGATTCTCAGCCTGGATGTCAGACTAATTGGCAGACTTGGCTTCCATTGGGAAAGAGAAAGTTCCAGAAAAAATATGCCAGATCATATTGGTCTGATCCCTGACCCTGTGGGAGCAAAGTGTTCCCAAAATTGTGTTAGGCTGATCCTTGCCCCCAGAGGTCAGATAGTTTAGAACCAGGGCAGAGGTGGGGACTTTCTCTGGAAATCTGAAGGTAAGGGAGCTTTGGCAATGGATCAAGATCTTCATTCCTCTGGGCACAAAATGCTGAGAAATAATTTTTTCTCTATCACCATTTATGTCTTGGTGTTGTTGCTGGGGTTCCCGAAAGCTAACTCATAACTCAGAAGATTAGTGGGAGTTGGCAGGGTGTGGGGTCAATGTATGTGTTTCTGGAGTTAGTTAAGGCCAGATTCCTAATGTGCTCCAATACTCTCCCCATTTAGCCCAACCCATCTTAACACAAATCCTCCAAGAGTACCACCACCTTATAGAGTTTGAAGGCTTGCTTGCCTCAATGATCCAGAGAACTATGTTGGCTGGAGTCAGGGCCTTGTGCTTTAGCTTTTGGTAGGGTCACCATGTCAAACAGGTCAAAGGGTAGAGGCCAGACTAGGAGTGGTGCACTGGTCCTCCAGGTTCGGGGGGGGGGGGGTGTTCAACTCAGGACTAACAATCCTGACTGGTCAAAAAAACAATTGTTATGGAAACAGCAATGAAGAATTCTTCTATACGGACAGAGATGGAGGATCTTCCTTGCTGCCCTAAATGCCTGTGGTGTAATGGGCAGTAAGTAAGTACATTAGCATAATCCTTTGTGCTCGCCCGTATCTTATGGTCCTATGATCTTACATTAAAATGAACCCCCAGCGTGGTCTCAGAGAGGCATTTAACCCCTAGAAGCACTGGCTGATGATCTGTGTTTTAATCTATCTATAAAATTACAAACCTATTAACTTTGCCTATAAATTAAAATATCTCTTATTTCAAACACTGTGCAGGTGCTCTAGCATTCAGATTGCTAATTATTTAAAATTTAAACCAAGTTTTAATCTACACTCAGTGGTCACTTTATTAGGTACACCTGTACATATGATCACTCATGCAAATACCTAGCCAGCCAATCATGTTTATAGCAACGCAATGGATAAAAGCACACAGGCAAGGTCAAGAAGTTCAGTTGTTGTTCAGACCAAACATCAGAATGGGGAAGAAATATGATCTAAATGACTTTGACCATGGAATGATCATTGGTATCAGGCGGGTTGGTTTCAGTAGTTGGCCTTATCAAGAACGATGACAAGACGGAGTAAAGAAAGGAAGAGGAGTGGCTGGTGGATTGGAGTGAGAAGAACAAGCTAAGCCTGAACGTGGGGAAGACAAAGGAAATCACTGTGGACTTCAGGAAGGTGCAGACGAACCATCCGCCTCTATGCATACATGGCTCCTCCTTTGAGAGAGTTAAGTGCACCAAGTTCCTGGGAGTTCACATCACGGAAGACCTCACCTGATCCCTTAATATCGCCTCCCTGAAGAAGAAGGCACGGCAGCATCTCCACTTCCTAAGAAGATTGAGGCGAAGAAGGCTCCCACCTCCCATCTCAGCTGCATTTTATGGAGCACCATTGAGAGCATCCTGACAAGTTGCATCTCCATCTGGTATGGGAGCAGCCGAGCACCAGACTTGAACTTCTACAAAGGACTCTGAGAACAACTGAGAGGATCATAGGGGTCTCTCTACCATCCATCGGGGACATTTATCTGGAGAGCTGCATACACAGGGCCCCTAGTATTATTAAGGATCTCTCCCATCCATCCAGCATCCTCTTTGACTTCCTACCACCAGGCAGGAGACTCTGACACATAAAAACAAGAATGGCCCGGATGATAGGCAATCTCTCCCCCAGGCCATTAGGCTTCTGAACTCCCAGCCGTGTGGTACTTGAAGTGTCACTGGTTAATCTGTTCCGTACTTTACCATATTTAATATTAATGCACTTTAATTTGTTATTTATGTGCGATTCATCTGTAGATTTTGTCCTTATCTTCATAAGTTATTGTGTGTTAGGCAAGTTATGTGCATTATACCCTGGTTTGAAGAAATATCTAATTTCTGTATACATTATATACTGTACATGTATGTAGTTAAATGACAATAAACTTGACTTGACTTGAGTATCTCAGAAACTGCTGATCTCTTGGGTTTTTCCATGTACACCAGTCTCTAAGGTTTACATAGAATAGTGTGGAAAAATAATAAACATCCAATGAGTGTCAGTTCAATGGGTGAAAATGCCTTGTTAATGAGAGAGGTCAGAGGAGAACGGCCAGACTGCTTCAAACTGACAGGAAGGCGACAGTAACTCTAATAACCACACATTACAACTGTGGTATGCAGAACATCTTTGAGTGCAAAACATGTTGAACTTTGAAATGGATGGCCTACAAGCAGCTGAAGATCACAGACATACACTCAGCGGCCACTTTATTAGGTACAGGAGGTTCTAAGTAGTGTGAATTATTTCCTAATAAGGTTGCCTGTTAATAATAACATGAGGGCTTAATGGCAGGTTTGCAGGTGGTGTCATATTCTCTGTGAGAATGATTTTGGTGATTTGTGGAATTGAGTGACTGCTTATTGCTGAGGATGGAGATAGCTGGATGAGTAATAAAAGACATCCAGCTACTGCACAGAGGTTTATTGTGGCCATTGGCTTTGCTTACGGCTAGGTGACTCTTAAAGTCATGTGTCACCAAGGAAATGTTGTTTACTGTATGAATAACACACAGCAAAATCAAGATGAGGACTGCAGATGCCACTAAATAGCTTGCAATTTCTCTTCAGCAAAATTGTTTCTGTCATTAAGTGACCCATTCCATCTGCAATTTCTGTAGGGAACGGAGAGCGAAATTGAAATGACATTTTTCACAAGCACACTTTTGGATCCAGGCTAGAAATTTAAGGTCCCTGATGAATGAACCACATCAAGCTTTAGTGCCACTTAGGAAAAATATTACTCCCTTACATAATAAAATCAGAAACCTCAATAAAACTCCAGCTGTTGGATAGTTGGAACAGAATACATTCAAAATTTCTAATGACTCAATTACTCTGAAGTTGTTAGGCAGTGGAGCACCTCCTCCTCTACTTCGATCACATAGAAATGGAATGGAAGGCACTGAATAACACAACAGGAACTACCACATCATAAAGAGGCTCCTTGCTTGGTAGAATTTGAGCAGCAACAGAAAAGGGCGATCACAGAATTGAGGACAATTACAAGAGTGGAGGACGGGTCTTTGGTGTCACCTCTGTAACCCTGATCCCAGAAACAGAATCAGGTTTAATATCACTGACATGTGTTGTGAAATTTGTTGTTGCAATACATATTAATAAAAACTCTAAATTACAAGAAGAAATATATACAGTATTGTGCAAAAATCAGTCACATATATATACGGAGCTTGGGTGCTTAAGACTTTTGCACAGTACTGTAGTAATTTTATATATTGCACTGTAATGCTGCCACGAAAAAAAAAATCACATGACATATGTGAGTGTTGATTCGTATGTGAGTGTTGATTCTGGTGAGCCAGTCAGTTATAATGATCTCTATTATGGACTGAGAGTGGGAAGGGGGCAGGGAGAGGGGAAATCATGCTGGAGAAATTGAGCGATGGAGGATGAGAGGCATTGATCGTGAGTCGGAGGCTTTTTCCCAGGGCTGAAATGGCTAGCATGAGAGGGCACAGTTTTAAGGTGCTTGGAAGTAGGTACAGAGAAGATGTCAGAGGTAAATGGAGAGTGGTGAGTGCATGGAATGGGCTGCTGGCGACGGTGGTAGAGGTGGATACTATAGGGTCTTTAAGAGACTCCAGGATACGTATATGGAGCTTAGAAAAATAGAGGGCTATGGGTAACCCTACGTAAGGACATGTTCAGCACAGCTTTGTGGGCCGAAGGTCCTGTATTGTGCTGTAGGTTTTCTATGTTTCTAAAAGGGCAAGGGAGAGAGGAACGAACAGGAAGAAGCACCAGAGAGACATTCTGTAATAATCAATAAACCAATTGTTTGGAATCAAATGACCTTGTCTGGTGTCTCAGGGCTGGGTGTGTCTGCACCTGCACAGTATTCCATCACCCCCGCCCCTGGCACTCCTTCTCTGCCACCTGTCCCATGCTCTTTCTGCAGCTTTCCACCCTCGTCACTCACAACACCCTTTGCTCTTAGACTCGCTCTCTGCTCCACATTGACAAGTACAGTACTGTGCAAAAAGTCTTGGCACCCTAGTTTTATATATATATATATATACCTAAGACTTTTGTACAGTACTGTATTAAAAAGAGAAAATTAAATTGTATAAGTAGTGCAAGAGGAGAGGGAAAAACTGTGAGGAAGTGTTCATGGATTCATTGTCCATTCAGAAATCTGATGGCCGAGTGGAAGACGCTGTTGCTGAAACATTGAGTGTGTGTCTTCAGGCTCCTGTACCTTCTCCTTGAGGGTAGCAATGAGAAGAGGGCATGTACTGAAGACGGTCGTTAATGAAGGATGCTGCCTTTTTGAGGCATCACCTTTTGAAGGTGTCCTTGATACTGGGGTGGCTAGTGCCCTTGATGAAGCTGACTGAGTTTACAACTTTCTGCATCTTTTTCCGATCCTGTGCAGATTCCAGATGGCGATGCAGCCAGTTAGAATGATCTCCAACGAACATCTGTACCTTAAGAGACCCTACGTTGGCTCAGCAGCCAGGTAAAACCACAACATATACCTCTGTCGTAAAAAAGCTGTGATAATTGATAGCAAACCCAAAATACTGCTTTTAGTAGGCTGAGCAACATCAACTAAGAGCAAAACACCAGTAAAACAAAGGTAGGTGGGGGGAGGCAGACATTAATTCATGTCACTTTGCTGTTGAGTGTTGTACACTTTGGTTTATTTTGTGAATGTTAGTTCCTAGTTATTTGTCAGTCCTTCCTTCACAATCAAATTTCGCTTGGCATTTGTAAAAATGAGTGTTGTTAACCTGAAATCTTCATTGAAGATGTTTCAGATGCTGGGGAAACTGTTTTGGTAAGCAGAATCGTTTGAATGAGCCCAGGCTGATATTTGACCTGGAAATGATCACCACTCCAATCTAAAGTGTTTAACAAAGGCTTTTATATGTCATTTGTGTCCTAAAAATGTACAAATATTCTAATTTCTAAGTATATGCAATGTGACTGCGACATCATCTTGAAATAAAATTCTCACTGTAGTAACGTTGACATCACATGCCATCTCATTCTGCAACGATCACTGGTTCTGTGGTGGCAAGCTCCGGTGAGGGATGGGAAACATTCACATAATATGCTCACAACTAAACATTATACCTGCAGCTATTTCCAGACACAAATAGAGCATACGTGCAAATTACAAATTCATCCGTAAGACTTGGACACGTCTGGAAAATTCCTGTCTTTGTTCAGTAGAGTAGGGACAAAATGCTGTTTATCGTCACTTCCGCTTTTTTCCTGAGACCCATCTGAAAAAGTGCACTTAGAAAAAAACTGAAATTGACGGAAAGATTTAGCAGGTTAATCTTCATCTGTAGCTATAGCTCAATGATTCTATTTAATATCAGAGAGTGTATACTGTATACAACCTGAACTCCCTACTCAGCGCAGAAATCCATGAAACAGAAGAAAAAAAACCCAAAGAATGAATGACAGAAAATCATTAGAACCCCAAAGCTCCCTCTTCTCCCTCACACACGTAGCAACAAAGCATCGCCCCTCCCCTTCCCCACCTTGCTCTGACAAAAGCATCGGTCCCCCCACCACCCACCATACAAGCAATAGCAATGCCCCCAGAGACCATGATCTAGAGTCCATCACTTCCCAACACTTCGACATCTCAAATAGGCTCTCTCTTTCTCCATGAGAGAGAGAGAGACATTGCTCCTGCAAAAAACGAAAGGGGGAGACCAACAGGTCACTCTTTCGATGTTACAATCTGCAGCGTCGCTTATTCAAGTTCCCCCGACTCGAGGGCCTTCTTTCGACAGCGGTGTATGCTGCGGGTCTTGGTGTTAGAATCTCCCGTGATGCTTCGATCGGTGACATCTGCGAGGAATGAAGTCGTCAACAGGGCTGCACCCTGAAGGTGCTCGGCTTCCAAGCCATACCTGGAGATCCTGAAACGCAGGTTGCTCGGCGAGTTCCAAGAGGGAGGGCCCACTGCAGTGTGAGTGCAGCTGTAGATCATGGACTCTGACAGGACCTTGGAAAAGGGAAAAGAGACATTAGAAGAGAAGAAATTAAACTATTTTGAGGACGAACTGGAGAAGTCTCCCAGGTCTGTAAAAACAGAGAAGCAGAGTGAACATTTTTCAGGTTAATCACTGTTTATTGGAAGCCTCTCATCTCTTCATATAGCGGTATTTTGAATAAGGCAATGTATTACTTAGAAGGTCAAATAGCAAGACTAAAAGGATTAACATCCAAAACCCTTCATGGTCTGGTATGGAAACAGCAATGCCTTTGAACGGAAAATCCTACAAAAGGTAATGGATTCAGCTGAATACACCCCAGGTAAAAACCCTATCAACTATTGAGCACATCTACATGAAATGCTGTCATTGGAAAGCAGCAGCCATCATCAGAGATCCCTATCACCCAGGTCATGCTCTATTCTCAATGCTGCCATCGGGACTCGCATCACCAGGTTCAAAAACAGTTACAACCCTTTAATCATCAGGTCTTGAATGGTAGAGGTAACTACACTCATTTGCTCCATCATTGAAATATTCCCACCGCCAATGATTTCACATTAAGGACTCTTTATCTCATTATCTCATGTTCTCATTATTTATTACTAGTTATTTATTGCCCAGTTTGTTGCCTTCTGCACTCTGGTTAATCTTTCATTGACCCTGTTATTGTTGCTATTCTATAGATCTATAGATTTACTGAATATGCTCACAGGACAATAAGTCTCAGGGTTATATATGGTGACATACTGTATATGTACTTTTATAATAAAATTCACTTTGAATTTTGAATAGGTCTCCACCTGAAATGTTAATATCTTTCTACAAATGCTTTAATCATGTAAATATATATTCTGCAAAAAATCTCCCCCCTGTAACCTATCCAGTTTGTGTTACAACACATGAGGATACACGATTGTGCAAGTGTACATGCAATATAAACATGTGCAGGGTGAATTCTGGGTTTGGAAGAGGAAAAAGATTCTGTCCTCTTTTTTAAGGGAGTAGTTAGTGTAGCGTAGACTCTGAAGGGAATCTGTTTTAACTCTGCAATAGATCTGCAGCTTCAGTTTCCAGCAAGATTTTTACTGCAAGGAAAATGTTCTCAAACATAATTTAATTCCTGTTGTTTTAAATAGGCAGTAATTATTTGCAAATGTATTAGACTAACAAGATATACACATAACCTTACTGAATTCAGTTAAAGTATGTCGGGATAAAGCCTGCTAACAAAAAATGCTGAATGCCCTTTTGCTCGATGGAATTGTTTATTTTTCCTATTTAGAGATACAGTGTAGAATAGACTCTTTCAGCTTCGAGCCGCACCACCCAGAAACTCCTGATTAACCCTTGCCTAATCACAGGACAATTTACAATGACCAATTAACATTTTTGGGCTGTGGGAGGACTCGGAGAAAACCCACATATTCCACGGGGAAGACATAAAGACTCCTTACAGAGGACGCTGAGATTGAACTCCGAACTCTGACCCCTCCAGGTGAAATAGCATCCTGCTGTGTGACTGTAGTGCCCCAGTAAGGAGTCACCTGTAGATCACCGCCACTTTTACTAATAATTTAAATGATAAAAAAGTGAACAATACTTTTGAACTTTTATTTCCCCTGCCCTGAAGTTCCATGACAGCTGTCTTAAGAACCTGCATGCCTCTCTCTTAGCGTGAAGCACACTGAAACCTGACACAGCGTGCAACCCAGTGTATGCCAGTCTGAGTGGGTGTGAGCAACTCCAGTCAATTGTTCCATGCTGATTGCTTTTAATTACAGTTTCAGTCCCTACTTTTCAGGCATTTTATTCTAACAGGTGCAGGCACATTTAAAGGAAGGTAATCAATAACAAGGGTCAAAGTAGAACTTCAATGCATGACGCACTAGATTAAAATGCAGAATGACCTTTCGGTGAAAGGATCAAAAGTTCCTTCATGTGCATTGTATGAGCAAGTTTATAAAGGTATTGTTAGGGCTGAAGAACTATAATTATGAGAGTCTGGCTGGGGTTATTTCCTTTGGCCATTGGGGTGGGCGTTTAAACTGATTGGATTCATTTCAAGATCGGCTTGGCAACAGAGGACAGTTGTTGGTGATGGAGGGGTGTTATTCTGACAGGAGATCGGTGATCAGTGATGTTCTAGAAGGATCAGTACTGGCACCACTGTTTGCGAAATACTCAGAAGATTTGGATGAAGAAATAGATGAGCTGATTAGTTAATAGGCTGATGACACAATAATTGATGGAGATGTGGATAGTCAGGAATGTTACTGAAAGATTCGGTAGGATATATAGTATTGTGTGTGTATATAGCTGGGGTGCATTGCACTATACTGCTGGTGACTCAGGGTTGGGCTGGGTGTGTCTGCAAAAGCGCCAACCTCTGCTGGGAACAAAAGATATAGGGAATGGCAAGGGTCGAGCATTGTGGGAAGGGTGTGGGACAGGTGGCAGAGAAGGATTGCCAGGGACGGGGTTGCTGGGGGGAGGTGGTGGGGTGGTTGCAGACACAAGCAGCCCCGAGACACCAGGATCAGAATCAGAATCATCTGATTCCAAAAAATTAGTTTATTGATCATTACAGATCATTACATTACTGGTGCTTTCTGCTTCCTCCCTCTCCCATCCCCATTTCCCAACCATGATTCCCCTCTCCCTACCCCCTTCCCACTCTCAGTCCACAAATGAGACCCATATCAGAATCAGGTTTATCATCACTCACATATGCCATGAAATTTGTTTTGTTTTGTGACAGCAGTACAGTGCAATGCATAAAATTACTATAGTACTGAGCAAAAGTTAAATATATGTGCCTAAGACTTTTGCACAGTATGGTATATTTAAATTAAGTTGTAGAGAATTAGAAGAGAGTTGTTAACAAGAATAAACTACGGTACTCAATGGATTCACTGACTGAAAGGACAATGGAGACAAAGCTTTTATCAATTTACAGAGTTTTTGGATGCGTTCTTTTACAAACTAATCAGAGCTGGGAAGGAGGATTAATTTTTGGCTGACATGGACAAGATGGGCCAAATGAGCACCCTTGCAGACAATTTATGTGATTTTCAGATACCTTGTTCTGATCTGCTGAATAGTCAGATACTCAGGGGTGGATAATCCTAAATTTTGGCAGCATCTCCAAACTGAATGTCAGAAATGTTTAAGAACTATTACGGTCTGCCACACTTTCACAGCAGACAAATTTCCTCTCCTTTGCCAGCTGCCAGAAGTTCCTCAGGGTAGAGGACTTCTTCACAGTGGAAATTGAGTTGTCTGGACGGTGCTGCTGGAAAATGACATTCTTGGAGAATTAGGGCCGAGTCAATACAGGTGTAGCTAAACTCTTGGTAACAATCACAACAGAGGGCTTGATCCAATATGATCTAGTCCATAGTATATAGAAATGTATTGTACTGCAAAACTTTCTAAAGTTGTCAGTTGCAATCATTGTTAGTGCATGTATTGAAAACCGCTTAACTTTCCCACTGGTGTTTCCCGTAAATCCATTATTAATTCTCTCTACAGATAGCCTTTTAAAAGTGGTAGTTCTATCAATGTGAAGAGCTAATTTCTGAAATATTTAGGTAAATCATCAAAATTCAAAGTACCTTTATTATCGAAGTATTTTTTCATTATACAATCTTGAGATTTGTCTCCTTACAGGCAGCCACGAAACAAAGAAACCGAACAGAACCCATTTAAAAAAGACTTTTGAACACCCAGGGTGCAGAGAGAGAAAAAAAATTATGTGAACAATAAACGCAAACAAATAGCATTCTGAACTGAAGTCCACAGAGAGTCCGTCCGGAGACCCTTCATTCGGTGCAGAGCCGAGCAGACCTCGCAGAGCAATGAGATGAACCAGCCTGTCCCTCGCCTCGGGTTCCGACACCCTGACCTTTTCAATCTGGCCCAGCACCTAAATCTCCGTCCAAACATCGGGTTCCGTTGCTTTGATACACTCTGGGACCTCAATCCCGCCACCTCGATTTGATCTGTTCCTAACCTTTCCAATTCATCCTGGCACTTCATCAATGTGACACTTTTCTACCCATTTGTGCCGCCTCACTTTAGCAAGTCACACACAATCAGAAAAGGAGAGGCAGCAAAACCTCTGCCACAATTATACTCAACGCTGGTGCCTCACATGCCTCTGTCCTCATCCCTAATTTATTCCCAGTACGACCATATTCTGCTGTACTTCCACTCACAAGTTTGCAGATAACATCATCGCATTCAGCCAATTCTCAAATGACAATGAATCAGACTACAGGAAGGAGATAAAATCTGGTGGCGTTGGTGTCATGACAATCACCTCTCCCTCAGTGTCAGCAAAACAAGAGAGCTTGTCATCGACAAACAAGAGAAAATATTCAGATGCTGGAAGTCTGAGCACCAGAGAAATTTGTGAAACAAATCTGGCCCAGCACCTAAATCTCTGTCCAAACATCGGGTTCCGTTGCTTTGACACACTCTGGGACCTCAATCCCACCACCTCGATTTGATCTGTTCCTGGCCTTGTGAGGCACAAGTGTGTCACTAATTTGTGAAATACACAAATTGCTGAAGGAACTCAGCAGGCCAGGCAGCATCTAGGAAAAGAGTACACTCGACATTTCGGGTCGAAACCCTTTGGCAGGGCTGGAGAAAAAAGCTAGGGAGTAGATTTAAAAGGTGGGGGGAGGAGAAAAATAAATACAAGGTGAAACCCGGAGGGGGAAAGAAGATGAAGTAAAGAGCTAGGAAGTTGATTGGTGAAAGAGACAGAAGGCCATGGAAGAAAGAAGAGGGGTGGGGGGAGGGAGGAACAGCAGAGAGAGGCATTGGGTGAGCAAGGAGATAAGGCGAGAGAGGGAAAGGAGATGGGAAATAGTGAAGGGGGGGGGAGTTCTCCTCTGTATTCCTTGCACATTCTTTTTGGCATTTGGTGGGTGACTGTTTCAATGTTCAAAGTTCAAAGTACATTAATTATCAAAGTTTATGTATATATTTGGGCAGGTGGGGCTTGTCGGACTTGCATGGCAGTCCGCCCAGGAGAAGGAAAACTCTGGTTTGAAACCTCCGCTGCCTTGCGGCCATACCCACCCATGGGAAAGGCTTCGGGAGTAAACCCCGAGGAAGAAATCCGGAGCCAGGGTCCCTAAGGCAGTTTGATGTTTACAACTGCACTCTGGCAACCTCTTCAACGACGCTGGTGCCAAGCTGTATTGGCGCTTGCCCTTCCCTTGGACTACATCAGTGACGTGGAGAGGGGGAGCCCGTGGCATGGGCAACAGCCGGTTCTTCAAATCTTCCCTCCCAGGCTTGCGCCCTGGAGAGGACACAGTCCACCAGTGGCACAAACCCATCATCCCCTGGGATCGACGGCTGCCTGCTAAACATTGTACACCCTTGCGTTTCGTCTCCTTACAGGCAGCCACAAAACAAAGAAACCCAATAGAACCCATTAAAATAAGACTGTCAAACGCCCAATGTGCAGAGAGAAAAAAAACTACCTGTAGGATAGATTCTGCTGTAGGTCATGACTTGACCTTCCCACTTCAAGTGAGCGTTTTGCAGTAATTTCAATAACAAGCAGGGAGTTTTTGTATGTTGGTCTACTTGCCCAAACAAGTGAATGTTACAGTTGGAAAGAAGCACTTTATGTTTCTTACATCAGTCAAGTGCTTCTTCAGGAAATTTTTAACATAAATTTACTTATCCATAGCAAACCTGTGCAAAATATTCCCCAAAGACTTTGAGACAAAACAAAAAGATAAATGCTTTGCAGATGAGAACATTGTCTGCAAGGGAACTCTAGTCATTGAAGAGACATAGAGCTGTAAAAATAAACTGAGAAGGAGAGAAAGGCAAAATTTGCAATACTATATAAAGCATTAAGACTATTGATCCATTGTTTACAGAACGAGAAAACCATTCTCACAGGTTTCTTTCTCTCAATATCTTCTCAAAACTTTTCATGTTCTCAGGGCTTCTCCCGAGAGACACACGTGAAATTATTTTTAGGTGAACTCGAGACACCTCCTCTATATTCAACTTTGTATCATTTTAGAGAAATGTCACAAAGCAGAAACTGAATTGTCAAATTCAAAGTAATTGTTTTTGAGTTGTGAAGTGGACTGGAACGTTGGAAACATCTGAGTCAGTTTTTATAGCAGGGACGGCAAACCTTTTTGACAGCATATTCTCAAAGTTTTGATATTCTTTTAAAAAATTCTCTGACATGCCATGATAAATTTGTGCAGACATTATCACTGATACTATCAATACTGAAGCATTTTAGGAAACCTGGTCAAAAATAGTTAAAAATCAACATATTATTTCTAAATGGCATTGTTATTCATACAGTACTGTGCAAAAGTCTTAAGCACATATATATAGCTAGGGTCCCTGAGACTTTATGTAGTAATTTTATGAATTGTACTGTACTGCTGTCATAAAAAAAACAAATTTCATGATATTTGAGTGATGATTCCAATTGGACTGAGAGTGGGAAGGGGGCCAGGGAGAGGGAATCGTGGTTGGGAAAAGTGGAAAAGAGAGGGGAGGGAGTGGGAAGCTCCAGAGAGACATTCTGTAATGATCAATAAACCAATTGTTTGGAATCAAATGACTTTGCCTGGTGTCTCAGGGATGGGTGTGTCTGCGCCTGAGCCGCCTCCCACTCCGGCACCCCTTCTCTGCCACCTGTCCCACACCCCTCCTGCGGCGTCCCACTTCCACCATTCCCAACATCCTTTGCTCCCGCTAGATTTATAAATTCACTCTCCGCACCACAAATACAGTACAGTGCAAAAGACTTGGGCACTCTAGCTGTACATATATGTACTTAAGACTTTTGCACAGTACTATATTATATAAGCAATGTAAATGTGAAATTATAAGCATTTTCATAAAGGACCAAGGAAAGGAAAATAAACAGACTTTACTCTCAATGAGACTTGTTGCTGCACTAACTATGGCAAATGTTTTATATTTGGCTTGTTTTTAGTTGTTCTGACAACTAAGCACATAGCACCAGATTCATCACCAAGTTTGCTGTTATAACTAGACTCCAAGTTCACCATTGAAAATAATGATTCTCATGAAGCTGTCAAATGCAAATACTGTTAATAATGCCATTGCAAAGTTTTTCAAGCATTCAAAAGTTTCAGGAATGGAATTCGGGAGTTTCAGAACCTTGTTGTCTGGATTTTTATGCTTTGATCCAGTCACTTCAACACTTTCTAATTCAGCTCTTAAGTTCACAGTTGAGCTCCTTTGTAAACCGATCAATTGTATTTCAAAATAATGCAAATTAAACCACTGCAACATTTCCAAATTCAGTTTTGTCTATGTTACACTCTCTGGATCCTTAATGAATTTTGCAATTTCTTTACGTGACCTGAGTGTAGTGAATGTTATGAAAAATGGTTCAGTAGTTGAAGCACTTATGCTCAAAAATTGCATTGGAGGGCTCTGAATGTCTGTCTCCTCAAGAATTTGAATATCTGTCATGTAACTTTTTTAGGTTTGGAAAATACTTAAAAGTGCCAACTTCAAAATCACTTTTAAATACTACCAGTTTCATTTCAGAAGCTTTTTTTTTACTATCAAACATAATAGTAAGTGTTTTGCCAGATCCCTGTAATTTGGGTTCAAGTTATTTAAATGTGAGGGGAAATCTGCAAAAAAGCAATCTACAAATCTACAAAATGTCATATAATTCTTGACAAGAAAATTTTTCATTTGTCAAAAGCATATGAAGTCTCCTCATGCAATAAAAGCCTATCAGTGGATGTCTAACATATTTTACAAGCAGATTCAGAAAACCTGCCTCTTTTACTGGGTGCGCCATCAGTTGTCATGGTAACTATTTTTGAAAGGTTAACTTGTCGACCGGAGAATTCTTTTACTACTGCCTTAGATATTTCAACCCCCTTGGTGTGTTCAGGTCATGTTACCACATTAATCAGTTCCTTGCATATTTCATCAACCCTACAAAACCTAACTGTTGATGTAACATCAAGACCAATGGAAAGAAATTCAAATGAAGTATAATATTTTGTTATTTGTTCTGCTGTGTCTGTTCCCATTATCAATCTTCTATCTTCTACTGTGCTTATGCCTACTGGCAACTCCTCTTTTTCTGGAAAACTGTCAAAAGGGAAAGGAGCACACACTCTAGCCATGATTCTTTAACATATTCCCCATCACCCAGTTATTTTTCATGTTGAATAATAAATTTAGGAAGCTCAAAACTAGCAGCAACTACATGAAATAAATGCCATAAAAATCTGACAGTATTTTTTATTGCTGATTTCTCGAGCAATTTGTTCTTTTCATTCCTGCTCAAAGCCATTTATGAATAGTTTCATGAAGCTGCTTCAAGGAGGAGGAGGGCCTGCACACACTGTTTTGGAATATAAGATGCATAATGCTTTGTCACTCCTTTTAATCATGCCAAATCTTTCACTCCACCACTCTCGAAAATCTCTGCTGCTTTTCCCAATGTTTGCATACTTTTGTTTTATTTCTGGTGCATCTGGTATTCTGAACAAGCTGAAAAGGATAAATGCAATTTAAGGTATCACAAAGTTCAAAGTAAATTTATTATAAAGTACATATATGTCACCATATACAACCCTGAGTTTCATTTTCTAGGCATACTCAATAACTGCATAATTGAATAATAACCATAATAGAATCAATAAAAGACCCCACCAACTCAGGTCTTCAACCAATCTGCAAAGGACAACAAACTGTTGAAATAAAAACGGAGGAATAATAGTAATAAATAAGCAATAAATATCGAGAACATGCGATAAAGAGTCCATAGGTTGTGGGAACATTTCAGTGATGGGGCAAGTGAAGTTGAGCAAGGTTTAAGATCCTGATGGTTGAGGGGTGATAACAGTTCCTGGTGGTGTAGGTCCTGAGGCTCCTGAACCTTCTTGCTGATGGCAGTAGCGAGAAGAGAGCATGTCCTGGGTGGGGTGGGTTCCTGATGATGGATGCTGGTTTCTTGTGACAGATTTTCAGGTGGATGTGCTCAACAGTTGGGAGGGCTTTACCCATGATAGGCTGGGCCATATTTACTACTTTTTATAGGACTTTTTGTTCCAGGATATTGGTGTTTCCATACCAAGCTGTGACGCAGCCAGTCGAAATACTCTCCACCATACATCTATAGAAGTTTGTCAAAGTTTTAAATGTCATGCTGAATCTCTGCAAACTCTTAAGGAAGATCAGGCACTACTGTCCTTACTCTGTAATTGCACTTGCATACTGGACCCAGGACAGGTCCTTGGAAATAATAACAATAATAAACTTAAAAGACATAGCTTTACTAATATCTATAAATAAAATATGTTAATTGCAAAAAAGTAAATATTCATGGAGGCACTAAACTTACGGTAATTCAATATTTACCGCTATTATCACTGAAATGACCACAAACAATTGAAGAAAAAGAATGTCTGAAGAAAAAATATATGCAGAGTGAATCCAATCTCAACTGGTCCAATCAAATACTATCCATATACTAATATGTTCACCAGGTCTGTGAAGATTTCGAAATGTGTCATCCAACATCATGTGTTCTCGCAACCATCTAGTTAGCGCCAAGCTAGTGTGGGATGTTTCCTGTGAAAACACCTCTCTGCTCTTGGGTTGTAAAAATAATCATTCACTGCTTCATTTTGGAGTAAAGATAATTAATGTTTATAATCATCATGTATCTTTAATAATTAAAAAAATTGAGGGGTGGCTCTGCAAGCCGTATGCCAGCTAAATTTTTGTGCATGTCATCCTGGGTAAAGTGCCAGAGGTTCGCTATCCCGGTTTTGCAGTGAAAACACAGGTCAGTTCATTGGGTTGAAGGAGACCACAATATAAACTGTGATTATACTGATCACAGTTAAAGCAAGTCCCATCTGACACAGACCAGCCCTAAATCCTGGATCAAGATTCATCCCCTAAAACAAAAGGTTACTTCTTTATTAACATTTTAATGTTTAAGTTATTTTTTAGTGTTCTATTGTGTATTTAATCAGCTTGTTTTCTATTTTAGGAAGTTTAATGTTTTAATTATCTTTGATCGTATTTAACTGCCTTTGCATATCAGAGACATTTGAAGACTGTCACAAAGTGCTTCCCAACTGTGGAAGTGTCCAGCATGCCACTGAAGCTCTGTGATTAGTCTCCTTCCCACTTTGTCTTCAGTCAAAGTCTTTGGGGAAGGACTTCAATAAATTCATCGGCCAAGCCCCAGGGATGTAGATCGGGGGTTCCCAACCTTTTTTATTCCAAGGACCCCTACCATCAACCGAGGGGTCCGTGGACCCCAGGTTCGGAATGCCTGATGTAGAATCAGCTGGTTTGGTACTCTCCATCTGACCCAGCTGCTGGTGGTATGCCCATTCCAGTTTAGCTTCAGTCATTGCTGATTGTAGGATTTGCGTACCTACTGGACATTAAAATGTCTAGATAGAGTGGACGTGGATGTGCTTCCAATAGTGGGAGAGTCTAGAACCAGAGGAGACAGCTTCACAATAGAAGGACTTTCCTTTAGAGCAGAGATAAGGAGGAATTCCTTTAGCCAGAGGTTGGTAAATCTGGGGAATTCATTGCTACAGATGGCTGTAGAGGCCAAATCTTTGGGTATATTCAAAATGGAGGTTGATAGACTCTTGATTAGTAAGGGTGCCAAAGGATATTGAGAGAAGGCAGGAGAATTGGTTGAAAGGAAATAATCAGACATGATCAAATGGTGTGGCAAACTCGTTGAGACAAATAGAATTCTGCTCCTATGTTTTATGGTTTTGTGCACTTACTAATGCTTAGAAAACATCTCTGAGAAAAATTTGGGCAAGTACTTATTTAGGGCCTTTCATGATGACACCGAGTTACCTACTTAACCTTGAATATGAGAGAATTCTGCATACCTTGTGTCTTTTCCATCCAAAAATCTGGATCACATTTTTATAGTATGTGCTTCATAAAGCAATGGCCATTAAAATTACTCATACCATTCCAGCCCTATCACGTAAATACAGAGGAATGTATAAAAGCTGAAAAATGATCCATGGTACGTTTTATGAACAAGAATTTTCAAGATTGGCAATAATTTGATTTGACTGCAAAGTTGCAATCTGGTAAAATGTTCAACATATGAAGAATAGCCACATATGGTTCCAACTTCACATAAATTCACCTGGTTGGACTGATGATTATATTTGTGAGGGCCTGCATGTTGTTATCTTTAAAGCACTCTGCTGCTTTATTTAAAGCAAATCAATTCTGAACGGAAGAGTCCATTTTCATGGATCAGTTTATAGTCCTGTGTGTTATTTCTGATGTATAAGTAATCATTGCGTTAACTAAATCACAGATGTTTGATATAAGGAAGATGCTAAGAAATTACTCACTTGTTATTTTAGTAGATTCCTGGATGCTGGAAGTTAACAAACTGAGTTGTTTGCATTACTTTCTCAGGGTAGAACCCAAACACATTCAGGCAAACACTTAATGATATCATACCCCATTACGGAGACGCAGGAGATTCTGCAGATGTGGGTAATCTCAAGCAACACACATAAAGTGCTGGAAGAACTTAACAGGCCAGGCAGCATCCATGCAAGGAAATGAACAGCTGACAGTTTGGGTCAAGACCCTTCATTGAGTCTGGACATGTCCATTAAAGCTCATTATAGGGGCATTTGGAAGAATATTGTTAAAAATGAAAAAAACAGAAGATTTCAAGTCGGTTTAATTTTCTAGCTGCACACATTAATCTGTTTGCTAATCAACTATTGGGAGCACAGACAATTCCAAGCAGAATGACTAACATAGCAAACATTAGAACAGGAGGAATTATTTTTCAAGGATTTGAGGTCAGAATGCCATCAACTTTGGCCAGAAATGAATGCCTAAAATTCAGGTCAAAGGATAAGAATTGTATTAGTTCCAACCAACTTGTGACAATCACAGCAATACAATTATTAACCACAAACTGAGAAGTAGCCATTTGATTGCTATTTTTTTAGTGGAACAAATAGGATTTGGGATTCAGATGCAGCATATTCTTCCTTATTTCTCTAAATAATAAATTATGCTAAAACCCCCAAAGTTATTTTCCCTCTGAAGCTATTGTTCTGTTTTGCATTGGTAAAGTCATGCTATTTTAAATTTGAAGCCTTTAGCTTATGGATGTGGCAAGTACATCCATCCTTTGTGGCAAACCCCTTGCAAGATTTTTCTGTGTGTCTATGTGAATCACTTTCCTTTCCAGTTCCGAAAGATGCTGAAGTCCTGTATCTGGTTCTGATTCTCTGCCGTACAATGTTAAGTGCATTCTTTATATTTCCAAACAACCTATCTGGAGACGGCTATTCATGCCTGAAGGTAATTGAAGATGTATGAACTGAGTCCTCCACTTTGCTTTCAAGTATGCCCACACACTTCAGTCCAGTCCCCAAAAAACAGATACATCTGGTTTTGCAACCTTATTCCAACTGTCCACAGAAATTCCCAGATTCTATTTAAGAAGATCATATTTGGTTGCTGGTCAGGTTCATGGTCCGGGGGAACAAATACAATTTCAGCTTGTGAAACACTGGTAATTCCAGCCTTCTGACCAAAACCTGAACTCAACCAGAATGCTAAAATAAACCAGACTGAGTCACTTAGTAATTTGAACAACCTTTACATTGGAGTGAATCAGTTAACTCTTGACAATGAAAACTAATTTTCTTCATTCGTCCTTAGAATGTTGATGATATTGGCAAGGCATTTCAACTACTCTTGCGACCCTCTGTTGGTTGGGGTTGACCATGAATGCAGTGTCCTGGCTGTCTACATGACACGCAAGCTAGTATGCAAGCTTAGGTACCAAAATTAGAGCTAGGGTTAATATCTCTGGCATATGTCGTAAAATTTGTTGCAGCAGTATATTGCAATACATGATAATATAAATTATAATATGATATATATATATATATATATATAAAAGAAAATTGAATTAAATAATTAGTACAAAAACAGAGGGAAATAAAATACTGAGGTAGTGTTCATGTGTTCATTGTCCATTCAGAAATCTGATGGCGGAGGGGAAGAAGCTGTTCCTGAAGTGTTGAGTATGTGTTCTCAGTGATATGGAAAACAAGATGTTGCCTTTACAGCGGGCTCCCCCTCTCCATGCAGCTGATGAATCTGTAGGAATGGCAGAGACTGATACAGTTTGGCCCCAACAGTGTTGTAGGAGTTGCCAGTCAACGTTGAACTCAATGAGGACTGACTGCCTTCCGGACTTAATTACTCTTGGCGTAGCAATAACCAGGCAGAATTTAACCACATGTACCATATGTTTTGGCATTCAGGTCCCAATAGGGTCAAACGTTTGATCACAGATTATAATTATAGTGTTGCTGTGCACAATGTGCTATTTATTAAACTGTATAGGAACATGCACATTAGGTGCACCTACTAAGATCATGTCGAATAGTCAGTTGGTAAAGTCATTGTGATTTGATACTTGTCCTGTCAAATTGGTCTAGTTCAGAATCAGAATCATTTTTAATATCTTATCATGAAATTTGTTGTATGCAGTGGCAGTACAATGCAATACATAATAATAAAAAACTGCCATTTACACTAAGTATACATATACTAAAAAGTTAAATTAAGTAAGTACTGCAAAAAGAAAAAAAAACAATTACTGAGGTAGTGTTCTTGGGTTCAATGTCCATTCAGAAATCTGATGGCAGAGGGGAAGAAGCTATTCCTGAATCATTGAGTGAGTAGTTAAATATCACTTCATGTTTAACGTGCATGAACCACCGGAAATCAGATTGGAAAAGAGGGAAGCACAACTTCATCATGTGTGAAAAAGAATCATAATTCCCCCATATATTTAAAGGGATCCTCAATTACTTGCAGGTTACTTGGTGATTGAACTTGCTTGGAAAGTTATGTTGACCCATAATTTTTGAAAACTGAAGTGAGGATTGAGAACTATCAGGAAAATGGGAATTTAATTATCATCCTTGTTGATCCTAATGCACGACTTTGGACAGAGGCCAACGTTAAGATTTTGTTGTCAGAAGAAGCCAAAGCAGGAGTGGTTGCAGTCTTTTGCCCAGGAGGGTCACTCCAACAAAAGCAGCATTCTTCCATACACCGAGCAGCAGATTGCCCACAGGCTACAGGTTTATTAGTCTCCCTATTCCCATGAACCTGCACCTGGACCGTAGCCCTCGAACCTGCATCCGTGACTCCCACTGGCAGCTTGCTTCACACTCGCACCACCCCTTGAGTGTAGAGCTTCCCCTCATGTTCCCCTTAAACAAGGGGACTAAACCTTGTCATGGTTCGGAGGCTTGCATGCCTCAATGACCCAGAGAGCTATGTCAGTTAGAGTCAGAGCTTCATGCTTTGGCTCTTGGTAGGGTCACGGTAAAAATGGTCCACCAGTGCTCCAGGTTCGGGTGTTCAACCCAAGCCTGACAAACCTGACTGAGAAAACAAATTGTTACGGAAAGAGAAATGGGGAATCCTTCTACATCTGAGTGTGACGATATTCCCGAGTCTCCACCCCATGGCTTGCAAGACTGACAGCAGTGAAAACCGAGGGGAAACTACGACACGATGATGTAAGTCTGACACCGCCAGAGGTGGAGGACCCTCATTGCTGCCCTAAACACCAGCGGCGTAACGGGCAGAAAGTGAGTAAGTGATGACCTTTAGTTCCAGTCTCACCCAATCTCAGTGGAAAAAGCCTGCTTACATTTACCCTACAACACACACAAAATGCTGGAGGAACTCAGCAGGCCAGGCAGCATCTATAGAAAAGAGTACGGTCGGTGTTTCGGTCCGAGACCCTTTGGCAGGACTGGAGGAAAAAAGCTGAGGAGTAGATTTAAAAGGTGGGGCGGGGGGGGAGGAGAGAGAGAAACACAAGGTGACAGGTGAAACCTGAAGGGGGTGGGATGAAGTAAAGAGCTGGGATGTTGATTGGGGAAGAGATAGAGGCTGTAGAAGGGACAGTCTGAAAGAAGAGGACAGAAGACCATGGAAGTAAGAAATGGGGGGAGTAGCATTAGAAGGAGTCGATAGGTGGTCCATGAGATAAGGTGAGAGAGGAAAAAGGGATGGGGAATGGTAAAGGAGGTGGAGGGCAATTACTGGAAGTTTGAGAAATCGATGTTCATGGCATCAGGTTGGAGGCTACCCAGGCAGAATATAAGGTGTTGTTCCTTCAACTTGAGGGTGGCCTCATCACAACAGTAGAGGAGGCCATGGATAGACATATCAGAATGGGAATGAGAAGTGGATTTAAAATGGGTGGCCACTGGGAGATCCCGCTACTTCTGGCCGCTGGAGTACTTGTAGTCTCCTTGTCTATATCACTAGGTCTAGACGGGTGCCGCAGTAGCGTAGCGGTTAGCATGTTGCTATTACAGCTCAGATGTCGAGTTCAGAGTTCAATTCTGACACCATCTGTAAGAAGTCTGTACATTCTCCCTGTAGGTTTTCTCTGAGTCTCTGGTTCGGTCTCTCACTGTCCAAAGATGCATCCGTTAGTAGGTTAAATGAGTCATTGTAAATTGTCCTGTGATTAAGCTAGGGTAAGATAAGTGAGTTACAGGGTGGCACAACTTGTTAGGCTGGAAGGGCCTTTTCCACAGAGTACTGCAAACTACCTAACTAAATAAATAAATAATTTAAAATGCCTCTATCAGATCTCCCCTCATTCTTCTACACTCCAGGGAATAAAGTCCGAGCCTTTCCACATAACTCAGGTCTCAAGTGCCTGCAACTTCTTTGCAAATTTTCTCCGTACTCTTTCAATCGGCGCATAAATTATTTAAATTGTAGGTTTGATTGCTGGGTCAGTGGTAAGGGAGGTTAAGGTGAAGTACATAATGGTGAAATGTGTGTTGTAACCTTTCTTCCTAGTGGTCAGACACAATTCATGCATTGTTCGATTCAGTTTTATTTAGGTCCAAATGACATCAGTGGACCCCCACAAATTATTAGTTCAACAGCACCATCAGCTGCTTCCAGCATCAGCCTCAGCCAGCTAGAAATCTAACAAGAAATATTAATGATACTCTATTTGGACATTCATTGAATCCATTTGTCAACTCTCTCCTGGCATTCAAAGCAATAATTACAAAGGTTTTAGGAAATATTCGGAGGGTAGCCAGGAGCAACGTAACGAAAAGACCTTCACAATGCTGTTATTTCACTGAGAAATGGTACACATTCTCAACTACAATTGGCACCGGAGTTTGCAATCTGCTTTTGTTTTGGACGTTACAACAATAAAAACCATTGTTTTGGAAATGAGATGTGACTGGCAAAAATGATAACTTTTCTGCGTCACAAGTTACATCAGTACACTTCCCACTATAAAGATTCTGCCAAGCATGGACACAATGACAGCAAGCAGCATTTATGTATCTAATGTTAGGATTGCTATTTTCATGGGATTATGTATTCCAACAAAAATAATCAGTATCAATAAAATAACCGCCACAGAGGGATAAATTAAAAGCAAAACAAAAATAGGGGTCTAGATTTTTGGGGAAAATGCCAATATTTCGGCTTAGCAGAAATGCCAGCAATCTCTTGAACTTCCATCTATGTATGCCTGACTGTGGAAATGCCTAACCCTCTAGTCACCATCCTTCATGGAATCTACCTCCACTTCCCAATTGTGGATTTGGAAAAAAAAATTCACATCCTTTTTATTTGCAGGGACTAAGCTAAATTTTACTTATTTCACGTTTTGAGTTGTTTATTAATTTCTTCAACATTATTGTTATCTGAGTTAAAAATAGGTCAATGTTTTAAAAAATCTGGTTTAAAAACATTTTGTAGTTTGATTATCTTCTAATACAGTACTGTGCAAAAATCTGAGGCACGTTAGGTTTTTGTGTTTTCAGATGGATCGGCCTCCACAGATCCTGATCCATCATCGAGGCTGAATGGGATTACCTGGAGAGACAGAAGCAAGCTCTTCAGCCTAAATCCAATAAAAAACTGTGGCAAGTTCTCCAAGGTGCTTGGAACCTACCAGCCGATTTTCTTATAAAACTGCACAACTGTGTACCTAAGAGAATTGAAACAGTTCTAAAGGCAAAGAGTGGTCACACCACATAATGATTTGATTTAGTTTTTTTTACTGTTTAGTGTTCTTTACATTTTTTTGATATTTAGAAGCTTTTCAATTCATTAGCTTTGAAAGCATCTTCACTTTACAGATTTTATTTTACATGTACCTAAGACTTTTGCACAGAAATTTTGCATATTTTTGAATATTTACAAATGCCAGAAGTATTCAAAATTTCTGAAAGATATTATAGCTAGGGAAGTCATTGAACTAATTTTTTCAGCTCTGTTGTGGGTGTGGCTTATTTAACAATAATCTCCTTCCACCCAATACCATTCTACCAATCTCAACTCCACCAGTCAATACCCGACCAATCTCTAATCCATCAATCATCATTCCACCAATCACATTCCACCAGTCTTGACCCCCACACATCTCTGGTCCACCAATCCTTAGCTCACAAATGCCCATCCCGTCAATCTCAATGCTGTCACTGTCCAGACCAACAACTACTAGCCAACCAAATGCCATCTCACCAATCTCTATGTTATCAACATTAATTTCACTAGTTATTTTACCACCTAGCATAAACTGACCAAGCTCTGCCCCACCAATCCCAACCCAAAAAAATCACCATCCCCATTCTCTACCTCACCAATTCCTACCCCATCAATACCCATTTCACCAATTACTACCCAACCAAACACGATCACACCAATTCCCATTCATTCCATCAATTACTACATTACTCATCACCATCTCACAAATACCTATCCCAATTCTTCTCCAATCATTGTCTAGTCCACCAAATACTACCCAATCAAATGCTACCCCACCAGTTCTTACACCATAATGGTTATTCATCAATTCATACCCAACAAAGCATTATCCCACAAATCCTCAATGCACAATGTCCATTCCATCAACTACTATACCATCCACCATCATCTCACCAATCTGAAACCCACAAATATCAGTTCCACCAATACCTACTCTACAAATATCAATGCTACCTGTTCCTGCCCCAATGGATGTCCATTCCAGCAATGATTACGATGCTAGGCTCCAGCACATCAACCTCCACCCAACCAATCACCACTATCACAACTGGATTAATGTGCCAAAGCTCTGCTGCAGCACAGATCCTTGCTGATGCTGATGGAGACATCTTTATTCAGCAGCTCTCCCTCTGGAGCTCTGCATGAGACCATAAGACCACAAAACATAGCTGCAGAATTAGGCCATTTAGCCTATACAGTCTGTTGCACCATTTCATCATGGATGATCAAATTAACTTCTCTACCCCAATTTCCTGCCTTCTCCCCATTCCCCTTCATGTCCTAACTAATCAAGAACCTATCAACCTCTGACTTAAATATACATAAAGACCTTCCCTCCATAGCTGCCTGGCTAAAGAAATTCATCCTCTTCTCCATTCTAAAAGGATGCCCCTCTATTCTGAGACTGTGTCCTCTGGTCTTAGACACACTCACCATAGGAAACATCCTCTCCACATCCATTCTTTCAAAGTATTTTCGCCATTCAATTGGTTTCAATTAGCTCACCCTTCATTTTTCTGAATTCTAGTGAATACAGGCCCAGAGACATCAAACGCTCTTCATGTGACAAGCCATTCAATCCTGGAATCATTTTTGTGAAACTCCTTTGAACCCTCTCCAGTTTCAGCACATCCTTTCTAAGATAAGGAGCCCACAGCTGCTCACAATACACCAAGTGAGGCATCACCAGTGCTTTATAAAGTCTCAGCATTACATCCTTTCCTTATATTCTAGTTATCTGGAAATGAATGCTAACATTGCATGTTCTTTTCTCACCATAGACTTAATGTGAAAACTAACCTTTAGGGAATCCTGCACAAGTACTCCAAAGTCCCTTTGTTTTTTTTGTATACTCTCTCCATTTAGAAAACAGTCAGCCCTTCCATTTCTTCTACCAAAGTACATGATGTACTCTTTCCATATTCCATCTGCTGTTTCTTTGCCCATTCTCCTAATCTATCCAAGTCCCTCTGTATCCTCTCTACTTCCTCAAAACTACCTGCCTCTCCACCTATCTTCATATCATCTGCAAACTTGGCCACAAAGCCATCAATTCCATCATCCAAATCATAGACATATAATGTAAAACAATTGTTCCCAACACAGATCCCTGTGGAACACCAATTGTCACCAGCAGCCAACCAGAAAGGCCCCCTTTATTCCCACAATTCACCTCCTGCCAATCAGTCACTGCTTTATCCATGCTAGAAACTTTCCTGTAATACCATGGGCTCATAACTTGTTAAGCAACCTCTTGTGTGGCATTTTGTCAAAGGCTTTCTAAAAATTCAAGTACACAGCATCAATTGATTCTCCTTTGTCTATCCTGCTTATTATTTTTACCAAGAATTCCCACGGATTTGCCAGGCAAGATTTTACCTTGAGGAAACCATGCTCACTATGGCCTATTTTATTATGTGCTCCAAGTACCCTGAGTCCTCATCCTTAATAATCAACTCCAACATCTTCCCCACCACTGATGTCAGACTGACTGGCCTATAGTTTCCTTTCTTCTGCCTCTCTCCCTTCTTGAAGAGTGAAGTAACATTTGTAAATTTCCAGTCTTCCAGAACTATTCGAGAATCTAGCGATTCTTGAAAGATCATTATTAATGCCGCCACAATCTCTACATTGGCTCTACAGGGTTCTTTCAGAACCCTGGAGTGTATGCCGTCTGATCTAGGTGACTGATCTACCTGCAGCCCTTTCAGTTTCCCAAGAACCTTCTTTCTAGTAATAGAAACTTCACACACCTCAAGATCCCTGACGTCTGAAACATCCATCATAGAGCCAGTGCCTTCCACAGTGAAGACTGATGCAAAATACTTGTTCAGTTCATCTGCCATTTCCTTGTCCCCCAGTACTACCTCTTCAGCGCTATTTTCCAGCAGTCTGATATCCATTCTTACCTTTCTTTTACACTTTATATATCTGAAGAAACTTTTGATATCCTCGTTAATATTATTGGCTAAGTTGCTTTTATAATCCATCTTTACCTTCTTAGTGACTTTTTAGTTGGTTTTTAAAGGCTTGCCAATCCTCTAACTTCCCACCAATTTTTGTTCTATTATATGCCCTTTCTTTGGCTTTTATGCTGGCTTTCATTTCTCCTGTTAGCCATAGTTGTGTCAACTTGCCTTTAGAGTACTTCCTCCTCTTTGGGATGAATATACAGTTTATTCCATGTCTTCCAAGTTGCTTCCAGAAATTCCAGCATTCCTGCTCTGCCATCATCCCTGCCAGTGTTCTTTTCTAATGAATTTTGGCTAGCTCCTCCTTCATGCTTCTGTAGCTCCCTGTACTCCACTGCAATACAGATACATCTGATTTTAGCTACTCCTTCTCAATTTTCAGGGTGAATTTGATCATATTATGATCACTTTCCCCAAGCGTTCTTTTACCTTAAACTTTCTAATCAATTCTGGTTTATTGCACAATACCCAGTCCAGAATAGCTGATCCCCTAGTGGGCTCAACCATGAGCTTCTCTAAAAAGCCATCTCATAGGCATCCTAGAAATTCCCTCTCCTGGAATGCAGCACCAACCTGATTTCCCCAATCTACCTGCATATTGAAAACCCCCATGACAATTGGTAACATTGTCCTTTTTGCCATGCATTTTCTATCTCCTGTTGTAATTTGTAGGCCACATCCTTACTACTGTTTTGGGGATCTGTATTCAAATCCCATCAGGGTCTTTTTACTCTTGCAGTTCGTTAGCTCTTCCTACAATGATTTAACACCTTCTGACCCTATGTCACTTCTTTCTGATGGTTTGATTTTATTTTTTCCTGGCAGAGCAGTGCCACCCCCTCTACTTTCCTGTCTGTCCTTTTGATGAAAGTGTGTATCCTTGGACATTAAACTGCCCGCTGTAATCTTCTTTCAGCCATGGTTCAGTGATGCCTAAAACATCATAAATGCCAGTTTCCTGTGCTATAAGTTCATCTACCTCATTTTGTATCCTGTGTACATTCAAATATAACACCTTTAGTCCTTTATTCTCCCTTTTTGATTTTGATTTTTGATTTTGATTTTGTCTGCCATTTCTGCCCTATCAACAGCTTCTCCTCACTACACACTGCCCCTGTTTGTAAACCTGCTATCTCATCTTCAGAACTAACACTCCAGTTTCCATCCCCCTGCCAAACTATTTTAAACCTTCCTGAACAACTCTAGCCAATCTGCCTGCAAGGATGTTGGACCACCCCACCTCCTCCTCTGGTTCAGGTGTAACCCATTGCTTTTGTACAGGTCATACCTTCCTTGGAGGAGATCCCAATCATCCATAAATCTGAACCCCTGCTCCAGTTCCTCAGCCATGTTTTCACCTGCCAAATCATCCTGTTTCTACCCTCACTGGGACATGGCACAGGCAGCAATCCAGAGATTACTACCCTGGAGGTTCTGTTTCTCAGCTTTCTACCTAGCACCCTAAAATCTCTCTTCAGGACCTCCTCACCTTGTCTATCCATATCATTGGTGCCAATATGCACCAAAGTTTCTGGCTACTCTCCCTCGCCCTTGGAATGCCATGGACCTGATCTGAGACATCCCTGATCCTGGCACCAGGGAGGCAACATACCATCTGGGTATAAATATAAAGGAGGATAGTAAAAGCTTCTTTATGTACGTGAATAGCAAAAAATAGTTAAGACCAAAATTGGGTCATTGAAGACAGAAATGGGTGAATTTATTATGGGGAACAAGGAAATGGCAGATGAGTTGAACAGGTACTTTGGATCTGTCTTCACTAGGGAAGACACAAACAATCTCCCAGATGTAATAGTGGCCAAAGGAGCTACGGTAAAGGATGAACCAAAGGAAATTTATATTAGGCAAGAAACGGTGTTGGATAGACTGTTGAGTCTAAAGGCTGATAAGTCCCTGGGACCTGATGGTCTGCATCCCAGGGTACTTAAAGAGGTGGCTCTAGAAATTGTGGACACATTAGTAATCATCTTCCAATGTTCTATAGATTCAGGAACAGTTCTTGCTGATTGGAGGGTGGCGAATGTTGTCCCACTTTTCAAGAAAGGGGGGGAGAGAGAAAACAGGGAATTATAGACAGGTTAGACTGACGTCGGTGGTGGGAAAGATGCTGGAGTCAATTATAAAAGAGGAAATTACGACACATTTGGATAGCAGTAGAAGGATCAGTCCGAGTCAGCATGGATTTATGAAGGGAAAATCATGCTTGACTAATCTTCTGGAGTTTTTTGAGGATGTAACTATGAAAATGGACAAGGGAGAGCCAGTGGATGTAGTGTACCTGGACTTCCAGAAAGCTTTTAATAAAGTCCCACATAGGAGATTAGTGGGCAAAATTAGGGCACATGGTATTGGGGGCAGAGTACTGACATGGATTGAAAATTGGCTGGCTGACAGGAAACAAAGAGTAGTGATTAACGGGTCCCTTTTGGAATGGCAGGCTGTGACCAGTGGGGTACTGCAAGGTTTGGTGCTGGGACCGCAGCTGTTTACAATATACATTAATGATTTAGTTGAAGGGATTAAAAGTAACATTAGCAAATTTGCTGATGACACAAAGCTGGGTGGCAGTGTGAAATGTCAAGAGGATGTTATGAGAATGCAGGGTGACTTGGACAGGTTGGGTGAGTGGGCAAATGTATGGCAGATGCAGTTTAATGTGGATAAATGTGAGGTTACCCACTTTGGTGGCAAGAACAGGAAGGCAGATTACTATCTAAATGGAGTCAAGTTAGGAAAAGGGGAAGTACAATGAGGTCTAGGTGTTCTTGTGCATCAGTCAATGAAAGTAAGCATGCAGGTACAGCAGGCAGTGAAGAAAGCTAATGGCATGCTGGCTTTTATAACAAGAGGAATTGAGTATAGGAGTAAAGAGGTCCTTCTGCAGCTGTACAGGGCCCTGGTGAGACCCCACCTGGAGTATTGTGTGCAGTTTTGGTCTTCAAATTTGAGGAAGGACATTCTTGCTATTGAGGGAGTGCAGCGTAGGTTCACAAGGTTAATTCCCGGAATGGCGGGACTGTCATATGTTGAAAGATTGGAGCGACTGGGCTTGTATACACTGGAATTTAGAAGGATGAGAGGGGATCTGATTGAAACATATAAGATTATTAAGGGATTGGACACACTGGAGGCAGGAAGCATGTTCCCGCTGATGGGTGAGTCCAGAACTAGAGGCCACAGTTTAAGAATAAGGGGTAGGCCATTTAGAACAGAGATGCGGAAAAACTTCTTCACCCAGAAAATGGTGGATATGTGGAATGCTCTGCCCCAGAAGGCAGTGGAGGCCAAGTCTCTGGATGCATTCAAGAGAGAGTTAGATAGAGCTCTTATAGATAGCAGGGTCAGGGGATATGGGGAGAGGGCAGGAACGGATCATACACTGATTGTGTATGATCAGCCATGATCACAGTGAATGGCGGTGCTGGCTAGGAGGGCCAAATGGCCTACTCCTGTCTATTGTCTATTGGGTGTCTCTACCGCCCCCACATAACCTCGTCTCTGTTCCTCTGACTAAGGAATCTCCTATCAACACTGCAGTCCTCTTTAACTTTCTTCTCTTCTGAGCCACAGCACCAGACTTGGTGCCAGAGACCTGGTCATTGTGGCTCCCCCCGGTAGGTAATCCCCCTCAATGGTATTCAAAGTTATATATTTATTATTGAGGGGAATGGCCACAGGTATACTCTGCACTGGCTGTACAATTCCCCCTCTTTCTCTTGACAGTCACTCAATTCCCTGTCTCCTGCAATGTAGGGGTGACCACCTCCCTGTAGCTCCTGTCTATTACCTTCTTTCTCCTGTATGAGTCGAAGGTACGAACCTTCTTCAAAGATCAGCAGTTTGCCAGTGAATGCAAATTCTGGGACCTTAGAATGAAAGCCAAAATGGAGTAGTGAGTTCTAAGTGACAGACAGAAGTAGAAGAGCAGAGGGATTTTAGGAAAGAGGTCCCATGGTAACTGGAAGCACAACTACTGTGAAGGGTGAGGTGGTAGATGCTTAGACTCATTGTCCCAAGGCAAGGTCCTTCGCACTGCAGTCTTTTCTCACCTCATTTCCCTCTTATCCCTTTGTCTTTTTGTTGCACTGTTTTCTTAACATTTCTCCTACCCCTAGTCCTGTTATCTTCACCCTTCTAACCTGTTGGTTCTTCTTCCATCTTCCTAATCATTTCTGACTACCTCTTTGCCTCCTCATTACTTGCATTCCTTACCCATACATCCCCTTTCTGCTCAGCCCATCCCTGGAAGGTATTCTTCACATGCTACGTTTCCAAGCTGGCAACTTCTTCGACTCTGGCCTCCGTTCACAACTCTGTTTCTGCATTCAGCCCTTTGCTCTGCCACTGGCTTACAGTACAGTGCAAAAGTCCTAGGCACATATATATAGCTAGGGTTCCTAAGACTTTTGCACTGTATTGCAGTGATTTTATATATTGCATTGTACTGCTGCCATAAAAAAAAAAGCAAAATTCATGACACGGGAGCTGATAAACCTGATTCTGATATGGGTCTCTATTGTGGACTGAGAATGGGATGGGGGCAGGGAGAGGGGAGTGAGCAGGAAGCACCAGAGAGACATTCTGTAATGATCAATAAACCAATTGTTTGGAATCAACTGACCTTGCCTGGTGTCTCAGGGCTGGGTGTGTTTGCACCTGTGTCACCCTAACCACCAGTACTCCTTTTCTGCATCTGCCTCACACCCCTCCCGCCGTGCTCCACCCTCATTTTTCTCAATATCCTGTGCTCCTGACCAATTTACAAACTTGCTCTCTGCTCCGAATTGACAAATACAGTTCTGTGCAAAAGTCACAGACACCCTAGGTGTATATATGTGCCTCAGATGTTTGCACAGTATTGTACCTCTGGCCCTGATATCGTTCTCCACTGTTCTCCTTGCCACTCTGATACATACCCCTATTATACCTTCTACTTCCCACTCCCATATGTTCAATTTTTGGCACACTACTCATCCACCATGAAATCCAGCTGGACCACATTAAACATAAGTCACTTCAGCCAAAACTGGAATCATCACTGAAAACAAAACCAGCTTTATCTTCTTTCCATTGTCTATGGGCCATAAGATAGTGAATCGAACGGGGAATAAAGAAAATCTTCTTTAACCAGATATTGACTAGAATGTGGAATGCACCTCCACACAGGGCTGATTAGATGAATATTGGTGATACATCCAAAATACAGAAGGAGGGGAAGTGTAAAAGTATTTGTTGAAGGGTTTGGATGGAAAACATTGAAGGAAGCTAATGTACTGCATGAGTGTTGCTTTGGACAGATTTGGCAAAATTGCCTGATCTAACTTTTTTGATATACTTGGTAATTATTTATAAAAGTTTCAGTCTACTTATTGAGTTGCAATCTTTGAATTTTACTTACTTATGAAAGTGCTCACAGTTTCAAGTTCCTGGGCAACTGGCTCTCTACTTTTCCAACCTGTTGCTGATATCCTTCTCTCTAAAATGACCACTCTTCTCAATTTATTGTTATACAGCATCCCCAGTGTTCCCTTTAGAATATTTCTTTCTTCTTAAACACATTGTTGCCTCCCAAGCAGAAGCCCAACTTTCCCTTTACGGATTTGAATTATCTCCATCAGTGTTCCTCCCCATCACATGTCCTTTTCACTGTCAAGATGGCATCCTCTATGGCTGCAGCTGAGTTACTCTACTTGCTCTATCCCTACCGTTATTCTTCAGCTTGGCACCTTTGACATCATTATCCATATGGCATTCTTTCTCTGAGCCAGGGGTCACAACCTTTTTTATGCCATGGAACCCTACCATTAACCAATTTGAGAACTCTGGCTCTTATCGTTCTCTCCTTTGATCACTGTCTTGTGCTCCCATTTCTTGCTTCTATTCTTGGCTGTTTAGTCATTGCCACAATACGGAGAACATGCTCTGGACACATCCTGTATCCTGCCCTGACTTCAGAGGGTCTTATTCCTACTTGTGCGTACGTGAACCATTCCCCACTAGCTTTCCTCAGCCTATCTGCTATTAAAATCCTCATCCAAGCTTTAGTTTTTGACTGAGTGAGTACACTCTGATCTCCAGGACAGTATCTCTGAGGCCCATGCAAATCATTAGACAGCTAGAAGCTGTAACAGACCTGTGCTGACACTTCATCACGTTCTTCTTCAGTTCCTAGAAGGAGTTGTAGCAGACCAATGTCCATTGTCTAGTTCAGTCAAGTACTAGACAATGGGCATTGAAATTTCTTGAGAATTGAAAGGTGTTGTTTAAGACAGAAGCTGGATGTTATAAGGGGATAAAGTGGGATAGGCCTGAATGAAGGCTGGTTAGTGATCAAACAGGGCTAGTGATGCGAAATATGTTAGGGGATGGGTACAGCGGAGCTTGTGGCCTTGGGAGATAGGATGGGTTCAGGGCAGGGGCTAATTAGCTGTAAAGCAATGCAGATAGAAGGTAAGTAGAGGAATAGAGGAAGTAGGTTTCCAATTCAATGCTGCACTATGTAAATGGGACCAAAAGTCATGGGTTAAGGGTGAAAGGTGACATGTTTAAGGGGAACATGAGGGAAAACTTCTTCATTCAGAGGGTGGTGTGAGTGTGGAACAAGTGGTGGATGCAATATAAATTTCAACATTTAAGAGAAGTTTGGGTAGGTACATGGATGGGAGGTGTATGGAGGGCTATGGTCCTGGTATGGCAGAGCTAGATGGGCCAAAGGGCCAGCTTCTGTGCTTTAGTTGTCTATGACTCTGTGACTCTTTGACACTAAACCTCATAGCTCTGAAATTAGTAACATTCTGTGATCCACTTTCTCAGCTTGTGCAAATTGCACTACTGGAAACCAGAAACTTTGTGGCATTGCTGGGACTTTCTTATAGAGCTTTTGAATCATAGAGCAATACTACACAGATGCAGGCCCTTTGGCCGATTGAGTCCACTGAGCTGGTCCCAATTTCCTGCATTTGGCCCATATCACTCTAGATTTTGTTTCTCCATGTACCTGTCTAAGAGCTTCTAAAATAATTCCGTGCCAGTGTTTCAGTAGTACACTGCTTCTTTCTCTGGCAGCGTGTTCATATACTTACCACCTTTTGTGTGAAAATGTTGTCCTTCGGGTCCCTTTTAAATCTTTCCCCTCTCTCCCTAAATCTATGCCCCCTACTTTCCCCTAACCTGGGGAAAGGATTATTACCATCCACTTTATCATAATTTTAAACACTTCTATTAGGTTGCCCCTCATTCTCCCATGTTCCAAGGAATAAAGACCCAGCCTGGACAATCTCTCCATGCCCTGGCAACATCTATGTAAATCTTCTCTGCGCTCTTTCCAGTTTAACCATGTCTCTCTTATAACAGGGTGACAAAAACTATACTCGGTACTCCAAGTCTGGCCTCAACGATGACATAATGTCCGAAGTCCCGTGGTGAATGGTCTGACCGATGACAGGCAGCATGCTAATAGATGCCTTTTCCAAGTCAGCTCAATTCAAGCTTATTGTCATTTATCTAGTATACAAAATCAGCATTTCTCCAGACCAGGGTGTAAAACACAGTGGAAAACGTAACACACAATAACTTGGGAAAGTAACAACTAAATCTACAAGTGAATTATGCATAGAAAAACAAAGTGAAGTGCATAATTTAAATATTGTAGGGTACAGTACAAATTAACCATGGCACTTCGAATGTGATGTGGCAGGGTGTTCAGAAGCCAGATGGCCTGGGGGAAGAAATTGTTTCTCATTCTGACCATTCTTGTTTTTCTGTATTAGAGTCTCCTGCCTGATTGTAGAAAGTCAAAGTAGATGCTGGATGGATGGGTGGGATCCTTAATAATACTAAGGGTCCTGTGTATGCAGTGCTCCTTATAAATGTCTGCATTGGATGGTAGGAAGACCCCCATGATCCTCTTGGTCATTCTCACAGTCCTTTTTCAGGGCTTCTGGTCGGATGCTGTGCTGTTCCTGAACCAGATGGAGATGCAGCTTGTCAGGACACTCACAATGGTGCTCCTGTAAAATTTAGTTTAGATTGGGGGGGGGGGGGGAGGTCGTGTTTGCCTTAATCTTCTTAGGAAGTTGGAGGCGCTGATGTGCCTTTTTATTCAGCGAGGTGATATTGAGGGACCAAGTGAGGCCATGAGTGATGTAAACTCCCAGGAACCTGCTGCACTTAACTCTCTCTACAGAGGAGCCATGTATGTGCAGAGGGGGGATGGTTCATCTGCACCTTCCTAAACCACCCTGTTTATCAGAGATGCCACTCTTAATGAACCATACACTTGCACTCCTAGATGTCTCTATCTCATTATACTCCCTATTACTCTACCATTTGTGATGTAAGCCCTACAATCGTAAGTCTTTCACCTCACACCCATCCGTACTGAAATTCATTTGCTACTCTTCAACCCACTTCCTGACTAATTACATGTGCTTGTAATCTATGATAATACTCTTCATGATCAACAGTGCCTACTACTTCTGTGTAATCTGCACAAACTTTGATCAAACTTTGTGTATTCGCATCCAAATCATTTATATAAATTATAAATCTCTGTTCCAATGCTAACCCCTGCGGTACACCATTAGTCAGGCCTCAGTTCCGAGAAGCGACCTTCAACCACCGCAGTCTGCTTTGCACCTTTAAGCCAATTTTGAGCCAATTCTTCCTGGATTCTGTGGAACCTAACCTTCCAGACAAGCCTACCATATAGGACCTTGCTAGAGTCCAGATAGACAAAATCCACTGTCTTAGCTTCATCTATCAGGTTGATAGGGTAGTTAAGAAGACCTATGGGATGCTAGGCTTCATTAACAGGGTGATTGAGTTCAAGAGTAGAGAGGTCATGTTGCAACTCTACAAATCTCTGGTGAGGCTGCACTTAGAGTATTGTGTTCAATTCTGGTCACCTCATTATAGGAAGGATGCGGAAGCTATGGAGAGGGCGCAGAGGAGATTGACCAGGATGTTGCCTGGATTGGAGAACAAGTCATATGAAGCAAGGTTAGCAGAGCTGGGACTTTTCTCTTTGGGGCATAGAAGAATGAGAGGGGACTTGATAGAGGTCTACAAGATTATGATAAACATAGATAAGGTGGATAGCCAGTAGCTGTTTCCCAGGGCACCAATAGCAAACACCAGAGGGCATATGTACTAAATTAAGGGAGGGAAGTTTAGGGGAGACATCAGGGGTAAGTTTTTTACACAGAGGGTTGTGAGTGCCTGGAATGACTTGATGACTTGCCTGATGGTGGAGGCTAAAACATTAGGGGTATTTAAGAGCCTCTTGGACAGGCACATGGATGAAAGAAAAATGGAGGGTTAAGGGGTAGTGTGGGTTTAGTACTTTTTTTTTAGGGATTATATAGGTCAGCACAACATGGAGGGCTGAAGGGCCTGTACTGTGCTGTAGTGTTCTATGGTTCTAATTTTCAGTTACTTCTTCAAAAAACTAAAAGGTTTGTCAAGGAAGAATTTCCAAGCACAAAGCCATGCTGTCTCCTTCTAATCAGACTGTTTATCCAAATGCTGGTAGATTCTGCCCCTCAGAATTCCCTTTGGAAACTTTCCCACTGCTGATGTAAAGTTAACTGTCTGTAATTCTCTAGCTTATTCCTTCTACACTTAAACAATGGAACAACATTAGCCACCTTCCAGTTTTTGGCATCTTCACCAGAGGCTAATGATGAACCAAGTGTCGCAGGTTTCTCTTTAGAAATTTCTTCTTCAAATTCTCCTCCCTCCAAGCTTCATTGTCAAAATTTGCTTCAGCTTAGCTTGGCCTCCCAAACCAGAAGTAAGTGTAGATGCATAGGAGCAGAAGGTTGACTCTGAATCACCCAGTATCTTTTTCTGAATAAATGTCAAAGTTGGCTGAAGAACTAGAAATAAAAAAAGTAGTTGTAGCTGGAATCTTTCAGGCCAGCAGAAGCCAAAATATAAGGTGCATAGGAGAATTTTGGGATTCTTTGCATTTTTAAATCCACTAATAATTTGGGTGGCGGGGTGGAGATATGTCTCTACCAAAGGTGGTGTAAAGTATTTGTTTTGGTCTTTCAACCACTGACACCAGACAGACATCCTCTGAAGAGATTGGAGTCACCCGTCTTGTAAAGACACTGCCCAGAAGAAGGCAGTGGCAAACCACCTCTGTAGAAAAAATTGCCAAGAACAATCATGGTCATGGAAGACCATGATCACCCATGTCACATGACAAGCCACATGATGATGATGATGATGAAGAATCATTTACATGAAACTATAACAGCTCAAACTTTATAGATGTTACAGAACTATAATAAATACTGGAGCCAGATTGAACCTGATCTAGAATTTTAAGAACCTCTCACAGATCAAATTGCTCATGAGTAAAATGGAATTAATGAATCAGATAGAAGAATATTTGATAAGAGGAAGAATGGCAAAGTGAATTAGTCAGGAATGAGGTAAAAAGGACATTAATAAATAAAGGGATAAAAAAATCAATGCAGTACAATCACCGCAGTTTGAAAAAAAGAGATGGATTAGCTTTCATCTTCCATTGGCAGAAATCTTGTAGAAATCGATTTTATTTTTTTTAAGACCTCATTTGGGATGCATTTCGTAGTTTGCCCACTCATTCAAAAGAGATTAATATGCATAAAAAGGTACTGTGAGAAAAGTAATTTTGCTATCAGTATTGTACTGATTTTTAAAAACTTGCTCTTTGCTTAATGTGTGACAATACAGGAGAGGATCATCTCAGCTAAATCTACGTAGCTTTTAAGTACACGTTGCTTCTGAATTATTGTAGACTTATTACTGATTCAGGAACAAGAATCTTTCACCAACATCCGGTGCTGCTGGCAGATCATCAACTCGGTCAAAGACACTCTTTGGTCGGCCCGAAACTTGATGGTCCACCAGCACACGGAGATGTCCGTGGGGGAATGCTGCCAACTGGCACATTCTCGGTTGCAGGAGTACGTGCTGAGGGACGCACTCAAACTCGGTGCAGCCACCGCAAGGGCCCAGTGGGGAAGGGCCACAGTCTAGGGTCCTTCTCCCGGGGGAGTTGAGGTGTGAGGGGTTGGGGGTATACCCTCCAAATGTAAATATGAAAGAATAAAGTGCCACGTGGGTGGCAAAACATTAGAACTTTGAAAATGTAAAGACAGTAATGGTACCAACTGTAAAGAATTGAAAGTCTTTGAATGGTTATTGTATATAATTTTATTTTGGAATAAAGTATATTTTGTTTAATTAAAAAAAATTACTGATTCAGGAACAAGAAGCTTACCAATTCCATTCTTAATAAACTGTTCCAAGTTGAAGATTAGTGGATGTATCAGCTTGGTTTAGACTGATACATGTTTGCTGGTAGGCTACAGGATTTTATCTGTCAGTTGTCAAATCAAATCCACTTAGTGTTTCAGCTGCGTCAGCACTAGAGTATTGAATTTGAGTTCCTTGGATTGACCTTTCAGGAAAGTGATATTTTAACAATTTTGACTGGTTTATATAGTGGGAATTCTTTAATGACAAATCATCCCTTTGAATAGTCTGAACACCTACAGATACTTGCAGACTGTGCCATTCTCAACTGAAACAAAAACTAAATTAGGAGAGAAAGGAAAGGTTTACAGGCTTCAGGTAGAAGAATTTTGTTTTAGGGTACCAGCTCTCAGTAGTTGCAATGTCAATGGAATTGTAGTGTCAATAAAAACCAGGAGATGAGAACTGGCAGGTGAAACTCTGGTACCCATTCAGAGCGAACAAAGAAAGAAAGGAAGTATATCTAATGATAGCTTTGGTAGCCAGCATCATTTAGAAATCTTATTTATCTGTGTCAGTGAGCTGATTTAATTCCTTCCTTTTCCATTTTTTGTGCTCGTTCTTTTTACAGAGGCTGGTACCAAAACAAAGGAAAAGCTGACAATCACAAACAAGAGAGAATCCAAGCAACACAATGCTGGAGGAACTCAGCAGGCCAGGCAGCATCTATAGAAAAACGTACAGACAATGTTTCGGGCCAAAACCCTTCAGCAGGATGGAAGATTTAAACTTTTTCAGGGTAGGCATCCCTGAAAGAGACTTTGCAAACAGGATTGAGTCCTGCTGAAAGCTTTTGGCCTAAAGCGTCAACTATACTTTTTTCTATAGATGCTGCCTGGCCTGCTGAGTTCCTCCAACATTTTGTGTGTGTTGCTTGAAACACTGACAAGTGCTGAAACCCTGCAAGTGGAGAAGAAAAAAAGGCAGGAATTATACCACAGTTATGTCAGAATCTTAAAAGAGAAAATCTGCAGACTATTTACTCTGCAGATTATGGTCCAGTTCCCACAGGAACATTTTACTGGGTTTTGTGTTTTTTCTTCAGAAAATGTCCAGCCTTTCATATATATTCACATATTTTTCTTGTGCTTTTGAGAGACACTCTTCATCATTATTATGTTACACATCATATAATGTGGGCGATCATGGTTTTGACCATGATTATTCTTGGCAATTTTTTCTACAGAAGTGGTTTTTCATAGTCATAGAAAAGTACAGCACAGAAATAGGCCCTTCGGCCCAGCTAGCCCATCTGAACCAGTTAAACTGTCAACTCCCATCGACCTACCCTCCCAACCCACTCCATTGCCTTACCATCTGTGGCGAACTACATATACCTGTCTGGACACGCCCCCTGATGACTGCTCCTGTGGCTCCTCCCACAGACCCCTGTATAAAGGTGATGGAGGTCTGAGCCCGGCCTCTCTGTCTCCAGGATGTAGTATGGTGGTCAATCACTGCTTGTTCCTTCTTCCAGTCAATAAAAGCCGATACCTTGCTTTTACGTCTCAGAGTGAGTTATTGATGGTGCATCACCATCATTGTACCTATCCAAAATTCTCTTAAATGTTGCAATTGAACTTGCATGCACTACTTGCACTGGCAGCTTGTTCCACACTCTTGTTCCAGCTTGACCCTCTGAGTGAAAAGTCTTCCCCTCAGTTCCCCTTAAGCTTTTCACCTTTCACCCTTAACACATGATGTCTAGTTGTAGTCCCACCCAGCCTAGTGATAGAGGCCTGCTTGCATTTGCTCTATATATACCTCTATCAAATCCTCCTTTCAGTCTTTTACATTCCAAGGAATAAAATCCTAACGTATTCAATCTTTCCTTAGATCTCAGGTCCTCCATTCCTGGTAACATGCTTTTAAATTTTCTCTGTACTCTTTCAACCTTATTTACATCTTTTCTGTAGATAGGTGACCAAATTAGGCCTCAACTATGTCTTAACAAAAAAATCCCATCTCCTGTACTCAATACTTTGATTTATGAAGGCCAATAGCTTTCGTTATGACCCTTTCCACCTGTGATGCCACTTTCTGTGAATTATGGTATTATATTCTGAGAGGATGGTGCAGGAGGGAGGGCTTCAGGTTTGTAGATAATTGGGCTTTGTTCCAGGGAAGGTGGGATCTGTTCCGAAGGGACGGTTTACACCTGAACTGGAGCGGGTACTAACATTCTTGAAGGGAAGTTTGCTAGTGCTTCTTGGGGGGGGGGGGGTTTAAACTAAATTTGCAGGGGGCGGGGATCCAGAATGTGAGAGAGGATAGCGAGAGGAAGAATAAAGGACAGGTGGGGACTACACGGTTCCGGAATATTAAGTGTGTAGTAGAGAAAGGTGAGGCGGAACAAGTGCTAAGGAGGACACATGTACAGAGGGATGGTCTGACGGAACATGGAGTTAAATGTGTTGAAAGAATAAGTACATTTAGGAAGGACAACAAAATTCTAGGGGCGTATAGCCCGATGGGAGTTCGGGGAGCTGGGTTAAGCACAATAGGCAGCGATTCAAACAGAGAGAGGAAAAATGGGCTAAAAATTCTATATCTGAATGCACGGTGTCAGAAATAAGGCGGGTGAGCTTGAAGCTCAGGTGCGAATGGGTAACTATGATGTTGTTGGGATAACGGAGACTTGGCTGCAGGGAGATCAGACCTGGGAAATGAATGTTCAAGGGTATACGTGCTATCGTAGGGACAGAAATGTGGGCAGAGGGGGTGGGGTGGCCCTGTTGGTGAGGAATGAGATTCAGTCCTTTGCAAGGGGGGACATAGGGTCAGGAGAAGTGGAGTCTGTGTGGATAGAATTAAGGAACAGTAAGGGCAAAAGGACCCAAATGGGTGTTGTCTACAGGCCACCAAACAGTAGCATGGATATTGGGTGAATAGGGAGTTAACATTGGCATGTGGCAAAGGTAATGTCGCAGTAGTTATTGGGGATTTCAACATGCAGGTGAACTGGGAGAATCAGGTTGGTGCTGGACCACAGGATAGGGAGTTTGTAGAGTGCCTACGGGATGCATTCTTGGAACAGCTTGTATGAGAGCCGACCAGGGACAAGACTATTCTGGATTTAGTGTTATGTAATGAACAGGATTTGATAAGCGATCTTGCAGTAAGGGAGCCATTAGGAAGTAGTGATCATAATATGATAAGTTTTTATCTGCAATTTGAGAAGGATAAGGGCAGCTCGGAGGTGTCAGTGTTGCAGATGAACAGGGGAAATTATGGAGCCATGAGGGAGGAGCTGGCCAAAGTTGACTGGACGGATATCCTAGCAGAAAAGACAGTGGAACAGCAATGGCAGGTATTCTTGTGAATAATGCACAAGGTGCAAAATCAGTTCATCCCCCAGAGAAGGAAGAATTCAAAGGGGGGAAAGGGGCCACAGTGGTTGACAAAGGAAGTCAGAGATTGCATAGCATTAAAAAAAAGGAAGTATGACAGAGCTAAGGTGAGTGGGAGGACAGATGATTGGGAAGTTTTTAAGGAACAACAGAACTTAACTAAAAAGACAATACGGGGAGAAAAAATGAGGTACGAATGCAAGCTAGCCAGGAATATAAAGGAAGATAGCAAAAGCTTTTTTAGGTATGTGAAGAGAAAGAAGATAGTTAAGAACAATGTTGGGCCCTTGAAGAATGAATTGGGTGAAATTGTTATGGAAAACAGAGAAATGGCAGAAGAATTTAATGAGTACTTTAGATCTGTTTTCACTAAGGAAGACACAAGCAATCTCCCAGATGTATGGATGGGCCAGGGACATAGGGTAACAGAGGAAATGAAACAGATTGACATTAGGAAGGAAACGGTGATGAGAAGACTGATGGGACTGAAGGCTGACAAATCCCCAGCTCCAGATGGTCTGCATCCTAGGGTACTAAAGGAGGTGGCCTTGGAAATTGCGGATGCATTGGTAATCATTTTCCAATGTTCCTTAGATTCAGGATCAGTTCCTGAGGATTGGAGAATGGCTAATGTTATCCCACTTTTTAAGAAAGGAGGGAGGGAGAAAACAGAGAACTATCGTCCTGTCAGCCTAACATCAGTAGTGGGGAAGATGCTAGAGTCCATTATTAAGGATGAAATAGTGGCATGTCTAGATAGCAGTGATAGGATTGGGCCGAGCCAGCATGGATTTACCAAGGGTAAATAATGCTTGACTAATCTGTTGGAGTTTTTCGAGGATGTAACCAGGAAGTTAGACGGGGGAGATCCAGTGGATGTAGTGTACCTCGATTTTCAGAAGGCATTTGATAAGGTCCCACATAGGAGACTGGTGGGTAAAATCAAAGCTCAGGGCATCGGGGGGAAGACATTGACATGGATAGAAAACTGGTTGGCAGATAGAAAGCAAAGGGTTGCGGTGAATGGGTGTTTCTCGGAATGGCAGGTGGTGACTAGTGGGGTGCCACAGGGCTCGGTATTGGGACCACAGCTGTTAACAATTTACGTCAACGATTTGGATGAAGGCATTGAAAATAACATCAGCAAATTTGCTGATGATACTAAGCTGGGTGGCAGTGTGACATGTGATAAGGATGTTAGGAGAATTCAGGGTGACTTGGATAGGCTGGGTGAGTGGGCAGATACTTGGCAGATGACGTTTAATGTGAATAAGTGTGAGGCTATCCACTTTGGGAGTAAGAACAGGAAGGCAGATTATTATTTGAACGGTGTAGAGTTAGGTAAGGGAGAAATACAAAGAGATCTAGGAGTCCTTGTTCATCAGTCACTGAAGGTGAATGAGCAAGTGCAGCAGGCAGTGAAGAAGGCTAATGGAATGTTGGCCTTTATTACAAAGGGAATTGAGTACAAGAGCAAGGAAATCCTCTTGTATTTGTACAGAGCCCTGGTGAGACCACACCTGGAGTATTGTGTACAGTTTTGGTCTCCAGGGTTAAGGAAGGACATCCTGGCTGTAGAGGAAGTGCAGCGTAGATTCACGAGGTTAATTCCTGGGAGGTCTGGACTGTCTTATGCAGAGAGGTTAGTGAGACTGGGCTTGTACACGCTGGAATTAAGGAGATTGAGAGGGGATCTGATTGAAACATATAAGATTATTAAGGGATTGGACAAGATAGAGGCAGGAAATATGTTCCTGATGCTGGGAGAGTCCAGTACCAGAGGGCATGGTTTGAGAGTAAGGGGTAGGTCATTTAGGACAGAGTTAAGGAAAAACTTCTTCTCCCAGAGAGTTGTGGGGGTCTGGAATGCACTGCCTCGGAAGGTAGTGGAGGCCAATTCTCTGGATGCTTTCAAGAAGGAGCTAGATAGGTATCTTATGGATAGGGGAATCAAGGGATATGGGGACAAGGCAGGAACCGGGTATTGATAGTAGTTGATCAGCCATGATCTCAAAATGGCGGTGCAGGCTCGAAGGGCCAAATGGTTTACTTTTGCACCTATTGTCTATTGTCTATTGTCTATTCCCAGTTCTCATTGCCATTGCCTTCTTCTGGGCAGTGTCTTTACAAGAAGGGTGACCCCAGCCATTATCAATACTCTTCAGAGATTGTCTGCCTGGTGTCAGTGGTCACATAACCAGGACTTGTGATATGCATCACCTGCTCCCGTGGCTTCATGTGATTGAGAGGTTAAGCAGATGGTAAACCTTGCCCAGGGGTGATCTGCAGGCCAGTGAGGCGCCTTACACCTCCTTTGGTGAGACGTATTTTCACCTTGCCACCCTGAGAGATACTACTGAAGGAAATATCTACAAGATGCACTGTAAAAAAACACACCAAAGTTCCTAAAGCAGCATCTTCCAGACCCACAACCATCTAGAAGGACGAGAACAGCAGATACCTGGGAACACCAGCACTTGGAAATCCCCCTCCAAGTCACTCACCATCCTGACTTGGAAACATATTGCTGGGTCAAAATCATGGAATTCTCTCCCTAACAGCACTGTGGGTGTATCCACACCTCAGCAACTGCAGCAGTTCAAGAAGGCAGCTCATCACCACCTTCTCAAGGGCAATTAGGGATGGGCAATAAATGGTGGCTTAGCTGGTGATGCCCACATCCCATGAATGAATAAATTTAAAAAATGGGGCCATTTCTGATTCTGGACACTCTATAGATGCAACATGAGATTCATAGACATATACAGGAGAGAAGAGTACTATTCATCTCTTTCCAAATAATATAATTTGATTCAAACCTCCAGAAGAAAACATATTTAAATAGATGCATTTGATACTAAACTAATGTCATTTTCCCTCTGTCAAACAGGAACTAGATGGAGATGAAACCAATTTATTTCACATGAAATGGTGAAAGGAAACTTTTGTCCTCTAAGAGTGGTCTAAGTTTTAACTCAGGCTAGTGTGCTACTCCAGTCTGTCAGAATCCTCTGTCTCAGCTCTTGGGCAAGAGGTTGCTTATAAAATTTGTAGTTTTTCATTGAGTGCATTTATTCAGTATGTAAAGGAATTCGGGCCTTCCATCTACATTAAATTTCTAGAACAGACAGGGTCATGAGAGTTTTTTTTAATATATAAAATTGACATTGTGTGGTGTTGAGATGTTTCAGCTTTGAAATGGTTCTTTCAGTTTTTGTAATGCTTCCCCTTCAGGCACATGCCTAAGCACACAGACTGAGAAATGTGCAGACAGTAAGCTGGGTTCTTTCCTATTAATCTCTGCCGTTGGGTATACACACCTTTCCTAACATAAAGATTCTTTGTATATTGGAGAGATACTTACTGCACTGAAACATCAATCAAGACAAATTGTTCTTGACAACCATTTGACCTTTTAAATACCTTGCTAAGTTCTTTGTTTAATATTTGCTACGTATTATTTTAATAATAAAAAGGATTTGGTAACACAATTATTAAAAGAATTCACCCTTCAGTCCCATGAGAGCATTTCAATTGAAAAGAATATTTGCAGGAGAGGGGAAAAGAAAACATTTAGTCTTATACTGATACCTTAATATGCTTCACATGCAATTCCAAATTCACAGATGCAGCTATTGCCTTTTTTAAAGCTTGCTATAAAACTAGATGACGCCAGTAAGATCAGACTGTAGTGTATTTGGACCTGTCCCAACTTGCACCCTCCATTTCCACAGTCTCCATCTTGTGCTGAAAGTAACTGCTGCTTTTGAATGTCCCTTTTCGAACTCTGCAACCTTCATAAGAACCAGAAACCCAAATGCATTAGAATCTGAATTCCGTCAAGCTCCCCGTACCGCAAGAGTTCCCCTTACTTGTCAGCAACTGCTTCTGTGGGATAATAGTAGAAATCCTGAAATACAGCCCCCTCAGTGACAAGGCTGGGTTGAGTACCTGGAGATAATGACCATTACCGGACAATTGCGTGGAATGGCAGTTGGCACCAATCCTAACAAAATAAGTGCAATTAGCTGCAAGTTCAGGTTTGAAAATTCTTGTGTTTGGCCAGACATGGCAGCAGCAGACTGGGGAATCAGCCGCCTGTCGTGTAGCCAAACGGGGCAGTGAGGTGTGACTGAAGGAGAAAGAAAAGATGCTGCAGTTCTCTCATTGTCTGGCCTGCAGGCATTCCTTCAGGTAATGGCCATCTGGTGACGCAGACTTCTCAGTGAACCTGATCTCGTGACCATCCATCTGATTAGAAGACTAGCTGAAGAGTGTAAAATCCATATGCCAACATCTACCTTCAAATATTTCCTTTAAAATTTATGTCGAGGGCATTGCCTGCAAAGCCAGCCTCCAATTGCATTTGATGGGATAGTGATTCTGCTGAAGATGAGTGAAAACAATAGATTTCCAAATTAGATTGTGTGCAGCTTGGAAGGGATTCTGCAGGTCATGGGATTCCCATGTGCAGGCTGCCTTTGTCCTTCTTTGAAGTGGAGAAAGTGGCTTTGGTTGATACTCCCAGATTATCCTGGTTGAGTGACTGCAGTGCAACAATTAACAGCTGTGTGCCCCAGATTTATAGCTTTCTCTTTTGGAAAATTTATGGAAGCTTCCTCTTTCAATTACTGTTAGATGCCTTGGAACTTGCAGCAGAATGAAAATTAACAAAAGCCAGGAACCATGCCATACTTCCAGCTCTATCAGAGTTCACATTGAAGGTAATCTGGAAGAAAATAGTCTGCACTCTGCAATGTGTCTCCCTGACATCAATGGTTGTCATACCTGCTGTTGAGTTGCAGACCCTCAATGTCTAACACCATAAGATTATAAAACATAGAAGCAGGATTAGGCCATTCGGCCTATCGAGTTTGCTTCATTTTATCATGTCTGATTTATATTCCCTCTCAACCCTATTTGCCTGCCTTCTCTCCGCAATCCTTGACACCTTTACTAATTGAGATCTTCTCAAGCTTTGCTTTAACATCAGATGTCATTTATCCCAGTCTATCAGCTGCCATTTATCTCATTGATCAGTGGGGATCTGAAGCTTGGTGGATCCATTATTGTTGAACCGAATGCTAGATTTTAGCCTAAGTGCAATTGCTTTCCTTTGAGGGACTTCACATCAGCAGAAAGGGGGAATCTGACACCATATTGCCCAGGAACATAGTCAGCATCAAGGAGGAAGAGTACACGATAGAGTAAAATCAGCCAAGTGTAGTACCCACCTTCACATCTTTCCTCATAGAAGCTCTGGGGTGAATAATAGAAAGAGAAAAAAAAAGCAAAGTGCTGGTTCAGAATAGAAACTGATTACTGTCCATTGTGAGCTGTGTTAGAATCAGAATCAGGATTAATATCACCAACATGTTGTGAAATTTGTTGTTTTGTGGCAGCAGTACATTTCAATACATAATAATAAAACTATTAACCACAATAAGTATATATAAAATAAATTGATTTTCTTTCCTGAGCCTATCAAAGAAGACCACATTTTGAAGAATAAAGATGTTTGGGAGACATTGGATTTAATCGCTGGTGCTAAATATAAGCGAGAGTTTAGGTTACCACTTATACCCTTGCTGTAGCATGGAGTCACAGAGTTATAGAACACTACAGCACAGAAATAGGCCCTTTGGCCCCTCTAGTACATGTAGTGACTGAAATAAATGAAATGATTACCAGGTGGGTTCTGTGCAGGCTGAATGATCTGTTCCACATGGTTTCCATGGAAGTATTTATTCTTAGATCATCATTTGTGTTCTGTTCCTAAAATATGGCAACAGAACATTGGTAGGAACAGTTTATTCACAGCCTTAGTGCTGGATTTTAGTCAGGTCTAGATATCAATTCCTTTTGCTGACATCAGATTCTAAGTGGACGGAGTTTGACCAACTTAGCTCATGCCTTGATAGCTAAAGACTCAAACCTCTACATTGGTGAGACACATCGTAAATTGGGGGACTGCTTCGTCGAGCACCTGTGCTCCGTCCACTGCATGTAGGACTTCCCGGTGGCTGAACATCCCCATTCCCATTCCAGCGTGCCAATCCGTGGCCTCCTCTTGTGCCAAGATATAGCCAGCCTCAAGATGGCTGAACAACACCTTATATTCTGTCTGTTTGCTCTCCAAAATGATGGCTTGAATTTTGATTTCTAGTGAAAAAAATACCCCCGCCGTCTATTTCTTACTCTGACCTTTTACTTCTTCTCACCTGCCTATTACTTCCCGCCGGGTACCTTCCTTCTTCCCTTTCTCCTATTGGCCACTCGCCCCTCCTATCAGCTTTCTTCTTCTCCAGCCCTTGACTTTTCCCACCCGCCTGAATTCAACGATCACCTTCCAGCCAGCCTGTTTCCCCTACTCCCACCTTTTAATTCAGGCATCTCGCCCCTTCCCTCTCAGTCCTGCTGAAGGGTCTCAGCCCAAAACTTCGACTGATTACTCTTTTCCAGAGCTGTTGCTTGGCTTGCTGATCTCCTCCGGCACTTTGTGTATGTTGCTTTGGATTTCCAGCATCTGCAGATTTTCTCGTGTTTGTGATCAATGGCATGCAGTCTGAGATTGCCCTAACTTGATTCAAAGGGGTGATTGCTATGACAAATTATTAATAGTCCAGGAATGAGTGTTCTTTTTAAAGCGTGGCTTTCAAGCACGTAGTTAACAGAAGTAAATTGGCTTTACTTTGCATTTTCTGCAGTAATCCTGATGCCATTACCCTAAGAAAGGCCACTGAAAAATCGGTCACTAAAAATCTTTATATCCAAAGACACTTCTAGTTGTGGCACAGATGGCAAACTGCCTTTGAGGAACTGGCTTCCTCAGTGATAAGCTACACTGATATGGCATCAAAGTTTGATAGCTGCATATCCGCCATCTCACAGAGATGCCAACTAATCAACCAACCATACCTGACATGGAGCCACTGCACCTACACAGGATGCCAAAAATGAAAATAAATCTCCTCTTCTCCAGGGCTGACATCTTTTCATTTTAATTATCCCAAGGAGAGAGCAAAGTTAAAATGAACAGCACTGCATATAAACGTGGCATCAAAATCAAGTTGATATAATGATTATGTTACATTTAAGACAGCTTGTTTTGAAGCAGGATATCTGTTGACTGGTCACATTAATATCTACCTGGTAAGCCACACGCGTCTGGTTCATGTCACTAAAGCACTGACGATTCCCTCTAAGCTCGACATGTTTGAACCTGACTTGTGCAGAGATCTGTTGCAGCTGGTTTTGAAGTGAAGAACCCATGTCACTGACAATTATTTCCAAGCCTTATTAGTTGGATGTTATGGCCATCATCTGATTAGGTTGAATGTAGCAAATCTTTCCCCTTGGCTGAGAGTGCAGATGATATTAAAAAGTCCCATTTTGTCAGTGTGATGGGGTTACATAACTGTCTTTGATGTGCGTTGGGAGTTCAACTCAGTCATGGTTGTCAAAATCACTAATCATTTTGCAATGGATGTAAGCATTTAAACTTGGAGAACACTTGTCATGAGATGAAAGAGCTTTTATTTTAAATGAATATTGGTTTAATAGGAAAAATACCATCGGGGATGCAAGTTAAACAATAATACAGTAAAAGATTATTGACCTGAAAATATTAACTCCATGTCTCTCTCTGGAGATGCTTCAAGTTCAAAGTACATTTATTATCAAACTATGTGTACTATATACAACCTTGAGATTCGTCTCCTTACAGGCAGCCACAAAACAAAGAAACCCAATAGAACCCATTAAAAAGACCTTCAAATAAACACCCAATGTGCAGAAAAACACAAATCATATCAACAATAAAAGTAAGCAAATAATATTCAGAACTGAAGTTCACGACAATGAGACCATAGCCACGAAGCCAGTCACAGTCAATTCAGGAATATGTTTGTTACAGCCACAGACTCAATTCAGTACGGAAATGAGTAAAACTTGCATAGCAGCAAGCTGAATACCCCCTGTCCCTCGCCTCTGGCACTGACACCCTGGCCTTCATAATCTGGCCAAACCTCAGATTATTCCTCACTATTAGACTCAGGCCCTGCTGCTTTGATACGGTCTTGAGCCTGGGGCCTGTTGCCTCAATTTGGCCTGCATTTGACGTTTGACCTTTCCAATCTGGCCCGGTGTTTAAATTGGTAAAACCTCAGGTTGTTCCTAGTTCTCAGGCCCAGCCTGCTGAGTTTTTCAGTATTTTTATTATTTCACAACATTCAGCTTATCTTAAACATTTCTCAGAATCAGAACCAGAGTTAATTTTATATATAAAAGTGGTGCAACAAGACAGCAAAAATAGTGAGGTAATGTTCATGGATCCAGAAATCTTCATGGTGGTGGGGAAGAAGCTGTTCCTGAAAGGTTGAGTGCACCTCTTCAAGCTCCTGTACCTCCTCTCTGATGGTAGTAATGAGAAGGGAGCATTTCCTGGGTGATGGGGCTCTTTATTGATGGATGCCTTCGTTTTGAGGCATTGCCTTTTAATGGTGTCATCAATGCTTGGGAGGTTAGTGTTCCTGATGGAGCTGTCAGCTATCTTCTGCTTTTTTTACAATTCAGTGATTTTAGTTAAAATATTACGCAGTCTGTTTCGAGAGCTGTGGGTGGAATGCAGCAGTTCCTTTCGGCTTGGACTGCAGATGAAGATGACGTGGGCTGGGCCATCTGCTCCACAGGCGCATTGTCATCACTGAGAGGCCTGGCCATGTTTGAGGATGTGGCGCCATTTTAGTAATTCTATTTAGCTGCCAATGTTCATCCTGCTACTAATAGTCAGCTAGCCGTTGGGGAGGGTGGGAAATGGTGTTGCAGATGCTCACCATATGTGTCAATTTGCTTTATGTCAGCTATGGATCTCACTGCATAACTAAATTGAACTGAAGCCATTGTTCTCTGTATCCTGTGGCTAAAGGTAATCCATTGCTTAGTTAAACAAATACACGCATCCAGCTTCTGTCTCCATTGGTAAGCAATTGAAATTCCACATATGCAATGGAATTCTGCATTTACAATAGATCTTCAGTAGCATTGTTTACAAAGTCACAAACTACAACATTGTGTCAGTATAACGACATGCCAAATGTTATGTAAGTTTTAAGCTGTGCCAAATGTTGTGCAAAACTGATGTACTTTAGTTAATGATTGCTTATCTATTTCTTATAACACCAAAACCATTACAAATGCTGGAACACACAGCAGGTCAGTTTGTACCTGTGAAGGATGAAAGGGAGTTAGTGCTTCATTTCATTGCAAACAGAATGAGTGTGGGAGGAGCCACAGGAGCAGTCAGCAGGGGGCATGTCCAGACAGGTATATGTGTGGTGAACCAGTCAATAAAATTGATGCACCATCAATAACTCACTCTGAGACGGATATCGGCTTTTATTGACTGGAAGCAGGAACAAGCAGTGGTTGACCACCATACTACATCCTGGAGACTGAGAGGCCGGGCTCAGGCCTCAATCGCCTTTATACAGGGGTCTGTGGGAGGAGCCACAGGAGCAGTCAGCAGGGGGCGTGTCCAGACAGGTATATGTAGTTCACCACAATGTGGCAACATGGTGGATGAAATGGAAATATGGAAGTTCAGAGAGAGAAGCATTTTTTTCTGTGATTTGTGGGATTTTAATAACTGAATTTCAAGTGTCCATTATTATGAAAATTGTCAATCTATGGATTTTATATCTTTTCTGGCTTGGTATATTTGCTTTTTTAAGCATCAGTGGGAAATGGGGTACTTGAATCAAGTAGACGATGGCTATCTAGGAGCACTGGTTATGGCAGGGTGGAGATACGTCTCTACCAAAGGAGGTGTAAGACACTCTTTCCCTCTGCTAGCCTGCAGGTCACCCTTGAGAAAGGTGTGGCACCTACTTAGCCCCCCCCCCACCCCTGATCAGTCATGTGAAGCCATGACAGCAGGTGGCGGATGGGACGAGCAGCTGATGCATAGCACAAGTCCTGGTTATGCGGCCACTGACATCAGGCAGACAATCTCTGAAGTGTATTGATAATGTCTGGGGTCACCCATCTTCTAATGACACTACCCAGAAGAAGGCAATGGCAAACCACTTCTGTAGTAAAATTTAGCAAGCACAATCATGCTAATGGAAAGACCATGATCACCCATATCATGTGACACAGTACATAAAGATGATGATGGTGGTTATGGAATCTTCTTCTTGGATCCTTAGCTCCCAGTGGAGCACAGGGCATTGATGACTTCTCATTTGGAGTTCATTGAAGTTTCTGTAATCCATTGTATCCACTGTACAGGAGATTTGCCTATACAACTTCACCAGAGCCCTTTGGCTGGCCTTAGCCATTTACACCTCTCATGATGCAGACGTTGGGTTGGACTTTGAGAGGCAGTTATGGAATCAGTCTATCATTAATTGCTGACTGACTGAATTGGGTGAGACTTTGGGGATTTGATTGTTTGTGTTCAGATACTGGTACCTGCTGATGCTCCTGAATTCAGTAGTGCTGCGATAGCTTATTCTGATGTTTTGTGGTAAGTTTTTGATTGGCCATTTGATGTAATGACAAGGCTTTATAAAGCATTGGTGAGGCCTGACTTGGAGTATTGTGAGCAGTTCAGGGTCCCTTATCTAAGAAAGGATGTGCTGACATTGGAGAAGTTTCAAAAGAGGATCACAAAAATGATTCATGGATTGAAAGGCTTGTCAAATGAGGAGTGTTTGATGGCTCTGGGCCTGTGTTCACTGGGATTCAGAAGAATGAGTGGATAACCTCATTGAAACATATGGAATGTAGAAAGGCCTTGATAGAACGGATGTGGAGATGATGATGATTCCTATGGTGGGGGAGTCCAATCCCAGAGGACACAGCCTCAGAATAAAGGGAGCATCCTTTTAGAATGGAAATGTGGAGGAGTTCCTTTGGCCAGAGCGTGGCGAATCTGTGGGATTTGTTGCCACAGGCAGCTGTGGAGGCCAAGTCATTGAGTAATTTGAGGAGGCAGAGGCTGATAGATTCTTGATGAGTCAGGGCATGAAGGGATATGGGGAAAAGGCAGGAGATTGGGGCTGAGAGGGAAAATGGATCAGCCATGATGAAATGGTGGAGCAAACTTGATGGGCCAAATGGCCAGATTCTGCTCCTATATCTTATGATCAATGAACTTATGACTTCTGCACAGTACTGTATATGAATGGGACCACAGTGGTAGCAGTTGCAAAGGATCTGGGTTGGGAAGACCAAGGCTGAAAGTGAGCACATCATTAACTCAGCCAATCAGAGACACCTACTTAGATGTAGTTTTTAAAAAATCATTGCTATAAAATTCTTCTCTTAAAAATAGCAGAAGCAATGTCGATGCACATTCATGAATATGACAAAGTTTGCTTCTCTGTATTTGCAGGATAATATTTCGAGTCGCTTTAATTTTTGTTTGCATTGTGAATTGTGCTTGTTTTTCTGCCTCTGTTTGCGTTAACAGCCAGAAGGTTGTTTTCTGTGAATTCTGTTCTATGAATGATGCTTTTGACGACCCCACGGCAGAGTATAGTGGATATGTTGTCCTCCCGAGAGACTGTGAACTGGGAAAACAATCAAAACAGATTGATACAAGCCAGTTGCCTCTCTGGCAAGTGACACTGCAAGGTCAGTGAACTATTGTCCATTTATTTCATTAAACAAGGCCAAGCCAACTGATTTACTACAGGAAACAAATATTCTCTGTTATCTTCCCATTATCTATGTTTCTTATTATTTCTTCCAAACATAAAGACCCACAGCAATGAAGTTGACTCTTGACTACTCTCTGAAATGATCCAGCAAGCCATTCAGTTGTGTCAGATCCCTAAGTTTATACATAATAAGAATAACACCGGAAAGACCACCCAAGAATTGATCTACAAATTGGATTTAAACAGAGCTCACTCAACCTTGCTAGCCCTCCTCATGCGAATCTGGAGACTGCTGTCAAAGTTAGGAAAACATCCTCACAAAAGAATCAAGTAGAAAACTGACAACACCATATCATACCTTTCCATTAATTTCCCAAATACCCCCATCACAATCTCCAGCAGCCTTCAGTCTTATCAGTAGGGCAGACCTACCAAAGGTAGAGCACCTCTGGGATACCTCGATGTGACTACCATACCTGGACCCCCACCCCCATGGATCTTTGCATGCTGTGAGAATCAACAGTCCTGCATTTTGAATGTGACCAGCATGTCATGAAATTTGTTGTTTTTGAGGCAGCAGTACATTGCAATATATAATAATAAAAACTATGAATTACAGTAAATATATATATATATTAATTAGTTAAATTAAATTTAAAAATTAGCGCAAAAAAGTGTAGTGCGGTAGTGTTCATGGGTTCAATGTTCATTCAGAAATCTGACGGCAGAGGGGAAGAAGCTGTTCCTGAATCATTGAGTGTGTGCCTTCAGGCTCCTGTACCTCCTATCTGATGGTAGCAATGAGAAGAGGGCATGTCCTGGGTGATGGGGGAAGGGTGGGGGGTGATGGATGCTGCTCTTATGAAGAATATTAGCAAATGAGCAGAAATGACAGGACATGTCTGTGCCTGGTAACGAGGGATAAACCCACATAACCTCATCCTCACTAATCAACCTGTTGTAGATGCATCATCCCATGACAGTATTGATAAGAGTAACCTCCACACAGTCCTTGTGATGTATCTTTACCCGGAGGGCATCGTTGTTTGGGTCATGTGTTACTATTATTGTGATGAACGTGTAGGTATGGAACAGCTCTGCGTCCATGTTCTATCAGTAGGAGCACCATCATATTCCATCACAGTCTGTAACCACATGGCCCCACACAGCCTTCACCATTACTATCAGAGTAGGGAACCAACTCAGATGCATTGAGGATTATAGAAGGACAGGCCAGTCAGAGCAGCAGTGCAAGGCATTCTTAAAAATGTGATATCCTGCAGATAGCCAAATTTGTCCAAATTTTTTATCATGTGCGCAATGCAAGTACAACGAAAATCTGCTCGCACATTGGCCTGTACAATACACAGAGTATAAATCATACAAGACAGTGAAAGGAAAAATAGACAGAGCAAAGCAAGATATTAATGTTAAAAAAAAACTACAGGTACAGTTCCAAATTGTCTTACTGCTTATTTCTTGCCAACTACGTGACAAAAATCACTGAATTTTGCAAATGCATGTGACTGACGCTATTTAAAAACTGATCGCTCTAAACACGGTACAGTGTCTAACTGCCACATAACAGCTGATGTTAGTTAGAAACTGTATGGACGCCTGCTCCAATTAAAGCAGCATAGTGTTGTGAATAAATGAAAGGATTTTCTAGATTTAATTTTTATTCTTTAAGAGTTGTCTGAAGTAAATGCTTGTCCTGGTTAACCAATGGCCCAATTAGCTGAACTCTACTGTATTTCAAAATTGAAGAATTAAATTGATGACTGATGAATTATTTGTTCTATGAAGAAATCTTGGGCCTATACTGTAGAGTGCAGAGGAATGAGGTATGACCTCAGAGAAACTTACAGCATTCTGAGGGAGCACGGAGAAGGAACTGTGTTGTGAGGTGGTTCACCGCTGAGGGAGTCTAGAATAAGTCTGAAGAGAGTTTGATTAAAGGTCAACCATCTGAAATTGAAGTGAGGAAGAATTTCTTTGGAGTATTGTCAATCTTGTAAGCCTTTAACCTAGAGAGCTTTAGATGATGAATCTAAGTTGTGCTCTTTACAACTCATTTTCACAGTATTATTTCTTTATTTGCACGATTTGTTTTCTTTCTCTCATTGGTTGTTAGAATTTCTCTGATTATGTACAGTTTTTTGTAAATTCTATTATATGTCTTGTTTTCCAGTGAATACCTGCAAGAAAACGAATTTCAAAGTGGTAAATGGTAACATTTACTATTTTGGAATAATACTTCAATACTTTGTGGATACAACTGGCTCCTGCACAGGGACAATCCTACCCCGAATCAAGGACAGCTCTAATGGCAATGCTTAATACTTTGGCACTTTGATAAAATCACTGTGAACTTTGAACTTTTACATAAAAATAGATTTCTGGGAGGATCAAGACGCTTGGGGATTATTAATAAATTGTTGAGGTTGACAACCACAACACTCGTGATCTTTCTGATTAGTTGACCAGGTTCAAACACTTGTGTATCCTACTCCTGCCCCTAGTTTTTATTTTATTATATTTTCCTACAGGAACAGAAAATTTTATGTAATTTCCCTCCCACAACCTATCAAAAAAAAATTTTGTGCTGCAGTTTCATCTTCCACTTCTGAGTTTATTGTCCTCTCTAGTGAAAGGAGATGGGCCCGAATTAAGTGAAATAGTGCCCCAAATGAACAAAGAGATTCCCAGCTATTTTATAGATTTAGTTCTTGTCCTTTAACAGTAGCCTCAAATAAATGGCGTTTCTTGTAGAGTACAGAAGAATGAGGTATGACCTCAGATGAACCTAACATTCTGAAGGGGCACTGAGAAAGGTCTACGCATATTGATAGTTTGCTTCTTCTCAAATGCAGCCTGGATTTTCAGCATATTCTATTTTCTCATCCAGATTTCTAGCGTCTGCAGTATTTTATATTTTTGTCTTGTCTTTGTTAATGAGTGTGAGAAAAGTCTTCTAATGTGCATACAGCTTTATTCTTTCCAAAAACTTATATAGAGTTGTCATGGTGTTATTTTTGTCATGTTTTGCTTGGCATATTCTCCATCCAAATGGTGTATGAGTATTTGTAAATATTTTAAATATTAAATGTTTAAATGTACCAAATAACAAGCTATCTAAACCATTAGCGTAAACAGTCCTTGCACCATAGGGCCCTTATGTGAAAGAGTTGTATAGCACAGAAATCGGCCCTTTGGCCCATCACATCCATACTTATCCTTTTTGCTTGTCTACAGTAATCCCTTTTGCCTGCAATATGTCTGTATCTTTACATAGAAACATAAAAAACCTACAGCACAATACAAGCCCTTCAGCCCACAAAGTTGTGCCAAATACGTCCCTACCTTACCTATAGCCCTCTATTTTACTAAGCTCCATGTACCTATCCAAAAGCCTCTTAAAAGACCCTATCATATCCGTCTCCACCACCATTGCCAGCAGCCCATTTCACGCACTCACCACTCTTTGAGTAAAAAACTTACCCCTGACATCTGCTCTGTACCTACTCCCCAGCACCTTAAACCTGTGTCCTCTTGTGGCAACCATTTCAGCCTTGAGAAAAAGCCTCTGACCATTCACACAATCAATGCCTCTCGCCATCTTGTACACCTCTATCAGGTCACCTCTCAACCTCCTTCGCTTCAAGGAGAAAAGGCCAAGTTCACTCAACCTATTCTCATAAAGCATGCTCCCCAATCCAGGCAACATCCTTGTAAATCTCCTTTGCACCCTTTCTATGGCTTTCTATTTAAGTGCTCATTGAAATGTCTCTTATACATAGTGATTGCAACTGACTGCATAACCTCCTCTGACATCAAGTATTCTCTACGTGTAAAAACACTTTTCTCTCAAATACCCTTTCACACTCCTTCCTCTCAACGTAAGCTTACGTTTCTCTGATACCCTTACATGGGAAAAAGATTTTGATTACCTAATTTATGAATGCTCAATGATGTTTATTCCGCTCTTCACTGCCCTGAGGTTGAGACCGTGGGACTGGTCCAACTATTCTGGGTCTTGAGCGCAAGAACTCACTTTCATTCCAAATTCCATTTGCTTACTATTATTGCTTGCATGATTTTGTTTTTTGTATCACCCTGCACATTATGTGTTGTTTTATATATATATATATATATAGGTTTTTGTGGGTTTCTTGTTTTATGGCTGCCTGTAGGGGAGACGAACCTCGAAGTTGCATAGTGCAATCGTACTTCGATAATAAAAGTAGTCTGATCTTGAATTTTGAACTTTATCTATACCCCTTGTATTTTATATGCCTCTGTCAGGTCATTGCTCAGCCTCCTTCAACCAGGGAAGACAATCAGACACAGGTTTGGTATCACTGACATATGTCATGAAATTTCTTGTTTAGTGGCAGCAGTACAGAGCAAGTCATAAAAATTGTTGTAAGTTACTAAAATATATAACTGGCAGAAAAGAGGAATAGTGAGGTAGAGTTCATCGAAACTGACGGTGGAAGGAATGATCCCATGGGTGTTCAGGCTCCTTTACCTGCCCCAGAAGGTGGAAATCTGAAAAGGATGCGTCCCAGATGGTGAGGATCCTTAATGATGGATGGCACCTTCCTGAGGCACTGAAATTGAAGACGTCCTTGATGGTGGGTAGGGTTGTGCCTGTGAAGGAGCTGGGTACGTCCGCAACTAGGAACTCGAAGCTGCTCACCTTTACACCACTGACCCTTCAATGCGGACTGATGATTGTACTCCTGACTTTCCTTTCCTTGGTCTTGCTGACTTTGAGCGCGAGGTTGCTACTGGAACTCCACTCGACCAGCTTATCTTTCTCACTCCCGTATGCCTCCTCATTGCCATCTGAGATTCTGCCAACAATTGTGGGGTCAGCAAATTTATAGGTGGCATTTGAACTGTGCTTATAGTCGATGTTTCAGGCGGAAACCCTTCATCAGAACTGGAGAAAAAAGGCTGAGGAGTAGGTGGGGGAGGGCAGAGAGAAACACAAGGTGTTAGGTGAAACCAGGAGGGCGGAGGGATGAAGTAAAGAGCTGGGAAGTTGGTTAAAGAGATACAGGGCTGGAGAAAGTGGATCTAATACAAGGAGACAGAAGGCCATGGAAGAAAGGAAAGCATGGAGGAGCAGCAGAGTGAGGCAATGGGAAGGCAAGGAGATAAAGTGAGAGAGGGCAAAGGATGGGAACTGGTGACACACAGGACACACAGCCATGAGTGTAGAGAGAGTGGAGCAGCGGGCTAACCACGCATTCTTTGAGGTGTGACTATCAGCAAGGAGGTGATGATATTACCAAACCATACTGCCTGTGCTCTCCTGATAAGGAAGCTGAGAATCAAGTTGCAGGGGAGGGGGGTACAGGGGCCATGTTCTCATGCTTGTTGGTTAGTATTGTTCAAACCCAGTATAACTCAAGTCCTCCAATCCGGGTAACATCCTGGTGAACTTTTTCTGTATTCTTGCCAACACAACCATATCCTTCCTATAGCACAGCAAACAGAGCCACGCGCTATACTTATAAGTGCAGGCTTAACAAGTGTTTTGCAAAGTTGCAATACAATATCCTAACTTTTCTATTCTATGCCCTGTTCTATGAGGGCAAGCATGCCATATTCCTTTTTAACTACCCTATCTACATGCATTGCCACTTACAGGGAACTATTGACTTGAACCCATAGGTCCCTCTATTCTTCAACATTACTTAGTGTCCTACCATTTACTATGCAGTACATGTCCTTTATTTGACTTCCAAATTACATAACTTTGTGCCTGTTAGGGTTAAGTTGCATCTGTGAAAGGTCTACTCAATTTTCTATCTGATATAAATCTCGTAGCATTAGACAACCCCCACACTTTCCAAAAAGCCAACAGTTTTCATGCCATATATAAGCTTTCTAATTACACTGAACCTCCTATATTTATACACAAGTTGTTAATACTGTATATGTCATAACAAGTGTCCCAGCAATGACCTCTGCAGTGTATCACTGGTTATAGACTTCCAATTGGAAAGGTACCCTTCTACCACTATCTGTTGCTCTCGTTACCTCCTGGATCAGCCTCCTGAACAAGGCTGAGTCAAGTACTTTACCACAATCCATTTGGACATCCTGCCTCTAGCAATCCACATAATTCAACATTCAAAGTGCATTTATCATCGAAGTATGTATACTATATACAACCTTGAGATTCATCTCCTTACAGGCTGCCACAAGTCAAAGAATCCCAAAAGAACCCATGAAAAAAAACAGTCAAACATCCAAAAAAAAATCATGCATGCAATAAAAGTAAGCAAATAACGTTCAGAACCAAACTTCACGAAAGTGAATTTTCTTAGATACCTCCTCAAAAATTTCACTCAAATTAGTGAGGTATTATTTTCATTCACACTGAGCCATACCAACTATCCCTGATCAGCCTATTCTTTTACAATATTGATGTAAGGTGCTGGATCTGAAGATAATATTGTCCAGAAGGTATTTCAGTTGTCCCGAACGAGGCACAAATATTATGATTACAACTGTTTTATTAAATGTTCACTACAAAGAATCGTCAGTACAGCACTGGGACCAGCAGCAGGGAACTAACACTAACAGTCACCAACCAATTCAAACAAAGAACCTGCCTCGTTCAAATCCAGAAGAAACATATTAATGACATATTTGTTTCAATGAATAAACAATCAACTTATTTTGTTAATAGCTCAAAACTGTTGGTACTTAATTGATTGTTAACAATGAAGCAGTGTTTCTACTGGTAAATGATAGACCGTCAGCTCTAAATTTCTTGAAATGGATCTGTGGATTGATATTGGAACCGTTTCCAATGGGTAGGGTTGCCTTTAAGATTTAAGGGCAATGAAATTTTGGCCATGAATCAGGTTGGCAAACAATGTTGTGTTGGAGAATTAGATAAGATTAGGATGGCCAGCAAGGGGGATGTCAACAAATACCTAATTATATTAACTTTTGCTCATCCAAGAGCAAGAATAAAGGCATTTTTATCCAATCTTCCTAATTTAGGCGTGGAGGAGGTATCAAAATTGCATGATTTAATTAATTGTGATCTGCTGGTTTTCTGTTACCAATCTGAAATTTCCATTCATCATTTCACTGGAGAAATTAAAGCAGCAACAGTGATATCAAAGCAGGTTTTGATCTATTTAAATGGCTGTAAAGGAAACCTTTCTTCCTTAAATGCCAAGCTACATCCAGTGGTTATCAGATATATTGCACTTTCAAGTAGGAAACTGTACAAATATTAAATATGAATAATTCTTTATAGGCATATTTCTGTTTCAATTTAATTTTAGAAGGTCACAGACTTCAGTGTATATCACAATCATACCATGTACCATGTGTTTGAAAAGTTCCATAAATTAACTACACATCACCATTATCATTATGTGCCGTGTCATCTAACATAGGCAATCATGGTCAATGGCAATGATTGTTATTGGCAATTTTTTCTACAGAAGTGGTTTGTCATTGCTTTCTTCTGGGCAGTGTCTTTATCAATACTCTTCAGAGATTGTCTATCTGGCATCAGTGGTTGCATAACCAGGACTTGTGATATACACCAGCTGATCCTACGACCAATCCCCAACTGCTCCCATGGCTTCACATGACCATGATTAGGGGGCCAAGCAAGGGCTATGCCTTGCCCAAGAGTGACCTACAGGCCAGTGGAGAGGCACCTTACAACTCCTTTGGTAGAGACGTATCTCCACCCCGCCACTCAATGCATGAGAAATTCAAACCCATAATTTTATATATCACTGTGTAATACTTCAATCATAGTGATAGATAGAGATGACTTTCACTGCAAAATACCATTAGACATCATGACCATAAGACATAGGAGCAGAATTAGGCCATTCAGCCTAATGAGTCTGTTTCACCATTTGATCGTAGCTTATTTATTTTCCCTCTTAACATCATTATCCTGTCTTCTCTCTGTAATCTCAGGGCCTTTTGAAGAGTCTCAGCCTGAAACATTGACTGTTTATTGTCCTGCATGGGTACTGCCTAACCTGCTGGCTTCCTCCAGCATTTGGCGTGTGTTGCTCTGGTTTTCCAGCATCTGCAGAGCCAATTGTGTTTGCAAGGAGACATTTGAGTGACAAGTACATGAAAAGTCAAGACCATAAGACAATAAGATACAGGAGCAGAATTAGGCCACTCGGCCCATTATGTCCGTTCTGCCATTTCATTGTGGCTGATCCATCTCCCTCTCAGCCCCATTCTCCTACCTTCTCCCATATCCCATCATGCCCTGACAATCTCTGCCTTATATATAAGCGCCTTAAAGTCAAGTCCATATAAAGACTGGAAGATGACAGATTTCTTTTCATATGGGACATGAATGAACAAGGTTTTTATGAAAATATAGCAGTTTTATGATTATTGTTACTGAGACGAGTTTTTTAAAAAATATCAGATTTTGTAAATACTTAAATTTAAATTCCACAGTTGTCATGGTGGGATTCAGATTCATTTCACAGAATGTTAGTCTAAAACTCTATTTTATAGTTATAATTATAATGAAGGAGCTAGTTTTGATTAAAAGAGATCCTGGGGTAATAGACATTACAGAAGCACATTATGGAATGATAGAGAAAACATGAGGAAAATCAAAGTAGATATACAAACCTTTTCTTGTGGGCATATTCACAAATCTATAGAACAGTAAATACAACAGAATCAGTGAAAGACTGCACAACTAGGGTGTTTAACCAGAGTTCAGAAGCAACAAATGCAAATATAGATAAATAGCAATAAATACCAAGGACATGAGATGAAGAGTCTTTGAAAGTAAGCCCATTGGCTGTGGGAACATTTCAATGATGGGGCAAATGAAGTTGAGTGAAGTTATCCCCTTTTGTTCAAGAGCCTGATGGTTGAGGGGTAGTAGCTGTTCCTGAACCTGGTGGAGTGAGTCCTGAGGCTCCTGTACCTTCTACCCGATAGCAGCAAGAAGAGAGCATGACCTGGATGGTGGGGTCCCTGGTGATGGATGCTATTTTCCTTCGACAATGTTTCATGCAGATTGCTCAATGGTGGGGAGAGCTTTACCAGTGATGGTCTGGTCTGCATCCACTACTTATTGTAGGATTTTCTGTTCAAAAGCATTGGCGTTTCCAGATCAGGCTGAGATTCCTAAAAAAAACTACACATCTATGGAAGTTCATCAAGTTTTAGATATCATGCTGAATCTCCGCAAACTTATAAGGAAATAGAGGCGGTGCCGTGCTTTCTTCGCAATTGCACTTACGTGCTGGGCCCAGGACAGGTCCTCTGAAATAGTAACACCTGAGAATTTAAAGTTGCTAACCTTCTCCACCCCTGATCCTCTGATGAGGACTAGCTCATAGACCTTTGGTTTCCCTCTCCGGAAGAATATAATTAGAAAAAAACAGATTGTTTAGAAGGAAGAATTTAAGATCTTCATCTTTTCTTCATACAATAAGTGGGAGCTATGAATGCAGATGTACCACCACTCCTACTGAAGTTCTATGAATGTTTATGACACTAGAATACCATCCTCTAGTCTAAGTGACAAAAATGTTCTTGTCCATCATGTCCTGCTGAGTTCATTGGCTATAGTCACTAGGCAAGGGAAAGAACATGGAAATGTGAACAGTTTTGGCCAGCGACTAGGCTATACAGGGTGGATATCAATCAGAACCATTCACTTGACCTATTAACTAAATAGGACAGATTGTTTTGTACATTTGCAAAGTAATTTTAAAATGACTACATTTTAGTTAGTTCAGACTGCGAACGTCTTGCTTATCGAGACTGCCAAGTAACCTGATTGAGTGGCACAGTTTGGAATAGTTAGCAAAACCAAAGAAAGCCATTTAGACCATAAGACATAGGAATAGAATTCGGCCACTTTGCCCATTAACTCTGCTGGGCCATTTGATCATGTCTGATTTATTTTCCATTTTGTCCCCATTCCCCTGTCTTCTCCCCATAACCTTTGATGCCTCTACTAATAGGAACCTGTCAACTTCTGCTTTAAATATTACCGAATGACATGGTTTCTGCAGCTGTCTGTGGCAATGAATTACACAGATTCATCACCCTCTGGCTAAAGGAATTCATTCTCATCTCTGTTCTAAATGAACATCCCTCTATTCTGAGGCACCCACTATAGAAAACATTCCCTCCACGTTCACTCTGTCTAGCCCTTTCAATATTCGATAAATTTCAATATGATTGCCTTCATTCTTCAAAACTTCAGCAAGTACAGTCTCAGATCCATCAAACGCTCCTCATTCCCAGAATCATTCTTGTGAACCTCCTCTGAACCCTCTCCAATGCTAGTACATGTTTTCTGAGATAAGGGGCCCAAAACTGTTCACAAAATGCGCTCTAACCAATGCCTTATAAAGCCTCAGCATCACATCCTTGTTCTTATGTTCTAGTCCTCTCAAAATGAATGCTATCATTGCATTTACCTTCCTTACAACCGACAACTTGCAACTTAACCTTTAGGAAGTCCTGGATAAGACTCCCAAGTCCTATTGCACCTCTGATTTTTGAATTTTCTCCCTGATTAGAAAGTAGTCTGTGCTTTTATTCCTTCTACCAAAGTGCATGGCTATACACTATATTCCATCTGATACTTTTTTGCCCATTTTCCCATTCTGTCCAATATTTCAGCAAACTCCCTACTTCCTCAAAGCCAACTGCCCCTCTATCTATCTTTCTATCCTCTGGAAAGTTGGCCATAAAGCTATCAATTCTGTCATCCAAATTGTTGACATATAACGTGAAAAGAAATGGTCCCAAAATTGACCCCTGTGGAACAGCAGCAGCCTCCAGCAGCCAACCAGAAAATGCCCTCTTTATTCCTATTTTGCCTCCTGCCAATCAGCCAATCATGCTAGTACCTTTCCTGTAATAGCACAGGCTCTTATCTTGTTAAGCAGCCTCATGTGTGGTGTCTTGTCAAAGGCCTTCTGAAAATCCAAGTAAATAACATCCACTGACTGTCCTTTGTCTAACCTACCTGTTACTTAGTGATGCACCATCAATAACTCTCAGAGACGGGAGGCGAATGATAAGCTTTTATTAGCTGCAAGACACCACGATTAGCAGCAAGAGACCACAACATCCTGGAGACTGAGGGGAGAGCAGTGCCTTCAACCGCCTTTATACAGGGGTCTGTGGGAGGAGCCACAGGAGCAGTCAGCAGAGGGGCGTGTCCAGACAGGTATATGTAGTTCACCACATTTAGAAACATAGAAAAACCTACAGCACAATACAGGCCCTTTGGCTCGCAAAGCTGTGCCGAATGTGTCCTTACCTTAGAAATTACCTAGGGTTACCCATAACCCTTTATTTTTCTGACCTCCATGTACTTGTCCAAGAGTCTCTTAAAAGATATTATCGTATCTGCCTCCACCACTGTCACCCGCAGCTCATTCCACACATTCACCACTCTCTGCGTAAAAAACTTACCCCTGACATCTCCTCTGTACCTACTTCCAAGCACCTTAAAACTCTGCCCTCTCTTGCTAACCATTTCAGCCTTGGGATAGAGCCTCTGACTATCCACATGATCAATGCCTCTCATTGTCTTGTACACCTCTATCAGGTCACCTCTCATCCTCCGTCGCTCCAAGGAAAAAAGGTCGAGTTCAGTCAACTTATTCTCATAAGGCATGCTCCCCAATCCAGGCAACATCCTTGTAAATCTCCTCTGCACCCTTTCTATGGTTTCCACATCCTTCCTGTAGTGAGACAACCAGAACTGAGCACAGTACCCCAAGTGGGGTCTGAACAGAGTCATATATAGCTGCAACATTACCTCTCAGCTCCTCAACTCAATCTCATGCTTGATGAAGGCCAATATGCTTTCTTAACCATAGAGTCAATCTACACAGCAGCTTTGAGTGTCCTATGGACTTGAACCCCAAGATCCCTCTGAACCTCCACGCTGCCAAGAGTCTTACCATTATATTCTGCCATCATATTTGACCTACCAAAGTGAACCATCTCACACTTGAACTCCATCCGCCACTTCTCAGCCCAGTTTTGCATCCTATCAATGTCCTGCTATAACCTCTGACAGCCCTCCACACTTCCCACAACACCCCCAACCTTTGTGTCATCAGCAAATTTTCTAACCCATCCCTCCACTTCTTCATCCAGGTCATTTATAAAAATCACGAAGAGCAGGGTCCCAGAACAGATCCCTGAGGCACATGGTGACCGACATCCATGCAGAATATGACCCGTCTACAACCACTCTTTGCCTTCTGTGGGCAAGCCAGTTCTGGATCTACAAAGCAATGTCCCCTTGGATCCCATGCCTCCTTACTTTCTCAATAAGCCTTGCATGGGGTACCTTATCAAATACTTTGCTGAAATCCATATACACTACATCTACTGCTCTTCCTTCATCAATGTGTTTAGTTACATCCTCAGAAAATTCAGTCAGGCTCATAATGCATGACCTGCCTTTGACAAAGCCAGACTGACTATTCCTAATCATATTATGCTTCTCCAGATGTTCATAAATCCTGCCTTTTAGGATTTTCTCCATCAATTTACCATCAATTTCCTCAAAGAATTCCAATACATTTGTCAAGCAAGATTTCCCTTGAAGGAAACCATGCTGAATTCGGTCTACTTTATCATTTGCCTCCAAGTACTTCAAAACCTCATCCACAATAATGGAATCCAGCATCTTCCCAACCACCGAGGTCAGGCTAACTGGCCTATAGTTTACTTTCTTCTGCTTCCTTTCACCCTTAAAGAGTGGAGTGACATTTGAAATTTTCCAGACCTCCAGAACCATTCCAGAATCTAGTGATTCTTGAAAGATCACTACTAATGCCTCCACAATCCCTTCCTTTAGAACCCTGGTTAAAGCCCATCTGGTCCAGCTGAGATATATACCTTTAGATCTTTCATCTTCCCAAACACCTTCGCTTTAGTAATAGCAACTACATTCACTTCTGCCCCCTAATGCTCTTGAATTTCTGGCACACTGCTAGTATCTTCCACAGTGAAGACTGATGCAAAGTATTTGTTAAGTTCATCTCACAAACGAGAGAAAATCTGCAGATTCTGGAAGTCCAAGCAGTGCACACAAAGTGCTGGAGGAACTCAACAGGCCAGGTAGCGTTTTTGGCTGAGACCCTTCAGTAGGAGGGTCTGCCAAAGGGTCTCGGCTCGAAATGTTGACTGTACTCTTTTCCATTGATGCTACCTGGCCTGCTGAGTTCCTCTAGCATTTTGTGTGTGCTATTAAGTTTATCTGTCCATTCTTTGCTCCCCATAACTACCTCTCCAGCATCATTTTCTAGCAGTCCAATATCCATCCTCGCCTCTCTTTTACTCTTTATATATCTGTAAAAACATTTGGTATCCTTTTCGACATTATCGGTTAGCTTAAGTTCTTATTTCACCTTTTCTCTGCTTATGTTCTTTTCTTTTGCCTTCTGTTGGTTTTCAAAAGCTTCCCAATTCTTTCCCACTATCTTTTGCTATCCTACTAAATTTTGCTTCCTATCTCTTTTGTTTTTATGCTGTCTTTGACTTCCCTTGTCCGCCACAATTGCTTTGTCCTCCCTATAGAATACTTCTTCATCATTGGGATGTATCTATTCAGCGCCATTTGAATTTCCCCAGAAACTCCAGCCATTGCTGTTCTGTTGTCATCTCTGCTAGCGTCCCCTTCCAATCAACTTTGGCCAGCTCCTCTCTCACGTCTCTGTAATTCCCTTTACTCCACTGTAATACTGGTACATCTGACTTTATCTTCTCCCTCTCAAACTGCAGGCTGCATTCTACCATATTATGATCACTGCTTCTCAAGGGCTCCTTTACTTTAAGTTCTCTTATTAAATCTGCTTCATTACACAGCATTCAATACAGAGTTGCCATTCCCCTGGTGAGTTCAACCACAAGCTGTTCTACAAAGCCATCTTGTAGGAATCTCTACAAATTTCCTCTCCTGGGATCCAGCACCAACGTGATTTTCCCAATCTACCTGCATATTGAAATCCCCCAGTGACTTTTGTAACATTAGTCTGATTACCTGTCTTTTCTATTTCCCATTGAAATTTATATCCCACATCCTGGCTGCTGTTTGGAGCCCTGTACATAACTCCCATCAGGGTCTTTTACCTTGCAGTTTCTTTATTTTACCCAATAGTTTTCTACATCTTCCAGTCCTATGTCATCTCTGTCTAAGGATTTAATTTCAATTTTACCACAGTCACACCACCTCCCCTGTATACCTGCCTGTCCTTTTGATACAAGGTGTATCCCTGGATGTTAAGCTCCCAACCATGATTTTACAGCCACGTCTCACACCTGCCAATCTATAACAGTGCCACAAAATTATCTATCTTATTTCATATACTGGGTGCATTCACATATAACACCTTCAGTCCTGTATTTATCACCCATTTCGATTTTGCCCCCCATGTTATACTTCACCTCATCCCAGTGACTGCAATTTTATCCTATCATCTGCCTGTCCATCCTCACAGTCTCACTACACATTGCATCAGTTTGTATACAAATAGCCCCACCCTTAACCCTATCACTCCGGTTCCCATCCCCCTGGCCAACTTAGTTTAAACTCTCCCCAACAGCTCTAGTGAACCTGCCTGCAAGGACAGTGGTCCCCATCGGGTTCAGATGCAACCCACCCTTTCTGTACATGTCACACCTTCCCCAGATGAAGTCCCAATGATCCAGCAATCTGAAACCCTGCCCCTTGCACCACTTCCTCAGCTTCACTCATTCAACTGTACCACCATCCTGTTCCTGCCCTGACTGGCTTGTGGCACTGGGAGTAATCCAGAGATTCCTACCTTGGAGGTTCTGTTCTTCAGCCCTATCCTTAACTCCATATACTCACTTGCACAGGACCTTTTCCTTCTACCTACCTATGTCATTACTGCCGATGTGCACTACGACCTCTGGCTGTTTACCCTCCCTCTTGGCAATTATTTGCAGCCACTTGGGAAACAACAAACCATCCTGGCTTGTTGTCTGCAGCCACAGAATCTCTTGTTTGAATATCTAAGGGCTATGATGTGGCTGATAAGTCTTTAATATTCCTGGGCAGTGCAGCCAAATGGATGGAGACACAACCTTTGTTACTGTAAAGTAGTCTACAAGAGAAAGCCACATGTTTCATTTTCCTTCCACATCAGCTGTGGGACAGAGTCCAGAGCTCTGTTGCTCGAGCTGCCTGTGGCTTAAGGCTCAGTCCTGGCACTCTTCCCATTACTCACAAGGGAAACGATTGCTTGTCACCCTGAACTGTTTTGGAACCTCTATAACAAAATGACATTATCTACCAGTGGGTTGTGATAAACTATACAAGAAGCATTCATTTGATTCAAATAGTTTTGCACGTTGAGTGAATGCTGCTAAAACTGTTCTGAACAGAGACAGTGAAGAGATTATTTCCATCAGCATCTGAAGGTTTACTCTACCGCTTGTAGCCTGGACTATCCCGAGTGATAACCTGCTCTCAACGCATTTCAGAAAAAAGCATTTCTTTTTATCTTAATTCTGCCAAACACAGGAACAGGGAGAGGAAATCAGAATTTATTCTGGCCCAGAGAGAGAGAGAGATTTGATTCCAGGACCTTTCCTGTGCACTTTTGCACAACAAGGAAGCAATTTTCTCGCTGGCTGTGGCAGATAGTTTGAGAGAGGTTAATTTCAAGAAATGTTTTGGGATAGTATAAACAAACATTAATCAACAACTTATATTTCTGATTGTTACAACAATAAAACTCATGCTAATATTCTTCCTTAGAAAAAAAAATTCTGTTGGGCATTGTCCCCTATCTTCATTTTGTTTAAAACCAAACCTCTCAGAAAATACATTATAAGAACATATGACCACAAAATAGAGGAGTAGAACTAGGTCACTTGGCCAATCAAGTCTGCTCCATTGTTTCATCATGTCTGGTCCATTTCTTTTTCAGCCCCAATCTCCCCTCATGCCCTGGCTAATCAAGGATCTGTCAACTTCTGCCTTAAATATACCCAATGGCTTGGCATCCACATTTCCCTATGGCAATGAATTCCACAGCTTCATCACTCTCTGGCTAAAGAAATTCCTCCTCACCCCCATTCTAAAAGGACAGCTCTCTATCCTGAGTCTGTCTCCCCCGATCTCGGACACCCTCACCACAGGAAGCATCCACTCCACATCCACACTATCAAGGCTTTTCGACTTTCAAAAGGTTTCAATGAGGTTACCACTAATTCTTCTGAATTCCAGCGAATAGAGGCCCAGAGCCTTCAAACCTTTCAATCCTGGAATAATTTTCATGAACCACCTTTGTATTCTCTCCAATGTCAGCACATACTTGCTTCGAAAAGGGGCCCAAAGCAGCTAACAACACTCCATGTGAGGCCTCATCACTGCTTTATAAAGCCTCAGCATTATATCCTTGCTTTGCTTTTGTATTCTAGTACAGTATTTATATTATTTGTTATGATTACAGACCTTTTTGGCTGATATCTGTATGTTGAGTAGATTTTAACTAAGCAAGGGAACACATTGTCATCAGTTTTACTGGCCTGTTGTTGCAACTTCAGCAGAAGATTAACAACGGGCTAATTCCATGGTGATTTTGGTGTTGCTGTGGCCAGTCAGAAGAATTTCCAGGAAATTCTTGGGGTTTCTTCTGTGAATAGAAAGTTTTTCAGCCATTTAGCATCTAGGTTTCATATTCAGATGCTAAAATGATAGCCTTTGTCACCAAGATTGGTGCCGTAAATACCCGCAACTAGGTTAATATGCCTCATTGCTTTGGGAGGACATGTCTTCAGTTTAGATTCCAAGATCTGAAATTCTCTCCATTAATTTCTGCACCTCTAATCCTTTACTTCCTTTACAAAACCCATTGTAACCTCCCCTTTGATTGAGCCTTTAATCATCTCTGCACATATGATTTGCGATGATTGTTTTCATAATGTTCCTGCTGTGTACTTTGCTTTGGAACATTTTGTTGCATTAAAGTCGCTGTGCAAAATTTATTACAGGTTGAGCACCTCTTATCCAAAATGCTTAGGGCTGGAAGTGTTTCTGATTTTGGAGTATTTGCATCTATATGATGAGTTAGGTTGGGGATGGGACCCAAGTCCAAACATAAAATCCATTTAGTACATACAGTGCAAAAGTCGTAGCACATTTATTTAGCAAGGATGCCTAAAAATTTTGTACAGTACTGTATTTGTCAAGATGGATTGGAGAGCGAGTTTGTAAATCTGGCTGGAGCAAGGGATCTTGGGAATGGTGAGTGTGGAGCACTGCGGGAGGGGTGCAGAGAAGGAGTGACAGACTGGGGAGAGGCATGGGTGCAGACACACCCATTCTTGAGACACCAGGCAAGGTAATTTGATTCTAAACAATTAGTTAATTGATCATTACCCAAAGTCTCTCTGAAGCTTCCACTTTCCTTCCCCTTTTGCCAGCCATGATTCCAGAGAATAATCAGAAAATGCACCATGAGTAACACACAAAGGTCTGGCTACAATGATTTGCTGAAAACAAAACGGCAGTAACAGGGCCACCCTCAGGCCATGTGAGGTCCCTTCTCACAACTGTCTGTGATGTGCAGTGGCCCATGCATTGCTTGGGATCCTTCCCAGCGCCTGCTGGAATTTTCCATTTGTGGCATCATGTCAGTGTTCAAAAAGATTTCGGAGTTTCTTGGGTTTTGGATTTCCAGATAAGAGATGCTTAACCTGCAGTGTTATTGGGAAAACAAGCTTTCAAATATATTCTCCCAGACCAATGTGACAATGTTCTTCAATGCAGAGAGTTTCCAGGTCTGCTCTCCATGCTTCCTTATAACACATGTGGCAGAGACACTGGCATTTACAGAGCTCTGTAGACACTCTTCATCTTTCAGCAACGGACTTGTTTTGGTGCTCTTCTGCCAAATAGTGAGCAGAGGAGTTTTGAGCAGTGTAACTTGTTGAAATAATGTAAGAATTTCTTGAAGCATAATTACCAGATCAGTCTTATTTCTCAATTGCTAGGAACTTTAAGACTATTCTAATGGTGTTCAGTATTATGGATTTCTGAAGATTTTCATAGATATTGCGGTGTATCCCTAATTGTTTAATGCTATTTTGTAGTGTCTTTTGGATGCTACCAATTATAGATATTACTATTGGGACAATGTATACCCTGTTCATGTTCCAAAGTCTTTCAATTTCCTCTTTTAATTCAGCATATTTCTGGTGTGCTTCAATTATTGGTCTCTGTAAGTTATGTGTGTTGGGAATGGCTATATCTATGAAGTAAGCTGTTCTTGTTTGCTTGTCCTGCATTATTATATCCAGACATTTATTATGGGTTGTCCTATCTGTATTAATTGATGGGTCCTATTATAATTCTTGTGATTCTGACCAAAAACTGGATCTGGCTTCTATTTATAATAAGGTATGATTTCTTCTTTAAAGCAAGATTTTGGTGAATGGATGTTTGCCACTTGGCTGTGCCAGTGTAAGTAATCAGATTGAGTTAAACTGCTACAGGTTTCCGTAAAGTGTTGTGTTGTTTCTGTTTTTCTTGGCATTTTCTACATTTATCATCTAGAAATAGTTAGTCTTTTATCAAGTATTTTGATATTTTTTGTGTTAACTACCTAGTCCTGTGTTGCCCCAAGGAAACCACCTGTTTCTGGGAAGAACTCTCCAACTCTGAGTGAAACCTAGTCTGCTCAGATCATGGTGATGTCTTGCACGGACGGTCATGCTCTACTTTCCGTTAACTTTTCCTTCAGTAGTGATAAGTTCTTAATTTTTCTGGGGTGTTTTCATTTAAGTTTAGTGGTGAATACTTCTTATCAGAATTGCACGTGCTCGCGTGGATTACCGAAACCTGTCTTTAACCTGTGTAGATTTTTAATGTCTGTTATTCCTCTTTCCCCTTCTGTGTATATCTAAGTGCATTCAAATGTACATAATGTTTTCTGAAATTTGTCATTTTATTTCTTATTTCTCTTTGTAAATTTTCCAGATCAGTTTCATACCAAGATATTATGCCAAAAGAATATGTTAATGTAGGTATAGTGTTTATTGCCTTTGTTATATTTTTATTGTTGAGCTCTGTTTGGCAGATTTTCTTAAGCCTGGAGATAAATTCTGTCAAAAGTTTTTCCTTTATCGCACTTTATTCCATTTCTTTACTTCTTGGTATCCCAGATACTTACATGTTCCATATTGTCCATCGATTGTATTGTATCTTGCTGCTCTGTTTTGATTTCTATTAGCTCTATTGCACCTTTCTTTATGTTATCCAGTCATCATTATTATTATTATTATTATTTCTTCTTTCTTTTTGTAATTACACAAATTGATATCTTTAGCACCAAAGACCGTTGGTGCGGTCTTTCATTGATTCTATTATGGTTATTGGATTTATTGAGTTTGCCAGAAAGAAAATGAATCTCAGGTCTGTACAGTATATGGTGATATATAAGTACTTTCATAATAAACTTACTTTGAACTTTGAGCTTTATAAAATAAAACTTTGTTCCGAACTTATGGCCTACTAAGCCACATAAACCTTACAGTGATGATACAGTTCATATGGTGAAGGAATAATTCAGCAAGCAAGGAGAACCATTCCTCAGTAATTGCAGTGGAATTCCATTATGATTCTATATTTGAGACTTTTGGTCTCAGGAAAGCATCAAGTCAGATGCTGGTAGATAACCAAATGGTTATGTTGGATTTCACTACAGTAATATAATACAGTAATATAAAACATAAAACTAACGTGGGCTATAGGAGATGAATTACTAAATGAAACATTGTTACAAACTTGCGACGTTAGCTTTGGCCTTAGGCTTCATGCTGTCACATTAATCTCCATACTCTGGCCATATAACTTATTCGCATCCAACTGTTTTTTATAAAAGCCTAGCATTGGTTAGTTTTCTGTTAGAATTAACAATTTAGAGGCAACATACAGACTATTCCTACGGTCCAAAGCATCAAACAGCACAGATTCTTTTAGCTGTTTTCTGCAATAAAATCTTTTACTTTCATGGTCAATTTTATAGGTTAGCTCACCACTAATGATGTCTAGGTGAATGCCAGTGTACTTTCCGTCAGATGTATTTCTCTTTGTTTCTTTTTTCCTTTGCATTCCTGCACAATTGAGATTCAAGAGTTGATTACAAAATGGTGAAAACAAACTTCATGGATTCTTACTGAGTAATCCAATATATTTAAACCAGAATGATCATACTTCCATGTTGAGACATACTGTAAGCAAGCATAATATATTTGATTGATTTGTTTTAATAAAAACTATGGACCTCACCTCAACAACCTTTCTCTGTTTGTGATTAATGCCATTACCTATCTGCAATATATTTTTCTCTATACCATGGAGCAGGGCATGGTTTAAGCATTAATTATTACAGCTGTGTAATAGGAAGAAGTTTGACAAAGATGAACTGAAATTTTATTTTATGCGGAGAGCCAATAGTATGAGATATTTGCCATCTCTAATGGGATCCTACCACCAAACACATCTTTCAGCTTTCCACAAGGATCGCTCCTTATGTGACTCCCTTGTCCATTCATCTCTCCCCACTGATCTCCCTCCTGACACTTATCCTTGCAAGTGAACAAGTTCTACACCTACCCCTACACCTCCTCCCTTACTATCATTCAGGGCCCCAAATAGTCCTTCCGGGTGAGGCAACACTTCACCTGTGAGTCTGTAGGGGTCATATACCCTGTCCAGTGCTCCCAGTGAGGCCTCCTGTATAGAGGTGAGACCCAATGTAGATTGGAAGACCGCTTAGCTGAGCACCTATGCTCCATCCACCAGAAGAAGTGGGATCTCTCGGTGATCATCCATTTTAATTCCACTTCTCATTCCCATTCTGATATGTCAATCCATGGTCTCCTCTACTGTTGCAATGAGGCCACACTCAGGTTGGAAAAACAGCACCTGGGTATCCTCCAAACTGATGGCATGAATATCGATTTCTCAAACTTCTGATAATCCACCCCGCTTCACCATTCCCCATCCCTGTCACCTTATCTCCTTGCCTGCCGATCACCTCCCTCTGGTACTTCTCCCACCCCCCCACCCCCCTTTTCTTTCTTCCATGGCCTTCTCCAGCCTTGTATTTCTTTCACCAATTAACTTCACCCCTCCTAGCTTCACCTATCAGCTTGTGTTTTCTCCCTCTACCCCCCCCCCCCACCCCACCTTTTTAATCTACTCCTCATCTTTTTTTCTTCAGTCCTGCTGAAGGGTTTTGGCCCAAAATGTCGACTGTACTCTTTTCCATAGATGCTGCCTGGCCTACTGAGTTCCTCCAGCATTTTGTGTGTGTGTTACTTCGATTTCTGGCATCTGCAGATTTTCTCTTGTTTGAGAATGAGACATTTATTGTCTCGTTGTGCTTTATTGTCTAATTTTACATTAATAGACATAACTCAAACACTAATGCACATCAATACAAATTTGGATTATCTCCAATATCTGACACAGGTTATTTCAAGCCAAGTCAAGTCAAGTTTATTGTCATTTAACTATATATGTGTATATTGTCAAATGAGACAATATTTCCTCTCCAAACACGGGTGTAAAGCACTGTAAAATAACACACATGTTACATAATAATTTATGAAAGTAAGGATGAAATCTACAGATGGATTACACACAATTAAACAAAGTGCATAAATTAAATATTGTCCGGTACAAAACAGATTAACTATTGATACTTTGAATGTGATGTGGCAGGGAGTTCAGAAGCCTAATATCTTGAGGAAAGAAACTGACCATTCCTGTTCTTATGCATTGAAGTCTTCTGCCTGATGGTAGGGAGTCAAGGAGGATGCTGGACGGATGGGTGGGATCCTAGATAATACTAAGTGCCCTACATATGCAGCGCTTCTGATAAATGTCCTTGATGGATGATAGGGAGTCTTCTATGATCCTCTCAGCCATTCTCACAGGCCTTTGTAAGAACTTCTAGTCCAATGCTTGGCTGCTTCCATCCCCAATGGAGATGCAACTTGTTCTCTCCAAGTGATGTGAACTCCCAGGAACTTGGTGCACTTAACTCTCTCTATGGTGGAGACATGTATTTGCAGAGGGGGATGGTTCATCTGCACCTTCCTGAAGTCCACCATGATTTCCTTGGTCTTCTTTGCTAAAGAAGCTATTTGGTCAGCTGTGCTAAAGTTTGCTGAGAATTGCTCAGGACTGGTTTTTTATGTTCATTTAAAACGTGTGGGTATCACTGGTAAGGCTGGTATTGGCCAACTGAAACAAAATGCTGGAAATCAAGAATCAAAATGGACTATGCCGGCAATACTCAGCAACATTGCTAAAGAGTGAAACTGAGGTTCTGATAAACTTTCATTCAAAGTTCCATTTTATAATTAATCCCCATCACTAATTGCCATTGAAGTTGACCCACAGGGCTTTACAAATGATGAGTAAGAGTTATACACAACGTGGAAGTTTTGGAAAAACATATAGCCAAGCTGGATGTACAGTGCACAAGCCTATTGAGGACCATCCGTTCTCAGAGTCGACCATGGCTGTTGCATCCCAGCTGTCTGCATGATACACTAGCCAGGGCAGTATGATATGGAGAGCAAGTGTTGACCATGTAGCAGACTCCCCACTCCATACAGCTGATGAATCCAAAGGAAACGGAGAGACTGATACAGTTTGGCACCAGCAGCATCGTAGCAGTTGCTAGTCAGTGTTGAACTTAACTTAGGACTGCCTTAGGGACACCAGCTCTGGAGTTTTCCTCGGGGGTTTACTCTCGTAGCCTTCATTGTGAGTGTATATATCTGCAAGGCAGTGGAGGCTTGAGATTAGAGTTCTCCCTCTCCTAGATGAGCTGCCATTCACGGTTGATAAGCCCCACCTGCCCGAAGTGACTGGTCTTAAGGTGCCAGTAACCCAACCTTTGCCCTTTTTCCTGTCAGTGGAAATGGGTTCTGTGGGGCTCGTTTGCTAAGCCACAGGTGAAGGCCAGGAGCTGAACTTGGTTGTCAGAGGCGATTTGAGATACATGCTATTGGGAGCATTTAATAGGTAATGGGAGCTCATCCCCACTATCATGCCTGGCTATAACAACCTTAAGGAACTACAAGTCCACAGCTTCCTGAAAAATGACTGAGCAGGATGATTGGTCAAGTCACTGAGTTGAAGAGCTGTGGAGAAATGTTGCAGCTTTGTTAGGCCATATCTGGAGTATTGTATTCAAGTCTGGTTGCCTCATCATAGAAAGAATGTGAGGTTTTGGAGACAGTACAAAAGAGGTTTACCAGGATGCAGCCTGTATGAGTGGCCATGTGATATAGGGAGAGGCTGGAGTAATCTGGGTTGTTTTACCTGAAGTGTTGAAGGCTGAGGGGAGACCTGATGTATGTTTATAGAACTATATGAGGCATAGATAATGTAGACAAGCCAGTATGGCTTTTCCAAGGTCCGAAAATCCTATACCAGAGGGCATGCATTTAAAGTGCAAATGGGTAAGCTGAAAGGCGATGTGCTGGGCAGGGTTTTTACCCAGGGAGTTGTGGCTGTCTGGAATGTGCTGCCAGGGGTGGTGGAGGAGGCAAATCCGACAGAGGGATTTAAGAGTCTCTTACATAGGCACATGAATGTGTGGAGTGAAAAGGCTTATGAGCATCCTGTAGGCTAAAGGGATCAATTTAGTTAGGCATTTAATTGCTAGTTTAGTTAATGTGGCACAATATTGTGGGCCGAAAGGTGAGTTCTTGTGCTGTGCTGCTCTATGTTCTAAATTCTATTCTTGAAGGGTATCACTGGACTAGAAGGGATTTCATAGCAATTGGTAGTTTCAATGACATTGAAAACACTTAACAGATTAGGAAAGAGAATCTGACTTGAGTTTATCTATGTTTCCATTTCCTTAGATGCTGCCTGTCCCTGCTAACTGTTTACAGCATTATATGTTTTTATTTCAGAATTTCCTGCATTTTTTTGCCACTAATTGAGTCTTTAAATTGTACATTCAGTACTTTGAACTTTAGTTCCGGAACAGCCATAGTGGGATTTGTGCCTATATCTCTGGATCATTTGACCTGCATAACTGCTCCGGCAGCATGTACACAATGTTACAGTCCCACACATTGAAAAAAATTTGGCAAAATAAACAGATAGTGATAATTTTTGACAGTGGCAGCTTGGAAATGTAGCTTAAACTTTATTCCACTGCCTCGCTCATCTTGGGATGGAATGTGAAAGGATGAGGGGTAGACTATGGTGAAACGCACTGCAGGACCAGCGCTGTTCTGTAGAGAGAATTCTTTATGCAGTGAAATCCTAACCTCAATTATGTCAAACTGGCAAAGTTATAAAGCGAGGTGCTGTTAAAATAAGAGGAAATGGTCTGGCTCATGAATATCATTAACAAAGGCCCTCTCATCTAGGAACGCCATGTCTTTGGGATAGTTCACAGAAAAGAGCAAAATTTTAGCAAAACATCATCACAAAAAATAGTCCATAAGAGTCTGTAAAATATGTACAGAATTTCAATTGCCAAGGATAAACCTGGAAGTAAAAGTAAAGTTAGGGTGACCTGATAAATAGAATTGAGAGAACAAAAATAAAGGAACAATGTTTTCCCCTGGGCAATTCAAGCACAATGGAAAAGGGATAACACTGGAAGCTTTGAATTTACTGCAAAATTTTAATCTAAAAGTTGTGCACTCTTACAAATAATTAAATTCTGGGAGTTTTGTGCATCAGAAATAGCTACAGAAATCAGGGCAAGGGCAAACAGAATAAGGTCAGGAACAGAGTTGTGTTTTGAAGACAGTGTGTCAGACCAATAAAGGAAGCTGGGTTCCCATGAAAACATGATCCAGGAATTTTTTCAGGATTTTCCGAAGGAGCCATGGATTTGAATTCCTTTGGATTCATAATCAAGACTGTGTGATTTGATTGAATTACTGCCAACTATAGATATAAAACAGGTTTAATGTGACTTTTTGCCTGATGCCCACGTCCAAGTGAGCGATCTAGTGTTATTACTGAGGAATGGTTGAGATTTGTAGATAATCATTTATAATAAAATGCAAAGACAATCTTTACCATATGATTTATTAATTTCTGTAGTTTCAAGTGTAAAGTTTGGGATTCTTTTAAAGTTTTGAATATTGCTAATTAAGTGCAGTCCAGCTGAACACGGAAAATAAAACTGGTTTTGTTAGTATATTGATTGAAGGAAAAAGATTCAATGGTTCAGAGGTCCATTTCTTATCAAAGCATACAACTCTGAAATTTGTCTTCTCCAGACAGCCATGAAACCAAGAAAGAAAAGAAAGGCTGCGTGATCATTAACACACAAATCCCTCCTCCCTGCACAACAAATGAACAAAAATGGAACAGGTATATTAACCCCCAAATCCTCCTAGTGCACACACAAAAACACAAAAATACAAAAAGTTCATGACTGAAAAGAAGTCCGTAGTCCAAGTCCACATCCAAAACACAGAAAACTTGGGCAACGTTCTCTCTCCCCATTGCAGAGCAGCCTCACCAGCAATAAAACAGCAGTCACCTCCCTCTGTCGCACAGCAATCTCACCAGCGGTTAAAGGCTGTTTCCCCTTTCCGATAGCAGAACAACCTCACTATTGATCAAAGACAGTCTCCCCTCTCTATAGAGGAGTGGTCTCACTAGCAATAAAAAGGTAGTCTCCCCTCTCTGGTAGCAAAGCGATTCCCCCAGCGATGAAAAAGTAGGCAGCCAGCATTTCAATCTCCCTCATCACTTTAATCAGCAAACAATGGAAGTATTAATTGGCAAAATGGAGTTGAACATCGGCTCACGGCCTTCTTGTGTTTTGTATCTGTAATTGACTTACATCACTTTGTAGAGACCTGCTTTCACTTTCACATGAAAGAGTCTTTTTTTGTTGATCAGTGTCAAAAAATGCCAAAATTAGGACTGTGATTCAATGTTGTAAACAAATAAAACATGAAACCTTCCAGGGAGAGGGGGATGAATACTTCTTATGAGCACTGTCGGAGCAATATTAGGCTATTCGGCCCATCAGAGGTTGTTCTGATATTCAATCATAGCTGAATTTTTTCAACCTCATTTTCTCACCTTCTCCCCATAACCCTTATCCCCTTACCAGTCAAAAACCTGTCAGATGTTTTAAATATACCTAATGACTTAGACTCCACAGAAAAAGAAGCCCAGAGATTCACCACCTTGTGGCTGAAGAAATTCCTCTTCTTCTCAATTTTAAAGAGATGTCCCTTTATTCTGAGGCTGTGCCCTTGGATTCTGGACTTTGCACTACTGGAAATATTCCCTCCACATCCTTTCTATCCAGAACTTAAAGTATTCAATAAGTTTCAATAAAATCCTTCTTCGTCTATTTGAACTCCATCGAGTATACGCCACAGACATTAAACACTCCTCATATGGTAAGATTTTCATTCCTGGGACCATTCCTGTGAATCTCCTCTGGACCCTCTGCAGTGCCAGCACATCATTTCTTAGATGATGACCCCAAAATTGCTCACTATATTCCAAATGTAGTTTGACCAATGACTTAAAAAGCCTCAAGAGTACGTTCTTGCATTTATATCATAGTCTTAAATCCATGTTCGATCATCTGAGATGACATCAAAAACACATTATTTTGAAATAATATTTGGATATGTAATTTCATTTATTTGGTTTATTTTGGCTTTCATGATCTATTTGAATGATACAACTGCGTGGAAGAGAAGATTGCTGATAATGTCACCATTGGGTCAACTGGAAAAGAAGGCAATGTAACATGACAGGACTTCAGTCATCCTATCGTGTAATTACTTTTAGGATTTATTGCTTTGTTGCAATGACTTAATGAGATTAGAAATTCACCATGTGAAAAATTCCCTCCATGATAACATGATGTGAATTTCACATACTGTACTGCACAAAAATCTTAGGCACATATATATAGCTGGGGTGCCTTAGACTCTTGCATGGTACTGTATTGGTCAACGTGGAGCAGAGAGCGATTTTGTAAATCTAGCAGGATGTTGAGAATGGTGAGGGTGGAGTGCTGCAGGAGGGGCATGGGACAGGTGGCAGAGAAGGAGTGCCAGGGGTGCAGGCGGAGCAGGTGCAGACAGACCCAGCCCTGAGACACCAGACAAGGTCATTTGATTCCAAACAATTGGTTTGTTCATCATTACAGAAAGTCTCTCTGGTGCATCCTGCTTCCTTTCCTCTTCATTCCCCTTTCCCATGATTCCCCTCTCCCTGCCACCTTCCCACTCTCAGTCCACAATAGAGACCCATATCGGAATCAGGTTTATCATCACTCACATATGACATGAACTTTGTTTTTTCTTTGTGGCAGCAGTACAGTGCAATACATAAAATTACTACTGTACTGTACAAAAGGCTTAGGCACCCTAGCTATATACAGTATATATGTGCCTCCGACTTCTGTGCAGTACTATATTCCTCTGGCAGACCCCTCCCAAAGTTTCTAACACAAACACAATGTACAAATCTGGTTGTAAGTATAATTTTTCACTCCTGTATCTCAAAACAGTGAAGGTGTTTACAATATTAAATAGTCTCATCATTAATTAAATTCTGCTGACTAATTTTAACGGCATAGTTCGGTCAGAGTTCTTACAAGTGAAGAGTTCCTTCTTGGTTACGCTATTTTTAAATTGGGGGTTGCTGGGTGGCGCAGACCAAAATCAGAAGAGGGTCTATTCCACATTGTATCACAATGAATAAATAAAAAATAAAACCTTTGATCCTTCTAAATACTGAAACACCTGTTTGGCAACATTTATAAGAAGATTTTCACTACAGGTTTCATGCGAATGGTTCAGCTTCCTGAGAGCAATTAAGGATAGAAAATAATTACTGACTTTGCCAGTGATGATCACCTCCTATAAATGGGTTAAAATGAGGTCTTCCGCACACTTTAGAAAAGAGTGTATCCTGGACAGGGATTTGAGTGAGGAATCAAAGAAAGTTGACTGAGTGAATAGCACTCTGTGACCCTTTGGAAGATAAATGATGGAAATAAACATGACAGATTTCTCCTAATTTTGGTTCATCAGGGACAATAATTCTCACTATAAAATAAAAATGATGTTTATTAAGATAATTCATCAGTTTAATAATTACATTCAGTCAAATTAAAAACTCACTGAAGGAACAGCTTGCCAATATCAATCAAGTTTCCCTAGAATAGAATTTCTGGATCATACTGACATCAATGGCATATTTTAATTAATTAATTTCTATGTACCATGTACTAAAAACTATATAGCACCCAAAATTAATTAATTTTAATTTTTTGCCTGCATACATTTATGATGATTTCAAAAAAATGACTAAAATTATTTATAATCATAACAATTATCTATGAGCAAGTCTAGTTACCCAGATCTATGAGCTGTGGAAAGCTGTGAGACCCTACTATTTACTAGCATGGACTCACAGCTTTCTATAGCTGTTGCCTAATACTTTCCATTCGAATGCTTGGAAGCTAACACGATTTTCTCCCCACATACAGAAGAATAAAATAGAAGGCTAATCTGAACTGTCTTAAAATTGATGTTCCTCTTAAAGACTCGTTGAATAGCTCTGAATTACCAATGTCCTTGAATGGAAAGTCATACAAAATGTAGAGGATACAGCCCTGTCCATCACTAACAAAGCCCTCCCAACCACTAAGCACATTTACATGGAATACTGTCTCAGGAAAGCAGCATCCATCATCAAGGACCCCCACCACCCAGGCCATGCTCTCTTCTCACTGCTGCCATCAGGAAGAAGGTACAGGAGCCTCAGGACTCACATCACCAGGTTCAGAAACAGTTACTACCCCTCAACCATCACACTCTTGAACCAAAGAGGACAAGTTCACTCACTTTCTCTTGTCCCATTGCTGAAGTGGTCCACAACCTATGGACTCATTTTCAAGGACTCTTCATCTCATGTTCTCAATATTTATTGCTTATTTATTATTATTATTATTTCTTCTTTTTGTCTTTGCACAGTTTGTTGACCTTTGAATTCAAATTGAACACTCTAGTTGGGCAGTCTTTTATTGATTCTGTTATGCTTATTATTCTACAGATTTATTGAGCATGCCCTCAATAAAATGAATCTCAGGGTTGTATATGGTGAAATACATGCACTTTGATAATAAAATTTACTTTGAACTTTGAATTAGCTGCAAAACTGTTACTGGCCAGCTGAAAAATGAAAGAAGCAATAGGGTAACTGTTCCTCACCTGGTGTACATTTTATCCATAATGCAACTACTTTCTGTAGTATTGAGCTTTCTTTTAATAATTTTCATATTTTAATGATTCTCATCTCCATTGGTTGTACGGGCATAAAGCACATCAATCAACTTGGCATATTGGAACTTCAGCCATGTTAATACATTAGATTTAATACTGGCTAATCATTAATAAGATCAGTAAATAACATTATACAGTGTTAAGGTTATTCACATAATCGCCTGTCAGTAAGTAACTTCCAATATGAAAGTATAAGGTTGTCAATAAACGGCAGTTTAAAATAGTTCCAGCAATAAGTTAAAATGCTAAGTTGAAGCTCAGCTTAGAAAATCAACTGCGCCTACCTGCAAACTTGAGATGTACTATGTAACCTTTACCAAATAACTTCCAGGTGATAGTTCAGTAGGGCCATTTAGAAACCTTGTGGCCAGCATTAAAGAAAAAAAAAACATGATATAGTTTATTTATTTATTGGGGTACAATACAGAATATGCTCTTCAAGCCATGGCGCTCAGCAATCCCCGGTTTAACTCTAACATAGTCACAGGGCAATTTATAATGACCAGTTAACCTACTAACTGATATGTGTTTGGACTGTGAGAGGAAATGGGTGTACCCAGAGAAATCCCACACATTCCACAGGGAGGATGTACAGACTCCCTACAGATGATGTCAGAATTGAACTCTGAACTCCGATGTCATGTGCTGCAATAGCATCGCTCTAATCAACATGCTGCAATAATGCCCCATAATAAGTTTAGTGGAATTAGATCAGTCTTGGAGCCTGCATGCTAACTATGACCAAAACTGATCTCTGACTCCATTTCCAGTTCCGTGTGCGAAACAAGATGGCTCTTCAGATAGCCAATGAGCCTTTTGAAATGGACACATTACACGCCAAGGTTCAAGCCAAGTCAAGTCACTTTTTATTGTCATTTCGACAATAACTGCTGGTACAGTACACAGTTTTTCAGGACCATGGTGCTACATGAAACAGTACAAAACTACACTGAATTATGTAAAAACAACACAGAAAAAAATTATGCTAGACTACAGACCTAACCAGGACTGCATAAATTGCACAAAACAGTGCAGGCATTACAATAAATGATAATCAAGACTACAGGCACAGTAGAGGACAGTAAGTTGGTGTCAGTTTAGGCTCTAGGTATTGAGGAGTCTGCTAGCTTGGGGGAAGTAACTGTTACATAGTCTGGTCGTGACAGCCTGAATGCTTTGGTGCCTTTTCCCAGACAGCAGGAGGGAGAAGAGTTTGTATGAGGGGTGCATGGGGTTCTTCGTAATACTGTTTGCTTTGTGGATGCGTGTAGTGTAAAAGTCTGTAATGGCGGGAAGAGAGACCCCAGTGATCTTCTCAGCTGACCTCACTATCCGCTGCAGGGTCTTGCGATCCGAGATGGTGCAATTTCCGAGCCAGGCAGTGATGCAGCTGCTCAGGATGCTCTCAATACAACCCCAATAGAATGTGATGAGGATGGGGGGGGGGGGGGGGGGGTGGGGTGGGAGATGGACATTCCTCAGCCTTCGCAGAAAGTAGAGATGCTGCTGGGCTTTCTTTGCTATGGAGCTGGTGTTGAGGGACCAGGTGAGATTCTCCGTCAGGTGAACACCAAGAAATTTGGTGCTCTTAACGACGGTCAGCGGAGAGTGGTCACTCCATGCCCTCCTGAAGTCAACAGCCATCTCTTTTGTTTCGTTCACATTCAGAGACAGGTTGTTGGCTCTGCACCAGTCCGTTAGCTACTGCACCTCCTCTCTGTATGCTGACTCGTCGTTCATGCTGATGAGACCCACCACAGTCGTGTTATCAGCGAACTTGATGATGTGGTTCAAGCTGTGTGTTGCAGTGTGTTATTAATGAATCAATAAGGATACAAACTCTGGTCTGAGGCTATTGACAAGGATCATAAATCACACTATCTCCAAACAATTTTAAACTCTATCTCAGCTTCTCGAGCTCTGGTTTTTGTAATAAGTCTTGTTGCATTTCCTCTTATTAATACAAATTGGTTAACTGTAGCATTAGCAGTATTTCAATAGATCATTTTTTTTCATAGTGGTTAATAATGCTAATTACTAAGTTATCTTAGTTATGAAGGCAAGGTACTAAAGCCTGAAGAGAATCACATTATTGCATTTTGTGTGCTTCAGTTTATAGGATTTAAAACAACACAGTATTTGACTAAGAAAACTAATGGAATACCCAATTTTACAATGTTTCAGGTGGTACAGTGGTTATTGTTGCCGTCTCACAAATCCAGCTTCGACCCTGAGCTTGGGTATTTGATGTGTGGAATTTGCACCTTCTTCCTCTGTAAACACAGGCTGTCCCCAGATACTCCTATGTTCTCCCACATCTCAGGAATGTGCAGGTTGGTTGGCTATTTAGTAACCAATTTGTTTCTAGTGTAAGAGATAAATGAAATGAAAATTAGATTGGTGGGGGAATTAATGGAGATGCAAGAGGACAACTTGCTGGTGCAGTCGTGATGGGCTGAAGACAAGCGATTCTGCCTAATAATATCATGTCAATGGAGTGCAAAGGAACTGAGTAACTTTGTGTATTTGTTACTTCGCATATTCCATACTCACAGAGAATTTCCATGTGATGGTATTTGGCTCGCTCTCCGTGAAGTACTGAACTCAAATGAAGAAGATCATATGCCCTATCCGATTGAGATGGTTACTGCAAAACCTCACTAAAGGGAGGTTATACTGTGGCCACCTACTCTTCAAAGGCTAGATCACTTCTCTGTTTATCCTCCACGGCAAATTTAGCAGCCAATACCCACTATTTGAGTGGAGGGTCCCCCCCCTTCCCAATCAAGGAGGAGGTACTTCCAGGTAACAAAGTAGTTAAATACAGTTAATTTATTTTTAGAGATACATGTTTAAGTTTAGATAAAATTCTTAAAACATATTTAAAAGTCACATAGGTTTTCTATCTTATAGAAGATTTTCAAATTAAAAACATTTTCCAAAATACAGGTATAATTCTTATAAAGTAAAAAAAAAACTAACAAAATGCAGAGAAATGAGTCGTCCGTCGCAGAAATCGAAGGCACAGGAATGGATTCTAGTCTTTCTGTTATTCTTCATGCTGTTCCTTGACCATTCCTAACAAATTTGATTGCTGTCTAGCTTGGGTGACTTCACAGAGATTTCAAACACCCAAGATTAAAGCTGTGAACGCTGACTCTCTGAGTACACAGATCATCCCGCTATTGATAGATCAGCTATTTGATGTGCCAATTGATAGTATCAGTCTGGTCTGCAAGCTTCTTTGAACAAAATAACTTAGCCAGTGTTCTCTGGTTTGATGCAGGCCCAATTAGCATAACCCTTATTTCCTTATGCTGAATTTCTGTGCTGTGAGCCAGCAGTCTCTATTCTATATAGATAGCACAGTTTGTTTGCAAAACTCTCCTTTTAACTTTAGTCTGATTATTGCTTCCCATTACTATTAAGATCTGAAGACTGGCTCCCATTTACGCCAAGAAGCTGAACAAACAATATTGGTTGGAAGTTCAACTTATTCAAAAGCAACTCTTTCATCATTTGGGGAATTCATCTTTTGAAGAGAGAAAGCTGAGCTTGGCAAAAAGCCCCCCCCCCCCCCCCCCCGCCAACCTGGCTGTGGACAGTGAATATCCATCACATCTTTAACTGTGGGAAATTATTTTCTATAAACAATGGAATATCAATTCCACCCAGCACAGTTTTGCCCACACTTTTTATTGTTATGTAAAATCAACCACAAGAATTTGAAACATCATGTATTCGGAAACCAGTCTGCTGTAAAATGTGTTCCTGCTTCCCAGTGAGAGCTCTTCTTTTCCTTTTCTTCTTCTTCTCTCTCTCTCACTCTCCCTCTCTCTCTCAGACACACACATATACCCACTCTCTCTCTCAGAAAACCCCTCAGAGTTGAGAATGACTTGCTTCCTCTCTGTTCATTGGTTCTGAGTTGGCTAATGAGACTTTACCTCAGATGGGGTGGTGGCAGAGAGCGGTTGGGAAGTTACTTGGTGAGATAGTGAGCTGTTTTGAGCACTCATACAGAGACCATGGAATATAGCCTCAAGGATATCAATACCACCCTGAATGCTCCTGGTCAAATTTCATTGTCACTGGCATGCTGCAGTTCTTCAAGGAAGTTTAAGTACACAATTGAATCTTTTCCTCTACCTGTTTAGTTAGGTCCTTCTACAACAGACCTTAGGATTGGGTCTCTGTTTTGGGAATCTAATGCTGGGAATGTGAAAATGTGACCAGCCTAATCAGTAGTGATCTCTGCTTTCCTATGCAATCCCAAGGGCTGTATTACCTACAGTACTGAGCAAAAGTCTTAGGCATGTGTATACAGCTAGGGTGCCTAAGACCCTTGCACAATAATGCAGTAATTTTATGTATTGCACTGTACTGCTGCCAAAAAAAAAACAAATTTCATGACATATGTGAGTGATGATAAACCTGATTCTGATATAGGTTTCTAATGTGGACTGAAAGTGGGAATGGGGTAGAGAGAGGGGAATCATAGTTGGGACAAGGGGAAGGGAGAGGGGGAGCAGTGGGAAGCATCAGAGCGATGTGCTGTAATGACCAATAAACTAACCGTTCGGAATCAAATGACCCTTCCTGTACCTTAGGGTGGGCAGGGTGTGTCTGCACCTGCACCAACCCTGTCCCTGGCATTCCTACTCTGCCACCTGCACAGTACTCCATCTTCACCACCCCAACATCCTTTGTGCCCACCAGATTTACAAACTTGCTCACCATTCCATGTTGACAAATACAATACTGTATAGCAGCCATCTCAATTCATGGTACAAATACCAGTCATTAGTTATTAAGCCCATCATCCCTACAGCAGTTTGCCAGAGTCCTCTGTCCCAAGCCAGTCTTCCATGTTGCCTCCAGTTGTATCCCATCTTCTTGGTGCCTTCCTCTCTCAGAGATGAGGTCTTCAGAGCTGTTGTTGGTGTTTCTGTAGCATTGGGATTTTAGTGAATGGGGCTTGCTAGCCTTATGCCCAACCCACCCCTTTTCGCAGCTGGTCTTGGGACTGTCCATGGTGGAGCTGCAAACGGCAATGCTGGTTGCAAACTCTTTCAAACTCACTGAGACTAGCAGCAAACCAATGTCAGATTTCCAGTGTCCTCTCCCAGGCCTCATCATCTACTTGTTCTGTACTGTTTCACACACACATCTTCCTGAAACTTAGAGCAGCACTAAGTTTCCTTTGGATGTCATTTTCCTTATTACTTGTACAGGTCAAATGACTGCCTTCAATTACTCAAGCAGTTAATTTAAATTGGTTCAATCAACTATGCTTCAGTGGACCTGAACATTGCTGGGTTCTTCATCTGGTTCCCGTTTAAAGAGGTTACATCACCAGGCAGAGAAATCAGTGCCAGGATTTGCAAAGCCTGCCAGAGTCTTGGTCGACTGCTACTGCATGTGTTGACAACATTCACCTGTCCAGAAAGCTAAAGGTGGACAAAGCTGTTGTCCTTGGATGTGAAACCTTGACCGTATACAGAAGATACCTTAAAATGTAAAGGGATTCCTTATGCATTGTCTGAGGTCAATCCTTGGCATCCATTGGCAGAACCCAATAACAAACCTAGAGGTCCTCGACAGGGCAGGGGCCACGAATGCTGAGGGCACGATTGTACAAGCACAGCTTCAGAGGACAGGGCATGTTACACACATGATGGGTTCAGGAATCCCCAAGCAGCTACTATAAGGCGAGCTTTCGCTGGGCAAGGGGAATCGAGGCAGAGGGTCAAAGTCTGTGTGAAAGGTAACATTGCACACATTCAGTTTGTGCCAAAGTGGCTGGACAGAGTGTGCAAGATTGGTGTGGCTGGTGAGCTTTGGTTAGAACCATTCACAACAACCTGGAGGAGAGACGCCGGTCAGTACTAATCGCTGCCCAACAGAGAAGAAGAGCAATAGCAGCGGCTCTGCTTCCAGATCCATCACAGTTTTCGTGTCCTTACTGTGGATGTCTATGCTGCTCACAACTTAGACTCAGCAGCCACCTATGAACACACACACAACTACACAGAAGTGTCATTGTTGGATTTGATGGACAACCAATCAATCATATCTATACATCTGGACACAGGGACCAGCGTTGACTTCAGTTTACTTTGATGGAATTGATGAGGAAAACCTGCAACTATTTACGTGCTTGAGAAACTAATTTTAAAGTTTAAAAAAAATGCAGCCTGTCATTATTGTCACCAAGAGGTGATTTTCCTTAGAGGTTGTGAGTTCTTATCTGCTGCAAGCCGAATATAAACTGATAGCAATGTTTCAGAAAGCCATCACATACAAAGTCCATCCTTTGATCCTCTCACTTGATTACATTGTCTTAATCCTCTTAAACTTAAAAAGTAACAGATTTTGCACAACCAATGATACGTTCCTTTGATTGCATTCTGATTGGTGATACTCCCATTGGTTGGAACCAGCTAACTTCAGCCTTTCTAAAATGGAAAGCAATGGCTGGTGTTCTATCAGCAATTCTTCTTGACTTTATATATGTCACTGAGTTCACTTTGGCAAGTATTGAGTGTGCTGGTTTATTTGTTTCCACACTTTAAGTGAAGGTTTTATTGTCTGTCACAAATACGTCTCTTCTGTCAAGGCAATGATAAAACAAATTATCAGTGTATTCTCTATTTCTATCAGCATTTTCCATCTTGAATGAACTTTTGACATTGTGTGAAAATGTACTGGCTGCTCCATTTTACTTGAAATTCAAATTTAAAGGAATGTTTGATGATGAAAAATTAGGGTAACCTTGCACAAAGAAGGACCTTTGATTTCAAATGCACAGACCAGGCAGATTTGAGCACTTCATGGACTTTGAAAGAAAAATTTTGGAGAGGGCAAGCAACTTGTGTTATGGAGAGTGAGGATTATTTTTAGTTTTAAAGTGGTGTGTGGTGTGTGAATTACCAAAGAACTGCTATAAATATCAGTTTTAACCATTTTGGTGTTGCTGTAATGCCAAGGGGATTCAAAGCCAACAGCAGAACCCATTTTATTGAAGGCAGCCATTTCAAAATGAACTCCATCTGGCACAACAAAGTACAAGATCATAGAAGGCACCTAAGTCTTATCTTCAAAGTGGAGTTGCAAAGACACAGTGTTGCCTCAAGTGGTTGCTTTACCCTAAGTTGTACTAATTAAAGGGTATATATGAAGGTAAATACCTTCAACCATCAGGGTCCTGAACTGACATGGATAACTTCACTCACCTCAACTCTGAACTCATTCCACAATCTATGAACTCACTCTCAAGGACTCTACAACTCATGTTCTAAGTGTTATCTATCCATCTATCTACAGTACTGTGCAAAAGTCTTTGGCACACACTGTATATATTGCTAGGCTGCCTGAGACTTTTCCACAGTACTGTAGTAATTTTATGTATCGCACTGTACTGCTGCTGCAAAAAACAAGCAAGTTTCATGACATATGTAAGTGATGATAAACGTGATCCTGATATGGGTCTCTATGGGGCAGGGAGAGGGGAGGAAATGGGAAGCAGCGGAGAGAAATTGTGTAATGATCAGTAAATCAATTGTTTGGAATCAAATGACCTTGCCTGGTGTCTCAGGGCTGGGTGTGTCAGTGCCAGTGCCACCCCTTGCCCCTGGCATCCTTCTTTGCCACCTGTCCCACACCCCTCCCATGGCACTCCACGTTTGCCATTCCCAACATCCTTTGCTCCCGCCAGATTTACAAACTCACTCTTTGCTCCATGTTAACATATACAATACTGTGCAATGCTCTTAGGCATCTTGGGAGTGAGTGTGTGTGTGTGTGTGTGTGTGTGTGTGTGTGTGTGTGTGTGTGTGTGTGTGTGTGTGTGTGTGTGTGTGTGTGTGTGTGTGTGTGTGTGTGTGTGTGTGTGTGTGTGTGTGTGTGTGTGTGTGTGTGTGTGTGTGTGTCTTTTGTACAGTACTGTCTCTATCAACCTATCTATTTATTCATTTTGAACTTGCAGTTTGTTTGAACTTGAACTTGTCATGTGCAGTTTCTCATTAATTCTATTGTAATTTTTGTTCTAATCTGAATGTCTGCAAGAAAATAAATCTCAGTGTAGTATTTGATGACATATATGCACTTTAATACTAGGTTTGAACTTTGAGTTTTAAAATCCCATCTAAGAAAGTCAAGAATTCTCATGCTTTCACTAATATTTGTTTTGCACTTGTGATGTCCTTGATGGGAACTTTGTGCCAAATCTGAAGAGTAATTGTTAATAAAAGTATTATAATAGAAAAGCTGGAATTTAAACTCAATTGATTGTAACCTCAGAACAATCTCTGGTGCCAGTAATACTGCAGAAAGAGAATGCTGGTCTGTCAGTTTATCAAAAATATTGCCAAATGAAATCATATTAATGGCAGATGCCCAGTTATCAACATCAGCCAGCAATTTTCCAATTAACTGATAGTGCCTTTAACAATAATTTCTTCCTATTCCATAAGTAATGGAACTATAAACATTTTCTCTTACGCATTTAAGATGTCACTACACATGGAAATAATAATTCCTGGAACATTGTTCAGCCAGATTCTGCTCTGAGTGGTTGTTCATTAGACTTACACGCCCTTAGATTTATGGGCTGTTTCAAGGGCAAAAGCCCTTGAACATATGGACTTTTGTAGGACTTTTTTAAGGTGGGGTACTGAGGGGCAACTACCTAAGTAGTATCCATTGTAGTTATGTTAGTTATCAGTAACATCGAGACCCAGATTAAAGATCCAGAAACAGTAATTTTAAGTCTGCCATTATTCATTTCACGTTTAATTGTCATTTAACCATACATGAATACTCATGAATACAGTGAAACAAGACCGCATTTAAATTGTTAATTGATTAAAATGGAATACAAAGCTAATACAATTAAACTCGTAGATTTTCATAAAATTTATTAGGTCTACTAAGGTCACTCATTCCTGCTCAAGTCCATAGCAAAGCAGTTGCTTCTGAACTCCCTTCTGAAATAACCATTCATTAATATCAAACTATTCTGTTCAGGCATGATAGCAACAAAATTGAACTAGCTATTGTATTCGACCCAGAAAATGATACACCAACCCAAGATGACCATGCAAATTCTCCTCATGAGTATCCAAGGCCTTAATTGGGAGAGTTTTTACATGAAATGGTTAGCCATAACCTGACATAGTCACACTCACAAAACCCAGAATTTTGTCTAATATTTCAGACCACATCAACATACTTGGCCAAGTCCTCCTGCATTAGTAGACACACCAGAGATGACGGCATGGTAATTTTCAAAATGAAGGAACCTCAGAGTCTTTGAAACTGACCTCTAACCGCCCCCCCCCCAACCCCGCACCATGATGTCTCATGATATTGGACCAAGTATGAGAAAACAAACCTCTGGTTGATTAATATCAATGTTCACAAAAAGTATGACTCCTCCTTCAGTCTATTTTTCTTTATTAACAAAGTCATGACAGTGTTAACAAGCACTACATATTCTATTCAACAATATTCTGCTTACTGATGATCACCATGGTTTCCACAGGGACCATTTCGCTCCACGTATCATTGCAACAACTGTCTGAAAGAGTGAAAGTTCAGAGTGAATGCCATTGTTATCAAGGTCATTCTTATACCGGCTGTTGCCACACGCCCCAACATGATTTGAAGTCAATTGGAGTTAGATGGATAAATATCTAACAGGCTAGTGTCTTTTCTAGTATAGAGATGGTGTTTTGTGATTGTTGAGTGCCAGTCATCTCAGCCCAGGGCATTACTGAATCAGACTCAGATTTATTATCACTGGCTTGTGACATGAAATTTGTTAACTTAGTAGCTGCAATTCAATACAATACATAATATAGAAGAAAAAATTAAATAAGTAAATCTTATTCAGTATACTTTATACTATACGTATATTGAATAGATTAAAAATCATGCAAAAAACAGAAATACTATATATTTAAAAAAATGAGGTAGTGCCCAAGGGTTCAATGACATTTAGGAATCGGATGGCAAAGGGGAAGAAGCTGTTCCTGAATCGCTGAGTGTGTGCCTTCAGGCTTCTGTACCTCCCACCTGATGGTAACAGTGAGAAAAGGGCATGCCCTGGGTGCTGGAGGTCCTTAATAATAGACGTTGGAGAAGCTCTGCAGGTAGTGTCCTAGTTCCAACCATTTTCAGCTCTTTATCAGTTAGCTTCCTTTCATCATAAGGAAGTTGGGAGTTTGCTGATGTCTGCTCATTGCCCAATGCTTATTTCTATTTACCACTCCAAAACAGCCCATGACTGTATGTTTCAAGATTGGGTCATGTCCTGGCTCACTGACAAGTGATAAGGAAAATTTGCTTAACACAAGTGCTGGGCTACATCTGTTCTAAGAAAGTCCAGTCACTGAGTTCTGACATTTAGCAGGATCAATGTTGTGTTCAAGGTTATACGTGACTACAAGCTTAATTAGATCAGCCACATAAATATTGTTGCTGCAATACATGGTCGGCACAACATCCTGGGCCAAAGGGCCTGTAATGTGCTGTAGATTTCTATGTCCTAATATCAAGACAAAGAATGGGCCTCTTGCAGACAATGGCTGATCTTCAGACTCCCCATAGCAGAAGAGTGGGGTGTGATGGAATACTCACTACCTGTTTAAATGTGTGTAGTTCCATAAGTTTAAAGATGCGCAACATCATCCAGGCCATTTTATTGACACCTCATCCACTACCCTCAGCTGTACTCTCTTCACCAGTGTACAGTGGCTAAAGCTGATGTCCTGTGGCCATGTAGACTGTACATTACACTCCAGGCACATCTGCCTTATAAATGAACATGGACATGCAGACATACAAAGATGCAAATATTTGCCGATTACCCTTCAAGGTACTCATCATGCTGATATAATCCCCATAGCTGTGTCTCCTATTTACACATTCACTTACCCCCCCCCCCCCCCACATCCTGCCACCTTGCTTTCACTGCTGTTTTTCCCTTTTTCTTTGTCTGCCTCTTTAGAGAAGGTGCAGAAAAGACTCACCAGAATGCTGCCTGGATTAGAGAGCACATTTTTTAAGTACAGGTTGAATGAGCTATGTCTTTGGAGCGAAGGAGGACGAGAGGTGACCGGATAGAGGTGTACAAAACGTTGAAGACATAAAGGGGTGGACAGGCAGTACCTTTCTTTCAAGGCAGCAATGGCTAACATGAGGGGCATAACTTTAAGGTGTCTGGAGGAAAATATAGGCGGGATATCAGAGGAAACGCGCTGCCGGGTGTGGTGGTGGAGGCAGATATATTAGGGACTTTTAAAAGACCCTTGGATAGGCATATGGAGGAACAAAAAATAGAGAGCTATAGTACTGTGCAAAAGTCTTAGGCACATAGGCATAGTAAGGGCGTCTCAGATGTTTGGATCGTACTGTATATTGAGTAAAATAGGAAGGTGGCTGGGAAACAGAAATAAGAGTGCTGAGCTTTCTATTAGCTCAGTCATATTAGGTGTTATTTGGCAACATGAAAGACATAATGTACAGCTCTACACAAACGTTTTAGGCATGTATATATAGCTGAGCTGCTTTAGACTTATGTACAGTGCTGTATGCCAGATTGAGCCTGGTGAGTGCAATATCACACGCTGAAGGGTCTGTACTTCGCCTTACGTTCTATGTTTTACGTTCCATCTTTCATTCAACCAGCCACAGTCTCTCAAATCCATTCCCATTCATCTGCACTGCCTGCCCGTCACTTTACACCCCTTTATAGTCCAGCAGTGGCCCAGTAATCCTTACTTGCCATTCCACCTCATACCTGTATGCTGGCCATCTCCTCTCTCCAGTCTCAGTCCTGACACAAGGTTTCTGACATGTCAGACCACGGCCTTCTCTACAGCTGCGATAAGGCCACACTCAGGATGGAGCAGCATCACCTTACATCTTGTTTGTGTAGCCTCCAACCTGATGGCATGAATGTTGATTTCTCGAACTTCTGCTAATTACCCTCCCCCTTCACCATTCCCCCATTCCTGTTTCCTTCTCTCATCTTATCTCCTTACCCACCCATCACCTCGCCCTGGTGCTCCTCCCCCCTTCCCTTTCGTCCATGGTTTTCTACCTTCTTCTATCAGATTCCCCCTTCTCCAGCCCTTTATCTCTTTCACCAAGCGACTTCCCAGCTCTTTACTTCACCCCTTCCCCTCTCCGGGTTTCATCTATCACCTAACACCTTGTAATTCTTCCTCCCCTACCCCCCCCACCCCCCGCCTTTTTGACCTGACTTCTCCCCTTCCTTTTCAGTCTGGATGATGGGTCTCAGCCCGAAACGATGTCTGTTTACTCTTTTACTGCCTGGCCTGCTGAGTTCCTCCAGCATTTTGTGTGTTGCAATGAAAGGTCGCATTGCAATGACCAACATAGTCCGAGGATGTGCTGGGTCAACCAGGGAGTGCCAATATAAAATGCCATACGTACTAACCCTTACTCAGTGCCACCTATTGGGGATGAACGTGAACTGCTGGCTCTCCCGGTAACCTAGGCGTCTCTTAATGGAATGAATGTAAAAGAAGCACAGATCCTTCGACAGAACATTGAAACTATTTGAATAGCTACAGTATGTGGATACATTGAAGGCTGAGGTCAATCTTTATACTTAAGAGCAATCAAGGGCAGGCCAGAATATCGCATTTGAGGTCAAGATCAAATCAGCTATGATTTTATTGTTTGGTGGAGCTGCTCATGGGCCACATTGCCCTATTCCTACTCCAGTTTCTTCAGCAGCTGATTTCCCTAACCAATCAGATTGAAGAACTGTTAATGAGCAGTGCAAAACGTGAACCCATAAGTCCAGGTTATAATAAAATCAAATTTGGTACAAGGAGGATAGAATGAATGACAAATTACATTATGACAGAGAAAGCAAAAGAAATATATTGCAAGTAATAACAAATAGCTCTCCATACAGGACGGTGCAAAAGTCTTAGGCACATATATACAGCTAGGGTGCCTAGGACTTTTGCACAGAACTGTATTTGTCGATGTGGATGGAGGGCGAGTTTGTAAATCTGGTGGGAGCAAAGGATGTTGGGAATGGTGAGGGTGGAGCGGCATGGGAGCGATGTGGAACAGGTGGCAGAGAAGGAGTGCCGGGGCAGGGGGTGGTGTGGGTGCAGACACACCCATCCCTGAGACACCACACGAGGTCATTTGATTCCAAACAATTGGTTAATTGATCATTACAGAATGTCTCTCTGGTGCTTCCAACCCCCTCTCCTCTCCATTCCCCTTTTCCCAACAATGCTTCCCCTCCTCCTGCCCCCTTCTCACTCTCAGCCTACTATAGAGACCCATATCAGAATAAGGTTAATCAGCACTCATAGATAGATAGATAGATAGATAGATAGATAGATAGGTAGATAGATAGATAGGTACTTTATTGATCCCAAAAGGAATTACAGTATCACAGTAGCATTACAAATGCACAGATATAAATATTTGAAGTGAAGTAGAAAGAATTAAAAATAAGTTATCACAATTAGTATAACAGGAGGGGGGTCCTATTACTCATGAAATGGATTTTTTTCTGTGGTAGTAATACATAACATTACTAGAGTACTGTGCAAAAGACTTAGACACCCTAGTTATATATGTCTGTCTAAGATTTTTGTGCAGTAATATATTTAAAATTCAATTAAATCATAGTTTTTTAGTTACGGTAGTTAGCTGATTTTAAACTTGCCAAGTAATTTATAAAAGAAAGTAGCTGCACTGAAATAGACAAGGCCTAACCACCTCTTTTCTTGAAATGTACTCATATGTGCAGTAAATACTCTGAGAGAAATCAACACTCAGATAGTGAGATGTAATTTCTGTGGACCTTGTGAAGAAACAGGACAGACTAACAATTTCTCAATTTGCAAATTTACCCACATTACAACCTGTTACAGAAGTTGCTGTCTGATTTCCCCATAGTGACTACTGTGAGCCTCACTGCTGGGCTGCTGTCAACAAATGTCAGTCATGTCTTCAACTTCAGGTACATGAAGTTATTTAAGCCCACTGATGTCAGTTGCTTCAGCACCAATAGAATCCTACAAGATATGTGTGACAGTGCCTTACTGCAAAGGCCCCCACTGTTTTGACCCACCATCTCTTTCAACATAAAAGGTTACAACATTTTCCCATTGAGTGCAAACTGTATGGCACCCTGGAGTCTCCCTTTATAGCTAGATACAGTAGAATGTATTAAGCCAACTTATTGTTTCCTCTGAGATTCAGTCTAGTGATTGCTTAGAAAGTGCTCCCATTATATGCTATATGTGCCAAAACCAGTTATTCTCTACATCTAGATCACAACAAATATGGTTCTAATTCAAGCTTGCTGCTTTGCTTCAGAATGTGGGGCAAAAAAAAACAGTTTTGAAAGGCATCCAAGAAGAATAGGAACTGCATCCTTTCTTTTTCCATCAGTATTGGAGAAAGGACTTGTGGAACAATTCATTTAATGTTTAAACAATCATGTTGTCTGTTCCAAAACTTGGGATTAGATAGGAAGAAATTCCCTGTTTGTGATACGTTAACCCTCTTTGTAACTGCAGGGAGGAATGAATGAATGAATTTAGCAGAGCAGGCCCCTCCAGGCCTTCAACCCAGATCGCCAAACTACCCCCAGTTTAACCAACACACACCAAATGCTGGAGGAACTCAGCAGTCCAGGCAGCATCTTTGGGAAATAATACAGTTAATGTTTCAGTCCGAGACCCTTTGGCAGGACTGCAGTTAAAAATATGAGGAGGAGATTTAAAAGGTGGAGGAGGGGAGAGAGAATCACAAGGTGATAGGTGAAACCGGGAGGGGAGGGGTGAAGTAAAGAGCTGGTGAGTTGATTGGTGAAAGAGTTCGAGGGCTGGAGAAAGGAGAGTCTGATAGGAGAAGACAGAAGGCCATGGAAGAAAGAAAAGGTGGGGAGGAGCACCAGAGGGAGGTGATGGGCAGGCAAGGAGATAAGGTGAGAGTATGGTGAAGCGGGTGGGGACATTACTGGAAGCAAGAGAAATAAATGTTCATACCATCAGGTTGGAGGTTACCCAGATGGAACATAAGGAGTTGTTCTTCCAACTTCAGTGTGGCCTCATTGTGACAGTAGAGGAGGCCATGGATTGACATATTGGAATGGAAATGGGAAGTGGAATTAAAATGGGTGGCCACTGGGACTTTCCGCTTCTTCTGGCGGGCAGATTTAACTGTAGCCTAATCACAGGACAATTTATCCTACCAACGAATATATCTTTGGACTGTGGGAGGAAACTGGAGCATCTGAAGAACACCTGTGCACTCACGGGGAGAAAGTACAAACTCCTTACAGGCAGTGGTGGGAATTGAACCTGGTACTGTAAATCAGTGTGCTCACCACTATGCTATGGTGCCACCATAGTCTCAGATGTTTATGCAACAATGGGTTGAAGTATGAATGCATGATTCTCTGCAATTGGAAGCACTGATAATTTTAACTCCTGTGCTTTGAATGGATGCTAAGCTGTTTACCTGAATTACCTAAACCTGCCCAATAATGGACCTGTGATTGGTTGGCAAGTTTGAATAGTTAAATGCCACAGAACCTCAGAGATTATCTGCTGTTCCCATTCTGTGAACTTGTAATAAATAAGCTATGGCAATTTTTAATATTAACAGAAAAAAAATAACAGGCTAGACTATTTCATTTCTTGGGAAATTGAAAAACATTTTTTAAAGTCCAGCTTCATATGGTCAGGTAAAGTTACGAACAAACATGCCAGACACTGTATAAGCTTGATATACAAGTTATGCTGATGTATTGGTGGAATTACCTCACTTCAATTAGAAATTATAATCATACTCTTAGTGTGTACACTCGCTGCATGGCTTGAAATAAATAATATTTTATGTAACTTTATAAAAATAATGCCAGACATACAAAATGTATTCAGTTACATCACCTTGGATAAACTCGTTCATATATTGTATGCATTAAACAGGGGACCAGTTTTAATGCTCTTCAACTGAACCAACGCATGCTTTGAATGATATTGTAGAAAGAAAGCCACCTATGAAGTCACCCTTTGTATGTTTCTTCTGACTTTGAACTTCTAATATGTGATATCCTACAAACAAGCATATTTTGTGGATCTTTGTAATTGTCTACCACAAATGGAAAATGGTTCCACGGTCCACATTTTGTGTAATCATTTTAATGGATTAATTCTAGCTGTATCCTGAAAACTCAAAGTGTATTTTCCCTTTCAACACTGACTTAAATAATAAATCAGTTAGACTGGATGTTTCCTTATAAAAGCTAACTTTTTATTACAAGCTAACTTTACGATGTGAATTTGCTTGATGGTAGTATACCGTGAAGGAGTGTAGAGGACTGAAACCATTTGTCGACTAACATTTGGCACTGTAGTCTAGTGTTCCTGTCAGGACAGGCTTCGTGATGGAGAATATAAATTCAACTAAGAGCATCTTGTAAAGAACTCGATCTCTGGGATATGCAGCAAGAGCTGCTGTTTGCTGGTGAATATCAACCTTTTGTTAAATTCTAGAAGCTGAAGATAAAGTGTAGGATAGACAGGCAGGAGGGTAAGAATAGGGGAATGGCTGAAGGGACAGGAAATATGACTTGGCTGATAATTAAAGGGTTGAAGTAGAAAAGTTGGCTAAAGTGCAAGAAGAGGAAGTTGTCCAAATAAAGGAGAGATAAATGTGCTTGTGAATGTGAGACCATGTCATTATGTTATAGTATTATATAGCTTGTCGGGCCAATGCATTCATGTCAAGCAACTATCCCACCTGACCTAGTCGCAGTTGCTTGCATTTCGCCAATATCGCTCTAAACTTTTCCTATCCATGTACCTGTACCTGTCTGGTTGGTTGTCCATCTTATCCAATAATAACGAATTGGTGCAGTTCTAAGACCATAAGACCATAAAATATAGCAGCAGACTTAGACCATCTGTCCCATCAAGTCTGCTCCACCATTTCATCGTGTCTGATCCATTTTCCTCTCATCCCCAGTCTCCTGCCTTCCACCCTTATCTCTTCCTGCCCTGACCAATCAAGAACCAATCAACTTCTACATTAAATATACGTAAAGACTTGGACTCCGCAGCTGTCTGTGGCAAAGAATTCCACAGGTTCACCATTCTCTGGCTAAACAAATTTCACCTCATCTCCATTCTAAAAGGATGCTCCTCTGTTCTGAGGATGTGTCCTCTGGTCTTAGACACTCCCACCACAAGATACATCCTTTCCACATCTACTCTATTAAGACCTTTCACCATTCAATAGGTTTCAATTAGGTCTCCCCTCATTCTTCTGAATTCCAGTGAATACAGGACCAGAGCTATCAAACACTTTTCATATGACAAGCCATTTAATCATGGAATCATTTTTGTGAACTTCCTTTGAGCCACCTCCAGTTTTAACACATCTGTTCTAAGATAAAGCCCAAAACTGCACACAATACTCCAAGTGAGGAATCACCAGTGCTTTATAAAGTCTCAACATTACATACCTGCTTTTATATTCTAGTCCTCTTGAAATGAATGCTAACATTGCATTTTCCTTCTTCACCGCAGACTCAACCTGCAAACTAACCTTTAGGGAATCCTGCACAAGGACTTCCAAGTCCCTTTGTACCTCTGATTTTCATTTTTTCCTCTGCATTTAGGAAAAAACTCAACCCTTTCATTTCTTCCACCAAGCTGCATGACCATACATTTCCCGACATTGTATTCCATCTGCCATTTCTTTGTCCATTCTCCTAAAAGTCCTTCTGTAGCCTCTCTACATCCTCAAAACTACCTACCCCTCCAGCTATCTTTCTATCATCTGCAAACTTTGCAACAAAGCCATCAATTCCATCATCCAAATCATTGACATACAGCATAAAAAGAATCATTCTCAACTCAGACCCCTATGGAACAACATTAGTCACCAGCAGCCAACCAGAAAAGGCTCCTTTTTTCCCAGACTTTGCCTCCTGCCAATCAGCAACTGCTTTATCTATGCCAGAATCTTTCCTGTAATACCATGGCTTGTAGCTTGTCAAGCAGCCTCATGTGTGGCACCTTGTCAAAGGTTTCTGAAAATCCAAGTGCACAACATAACTGGTTCTCCTTTGTCTAGCCTGCTTGTTATTTCTTCAAAGAATTCCAACAGACTTGTCAGACAAGATTTTCCCTTGAGGAAACCACGCTGACTACGGCCTATTTTATCACATGCCTCCAAGTACCCTTAACAATTGACTCCAATATCTTCCCAACCACTGAGGTCAGACTAACTAGCCCATAATTTCCTTTCTTCTGCCTCTCTCCCTTATTGAAGAGTCGATTGACATTTTCAATTTTCCAGTCTTTTAGAACCATTCCAGAATCTAGTGACTCTTGAAAGATTCATTACTATTGCCTCCAAAATCTCTTCAACCACCTCTTTCAGAGCCCTGGAGTGTACACCATCTGGTCCAGATGACTTATCTACCTTTCTCCTTGGTAATAGTAACTTCACGCACTTCATGTCCCCAGCCACCTGGAACTTCCACCATACTGCTAGTGTCTTCCATAGTGAATACTGATGCAAAATACTTTTTCATTTCATCTGTCATTCCCTTGTCCCCCAGTACCACCTGCCAGCATTGTTTTCCAGTGGTCCGATATCCACTCTCGCCTCTCTTTTACACTTTATGTATCTGAAGAAACTTTTGGTATCCTCTTTAATGTTATTAGCTAGTTTTTCATTCATATTCTATCTTTAGCTTCTTAATGACTTTTTAGTTGCCAACTGTTGGTATTTCAAAGCTTCTTTATCCTCTAATTTCCCACTAAATTTGCTCTATTATATGCCTTCTCTTTGGCTATTATGTTGGTTTTGACTTCCCTTGTTAGCTATGGTTGCGTCATCTTTCCTTTAGAATACTTCTTCCTCTTCGGGATAAATTTATCCTGTGCCTTTCAAAAGGCTTCCAGAAGTTCCAGCTATTGCTACTCTTCCATCATCCCTGCCAGTGTTCTTTTCCAATCAAATCTGGCCAACTCTTCTCTCACGTCTCAGTAATTCTCTTTACTCCACTGTAATACTGATATGTCTGTCTTTAGCTTCTCTTTCTCAATTTTCAGTGTGAATTTGATCATATTATGATCATGGGCTAAGGGTTCTTTTACCTTAAGCTCTCTAATCAATTCCCAATCCAAAATCATTGATCCCCAGTGGGCTCAACCAAGAACTGCTTTAAAAAACCATCTCATAGGCATTCTAGAAATTCCCTCTCTTGGAATTCCGCAACAATCTGATTTTCACAACCTACCTGCATATTGAAATCCCTAATAAATACTGTAACATTGCCCTATTGGCTTGCATTTTCTATCTCCCATTATAAATTGTAGACCACACCCTTACTACTGTTTGGGGTCTGCATGCAACTCTCATCAGGATCTTTTTACCCTTGCAGTTCCTTAGTTCTATCCACAATGATTCAACAACTTCTGACCCTTTGTTACCTGTTTCTAATGATTTGATTTTGATTTTTACCAACAGAGCAATGCCTCCCCCTTTGCCTTCCTGCCTGTCTTTTTGATACAGTTTGTATCCTTGGACATTAAGCTGCCAGCTATAATCTTCTTTCAGCCATGACTCAGTGATGCCTACAACATCATACATGCCAATCTGTATCTCTGCAACAAGGTAAGAAGGTAAATCCTCTCTTCATAGATCAAGATGGCATCTTTTGGATAGATCATGAAACCATATATTTCACTTCTTTTATGTCTTGTTATGTTTGTTTTTCACCTTGGATGTGATTTTGGAAAAGCTGAAACCTGTGATTTGCTGTTTGGAGATTGTTTGGCTGTTCCAGTGCTCTGCAGTCTCCGAGAGGATTCTGGGAACCTCATGGCGGGCAAGCTGTGAGCGGACGTTCAACTCCACTTCACTGATTAAAGCGGTGAGGAAGATTGAAGCATCAAGGCGAGGGTGGAGGTTGAGTGCCTGCTGCCTGTCTTTTGATTGATCTGCTACGGAGAGGGAAAGCTCTGCCACTGGGCCCAGAGAGTGCTGCCTAGCCAGGTTTTCTGTGGTTTGGATGTGAACTTGGACTACAGCCTATTTTTTCAGTTCCATAGTTTTTATATTCTGTGTTTTACACCCAATCTTTTTTGTGCGGTGAGAGGGATTTGGGGGTCAACGTACCCTTTCTGTATTTGTTCATTTTTTGTGGGGAGGGGGTGTTTTTGGGGTTGATGATCGTACTGCCTTTCTTACCTTCCTTGGTTTCATGGTTACCCAGAGAAGAGGAATTTGAAGTTGTATACTTTGCTAATATATGAAACTTTGAACCTTTGAATGATTCAACACCTTCTGACCCTTTGTCACCTCTTTCTAATGATTTAATTTGACTTTTTTTTAACCAACAGAGCCACACCACCCCACTGCCTTCCTGCCTGTCCTTTCAATACAATGTGTATCCTTGAACATTAAACTCCCAGCTAAATTCTTCTTTCATCCATGATTCAGTGATGCCTACAGCATCATACATGCCAATCTGTAATTGAGCTACAAATTCATCGACCTTATTCTGTATGCTGTGCGCATTCAGATATAATACCTCTAGTCCTGTATTCACCTTTTTCAATATTGTCTGCCTTTTATGTTCCACGCATCCACCACTCTCTGTGTGAAAAACTTTCCTCGGACCTCCCTCCTGTACCTACTTCCAAGCACCTTAAAACTATACCCCCTCATGTTAGCCATTTCAGCCCTGGGAAAAAGCCTCTGGCTATCCACACGATCAATCCCTCTCATCATCTTATACACCTCTATCAGGTCACCTCTCATCCTGTCACTCCAAGGAGAAAAGGCCAAGTTCACTCAATCTATTTTTGCAAGGCATGTTCTCCAATCCAGGCAACATTCTTGTAAATCTCCTCTGCACTCTCTCTATTGTATCCACATCCACAACACAATCCAAGACATCTCTGATTCTGGCACCAGGGAGGCAACATACCATCCGGGTGTCTCTATCAATTCTGTGTGTCTTCGTCGGTGGCTATTAAGTCCAAGTGAGCAACATAGACGTCCTCAATAAGGACATGAAAACAGTGCTGGACCTGGAAGTGGAGCCGCCGCCGCTGTTTTCCTTCTTTGTCGGGCAGCGATTAGTACTGTTTGGCATCTTTACTCCAGATGTCCCTGTGTCCATTTGTATAGATATGATTGACTGATTGATTGCCCCTCAAATCCAACAATGACAGTTTTGTGTAGTTCTGTGTTTGTTCATAGGTGGCTGCTGAGTCTAAGTTGTGAGCGCCGTCGGCGTCCACAATAAGGACGTAAAAACTGTGATGGATCTGTAAGTGAAGCTGCTGGCATTGTTCTCCTTCTCTGCTGAGCAGTGATTAGTATGCTTTGTTGTTGTGAATGGTTCTAACCAGAGCTAGCCAGCCATACCGGTCTTGCGCACTCTGTGCCAGCCATTTTGGTACAAGCCCGTCATGTGTAATGTTAGTTTTCACGCAGTCTTTGACCCTCTTACGGATTCTTCTTGCCCAGCGATAGCTCACTATATAGTAGCTGCTTGGGGATTTAGGAATCCTTCATGTGCATGACATGTTCTGTCCACTGAAGCTGTGCTTTTACAATCATGGCCTCAACACTCATGGTCCCTGCCCTGTCAAGGACCTCCAGGTTTGTGGCTGGGTCCTGCCAATGTATCGGCCTCAGATTACACATATGGAATCTGCCTAAATGTCTTTTAAACATCGTAATTGTACCTACCTCTACACAACTTCTACACTCGGCAGAAGTTTCCCCTCAGGTTCCTTCTAAATGTGTCCCAGCGCTTTGTTGGTATAAACAGGGAGAAGGAGTGGGGCTCACTGGAAGGCAGAGAATAAGAAGGTTTGATTGTAGGCTGCATGCAAGTGGAAGGAACTCTGACCATCAAAGGTGTGTCAACTTGTCCTGAACAGACATAGTGTAGAAATTTACCAAAACAGATTGTTCTCCAATGTTTAGAGCCATCATTGATTAATTATCTCTAATTGGTGTTTTGTCTGCTTTTGGAATCACAATACATGAACGTTTATATCACAAAGAGATGAAAAGTGAGGGTCCTTCCCTCCATGGAGGGTCAGATTACATTATCAATGAAGGGAGACTTAAGCTCCTGAGCTTCTGACCAGAAATGGTAGAACAAGTGATGCAAAGCGGCTGGTTCCATCTTAAGCTGCACTGAAGTCCAAGATGAGTCTGTTTGCTGCAGGTTTGTAACTGAGCGAGGGCAGATTTGAATGAAAGGGGAAGAACGATCCTTTAAGGCCTCAATCCCATCAGCGTTGCCTTTCCTCAGACTAATCAGCTCTGAACAGAATTGCAAATGAACAGTCTTGCTGAGCAGTTTTTAAGGATGGATTCTAAGTGTCCATTCATAGTTCAGATACAAATCTTTTTTTAATAAACTTTTTTTATTGAGTTTTCAAATAATTACAGAAATAAAAGAAAATATATGAAAAAAATGTATATACCCTTCCCCCTCCCCTTAACCCCTCCCCCCAACACCCCTATAGAAAAAAGAAAGAAAGAAAGAAAGAAAGAAAGAAAGAAAGAAAGAAAGAAAGAAAGAAAGAAAGAAAGAAAGAAAAACAGAAAGAGTGCCTGGATATCGGAAGATCCCCACATGCTCCATGGAGTTCGTAATAACTTTAGTATATATATTTATTTCCCCAAATAACCAATTATTTCATCTTTGGAGCACCTATATATTTAATCCTGTCTTTTGTAAATAAGGGCACCAAATTTTCAAAAATGTTTCATATTTATCTCTTAAATTATAAGTAATTTTTTCAAATGGAATACAGCTATAAATTTCCTTCTTCCAACGATCTATACTTAAATATGTATCCGATTTCCAAGTAGCCTTTTTGGCTACTGCCAGTGCAATTTTTATAAATTCTTTCTGATATTTATTCAATTTGGGTTTCGGTTTTATCCCTTCAATATCGCCTAATAAAAATAATATTGGATTATGTGGAAGTTGTGTTCCAATAATTTGTTCCAATAAAACTCTTAAATTTGTCCAAAAAGGTTGAATTTTAGAACAAGACCAAGTAGAATGTAAAAAAGTACCGATTTCTTGGTTACATCGGAAACACTGATCGGATAAATTTGGGTTTAATTTATTTATTTTTTGTGGTGTAATATATAATTGATGTAAAAAATTATATTGCACTAATCTTAACCGGACATTTATTGTATTTGTCATACTATCAAGACATAGTCTTGACCAATTTGTTTCTTCAATTTTAATATTCAAGTCACTTTCCCATTTTTGTAGATACAAATCTTCTGAAATAAATGGATGTATGAATTCAGTCAGTTTCAGCCTGTGGTATGCTTCGCTTCTTTTCCTTCCACTTTGCTAGCCTGAGTAGAGTTAAGAAGCAAACCAGGGTCACATCGGTGATAAGTAGGCACCTTAGGCTATTTAAACTACGAAAAAATTAAGCAGGCAGGTGCAATCTTACTGACAGTGATGAATAGCAAAGTATTCTGTAAAATACAAAGGGATGACAAAGTCAGGCAAAATATCTGCTGAATGTTCCATCACTGTCAATCCATGTCAAACCATAATCGTTAAATTACTTCGTATCTGCCTTAAAATCTTATGTATAACCAGCAGTGAAATAGTTAATAGACCAGCGTGAGTCGGACGCTTGCAGTCAGGAAAGAAAGAGTTGCACTCACTGTTTAGCCCGTTGTCAGTGGCCCATAAAAAGTTGGAGACTTCGGAACCTATCCACTGTGGCGCCCCCTGCAGGGTTTGTGAGACCAGGACAAGCAATCTCTTGATAATTCTCAGGGACCTCACTGTGTGAGATGTAAACTAGAGTGAGTAACTTTTACTTAATTCATTTTCAAAGAGCTAATAAAAGAGAAGTATAGCTGGAATTTAGAGAAAGATAAAATTTTAAAAACATATATTACTCTTGACCTTAGGGTATTCAGGATACTTGGAGGTACATGATAAAATAGGCCATAGTCAGCATGATTTCCTCAGGGGAAAATCTTGCCTGACAAATCTGTTGGAATTCTTTGAAGAAATAACAAACAGGCAAGGCAAAGGAGAATCAGTTGATTTTATGTACTTGGATTTTCAGAAGACCTTTCACAAGGTGCCACACATGAGGCTGCTTGACAAGCTATGAGCCCATGGTATTACAGGAGAGATTCTAGCATGCATAAAGCAATCGCTGACTGGCAGGAGGCAGACCGATGGTGATTAGTGGTGTTCCACAGGGGACTGTGTCGAGACTGATTCTTTTTACGTTATATGTCAATGATTTGGATGATGGAATTGATGGCAAACAGCAAAGTTTGCAGATGATATGAAGATAGGTGGAGGGGCAGGTAGTTTTGAGGAAGTAAAGAGGCTACAAGAGGATTTAGGCTGATTAAGAGAGTGGGCAAAGAAATGGCAGATGGAATACAGTGTTGGCAAGTGTATGGTCATTCAGTTTGGTAGAAGGGTTGACTATTTCCTAAATGGAGCGAAAATGCAAAGAAACTGAGGAACAAAGGGACCTGGGACGTCCTTGTGCAGGATTCCCTCAAGCTTAATTTGCAGGTTGAGTCTGTGGTTGTTCGCATTCATTTCAAGAGGACTAGAATATAAAAACAAGGATGTAATGTTGAGACTTCATAAAGCACTGCTGAGGCATCACTTGGAGTATTGTGAACAAGTTTGGGCCCCTTATCTTAGAAAGGACGTGCTGAAACTGGAGAGAGTTCAAAGGAGTTTCATGAAAATGATTCCAGGATTGAACTGCTTGTCAAAGGAAGAAAGTTTGCTGGCTCAGGGCATGTACTCATTAGAATTCAGAAGATTGAGGGGTGCCTTAATTGAAACCTATCAAATGGTGAAAGGCCTTTATGGAGTGGATGAGAGAGGATGTTTCCCATGGTGGGAGAGTTTAAGTCTAGAGGACACAGCCTCAAAGTGGTGTCCTTTTAGAACAGAGATGAGGAGGAATTTCTTTAGCCAGAGAGTGGTAAATCTGTAGAATTCTTTGCCACAGGCAGTTGTGAAGGCCAAGTCTTTACGTATACTTCAGACAGAAGCTGATAGATTCTTGATCGGTCAGGGCATGAAGGGATACGGGGAGAAGGCAGAAGATTGGGTCTGGAGAAAAATTAGATCAGCAATAATTATCTAATTCTTCTTTATGGACTACATATCAATGTAGTTGTAAAGAAGGCAAGACAGCGGCAATACTTTATAATGAGTTTGAAGAGATTTAGCATGTCAACAAATACACTCAAATGCTTCTCTAGTTGTACCGTGGAGAGCATTCTGACAGGCTGCATCACTGTCTGGTATGGAGGGGCTACTGCACAGGACCAAAAGAAGCTGCAGAGGGTTGTAAATCTAGTCAGCTCCATCTTGGGTACTAGCCTACAAAGCACCCAGGACATCTTCAGGGAGCGGTGCCTCAGAAAGGCAGCATCCATTATTAAGGACCTCCAGCACCCAGGGCATGCCCTTTTCTCACTGTTACCATCAGGTAGGAGGTACAGAAGCCTGAAGGCACACACTCAGCGATTCAGGAACAGCTTCTTCCCCTCTGCCATCTGATTCTTAAATGGACATTGAAGCTTTGGACACTACCTCTACATAGCACCATCCAGAGACAGAGAAGCAGTTTCAGCGACAGGTTACTATCGATGCAATGCTCCTCAGACAGGATGAAGAGGTCAATACTCCCCAATGCCATTAGGCTTTACAATTCTACCGCCAGGACTTAAGAACTTTTTAAAAAGCTATTATTACTGCTTTTTGAGATAGTGATTTAGATGCATATCATATTTTTTACTGAGTTAAGTATTGTATGTAATTAGTTTTGCTACAACAAGTGTATGGGACATTGGAAAAAAGTTGAATTTCCCCATGGGGATGAATAAAGTATCTATCTATCTATCTATCTATCTATCTCACTTTTTTAATATACAGTATTTCTGTTTCTGTACATTTAAAAAATCTATTCAATACACATAATTGATTTGCTGGTTTATTTATCATTATGCTTTATTTTATTTTATTTATTATTATTTTTTCTGTCTGTTAGATTATGTATTGCATTGAGCTGCTGCTGATAAGTTAACAAATTTCACATCACATGCTGGTGATAATAAACCTGATTCCGATTCTGATTCTGAAATAGAGGAGCAGACACGATGGGCCAAATGGCCTAATTCTGCTCCTATATCTTATGGTCTTATGATGAAGCAAGAGCTGGTAGGTAGACAATCTTCATCCTGCCCATCTTCTTTTATCCTACATAAAACAATAAGACAAAGGAGCAGAATTAGGCTATCCAGCCCATTAAATTGTGATCGTTGCTAATTTGCTTTCCCTCTCAATCCCATTCTCCTGCCTTCTCCCCATTATATTTGACATCCTTACGAATTAAACGTCTATCAAAATCTGCTTTGAACATAACCAATTACTTGGCCTCCACAGCCTCCTATAGCAATGAATTCCACAGGTTCATCATCCTTTGGCTAAAGAAAGTCCTCCTCATTACGTTCTAAAGGATTGTTCTTCTATTCTGAGGCTGTGCTCTCTGGTTCTAGACTGTCCCACTATTGGATCTATACTCCGCACATTCACTCTATCTAGGCCTTTTCAGTGAAGGCATAAGGAATGGCTTGGGACTCATCCCCTGAATGTGTGCAAGCATAATTGTTGTCTCCTTACTCTGGCTTAGAGATTGAGGATTGGATTCTGAAGTCCAGCTGCTCTTGGTTGGACAGTTTCCCTCAGTTTCTGATGATTAGTTCCACTCTCACAGCAACCGGTTGAAGGTGAGCTGCATTTTGGCAAGAAATACTTAGAAGGTTTTAGGACAATGAAATAACCTTATATAATGCTAGTCTTCAACGCAAATGATCTTTAGTAAACCCTCAGTTAAATACATGGCTTGTTGCCATCTTGGAGCAAGTATAAGATGGTGATGGATTTCTGTAGATAATAACAGGATAATGCAGAAAGCTTCAATGACTACAATATGTACATGATGTTTCTCAGTCTCACCAAAGCCTTTTGACTTGTTTGTTAGAAGGACTATGATACTTCCCTTAACTCTACGAGGTGGATGAGTCCACCCATGCCTTGCATTATGCTCCTCGTTTTAGACGGTTACTGGTCAAATATCTAGTCCTTCTTGTTTAGGATTTGTATAGAGTTGGGATGGAAGATGAAGTATAATTTTGGATAAGCTGAAGTGTTTCAGTGTTTGAGCATCAGAAAGATTACAAACAACGATCCCAGTGGGCTGGGCAAGGAATGGAGACAAGGGAATTTATAGAGGTAAAATCATGTGTTCTGTATGATGGAGAGCATATGGGTATAGCAGCGCATCTGGGGTTGACCATTTTGACTAGGTGTTCCTCCTTGCATTTTTATCCAAGCAATTTTCCGCTCTGCTGATTGCCAGAACCTCTTCAGAACATGCTAAGACATTGTCACCCATAGTGTAATGTCAGCCTAGTGTGTGTATTCAGCAGATCTTCAATAAATTTCCATTATTCCTCTTGGCAGTTGCTTAACAACTGGGGAAATAATAAATATAGGTTGCTGCCTTGACTTGCTTTCAACCTTCTTACTAATGCAAATTCTTTATGCAACTGTTGGTATTCACTCCACTGGTACAAGGAACACAAAATTACTGTAACTCTATAGAAGAGTCTTAGAGCTGTGCAGCACAGAAAGGCTCTTCATCCCATTCTGAACTAATCTACCCTAATCCCGTTTACCCTCAAACCTCCTACATCACGCATTAAACCTATGCTGGCTTTTCATAGACATCTCCTCCATGGCAAACCTACCCCCTCTATCCCCCTGTAACGTTGAAGCAGGTTCATAGATTCGGTGAGTGAGACAGAAAACACTGATTACAAATAAGCTTTTATTTACAAACAATAAAAAATTCAAGCAAACATTTAATTTCCCCCAATTTACACAAACTACAAAACTAAATATTGAATGAACAGATATTTCGTGAAGAGCATGCTCTGTGCAGCGTCCCCTAGGGGAAAGAAAAGAGCAAATACCTCTCACATGTACTAGTCTTTATACCCCCGAGTTCCTTGAAATTGGCACTCAAGGCGACCAATGGGAAGAGTTGACTACAGCTTTAAAACTGACCAGTCAACAATTAGCATGGCGGAAGTGGCTTTCGACTGGCAAATAAGCCACACCCCTCCATCATTGTTTTATATACTTCTTTCAAGCCACTTTTTCAGTCCCCTCTGTTCCAGGGAAAACAAGTCAGGCTATCCAGTCTCCAGATAAATGAAATGCTCAACTCGCAGCTCTATGCTAGTTAATTTCTTCTGCTCCCCTCACCAGCACAATCACATCCCTTTTATAATGTAGTGACCAAAACTGGAGGAGTGCGTGTAGCTTAACCATTGCTTTATAGAACCATAATATTGACATAACAGATCTTAAATTCTATGTTTTGGCCAATTGAAGGCAAGGAATAAGTCTTCCTTCACTTCCATATCAACCCCATTCTACCACAGAAAATAAATTAATCTACCAGAAGAGATCAGTGAGAACACATTTTATCAGGAGCAATTCTAGATTTCCTTTAGATTAAAATGTCAGGTTATTTTTAAAAACTATGATAATAAGGATAATATGACCAATTTTTGTTACTCACATCCTACATCTAGAGGATTCATCTGAATTATATCCAGTCAGTAATGGGTCATCATTAAAAATGTTCAATGCATGAAGTAGCTTTGCTCAGTATCAACCCCAGTGCAACAATGAGGAGTGAGACCAGGCTTAGAGTGATGTCATTAGTTAATAAGCGTTAACTTGACATGCTTCCAATTCTCGGCACTTGTTTTCCAGATGTTTTTCCCAAACAACTGAAACCTGGTAAAAACAAAATATAATTGCAGCTTTTCTTAACTGGATTACAACTATTCAAGTAAAAGCACTCTTGGCAGATTTTCTGACTCGAAGCACTGTAGGTGTGTCTGGTCCTTTGGGAAAGAAAACTAGAAGAGACATGAAACCCCTCTGCCCCACCGTCCTTTCATCACACAGGTTTTTCCAAAAATAAGTTCAAAGGTAAATTTTTCTCGAAGTACAGATGTGTCACGTGTACGTGAGATTAATTGTCTTGCAGGCGTTCACGGTAGATAGAGAAGTACAATAGAATCAATGAAAAATTATGCACAAAATCTGATAAGCAACCTACATGCAAAAGAAGGCAAACTATGCAAATACAAAAATAACAATAATAAAGACCCAGTTTTTAAAGACAGAATCCCACAAATTAAATTACAACCGATCCATTCAACATACAGATAGGACCATCCCTAATAACTGTCCTGGAATGTAATAAACAAGCAAGAACAACTTACTGAACAGATATAGCCATTCCAAACAAACATAATTTACAGAAATCAATAAGTGAATAAAACCAGAAATATGCTGAATTAAAAAAAGGAAATTGAAAGACTTTGGAACATGAACAGCGGGTGAACATTAATTCAATAGTAGTATCTACAACTGGTTGTCATCCCAAAGTCACTACACAATAGCATTAAACAATTAGGGCTACACAGTAATATCTATGTAAATCTTCAGAAAGCCACAATACTGAACACCACTACAATTAGTCCAACAGATCCTAGCAATTGAGAAATGAGCGTCGCTTGGCTATGGTTTTAGCAGCTTGAGCTGAGGAAAGGTAAACTTCTATAATAATAACAAACAAATAAATAAGTAAATAATACTGTGAGCATGAGTTGTAGAGTTCTTGAAAGTGAATCCATGGGTTGTGTTCATAGATCAGTTCAGAGTCGAGGTGAGTGAAGTTATCCTCGCCGGTTCAGGAACCTGATGGTAGTAACTGCTCCTGAACCTGGTAGTGTGGGACCTAAGGCTCCAGTACCTTCCTTCCTGATGGCCGCAAAGAGAAGAGAGCACGGCCTGGGTGACGGTGGTCCTTGTTGATGGATGCTGCTTTCTTGTTGCAGTGTTCCTTGTAGCTCTGCACAGTGGTGGGGAGGACTTTTCTTGTGATGGATGAACTGCATCCACTATTTTTTGTCGGCTCTTCCGTTCTTGTGTTCCAGTCTCTGTGGTTGAGTCTACAGGCAGACAAATCGCTTTATGATCTCTTCCACTGTTGGTTGATGGTTAGCCTCAAGGAGACATAATATGGTCTGTCTCTCACCATATACCTCATGAGGAAACAATTGACTTCTGCTCAGTAGTTCTGAGTCCTGTCAGTAGTGGCAGAGGCAGTTCAGTGAACAGAAAGTGGAACCAGTTCCCCATAAATTTATGGTGTATCAACACAGCTCATTAAAGCAGCCTCATAGCATAACATAAGAAATAGGTTCACTACATCCACAGGGAACTCTGTCAGTAAGTTGAGCAATCCCACAGTTGATAACTTCTTTGCAAAATGTTCTGTTTGCAGAGCTTGTAAGAACTAACCTTAGTAAACTTTGCAGTTACTTAAAATTAAAGTTCAAATTTATTATCAGGGTATGTATATTATATACAGCACTGTTGAAAAGTCATAGGCATACATATATAGCTGGGGTGCCTAAGTCTTTTGCACAGGACTGTATTTGTCAATGTGGAGTGGAGAGCGAGTTTGTAAATCTGGCAGGAGCAAAGGGTGTTGGAATGGAGAGGGTGGAGAGCCTCTGGAGGGGTGTGGAACAGATGGCAGATAGGAGCTCCAGGGGCAGGGGACGGTGCAGGTGCAGACACACCCAGCTCTGAGACACCCAACAAGGTCACTTGATTCCAAACCATTAGTTTATTGATCATTGCAGAATGTCTCTGGTGCTTCCTGCCCCCTCCTCTCTCCCTTCCCCCTTTTCCAACCAGAATTCCCTTCTGCTTGGGCCGTTCCCACTCTCAGTCCACGATAGAGACTCACATCAAAATTAGGTTTATCAACACTCACATATGTCATGAAATATGTTTTTTTGGCAGCAGTACAGTGCAATTCGTAATACAGTACCTTGCAAAAAACTCTTAAGCAGATATATATACCTCAGGTACCTAAGACTTTTGCACAGTAATGTACAACCTGAGATTCATCTTCTTGCAGGCACTCATACAATAGAATAGAATTCATTAAGAAACACACCCAAGGCCTAAACACCCATTCTCCACTCCATGTTGATAAAATACAGTGCTGTGCAAAAGTCTTAGGAACTCTAGCGCTCTCGCTCTCTCTCTCTCTCTCTCTCTCTCTCTCTCCCTCCCTCTCTCCTCCCTCTCTCTCTCTCTCTCTCCCTCCCTCTCTCTCTCTCTCTCACCTCTCTCTCTCTCTCTCTCCCTCCCCCCCTCTCTCTCTCTCTCTCTCTCTCTCTCTCTCTCTCTCTCTCTCTCTCTCTCTCTCTCTCTCTCTCTCTCTCTCTCTCTCTCCCCCTCTATATGTATTTATATATATATATCTTAAGACTTTTACATAGTATTCTACTTGGAACTTTGTACCATTAAGCAAGTTACCTTTGGCTTTTACAGGAGTTAAAAATTTGAGTAAGTAACATTTAGAATATTCAGTGGGATTTTTGACAGCAGGTTTTATGGTCTCTGGGAAAATGTTGGTGTTTATACCCAGTGGCATTTGGAATAAGGTACCAGTGATATGAAGAATATGTAGAAAAGTCATGGAGTTTACCATTAGAATTGAGGTGAGTAGCAGGGTTATAGAGAGCAGCATGGTAATATACAATATAACACTATTGTCAGTACCAGCGACTTGGCTCAGTTCTGCCGCAGATTGTAAGGAGTTAATATGTTCTTCCCGAGATTGCATGGGTTTCCTCTGGGGCCTCCGGTTTCCTCTCACAGTCCAATGATTAGTAGTTTATTGGTCACATGGGTGTAATTGGGTGTCACAGGCTCAATGAGCCAGAAGGGCCTGTACAGAAGAGTGTATCTCTTAGTAAAATAAAAATCAAGAACATTACTAAACTCACTATCGACTGTGTAGCCAGGATTTCCTTTTGTATATTTCTGAAGCATGAACTATCTACACCACTGCACTGTACCATCATTGCATTTTCGGGAACATTTTCCAAACCCCGTGAGCAGGTAAGGGATTGAATATCAACATCCTCTCTCAGTTACTTTGCCATAATTACACATATTTGGGGTCTAATGTGCAGGGATCATCATTTGCATATTGAAAATCAAATTCCCAAAGCAGTCGCTCTGCTCTGATCTCTTCTGCAGGACAGGTTGGAAGGCAACACCTCCATTTCCCGAGGAGACCACGGCCAGTGAGACTCTCACCTCCCCATTCTCACCACATTCTACCATAGCATCATTGAGAGTGGCCTGACCAACTGCATCACTGTCTGGTAAGGGAATTGCAATGCATCAGATCGCAAAACACTACAATGGATAGTGAGGACTGCTGAAAGCATATCGAGGTCTCTCATCCCCCCCCCCCCCCCCCATTCAGGACATACACTGGTTAAGTTTAAACCAGTCTGACCATTCTCCTCTGATTAACAAGGCATTTTCATCCACAGAACGGCCACTCACCGTTTTTTGTATTTTGCACCATTTTCTGTAAACTCTAGAGACTCGTCCGGGAAAACCCCAGAAGATCAACAGTTTCTGAGATATTCAAACCACTCCGTCTGGCACTCCATGGCCAAGTTCACTTAGATCACATTTCTTCCCCATTCTGATGTTTGGTTTGAACGATATCTAAAGTTCTTGACCATGGCTGCATGCTCTAATGCATTGTGTTGCTGCCACATGATTAGCTGAGTAGATTATTTGCACTAATGAGCAGGTGGACAGGTGAAGCTAAGAGAGTAGACTTGCCCTATTCTGAATTCTTATGGTTTGGAACAGTAGATCAAGTCGCCACTGGGTGTATATCAGAAGTGTTGCATATACAGTACCTCCAGCATTGTGAAAGACCCTTCCCATCCTTCCTACAATCTCTTTGACTTCCAGTTATCAGACAGAAGGTACTGCAGCACAAAAACCAGAACTGTCAGGTCGGGTAACAGGTTTTCTCCCAGACTGTTAGGCTTCCTGAACACATGTACCCCCTGTCTGAATGCCATGGGAGAGGCAGGACATTTAGACAGAGGTGAGGAAGCTATTCTTAAAATGTTGGGTGTGAGTCTTCAGGCTCCTGTAGTTCCTCCCTGACAGTAGTAATGAGGAGAGGGTATGTCCCAAGTGGCCAGGGTCCTTAGTGAAGGATGCCACATTCTCGAGGAACTGCTTTTTGAAAATGTCCTAAATGGAGGGGAGGATTGTGCCCAAGATGAGGCTGTCCATAGCCCTTTGCATCCTCTTGCGACTGGTGCACTGGAGCCTTTACACCAAGCAGTGATGTAACCCGTCAAACGCTCTCCACCAGACATCTGCAGAAACTTGCAAGAGTCTTCAATGACATACCGAAGTCGGCGTGCTTTTGTCATGATTGCATCTATATGTTGGCCAGGAATAGATCCTTTGAGATGCTGACACCCAGGAACTTGAAGCTGCTCACAACCCATCACTACCAAAATACCGCCAACCCACTTGGTCAAGCATCTCCATCTCCATCTCCTCTGGGGGCTGCTCTGTGGGTCTCATATTGCTGTCATTAGCCACCTCAGAATACACAGTACTGGCAGAGAAGCAAGTCATCCTCAACCCCAAACAGTGAGAGGTGACTGATTCGCTCCTTTGGTATTGCAGTAAATAATGACCCCAAATTTAAAGACTGTGACAGAGAAAATTAAAAGTCACTTACATAGTAGATATAGGATTATTTAATACAGAACCATATCGAAACAACAGCCAGGAAAACTGTACCAACTGGGGCTCTTGCTCCATGATTCTGAATGTGACTGAATTCAGTGGGCTGGTATGAACTCTGCTGTGAATCCAGATGGCTTCCAAATGATAATGGTACCAAAAGAACAGGGAAGAGCTGGAATTATTTAGTGGAACTTTTTTGATGATGAGAACTGAATGCAGAATGAAACAATAAACTATCTTTCCGCCTGCAGTATTGGTTCACTAGTGAATGCAATCTTTAACGAGAGGAGAGGGAAATAGCAAGGAATAATATTACATTGAAAGGAAGAGCTACACACACCTTTAGAGAAAAATGGTATTTACGGTATTTACCATTGTACTTGAGGAAATTGCAGTAGTTCGTATCAGATATGTCCAAGGGATTCTTATTAGTGATAAATTAAATTAAAGCAATGCAATTACAGCTTAATTTGCATGTTATTAAGTTAAACTGTTTACACAATGCCAGCTTTCATAGAATCGACATGGTACTCCAGAGCCTCCTGTGGCTTGGCTGGTTGCACAATTGGCACTTTAAAGCCAGTTGCTTCAGGCAGTTGGGGCTCATTTGCCATGGTTGGCAGCTCATCCAGGAGAAACAAAACTCTGATCTCAAACCTCCACTGTCTTGTGGCTATACCCACTCATGAGGAAGGCTTTGGGAGTAAACCCCAAGGAAAAATCCGGAGCTGGAGTCCCTAAAGCAGTCCTACACTGTGTTCAACGCTGACGGGCAACTCCTGTGAGACCACTGGTCCCAAACTGCATTGGTCCTTTGGATTCATCAGCTGCATGGAGTGGGGGAGTCTGCTACATGGGCCATAGCTTGCTTTCTATAACTGTACTGCCCTGGCGTGAGTATCATGTGGCTGGGACGCCACATACATGGTCTATCCTGACCAACAGAAGGCCTCAATTTGTTGCTCTGCCACATTTTCTGGTTTCTGGTGAGTTTGAGACTCATCCCATATTCAATGGATGTCAAGCACTTCCATTGTATAATAAACAAAATTTCAGATCTATGGAACATTCACAGTAAGAGGAACTGGCCCCATAACAAATGACAGTTGTGCTTCAAGTTTGTATCTGCACTGTTTATTGCTTAATTGCTTATTTTTCTGCTTGATAAGCTATGAATTGTCTTTTGTTTTGGTCTTGCTTCTTCCTGAACTGCCATTAATCATTTGTCAGACATGCAAGAACACAGCGATAAGTGCCAAATTATGTAAACATAAAATAATAGAAAATAAACGTGTGTTTGTTTTGGAACATTAACTCACTGAATACTGGCGTACTCTTTCAGTAAGGCAACTTCTACATCACCTTTTGGTGCTTTCCAGCTGTTGATGCCTTAATGCAATGATTTTACTTACAATTTACCCAAAAGATACCAAATTTCCAACATTCTCTTCACCTAGGTATCTTCAACAGGTAGTCACAAACCCCGAATCAGGGTTTCAACCTGAAGCATTCTTCTTTTTTCCTTTTTCCCAGTTCCTTTCAGCCTCACAAATGCTACTCAACCCACTGGCTTTCTCCACTAGATTTTGTGGCTCCAGATTCCAGTACCTGTAGTCTCTTGTGTCTCCCCTATTCAGCAAGAAAATTACTTCGGTCATTTATCTTGATGATTTAAGAGGTTTCATGATTTTTAGGTTTTCCCTCAGCAAATGGTCGGGTGCTACTTTTCCATCTCTTTGTTTCATTTGCAGAATAAGGTACAATTGAAAACTAGGAAATCTCTCTGGTCACAAACACTTTCAACTTCCATCAGACTGCCTGCAGGCTAGGGGTTCCCAACCTTTTTTATGCCATGGAGCCTTACTATTAACCGAGGAGTCTGTGGACCCTAGGTTTGGAACCCCTGCTTGAGAGCCAGTGATATGAACCCTGGATCACCACGAGCTGGTGAATTGCTGGAATTCTCTTTGTCATTAAGTTGCGGAGGTGAAATAATTAGCAGTATCTAAAAGGACACCGGATATGTTTTTGAAAGACACAGGAAACTGGCACAGGAGGAGGTGAGGTCCAGATCAGTCTTGATCATATTGAATATCAGGTTAGGCATGGAGGTGTAGGTGTCCTACTGATCCACTTCCACCACCCAGAACATGCTCTCTTCTTGCTGCTGCCATCAGGTGGAAGCTATAGGAACCTCAGGACCCACACCAACAAGTTCAGGAATAGTTTACTGCCCCCCCAACCATCAGGCTCTTAAACCAAAGGGGATAACTTCACTTGCCCCATCACTGAAATGTACACACAACCTATGAACTAACTTTCAAGAATACTTCATCTCATGTTCTTAATATTATTTATTTATTATTAGTTCTTTCTTTTTGTATTTACACAGTTTGTTGTCGTTTGTACACTGGTTGAATGTCCAAGTTGGTGCAGTCTTCCATTGATTCTAGTATGGTTACTATTCTATTATGGATTTATTGAGTATGCCTGCAAGACAATGAATCTCAGAGTTGTATATAATGACATATATTTACTTTGATAATAAATTTGCTTTGAGCTTTAATGAAAATATTTGTGTTTTCACCTACAACGTATGTACTGCAATGCATTCACATAGGTCAAAGAAAGTGAGTCCATTTATTGAATGAGTGGGGCATCAGAACTCTAAAACTTTGTCACGTGCTTCTGGCACCAACAAAGCATTTCCACAACACACTAGCCCTAACACATACTGTCATGGGGAAAACTTACAGACTCCTTACAGATAGCAGAGGGAATTGAACCCTGATTTTACAGCTGGTGTTGACACTATAGTGTCACCCCTTCTGCGAGGCAATGTGCAAATGTCAGTCCAAAACCTGCATTTTATAGAGGGGCCGAGCAGTCCATTGAGTCAGCTTCGATACCACCTCTACTCATTGCCATGATTACAGCTTTTCTTCCACTGTTTGCAAGGCAAGGAATTTATCAAAATACTGTGGAGAAAAACTGCTATCCTTCAAGGACTTTGTGACAACGTGGGTTTCCTCTGGGTGTTCCAGTTTCCTCCCACAGTCCATAGATGTACCGGTTGGTAGGTAGGTTGGTTGGTCATTGCAGATTGTCTTGTGGTTCAGATTGAATCGGGGGACTGCAGGGGGGTGTGGTCCGAGGTGCTGGAAAGGCCTGTTCCGTGCTGTATCTCAAAAAATAAATCAATAATCTGGGACAATATTGGAATTATGTTTGACTGGTAGCATCGCACAAAACGTAGCCTCTAAAAAAACTTTGCTGTTCTTACAATTCACCAGTTCCTGGCTGCCCAAACCACAGGTGGTAATTGGTAACTGATAAATAGTAATTGGTTTATTGCTCTTATGAGAACCGAGATACTGTGCAATGCTACCTGGGGAGATCTGTCTGTACATATACACAGTATATTGACATCGTTTAGAAAAAACAGAATGCAGAATATAGTGTTATCAGGAAAGTGCAAAGACCATCATGAACAGATTCAGAGATTAAGAGTGCATCTTAATTGTATTAAATGTCCATTCGGCTCTTATTAACAGCAGGATGGAAGCTACTTACTTAGGAGTTTGCAAAGATTTAGCATGAAATCGACAACTTTGGCAAACTTCTATAGATGTGTAATGGAGAGTATATTGACTGGCTGCATCACAGCCTGGTATGGGAAAACTAATGGTCTTGAGAGGAAAATGTTACAAAAAGTGGTGAATACAGCCCAGTCCATCATTGGTAAAGCCCTCCCCTCTACTGAGTACATCTACATGGAATGTTCAGGAAGAGTTATTACCCCTCAGCTCTTAGAACCAAAGGGGATAACTTCACTCAAGTTCACTTGCTCCATCACTGAAGTGTTCTCATAACCTTTGGACTCACTTTCAAGGACGCTTCACCTCATGTTCTTGATATACATTGCTTATTTGTTATTATTATTATTATTATTATTATTATTATTATTATTTCTTTATTTTTGTATTTGCAATGTTGTCTTTCGCTCACTGGTTGAACACCTAAGTTGGTGTGGTCTTTCATTGATTCTATTATGGCTATTATTCTACAATGGAATTATTGAGAATGCCTACAAGAAAATGAATCTCAGGGTTGTATATGGTGACATATATGTACTTGGATAATAAAGTTACTTTGAACTTTGATGTATTGGTGAGGGAAGCAGGTAGAAACCTGGGGTGACATATTGGCCATTGAATACTGCTCAAAGAATTGTCCAAGGCAACATCAGTTACATTGCTGTGGGCACTGAAGTAGCATCAACACTCCCCATGGATCCATGAAAAGGATGTCCCACTAACTGCTGACCCTTCTGACATCCTCCTTGTGAGTACTTCACATTTGCTTCAACCAAACACAATTTATCATCTAGTGGTTTGAGAGAGACATTTTTCTAATTTCAACTTTTGGTGAATTTCAGGTGCCAAACAGGTAACCTTCAAATGAGGCCAGATCTTGACTTGGACCTTGAGCCAACGATGTAAGTGTGTCAATCAACTTGTCAATTTCACTTCCATTTTAGAAACAGTAAATCTCCTGCCTCATTTACCCAACCCACTTTAATTTGCAAGCCCTTTTGAAGATGTGAGTGATAAGAAAAAAGAAAAGATTGTACATTATGCCTAAGTATACTCATCAAGATTTCGTCTAATTCGTCGATTGACTAAGGACTTTGGGTGATGGGGTGGAGATACGTCTCTAAGAAAGGAGGTGTAAGGCACTCCTTCCCTCCACTTGCTTGCAGGTCACCCTTGGGCAAGGTGTAGCATTTGCTTAGCCCCCTGATCAGAGTCACATAGAGCTATGGGAGCAGGTGGTGGATGGTCGTATGAGCAGCCAGTCCATATCACAAGTCCTGGTTATGTGACCACTGATGCCAGGGCAGACAACTTGTGAAGAGTATTGATGTTTGGCTGGGGTCATCCTTCTTGTAAAGACACTGCCAAGAAGAAGGCAATGGCAAACCACTTCTGTTGAAAAATTTGCCACAAACAATCATGGTCATGGAAAGACCATGATCACCCACATCATACGACATGGCACATAATGAACAAATGAACAACCAAGGGTACGATACGGAATTAACTAGAGGAGGAGCTTTTAAAGATCCTCTTCTATGAAGTGACTGTGGAAGCCAAATCATTGGGTGTATTGAAGGCAGAGGCTGGTGAATTCTTGATCAGTCAGGACATAAAGGGATACGGGAAAAAGGCAGGAGATTGGGGCTGAGAGGGAAAGCAGATCACCATGATGAAATGGTGGAGCAGACTTGATGGGCCGAATGGCCCAATTCTACTCCTATGTCTTATGGTCTTATGGTCCTAATGGGTGTATCTGAAATATGTCTTTGTTAAAATCAACATATTTGAAGATGAAGATACCTAGCCTTTTGTTTGCAAGAACAATGGTGAATGCATAACAACTAAGTTTGTTGATGGTTTTGGAAGCCTTTATAGGAAACAGTCCAATAACTGAGGGACACAGTAGTCATTATTGGCAAGATGGGCCAAAGGACTCATTTTTGTGCTGTACAACTATGTTACTCTAAATGTGAATCAAAAAGTGAATTTAAAACAATAACACAAAATATCCACAGAACCTTTGGAAAGTTTAAAAGTCTGATTATTGACTTTGTTTATTTGAATTTGTTTTGCTTATTTCCTTTATTAAATCATGGAGCCTGGTTATCTAATGGCACTATCATTATATTAAGAGCCAAGTAATTTGAATTTGTAAAAGGCTTGTATTGACGCATCAAATAAACATTTTAAATCTTTTTTGGCAAAACTCCACATTGAGCTGTAATAACTTGTACCACCTCAATACATTTGCCAAGAAAGCCATTTTGCAGTGATTCTATTTGAGCAACAGCTAACAATAACTCTGCCATTCTTCTGCAATTAATTTACTCCGTCATTTTAAAAAGAAGTGTGTTATATACCTGCAAACTTTTATTGTTTTATTTTGATTCAGTCATTACTGCAGAGTACAGCAGATGTGACAAAGCAAAGTGTGTGATAGTCAAACAGGAATACTTCTTCTCCAGTCCTTGGCCTTTCTAGAATCAGAATAAAAATCAGAATCAGAATCAGGTTTAATATCACTGGCATATGTTGTAAAATTTATTGACTTTGCAGCAGCAATACAATACATGATAAAATATAGAAAATAACCGAATTACAGTAAGTATATATATCTGTAGAAATCTTTGAGTTAGATCCTTTGCACCCACCTGGCTTTAACTTCCAGCTAGCCTTCTTCCTCTCTTCCACCTTTTCAATCTGGTGTTTTCCCCCTTCCTTCTCAGTTCTAGAAAAAAGGTCTCAGCCTGAAATGCAGGCTACCTATTCATTCCATAGATGATGTCTGACTTGCTGAGTTCCTCCAGCATTTTGTGTGTGTTGCTTAGGAATACTTAATGATTTTAAGGCATAAATATGCGATTATGCCAATCTTCAACACATTGTGTAGCAAAATGATGGAACAAATTAAAGTCAGATGTGAAAGGGTGAATTTAATCTTTCCACAGCACTGGCTTTACAAGTCCTTGTTGAGTTGGCTATCACTTGAGATTACAACGAATTGATGCTGCCCCGGTAACAGAACTGCCTTCTTCTTAACTCAGAAGAGAAAATGAATAAGGGTTGAAAAAGATCTCAGAAACAATGGTGTTCACCAAGAAGAATCTGACTTTCTTTTTAAACATTGTTTAGTTTAACTTTTAAAAATGAAGAATGGTTTCTTTTAAAATCATTCCATAAACAATAAAATACATACAATGGTAATTTTTCATGGAAACAGATTACATTTTGAATTGACTATGGCATTGAAATCTCTTTCCTGGCATTCAATATGGAAATTTTCAACCACCTCAAGGAGGTAAATGACATTAAGAAAAGAATTGATTTATATGGGATATTATTTTCAGGAAAAGATGAATCGCTATTTGTACCATTTATCAAAGAGACATCTCTCCAAGAACTGTATTCATAGAAAGATACATTTACCAATTTATAAAATCCCTAAAGCAAAGCTTATGTTCTATTCTTACCTTGATATTTGATCACTCAGTCTTCGTAATGTTGAATTATTCAAACTAATTATTTAGTTTGATTGGGTTGTTATAACCTATTGAATGAAGGTATTGATTGATGGAGATTTTTTTTCTTTATCTTGCCCCTATTTTTGAGAAGCTTTTCTCCAATTCCATAGATGGTCCTTTGCCATTCCACATTCCCTGAGGACAGAGAGCAGACTACTAACAATTTTGCTTGGCAGTTTGTAATGAGAGTGCTGGCCCGAGCAGCTTAGCTGCCCGCTGGGTGATGACATCTCACCACCATGGGGAGACGGCAAATTTTTGCTTACTGCCTCCTTAAGAGCCTGGAGAAAACTCAGGACTTGTGATTTGGTGAGTGAGGCTTCACGTCTCTATTCACACATTACAAGTGAACTCAACTAAATCCCCTATGCACATTTGCCAAGTTTATGTATTATCTTTCCCTTATATTTATATAGGAAAAAAACAACATTGCTTTGAAAGCCACAGCAAGAATGCATACTATAAAGAGGGCATTCTTCATACTTTATCATGCTGGCTGACTTTGCATATCTTGTTAGATAAGCTGACATTAGATATAGAATCCATTCTAAACAGTGCTGAAATACCTCGAGTGACTATCTGCTACCTTGCAGCTCCAGGAACGTAGGTTCAAAGCTGATCTCTGGTATGTTCCATGTGAAGTTTACATGTTCTCTCTATGGCAGTATGGGCTTCCTTTGGGTTCTCTAGTTTTCTCCCACGTCTCAAAGGTGCACTGGTAGGTTAATAAGCTACAGTAACTTGTTTTTCAGTGTAGGTGTATAGCAAAAAAAAAATCACAGGTGAGTCAGTGGGCATGTATGAGAGAGAACAAAGATATAATGTTCTTATGGTTTAGAACAGAGATGAGGAGGAACTTCTTGAGGTAGAGGATGGCGAATTTATGGAATACATTGTCATAGATGGGTGCGAAGGCCAAGTCATTGGGTATAATTGAAGCAGAGGTTGATAGGTAAGGGTGCCAAAGCTTAAGGGGAGAAGGCAGAAAAATGGGGATGAGAGGGATAGTAAATCAGCCATGATGGAATGGCGGTGCAGACTTGTTGGGCCAAATAGCCTAATTTTGCTCTTATGTCTTAAGATCTATGAGGAATTAAGGAGAAGGTTACTCCCGTGAAAGTGGTACAGAGTTAGCTGACTTTATTGTTACAAGATTACCATTAATGGACTTTTTTTTAATACTCTCCTAATCTAGAGAGGTCTGCTCCTTATAATAGCAGATCTCTTAAGGCATTGGATGTGGTTAATCGGGATTTTCTGGGTTGGAAATTTAAGTTCTGTTATACACATTAAACGCACAAAATTGTGATGAATGTACATTGAACATTGTTTCTGGAATTCAAGTTCATTGACCTCAAAAGGGACTATATTTCATAAGGGAAGGTTAATATGCATCTATTATTAAATTACACAGTCAGTGCGCGTTAGTGAGGTAATCCTCTCTGGGAGAGGTTATTTCAGGAGGGGTTATGATTCTATTGTTATGAACTCCCTCTAGTGGTCTGGTAATACAATAAATAACTCCCGCACATAAGACAGGCGCATAATGAATACTATCAATCTGCAAGTGTTGTTCTTGCCCAATGTCCACACACACTGAACAATGCCATTACGATGGCTGGCAATGAGGGTGAAAGAAAACTAGCCAGGATGGCTGGAAGAATAGGCATTGCTTGCCTTCATGAGATCTGGGTTTTGTCTGGAGCTGAAGACCAGCCTGGCTTACCAAGAATCTACTGGATTTCACAGATTCATGAGACTAGAACGAATAGAAGAGGGTATAGGCTGTTTGGTCCTTTGCATCTTCACCAACATTCACCAAGATCATGTCTGCTCTTCTATTCTAGCTCCACCTACCTCCAATATCTAGAAATCCACCAATCACTGTGTTGACTATGTTAAATGAATAAGCCTCTACAGTCTTCTTAAGTGGAGAATTCCAATGATTCACGGAGTACTGAACGCAGACATTTTTACTTCAGTCATAAATGGCCAAACATTAAGGTTGTGACCTAGGGAAGCTAACCTCACGTCTACCCTATTAATCTGCAATCAATATGTATCAATGAGGTATTTTTCAATGCCTCTCATTCTCTTAAATCCAGTAGAATATAGGACCATTCTGCTTAATCTCTCCTCCTGGGACAAGCAACCCATTCCTTGAAACAATATGGTGAACATTTGTTGCACTCCACTCTTCCAGAAATATCCTTCCTTGGACAAGGAGACTAGATGTGTCTACCATATTCCAGGTGCATTCTCATGAGGGTCATGCATTCTTGCTGTAAAATATCTCTACTCCTATACTCACATCCTTTTGCAATAAAATACAACAGAATGCTTGTCTTCCTAAATGCTGGCTGTACTTGCACATAATTTTTTAGTGATTCATGTACAAGACCCAGGTATCTCCAAGCTCCTTTCAATCTAACAGCATTTAAGGTGCACCACTTTTATATATTTTCTATAATAATAGATATTTCACATTTTTCCATATTATGTCCTATGTGCCTTCAACCATTCTCCTAACCTCTCTGTATATCCTTGAAGCATCTCCGCATCCAACACATAGTTCTTTCTGCTACCCTCCTTTGTATCATAAGCAAGTTTGGCTATACTACACTTGTCTATTCATCCAAATTATTGTTCTATATTGTGAACTGATGGGTTCCTTCTGTCAAAATGTTTGAATGTGGCCCAGTTGCAGAGAGTGAGACCAAAGCTAGTGGACTGTTAACTGACTTTAATAAGAAGTTTTGCCGAATTTAAAGGAAAAGAAAAACAATAAACACAAGGCTAACAGGGTTGTTAACTAAAGCTCTCAAACTGAAATTTAACGCCAACACTGTGGCTGGAAGCAATAACTAATACTTCATAAATACCGTTCCTTTACAGTTGAAACAGTAGTCTTTTTCCTCGGACAAGGATGAGGATAAGCAGGGAGCGTAAAAGTTGCAGTGCTTTTGGTCAAGTCTCAAAAGACTAGAATGAAAAGAAGGGAGTTAAATAGCCCCGTAATGGAACACTAATTAGCTGGAATGAGCGTGCTACGGGCATGATTGATGAGCCTGTTGCGCAGCCCACATTCATGGGTGTATAGAGCCTGTGGCAGAGTCCGTGGTCGTGACATTAGTTACAGACTCCTCATGAGCACCAATCCCCGCAGCACCTCAGCAGTCATTACCCAATTGTTTGTACTCCTTTATTCAATCCAGGCCAATCATCAATCCTTGCTACTATATCCCCTCCGCTGCTGTACTTCACTAGTATTCAGAGGTCTTTGTGATGAATTTGGAAGCACTTAAAGTATAAAAGCCAGTATTTACTAGGACGAGAACATTGTATCCTAAGTTCTTCAAAACAAGACCACTACCTTATAGCTTGAGGGATAGCTGAAGTCATTTCATTTGACCTTTCAGTGAAAGAAGCTACAAGCAAGCATGAATTATCTGGGATGGAATCAGTACAAGGACTGAAGAGTTAAAGAGTCAATATGAATTTTGTTGCAATTGTAGCATTAACTAATTCAATAATGATCTTTAAAGACAGTAGCTATGATTGTTTCAGATATTTTAGTTTTGATGTTTAAATAAATCACTGCAAATGCTAAGAATAGGACAACAAAGCAATATAAGTATGAATAAAATATTCAAAATAAGCTCTCCATTGAAGTTAGCTTACACTTTGTTTCTGATGGAAAAACTCTGAGGGCAATTTCAAAAGCAGAAATACTTAGTTCTAATCTTCTGAATTGATAAACCAGTCTTTGAAAATCCAAAAATGTCTCTGTCAGGACATTCAAATTCTTTCTGCTTAATTTCCTCCTGTTTCTGGCTCTTTTAGGCTGGATTGACATTTTTGAATATAATTAAGTTAAAACCATTTGATAAATATAAAGTGAGCGCCATTGGTGGAGAGTTGTAATTGGCCAATTTCTGCTGGTGAGGCTGAAGAGCAGGCTCAAGTGAGTTCATGCAGAGATAAATCGAAGTAATTAACATCTCCATCTTTTTCTGTTCCAGTGAGAGAAATGCTAGTTCTCCATTTCATGTGATTTTTCTTTGACAAAGTCAGCCAAATTCCCAAGGGAGTGAAGCCACTTGTATGAATCGTTTGAGACACACTTTACTGTTTTCTTCTGTAGTCCATTTGATCGTCACCATATCACTTTCAGATATTGAAATAGGGGATATTCTTGAACCTTCTTAGGAGTGTAGGTTGCGAAGAAGCCAAGTCTCCCTCAGGACCTAGTTACCTGCATAAAGAGGGAAACTGGGTCTGTCCATGTGAAGATCTGTGAATTTTGCTCCATATATGGTGCATGCTGAGAGAACGAAGGAGCAATATCTGTGCAGGAGATTGAGCAGGTTGTTTGTAAGAAATTGCACACAGTGCAGAGTTGATATCTCTCCAGGAGTTGCCTGGAATTGAATACCATATTTTTTTCTGAAAAAAAAAGCTGCAAACAACCTTGGAGAAATAATGCTAGGATCATAAACAGTGTGAGTTTTCTCCCCAGTTTCTTCATTAAAAATAGAAGAGATAGAGGAAAACATCTTTTGGTGGGCAGAACAGTTGGAGGGCAGGTGCCATTTGATTAAACCTTCAGAACTGTTAAATGTAATAAGATGTATTACAGTTGTGGTGATAACTGCAGACTGGGGTAGCAATCTAAAGGGAAAAGCTAGCTTATACAGATTTGAACAGTAAGAGCAGTGATGAGTGTATGAGAGGTGGCTGCAGGAGAGGTGTGGCCTTTTCCTATCTGGTGATTGAAGGAAGATCCTGTGTAACAGGGAAAGTAAGAACACCATTCTACTAATATTCTCTCTCTTCTCATTATATGGTCCTATTTTCATGCTGTTATATTTCTTTAGGAGCAATGAAAGCTTGAACATCTGCTATTTCTGCCCATGCCATTCAGTGCCTGTCTGGTGTTTTCACCCAGAGGGTGGTGGATATGTGGAATGCTCTGCCCCAGAAGGCAGTGGAGGCCAAGTCTCTGGATGCATTCAAGAGAGAGTTAGATAGAGCTCTTATAGATAGCGGAGTCAGGGGATATGGGGAGAGGGCAGGAACGGGATACTGATTGTGTATGATCAGCCATGATCACAGTGAATGGTGGTGCTGGCTAGAAGGGCCAAATGGCCTACTCCTGCACCTACTGTCTATTGTCTATTGTCTTTGAGATTTCAGTATCTACAGTCTCATATGTCTCGATCTTTGAGTATCTTGCTTCAATTCCCTACTCTACAAACTCAAGAAATCTTTACCTACTGTTCCAAAAGCATAAGAATTCAAAACAGGACAAGCCTACACTCTTCATTAGGTACACCTGCTCGTTAATCCAAATGTCTAATCAGCCAATCATGTGGCAGCAACTCCTGTATAAAAGCATGCAGACATGCTCAAGAGATTCAGTTGTTGTTCAGACCAAACATCAGAATGGTGGAATAAATGTGATCTAAGTGACTTTGACTGTGAAATGATTGTTGATGCCAGAAGGGCTGGTTTGAGTGTCTCAGAAACTGCTGATCTCCTGGGATTTTCACACACAACAGTCTCCGGAGTTTACAGAGAATTGTGTGAAAAACAAAAAAAAAATCTCGTAAGCAGCAGATTTGTGGACAAAACTGCCTTGTTAATGAGAGAGGTTTGAGGGCAATGGTCAGACTGGTTCAAGCTGACAAGAAGGTGACTGTAACCCAAATATCCACACGTTACAACCGTGGTATTCAGAAGAGCATCTCTTACTGCACAACATGTCAAACCTTGAAGTGGATGGGATACAGCAGCAGATGATCACACATAGTTCCACTACTATACCTAATAAAGTGGCCACAGAGTGTGTGTAAACCTTAAAGATGGCTCTAATGTTCAAAAAAACCTTGGTGTCTTGTATCTTCCCAGCTATCCTGCCCAAATACCATATTGTCTGATTTTTCTCAATATTCAGAAAATCCACAAACCCCACAGGCCTCTGAAGTGGAGAAACATGAAGAGATGCAACCTCTTCATCCTTTCATCTTGGCCTTAAATGTCCAAGCTATTGCCCCTAAGTTCTGTGACCAGAGGAAACAGTTCTCAACAACAACCCTGTTCTATTCAGCAAAGTGTGTTAATACAGAGTATGGTCTTGACAATATTAAAAAGACATTTAGACTGGTATTTCAATAGCACAAAATATATTTCTAATTAATTTCATTCTCAGCATGCAAATAACTATCTACTGAAGGAAGTTAATTGCTTTTGGAAAATTAATTTTGTTTATCATACTGGACACAAAAATAAGTTCAAATGTGAATCTTTTTACAATGATTCACATGCTTGTATGATATAGTTTCTTAATTACCAGTGAACATGTTTATTGAAATGATATATTTAGCTGAAGACGTCATTTCATTGACTTTTCCTGTGTCAAACAGGAGATAACGCAAACTCTGCAACAAGACATTTATAATTATCTCCTGTATAATTGAAAACTTGCTTCCTGTTACCATATGCCTTACTTTTAAAGGATGCAAGAGATAGGGAACAGAATATAACTTTATCTTGTAGATACTTTGCAAATGCATACCAGTTCGCCCTTTTAATCCTGCGAAATACAGGACAGGAAGATGAAATAGTAAGTCATGGGCAAACAGAAATATCATCTGCAGGATTGAAGAATGGAGATAATCCATGACAACGAGTAGTAATATTTGCCAAACTCAATGGATTAGAAATCTGTTGAAAGTTTTGTGGAGCTCGTACTGTATCACACTATGCGTATTCTGGTCATGTTTTGCTGCGTTCTCAATGAGCAGACTGACCTCGTGTTCCAGGTTTGAACTGGTGCCAGCCCAACTGCTTGAGGTCATTTTAATCTAACGTGGCTGCTTGGAAATTGTTAGCAACTGCTCAGATAGATTTCATATCCACCCAGCAGTAAAGTCAGGAGCAAGATGGGCAACACAATTGATTCCATCAGTTGATGACTGAGAGGCGGTTGGTTAAAGTTACCCCCAATTTATTTTGCTCAATTTTCTGCACTGGATGGACACTTGTATTAAAAAGAACAATGTGCTAGCAGCTGGTAATATTATTTATATACATTTTTATTGTTGGAAATAAAGCCCCTGCTGGATAAATGCACCTACCAGGGACACTGATTTGTACACACTAGAGTGCCCCAAAGTTCCAAACTCAATCCCTGATCTGAGCTTTATCATACTAATGAAATTGTTTAAGGACAATAACCACTTTCAACTGATCCCTTGTGGAAATGATGAATCGTTAATACAGACTGAGTCAAGGTAGAGAATGAGGGCAAGAAATAGTGATGATAAAAGAGCGAAATAATTTGTTATATCATACATCCTTGTTAGGAAGTTTGAATAGGTGGGTGAATGGGCCAGTGTATGTTTTGAATGTTCATTCCGTTCTCTAGAACATACCCAATGAACAGAATTGGGATTCAAAACAGTTTGGGAGGTTAATGGGCTAGGAATTAACAAAAAAAAAAGATCAAGACTTTAATTAGAGTAAAAAAAAATCAGAGCAAGCTAACTTTAATTTGCACATGGAATCTCTTCTGAGAAAGATGTAGTGCACTTGTTTATGTTCTATTAACATACGGTTCATATATTGCTCGGTTTTATTTCTCCAGCCCCATGTGTTAGTTACAGCTGAAAAAAGTTGCTGTTAATATTCTGCCTCCATTTGCAGTCCCTTCGATATGCACTAGATTCACAGATTCAAATGTCCTGAACTACTTTCCATCCTTCTGTGTCCTCAGGCATTGGTTTACTGAATTTATACAGTACTGTGTAAAAGTTTTAGATACACACACAAACACACACACACACACACACACACACACACACACACACACACACACAGAGTATTGTAGTAATTTTATGTATTGCACTGTACTGCTGCCACAAAAAAAATCAAATTTCATAATATATGTGAGTGATGATAAACCTGATTCTGGTATGGGTCTCTATTGTGGACTGAGAGTGGGAAGGGTAAAGGAAGAGGAGCATCATGGTTGGGAAAAAGAGAAGGAAGCAGGAAGTTACAGAGAGACATTCTGTAATGATCAATAAACCAGTTGTTTGGAATCAACTGACCTTGCCTGGTGTCTCAGGGCTGGGCGTGTCTGCACCCAAGCCATACCCTGCTCTGCCACTACTTCTCTGCCAACTGACCCTACCCTCTCCCCACCCCCTAAGGTGCTCCACCCTTGCCATTCCCAACACCTTTTGCTCCTGCCAGATGTACAAACTCGCTCTCTGCTCCACATTGATAAAGACAGTACTTGCAAAACTCTTAGGCACCTTAGCTATATAAATGTGCCCAAGTCTTTTACACAGCACTGTAATTCGGATTTGAAGAGTCATGTTCGAATTCTGTTTTCAGTCACCCCAGTAACTCTCAGAGTGTATGTAAATAAATGGACGTGTTCGCATCTACTATCCTGCTGAGAGATGTTAAAAACATTTCATCTTGGCATTCAGGTTTTATAATAGCAACATTTTATTAAATATTTGCATAATTTCTTTAAAAATATAGTTTTGTAGCCTGGGACTTGTGAGTGTTGCAATGCTCCCATCATTTACAGCTGTTTATTTGGATTGCTATGAAGTTTATCATGAGGCTAAGACAAATGAAAGAGAAGATTGTATGGGTTTTGCTGAAACATAAGGTCTCCTATCCTTTGAAAGGCAATCTGGTTGATTTTATATTTATAAAATATGACCCACAAAGGCCAGGGAACTGCAGCTCGAAAGGAAACATTGCGCAGATATTTGTCCCATTGGATTGAGGTGCAGATTCTCTGACAAAGAAACCAGATGCTCTGCTTTATTCCCCACCAGTTGAAACTTTGCCCTTAATCTTTAAGGCATGATAATTGTTTCTATAAGAAGATTAGGAGGGTCGCTACAACATGTTTAACAAAACTTGCCAAAAATGGCCTGGCAGATCAAAGCTCTCATTACTTCCTGTCTGTTAGCTATGACAGCACATTTACTCTGACAGATTGGTAACTACTGGAGACATTCTATCAGTCTGACTGCTAGCCTCTGCTAAACCAAATGCATCTGAATGTACTCACTTGTACCAGTATGACAGCAGAAGAACCTTTTCTTCTATTGACAAAAGGGAAATTAACAATTAATTATGAATTACAACTAACCAAGTTTAAACCATACCATTCTAATCAATGCAACATGCTACTGACAATAGTGGGAAGTAACAGCAAATAATTAAAATGAGTCTATTTTAAGAGCAAGGAATTAGTACAAATTTCTGCTTTACAAGAGCTCTTTAACTTTTGAAACGTTTTTATTTATTGCAACTTCAAGACTTCAAAGAATCAACTCCTTATGTTAACTATCCCAATTAATTTACTTTGGGATAGGAATATCAATAATTTATTGCAACAGATTTGGTAAAATGCCCAAACCTATTTTATGAACTTATTTTTGACTTTTCTAATAAAACTTGCAAGAGGCTCTAATAAAAGTTTTAATCTCTTGAACCTTGTATGAATGAAAGATATGAATAATATGAATTAAAGGTATATATTTGTAATTGACATTATGAGTAACTCTTGCATCTTTACCTCTTGTACAAGTTTGCTGTACAGCTGGTTAGCAAATGATATGACTTTTTACATATGTGCAATCTGGAAGGTAGTAAACTACGTCATAAATAATGGGTTTAAAAGTGTACTATTACTAAGGAAAATATCCCACAAACCACCAATATCATACAGCCAATGAAAAGACATTATTTTTTTTCAAAACTTGGCTGTAGAAAGACACTGAGGTTCATTCTGTAAGGGAAGTACCAACTTTCCCAACATTTGCTCCCATGAGGAACAATGTGCAAACATTGAAACAGACAAGCAGAGATCTATTTGCCTTTGTTTGGAGCTTTTTATATTGTTTTGTCATTCCAGCATTCTTCTCCAGTATGAGTAAGGTTGGAAGCTTATCGTGTGAGGAATCTCAGTCATGAATTTTTTTTATCAGTGTTGGGTCTCAAAGGATCTTGGAAAGGCTGCTGCAAATCTTGAGCTCAATTGTTCAAGATAGTCATTACCTGAAATGGATTGTTTTAGCGTTAGATCTGGATGAATTTAATGTGCCAACAAACATGAGCAAATTCTTCCATTTCTGAACATATTGCAATACAAGTCATTATATAGTAGTTGAAAATGATTGGGCCTAAGACACTACCTTAAAGAATCCATCATGGGCACTAGCCTCCTTAGTATCCAGGACATCTTCAAGGAGCGATGCCTCAAAATGGCTGCATGCATCATTAAGAACCCCCATTATCCAAGTCAGGCCTTATTCTCACTGTTACCATCAGGAAGGAGGTACAGAAGCCTGAAGGCACACACTCAATGATGCAGGAACAGCTTCTTCCCTTCTGCCATCCGATTTCTGAGTGGACATTGATTGCAAGAATGCTACCTCACTGCTTTTTATTTCTATTTTTGCACTGTGGTGAACTACATATACCTGTCTGGACTGCTCCTGTGGCTCCTCCCGCAGACCCCCTGCTGACTGCTCCTGTGGCTCCTCCCACAGACCCCTGCTGACTCCTCCCACAGACCCCCTGCTGACTGATCCTGTGACTCCTCCCACTGACCCCCGCTGACTGCTCCTGTGGCTCCTCCCACAGACCCCCGCTGACTGCTCCTGTGGCTCCTCCCACAGACCCCCGCTGACTGCTCCTGTGGCTCCTCCCACAGACCCCCGCTGACTGCTCCTGTGGCTCCTCCCACAGACCCCCGCTGACTGCTCCTGTGGCTCCTCCCACAGACCCCCGCTGACTGCTCCTGTGGCTCCTCCCACAGACCCCCTGCTGACTGCTCCTGTGGCTCCTCCCACAGACCCCCGCTGACTGCTCCTGTGGCTCCTCCCACAGACCCCCTGCTGACTGCTCCTGTGGCTCCTCCCACAGACCCCCTGCTGACTGCTCCTGTGGCTCCTCCCACAGACCCTGCTGACTGCTCCTGTGGCTCCTCCCACAGACCCCCTGCTGACTGCTCCTGTGGCTCCTCCCACAGACCCCCGCTGACAGCTCCTGTGGCTCCTCCCACAGACCCTGCTGACTGCTCCTGTGGCTCCTCCCACAGACCCCCGCTGACTGCTCCTGTGGCTCCTCCCACAGACCCCCGCTGACTGCTCCTGTGGCTCCTCCCACAGACCCCCGCTGACTGCTCCTGTGGCTCCTCCCACAGACCCCCGCTGACTGCTCCTGTGGCTCCTCCCACAGACCCCCGCTGACTGCTCCTGTGGCTCCTCCCACAGACCCCCTGCTGACTGCTCCTGTGGCTCCTCCCACAGACCCCCGCTGACTGCTCCTGTGGCTCCTCCCACAGACCCCCTGCTGACTGCTCCTGTGGCTCCTCCCACAGACCCCCTGCTGACTGCTCCTGTGGCTCCTCCCACAGACCCCCGCTGACTGCTCCTGTGGCTCCTCCCACAGACCCTGCTGACAGCTCCTGTGGCTCCTCCCACAGACCCCCTGCTGACTGCTCCTGTGGCTCCTCCCACAGACCCCCTGCTGACTGCTCCTGTGGCTCCTCCCACAGACCCACTGCTCCTGTGGCTCCTCCCACAGACCCCCCGCTGACTGCTCCTGTGGCTCCTCCCACAGACCCCCGCTGACTCCTCCCACAGACCCCCTGCTGACTCTTCCCACAGACCCCCGCTGACTCCTCCCACAGACCCCTGCTGACTGCTCCTGTGGCTCCTCCCACAGACCCTGCTGACTGCTCCTGTGGCTCCTCCCACAGACCCCTGCTCCTGTGGCTCCTCCCACAGACCCCCTGCTGACTGCTCCTGTGGCTCCTCCCACAGACCCCCTGCTGACTGCTCCTGTGGCTCCTCCCACAGACCCCCCTGCTGATTGCTCCTGTGGCTCCTCCCACAGACCCTGCTGACAGCTCCTGTGGCTCCTCCCACAGACCCCCTGCTGACTGCTCCTGTGGCTCCTCCCACAGACCCCTGCTGACTGCTCCTGTGGCTCCTCCCACAGACCCCTGCTGACTGCTCCTGTGGCTCCTCCCACAGACCCCCTGCTGACTCCTCCCACAGACCCCCTGCTGACTGCTCCTGTGGCTCCTCCCACAGACCCCTGCTGACTGCTCCTGTGGCTCCTCCCACAGACCCCTGCTGACTGCTCCTGTGGCTCCTCCCACAGACCCCTGCTGACTGCTCCTGTGGCTCCTCCCACAGACCCCCTGCTGACTGCTCCTGTGGCTCCTCCCACAGACCCCTGCTGACTGCTCCTGTGGCTCCTCCCACAGACCCTGCTGACAGCTCCTGTGGCTCCTCCCACAGACCCACTGCTCCTGTGGCTCCTCCCACAGACCCCTGCTGACAGCTCCTGTGGCTCCTCCCACAGACCCCTGCTGACTGCTCCTGTGGCCCCTCCCACAGACCCCTGTATAAAGGCGATTGAGGCCTGAGCCCGGCCTCATTCTCCAGGATGTAGTGTTGTTCATTCTTCCAGTCAATAAAAGCCGATATCTCGTTTCTTACGTCTCAGAGTGAGTTATTGATGGTGCATCATGCACTTAATGTAATTATTTCATATATATACTTACTTCAGTTTTGTTTCTATTATAATGTATTGCACTGCTGCTGCAAAGACAACAAATTTCATGACATATGCTGGTGATATTAACCCTGATTCAGATTCTGAATGTAGTGCAATAATGTCTCAGCACTGAGTTGATTGACTTCCTTCAAACACAACATGCAAGGAAACATGAAAATTTCCTCTTAGTGGATGACCTGAAATCAAGCCTGTTTTTGTTTTTCTGGATTGTTACTTTCTTTCACTTTGCCAGCTTCCCAATTCAGGACACACAACCTGTCAATGCACCTGCAGATTCTCTCCACCAACTAGACCAATAGTTTCTGAAAATTCATGCCTCCCCTTTCCGTGCTTTCCGTACATATGTGTCACCATAAACAACCCTGAGATTAATTTTCTTGCGGGCATACTCAATAAATCCATAATAGAATAATAACCTTAACAGGATCAATGAAAGACCACTACAACTTGGATGTTCAACCAGTGTGCAAAAGATAACAAACTATGCAAATACAAAAAGAAAGAAAAAAATCATAATAGAATGATAGATAATTTATTGATCCCAAATGAAATTACAGTGGTCCTTTATTCTACCACAGCCTCCAGTGTGTCCAGTTTGACTCCTATAACAGAGCCAGCCTTTCTAATCACTTTATTGAGCCTGTTGACATCACCTGCATTGATGCCATTGCCTCAGTACACCACCACAGATTGGTAGAACATGTGAACGAGAGGTCTGCACGCTCCAAAATACCTCAGTCTCCTCAGGAAGTAGAGGTGACTCTGGCCCTTCTTGTACACAGCCTCTGTGTTGGTACTCCACTCAAATCTGTCATCCAGGTGCACCCATGTCCTCTCCATCAATGGAGTTCAGCCTTAGTCTTCCTAAAGTCCATCACCATCTCCTTTGTCTTACTGATGTTGAGCTGCAGATGATTCAACTTGCACCATTTGACAAAGTCCTCCACCAGGGAGCCGTATTCATTCTGTTGTCCTCCCTTTATACACCCAATGATTGCTGAGTCATCAGAGAATTTCTTCAGATGACATGACTCAGTGTTGTATCTAAAGTCTGAGGTATACAGTGTAAATAGGAAGAGAGTCGATGGAGGGCCCCAGTGCTGCTTATAGCCATGTCAGCTCTGAAGCCATGCAAATAAATAAATACACAATAAATATCAAGTCATCAGATGAACAGTCCTTCAAAGTGAATGTGGGAACATTTCAATGATGGGGCACGTGAAGTTGACTGAAGTTATCCTCTTTGGTTCAAGAGCCTGATTGCTGAGGGGTAAAAACTGTTCCTAAACCTGGTGGGGTGAGTCCTGAGGCTCTTGTACCTACTTCCTGATGGCAGCAGTGAGAAGAGAGCATGTCCTGGGAGGTGGAGGTCAATAATGATGCATGGTGCTTTCCTGCGGTAATGCTTCATGTAATGGGGCGAGCTTTACCCATGATGGACTGGGCCATATCCGTTACATTTTGTAGGATTTTCCGTTCGAGAGCATTGGTGTTTCCATACCAGGCAGTGGTACAGCCAGTCAATATACTCTCCACTATGCACTTATAGAAGTTTGTCACAGTTTTAGATGTCATGCCAAATCATCACAAACTCCTAAGGGCGTAGAGGCAATGCCGTCCTTTCTTCGTAAGAATAAGGAACATTAGGATAGCAGAGATAAGTGAGAGAGCATTCTCTCTAATTTACTGTCAGCAACTGTGCACAATCTTCTTTGACAACATTAACAATCTTGGATGGGGCTTCTCATTTAACCCCCTTTCATAAATGTCACCCCTCAGCTTCTAGACTTCAATTAGCTATTGCATTGCCGGATTGGCTCAAAGTGAAACAGCAGAAAATGGGATCCGAAGTGGGAAGCTAATAAAGCAAAAGTGTACTAATGAAAAGCTAACATGGATTTGAGGAGAAAAGGCCTGGAAGTTTATTTTACACAGAGTATTTTGTGAAAGCAATTAATTCTGAATAAAATAGCTTCCATTATGGAGTTGAGTTGAGCATATTTGTTGAGATACAGTGGAGAATAGGCCCTTCTGCCCTTTTCAGCCGCACTGCCTAGCAATCCCCTGATTTAATCCTAGCCTAATCATAGGACTATTTACAATGACTAATTAACCTGCCACATAGTACGTCTCTGGACTTTGATAGGAAACTGAATCACCCGGAGGAAACTCACGCGGTCACGGGAAGAATGTGCAAGCTCCTTCCAGACAGCAGTGGGAATTGCACCCATGTCGCCAGTACTATAAAGAGTTGCGCTAACCACTATGCTGCTGTGCCACCCCTGTGTACTGTTCATGTTAGTGTAGCTGTCATTCTCCTGGCACCAGACTCACACCTACTAATTTCACAATGAGCCATTTCTGTACTTAACAATCTGAATTAGAGGTCAAAGATGCAACCTCTGACCATTGTGGATGAATACGATGAGGACAGCATTGCCATTGATTAAAGGAAAATTCTGCTGAAACTTGGCAGCTTCAGAACTTACTCTGGGTAGGCCATTCAATCACCGTCTGAAGTCCGCAGAACATGTTAAACTAACAGTGAGAGGTTTCTTGTGCTTATAGCTTCTGACATATTCAGCCAGCACGCGCTTCAGTGTTGATATGACAGGCAACACTCTATTAGCCATCTTTCCAGGTGAGGCATGCTATGCTTTCAGCATTGCTAGTGGCTATCACACCTACGTCACTTATCCCTTCAAGATCAAGAACATAGAAGCAAGAGATTCTGCAGATGCTGGAAATGTTGAGCAGCGCACACAAAATGCTGAAAGAACTCAGCAGGTCAGGTAGCAACTATGGAGGGGAATAAACAGTCGGTGTTTTGGGCCAAAACCCTTCATCAGAGGCTAGCACAGCAGCCATTGTCTGAGTGGTCAGAGTCAGAATGGTCATTGTGAGGCTTTAGCTCTTCGAGGCTTCCATGAAGAGAGGCTTCAGTCAGAGAAAGCAAAAGAAAAGCTCTAGGTTAAGTTTTTTCTCCCCCTTCCCCTCTTTATATCTGCTCAGCTAGGACATTAGAGATGCCAGGCTCCTATTGCAGGATGTGGGAAGGCAGGAAGATGTCCTTGATGACTACAACTAAGAGAAGTGCCTACAGCTGCAGCTTCTAGCAATCAACGGTAAGGAGTTGGAGTTGGAACTGGATGAACTCCAGATCATTTGGGAGTCTGAGAGGGTGATAGATAGGACATATAGAGAGGTAGTCACTCCCAAGGTGTGGCACACGGGAAACTGGGTGACAGGCAGCAAGGGGAAAGGGGTTAAGGAGCCACTGCAGAGTACTCCTGTGGCTATCCGCCCTCAACAACAGATATCACTTTGGATGCTGTTGGTTTTGACCTAGCAAAGGAAAGTCACAGTGGTCAGGCCTCTGTGACTCAGAAGGGAAAGGAGGAGAAAGGTATGCTGTGGTGTTAGGGGAATAAACAGGAGGTTCTGTGGGCAAGAACAAGGTTCCCAGATGGTATGTTGCTTCTCATAAGGAAAACCTGATGCAGTTTGCAAGAGAACTGCGACTTGGGAGAAGATTTGTCTTCTAGCCAAACAATGACCCCAAGCATAAAGCCAAAGCTACACAGGAATGGCTTAAAAACAACAAAGTTAATGTCCTGGAATGCCAAGTCAGAGGTCAGACCTCAATCCAATTGAGAGTTTGTGGCTGGACTTGAAAAAGGCAGTTCACTCATGATCCCCATGCAATCTGACAAAACTTCAGCAGTTTTATAAAGAAGAATGGGGAAAAATTGCAGTGCCTAGATGTGCAAAGCTGATAGAGACCCATCCACACAGACTCATGGCTGCAATTGCTGCCAATACTGACTTGAAGGAGGCGAATCCTTATGCAATCAATTATTTTGTGTTTTATATTTGTAATTAATTCAGGTCACTTTGTAGAGATCAGTTTTCACTTTGACACAAAGAGTCTTTTTCTATTTATCAGTATCAAAAAAGCCAAATTAAATTCACTGTGATTCAATGTTGTAAAACAATGAAACAGGAAAACTTCCAAGGGTGAGTGAATACTTTTTATAGATACTATAAACATCGACAGCTCAATCTCATTCTCACCGCAGGAATCCACACCAGGCTTACTTCCCTCACAGGAAAATAGCCACTCACAGGAGACCTTGCCCACGCCCAGGATTACGGCTGCACAGGTGGAAGGTCAACTGAGGAAGATCTGTACCAGCAAGGCGGCTGGACCGGATGGAGTTTCCCCACGATTACTGAGGGCCTGTGCGGCTGAGCTGGGAGAACCACTACAGCGCATCTTCAACATGAGCCTGGAGCAGAGAAGAGTACCCAGACAGTGGAAAACATCCTGTATTGTCCCGGTACCGAAGAAACCACAACCAAAGGAGTTGAATGACTTCAGACCTGTTGCCTTGACGTCGCACGTGATGAAGACCATGGAGCGGCTGATAATACAGAATCTGAGGCCACAAACCAGGCACGCCCAGGATCCTCTTCAGTTTGCGTATAAGGAGAAGGTGGGAGTGGAGGATGCTATCACGTATTTGCTGCACAAATCACTCTCTCACCTAGAGGGGGTCAGTTGTGCTGTGAGGATTACATTCCTTGACTTCTCTAGTGCCTTTAACACCATCCAGCCCAAGATCTTAAGGCACAAACTAACGGAGATGGGAGTAGACTCTCACATGGTGGATTGGATAGTGGACTACTTGACAGATAGACCTCAGTATGTGCGGTTGGGAGACTGTAGGTCTGACACGGTGGTCAGCAGCACAGGGGTGCCGCAGGGAACCGTATTCTCTCCGGTCCTGTTCACCCTGTACACATCAGACTTCCAATATAACTCGGAATCCTGCCATGTGCAGAAGTTCGCTGATGACACGGCCATAGTGGGGTGTGTCAGGAATGGACAGGAGGAGGAGTATAGGAAACTGATACAGGACGTTGTGATATGGTGCAACTCAAACTACCTGTGTCTCAATATCACCAAGACCAAGGAGATGGTGGTGGACTTTAGGAGATCTAGGCCTCATATGGAGCCAGTGATCATTAATGGAGAATGTGTGGAGCAGGTTAAGACCTACAAGTATCTGGGAGTACAGTTAGACGAGAAGCTAGACTGGACTGCCAACACAGATGCCTTGTGCAGGAAGGCACAGAGGCGACTGTACTTCCTAAGAAGGTTGGCGTCATTCAATGTCTGTGGTGAGATGCTGAAGATGTTCTATAGGTCAGTTGTGGAGAGCGCCCTCTTCTTTGTGGTGGTGTGTTGGGGAGGAAGCATTAAGAAGAGGGACGCCTCACGTCTTAATAAGCTGGTAAGGAAGGCGGGCTCTGTCGTGGGCAAAGTACTGGAGAGTTTAACATCGGTAGCTGAGCGAAGGGCGCTGAGTAGGCTACGGTCAATTATGGATAACTCTGAACATCCTCTACATAGCACCATCCAGAGACAGAGAAGCAGTTTCAGCGACAGGTTACTATCGATGCAATGCTCCTCAGACAGGATGAAGAGGTCAATACTCCCCAATGCCATTAGGCTTTACAATTCTACCGCCAGGACTTAAGAACTTTTTAAAAGCTATTATTAATGCTTTTGAGATAGTGATTTAGATGCATATCATATTTTTTACTGAGTTAAGTATTGTATGGAATTAGTTTTGCTACAACAAGTGTATGGGACATTGGAAAAAAGTTGGAATTTCCCCATGGGGATGAATAAAGTATCTATCTATCTATCTATCTATCTATCTATAGGTGTGCGTATATATATATATAAAATGTCGGTGTGTATGTGTATTTTTCCCTCAATTTTGGGTCCTCTACCAGAGGCCTGGGAGTTTGAGGATTCAGTGCAGTATCCTTACTGTTCCTGGTAATGCACACTTCTGGACTGAGATCTCAGGTGGTGCTTCCAGGGTTTGTTGGAGCCTCTCTCCCAGTCCAGGTGTCACAGCTCCAAGTGCTCCTATCACCATGCAGATTACTCTGGCTTTAACATTTCACATCCTTTCTATCTGCTCTTTCAAGCCCTGGAATTTCTCCAGCTTCTCATACTCTTTCTTCCTGATGTTGCTGTCATTCGGGATTGCCACATCTATTACTATTGCTTTCTTCTGTTCCTTGTCCAGTATTACTATGTCCGGTTGGTTGGTATTTGGAAGTCCCACAGGATCTTAGCTCTGTCATTCTCCACTACCTTCTCAGTTGATTCCCATTTGGACTTGGGAGTGTCCAATTCATACACAGCGCAGATGTTCCTGTGCACAGCTCCTGTGACTTGGTTGTGCCGTTCGGTGTATGTTGTCCCTGCCTGCATCTTGCACCCTGATAGTATGTGCTGGATGATTTTAGCATATTTCTCGCACAGTCTGTATCTTGGATCTTGCCTGGTCTGATAGACCCCTGCTTCCATTGCTCTTGTGTACAGCGTGTGTCCTTGTGCAGCCATGAGCAGCGCCTCTGTGCTGTTCCTCAGTCCTGCCACTTCCAGCTATTGGTAGGACTTTTTTATGTCAGCCACCTCTGATATCTAGTGATGGTATTCTCCTAGCAGGTTGTCCTTAGGAACCATCTTCCTTGACACTTACAAGTCCCTGTCCTCTTTTATTCCGGTGGGTGTACAGTCATTTGACATTGGAGTTTGGTTGGAATCATTCATGTATTGTTAGTAGTTTCTGGGTCTTGATGTCAGCAAAATCCATTTCATTCCTTGGCCAGCACACTATTGTGGCTGGGTACCTGATGACTGCGGGGTGAATGTGTTGATGGCTCTGATCTTGTTCTTCCCATTCAGCTGGCTTTTTAGGAGCTGCCTCACTCTTTCGAGTTACTTGGGTGTTGCAGCCTTCCTTGTGACCTCAGTGTGCCTTCCATGTCCTTGCAGGATCCCCGGGTATTTGTAGCTGTCCTGTATATCTGTTACGTGGCCTTCAGATAACTCAACTCCTTCAGTCTTGATGAGTTTGCCTCTTTTCACCACCATCCAGCTGCAACCTAATGTCTCTGCTGTACACCCTTATCAGGGGGATTAGTCTCTTTCGTTTCTGGCATACAGCTTGATTCCATCCATGTACAGGAGGATGGGGCTGAGGGGGTTCAAGCCTATGCAGAACAGCAGTGGGTATAGTGCATCACCCCTGGCATATTTTGCACTTGATGGACCCTTGTGCTATTGGCTTTGAACTAACTTCCAGCTTTGTCCCCCAATGACCCATTGAGTTCTTGCTGAAGGTCCTTAGTGTCTTGTTGACCTTGTACAGAGACAGGCATTCCAGGATCCACGTATGGGGCATTGATTCTTATGCTTTCTATAGTCGATCCAGGCTCTGCTTAGGTTGGTTTGCCTGGTCCTGGAGTCTCACATGTTCCTTCAGCTTGGTGGCTATGATGCTGATGTTGTTGACAGGCAGGTTATAGGCCGGTAGGTAGATGGTGTTGTTCTTTTGTGAGGATCTTTCATTATGAGTACTGTCCTTCCTTGAGTTAGCCAGTCAGGGTGGGAGCCTGCTTCAAGCAGCTGGTTCATTTGAGCTACCAGCCATGTATGTAATGCTGTTAGGTTCTTCAGCCAACAGGCATGGATCATGTCAGGCCTTGATGTCTAGTTCTTCATACTTGTTACCCGTTTCTGGACATCTACTATTCTGATGGTGACTGGTTCTTCCTCTGAGAGATTAGAGAGTATTGCTTGTAGGTCTTTCAGCCATTGAAGCACTGGTGTAATGTGATGCTTCTTTCTTCCATATACTCCCCTCAGTTGCCATTTTGGTTGGTTCAGGAACTGACATGTGGTTGCACTGGAACAGCGTAAATACTTTTCCTGGCTCTTTGAAGAAGAGTGCATTTATTCACTTGGCCTCTGCATCCTCAGCGTACCTCTGTAGTCTAGTAGCCAGAGTTGTGAATCGTTGCTTGGCAGTTTCCATGGTTTTGGCTCTGTGCTTCCTTCGTACCGGAGATGAGTCTTGGTCTTCCCACCTTTCTGCAGCTCAGTGAGTCTGCTGACCTCCGCCCTTGTGGTTTTCATTGCGGCTTCCAATCATAATCTCGGGTGGGGTTATAACAGTACATTCCACTGTACTTCCTTTTGTAGCCCAGTATTTCTAGGACTGCTGCTGCCGATGCATACTGTATATCAGGTTATTGGTCTTGTTGGAGGTTGCATTTGTGAGTAGTGCTGCATTGGCTGCTTCTAGCATGTTGTGTGATGGAATTTTATCACTGGGAGCCTAGTTCATTGATTGACAGTTGCCAGTTTAGCTATGATCATCTCTCTGATTGCAGCAGCCAGTGTCGATATGCCCCGCGGTGAGCTTCGAACTTCCATTTCCCATGTACAAGCTGATGCTATTATCTTTGCACCATCTGTGAGTTGTGGAAGTGGGTTTGAACTTTTATTTCCTGATCGGCTCTGTTTGTCGTGGTTTTTCGTGCTCCACAAACGACCAGGAGACGCAGAAGATTCTTCAAGAAGTATTAAACTTTAATTTGCAAATCAAAGCTGAGACAGTCATTGAGCTAGTCGCTGATTGCCCACCGATCCTTGTACATAGCATTTTTTATAGCAATCTCCTGGTTTAGTTGTATTAGCATATCCAATCGGTCTACAGTTGCGTATCACAAGTACATCCGCCACTATTGTTTCTACCCATTGACTTAATCATGTTCTAATCTACATCTCTTAGCTACCTCTCATTAACACACCATTGTCTTCTACATGCTTAAGATTTCATTCTCCTACTAAATTGGATACATGCATAGCAAATCGCAAGTTCAAAGCTGACTACAGAGTTTTGGTTACACAACAAACAATGCAACTTTTATACTCCAATATATCCCCCCTTTGAGACCCATAGGGTCTCACACAGAGAAAGACTAAGAGTCCGTGCACAAAAGCCCCAATAAACTCAAGCACTTATTGCCAAATCTTGGGTAAAACTATAATTTTCTGCGCCAAGACCTCAAAGTATTCTCTCCCTGTTACCCTGGGCCGCTGAGCCAAAAACCTGACCCTTTGTACCTGAGACAGGGAAAAAAACTCAGAAGCCCTTACAATCTACTCCCACACTGTCGTTTTGCTCTTGTTCATCCTGCAGGTGTTGTAGGCTGTAACGATACATTTTCGGTGTTTCTTTCTCCACTAAGCTTGCTTCAGTAATTGCCACGAGCATCGGAAATTGTTTGGTTGCAGCACGCACTACAAGAGACTTGAGACAAGGAAGAAAACAGCACAGCACAAGCGCACAGCTCAACAATACAATACTGACAGTTATTGCCATTTTAGTCAGCCATGCTCCCCATCCTCCAAGTCTACTTTCTAACCAGTCAAATAACTGATGTCCGATCCCTGCATTCTGTGTGCATACCTCGCACTGTGACAAGACAAAGTCCACTGAAGCCTGTAAATAAGGTGACCAAAAACCATCCTTCTTTATTTTCTTTATCACTTCCCCCCTTGCATAATGGTCAATCCCATGCGCTTCTGAAATCAGAATCGTCAGTAGAGGGGTGGGCGCTACCAACAAATGGTCTACCATGCTCCACAAGCCTTCCGGGTTCTGCTTGGCCCCCCTTCGTCTCCACATTGTCTGTTCTGCCAAAGTTGCCTTACCTTGTATTTCAATTAGGTCCTCTATCACAGGTTCTGGAGCTAGGCTTACCTGGGGGGGCAATGACAGCTGATGTACATCCAGACGCTTTTCTGGCTGCCTCGTCCGCAGCTTGATTTCCCTTTGTTATTACATCATTTCCCCTTTTATGTGCCTGGCATTTTACTATAGCCAATGCTTTAGGTTTCATTATGGCTTTTATTAAGTCTAGAATTTGCTGACAATGTTGTATGGGATCTCCACTGCTTTTTTAAAAACCTTTCTGTTTCCACACTGCCCTGAACAAATGGCATACTCCATGAGCAGATGCCGAATCAGTATAGATGTCTACTTTCTCACCTTCCATCATTTCACACGCAGCTGTCAGGGCTTTGATTTCCGCTAGTTGGGCGGAACACGGGTTGGGGACAGGACTCCATCCTAATAATCTTATAGCTCAACTGATCCTGCTGCACTACTGAGAACCCTGCATGATTTCCATCATGATCCCTATAACAAGAGCCATCTACGAACAGAACCTTTTTATCTGCATCCTCTAGTGGTTCTGACCGTAAACCTGCTCTCAATTTGGCAAATGCCATCGTCTTCCCTACACAATCATGGGGTTCTCCTTCATAGCCCAAAGGGACAAAATCGGCTATATTACTGGTAGTGCATCTCTGTATAGTTATGTCTGGAAATGCCAACAGCATCTGATACGCTGCTATCCTGGCTGGCGTCAGCACAAATTTCCCTTTTTCCAGTGTTACGTATTCGGGCAACAATAATATAGATGAGTTAGGCAAGGGGTTTTATAACGAATAACACGTTTATTAAACACTGATAACAAACCCCCTTCAAATGTAAACAAACCCAAACAATGGTCCGAGCTCAGCTGCTGACAGCTGGTCAGACAGTTCTTAATAGCTTTGCAGTCTCAAACAGTCTTTAAAGTAGTATTGAAAAAAACTCAGTTCTCTAAAGCGAATTGCCGAATGAAAACAGTTCAAAGAACGATATGCCGACAGTTCAAAAGCTCACGGTACTTTTAGAAGGAGAGACTTTTTAAAGCGATTTAAATTCTCTTCCACGTCGATGTCCTTCGATTCCCAGCGTCGAACTCCCACGTCGAATTTTATTAAATATAACAACTTAAAGTGACTGACCTTCCTTCCACAATATTCTCAATCTCCCGCTTTTTCCAGCGGAGACTATCGTGAGAATAGTAAACGAAATCCTTCCGAATGAGGATCACACAAGGTCGAAGTCAATCCATCGAAAATCGATTCTTCTCGATCTCCATTTTCCAAACTGCTCTTCACTCTCCATCAGCAAAGAAACCGTTGGCTCTGACCTTTTAAACTTCAGGCATCATATAAAACTTCATTTTTAACTAAACTGCGTCATCACATTAAATCACACAGTGATATGAAGTCATCTTGGCAAATCCAGCCACGAACTGCCCCACCTGACAGGGTGGGTCTTCCTTTTATACCCTGTAGAAAAAACCTGTCACATGACCTCTACTGGCGGGAAAATGACATCACTCCACCATTACCTCATGTCCAGTATAACTTCAACCCCAGTCACGTGACAAGGGTACCACTGTCACGTGTCACGGGTACGTAACACCAGCAATTCTGCTACTTTGTGGTGTGTGTACAGAGTCACAGGATAGCCCAGGGTTACAGATGATGCCTTTTCATATGCATAGTACAGCGCCGCCAATCCCTGATAACAGGGTGGATACCCCTGAGCCACCTCATCTAGTCTCGTACTGTAGTATGCTATCGGCTGCTTTGCTTTTCCTGTGCCTGTCTCTTGTGTTAGAACCACTGTGACATAACCCTCCTGTCGGTTGGATACATACAAATGAAAAACCTTCTCGTAGTCAGTCAAAGCTAATGCTGGTGCTGACTGCAATTCCTGCTTAATAGTATTGAAAGCTATCTCCACCTCTTCATTCCACCGTAAGCCGTTCTTCAAATTTGTATGTCCTGCTTCTTTCATTATCTTTCTCAAAGGTGCCACAATCTCAGCATATTCTCCTATCCAGTCTGAACTGTACCCTGCCATTCCCAAAAACGTCGTCATCTGCCCTACAGTCTGGGGTTTTGGGGCCTTAGTCATTGCCTCAATCTGATCTGGTGCTATTGCCTTCACTCCCTTGGATATCCCTGCCTAAGTATTCCACATGCTGCGTGCAAAATTGCAGTTTCTTTTTGGATACTTTATGTCCTCCGTGCGCCAGCTTCTCTAACAGAGTTATAGTGTCCTGCTCACACTGTTCCTTACTGTGGGAGCAAATCAACAGGTCATCCACGTACTGTAACAATGTACTTTCCAATGGTATGCCCTCTAGGTCTGCCTTCAACACCTGATTAAAAACATGTGGTGAATGTTTAAATCCTTGTGGCATTCTGGTATAGGTATACTAAGCACCTCTGTAAGTAAATACAAACAGATACTGACACTGGTCGGCTAGAGGAATGCTGAAGAAAGCCGAACACAAATCAATCACTGAAAAGTAACTTGCTTCTGGTGGAACATTAGTCAAAAGCGTGTGTGGTACCGCTGGCCAGTCCTCTACCACATCATTTACCGCTCGCAAATCATGCACCAATCTCCATTTAGATTTATCTGCTTTTAAGACCGGCAGCAACGGGGTATTGCATGGACTGTTTGTTCTTTTAAGCACTCCTATTTCAAGCAACCCCTGCACTGTCGATGCTATTCCCTCTTCTGCTTCTGGTCTTAGAGGGTATTGTGGTCTCCTGGATGGAATTGCTCCTTTTTTCAGCCTTATTTCCACCGGACTAGCTGTTTTTATTTTCCCTACGTCCGTGTCATGCTGTGACCACAGAATAGATGGCAACTCATCTAACCTTTTATCTTTCTGCTGGCCTCTTTCCTTTCCCAGCAATGGCATGTGTGGTTGGGGAGTTATTTCGACCTCTCTTACTGTCCCTACCATATCTACACTTACCATTATTTTAATGCAATTGTTGTCTTCTGATATCCACACTTCTGGCGTGATTTTCCTCCACACTGTTACGGTTTCAGCACTCTTAACTAAGGGTCCTAAGTCTTTAGACTGATATCCCTTGTTTACCAACAACGTTACGTGGGGCGCAGCCTCTGGTATCCTGTACCATTTTTCTAAAAAGGTGTTCCACCTAACTTGTAAAGCTGCCCCTTGCTTTCCAATTATCACAGCCTCCCCTTCCAGGTGCTGTTGGGTACATGCCTCCAGGTGCTATCTCTCCTCTAACTCCCTGTTCTGAGTCTCGTCAAAAATAACTGTACAATGTAGCTCAGATTTGGGCATTACAGCCCTGGGTAATATAGCCTGCACGCTCTTTTTCCATTTTTCCCAGGTTTCCTGAATCTGATCTGCGATGTCTCCTATCCAAAAGACATTAGCCTTCTTGTCTTCTCGCACTATCAATTGAGCCCCTGCTCTTTCCACACTCAGCCCATTTCTGGTGCATTCTAATTTTAATTCCAGTTTCAATAAGGCATCTCTGCCTAACAAATTAATCGGAGTTCCTTTAAATACTAGCACCGGCAAAACAATTCCTTTATTTCCCATTCTCAACTGCACTGGAGCCGTGCACTGTGTTAACTGTGTTTTCCCCGAGAACCCTATCGTCTTAATAAACTTTCCTGACATGGGAAGGTGAAAGGCATACTGTGGCTGTACACAAGTGTTTGTGGCTCCAGTATCTATCATCATTGGTGTCAGTTGCCCTTCTAACATAACCTGAACAATGGATTCCTCATCTGCCTCCCTTGTTATCATTGGGTAATGTCCCTTCCCACTCGAGTTCTCGGGGCACCCCTAATACCTCGCATAGGGGTTCACAGGTCCGCTTGGGCCTGTGGGGGCTGGTCCTTGGCTAAACTTTAGTTCCCTTCTTATCGGTTCCTGCTGGTGTGTGACAGGCCATGGTGTAAACGGATAATCTCTTCTCATGTGACCTGGCTGATTACATCCCCAGCACAATCTCTCTACCTCTCTTTCCCCCTGTTTCCTCACTGGTCCCCTCTGCCCATAGCTCCTCTGTCCCCCTCCTTGGGACTTCCAGTCCTGTCTGGGCTGTTTGAATTTAGTCTGTTCCTGATAGGGCATTTGTGGGAATGCTCCTCCAAAGACGTTGATTATTGGCATGGGGTTTTCCAGCCCTTGTCTTACAGTATGATCGGTTCCTCCATATAGCGGTGCTTCATCCAGTTCGATGGCTGTACTCGGACCGGTGGTTGCTGGCAGCATCTTTTTGCTTTTCTCTTTTTCCTTCTTTTTGAGTTCTTCGAGCTGCATTTGTATTAACTTTCTTTGCACCTCTTCCTGCTGCTCAGCCAACCTTCATTTGTCTTTTCGGTATTTCTCAACCGCATGGACTACGTGGTCTCTAAATTCTTGTGGGGTCATTGACATCAGCCCAACCACTTCCTCCAGTTTGGATTTTACTTGCGAAGGCATTGAATCCAAAATGCTATGTCGGAACAGTGTGGTGATAAATAAGCTATTTTCCGCCTCTTGCTCAGTCTCCAGTCTCCACCTTTTCAACTGGTTTTCTACGTAGGCTGCTGGGTTTTCAGTGTCTCCCAATGGATCCCCCTTTAAGGCTTTGGGGTCTACTTTGGGTGGATAAAGCTTCCTGAGGGCCTGCCATACCCTCTGCCTCACTCTGTCAAACCCGTCTCCATCAGTTCTCGGGTCGTTCGAGTTTACTATGCCAGCCATTTCCATTAGTTTGTTAAATTTGGAGGTTCCCATCAACCTTATCAATAGTGCCTTCAAATCTCCCATAGCAAATAATCGTCCCGCCGTTTCTTCTTCAAAGGCTCTAATCCATTTCCCTGCTCCTTCATGTAGACTGGGCAGAGTGTTTTCCAGCCCTTCTAGGTCCTGGGATCCCCAAGGGATGTACTGCACTTGTCCTGATCCTTTAACTAATAATGGCATCATTCTTCCTTCTTCTTCCCACCTGCCCTGGCTCTCCTCCTCACCTGACTCCCCATCTGTCTCAGGGTATGTCTTTACTGCCTCCCACACAAATTTCTCCGGGGTCCTTTTCTTCCCTCGGTCTCCCTGTGGAGTCCTTCCTTTCTGTCCTGATTCAATACTTGGTTGGCCCCTGGAGTATTTTTCGCATCTCCTCTGGCAATCCCCTCTCAGTAACTTATCTAGCTCTCTCTCTAGTTCCGCAAGTCGCTTCCCTACCGCCTCCTTCTGCTCTTCTAGGCTTCTGCCTCCTACCACTTCCCCACAAATTCTCACATCCTCTCTCTCTCCACTTAACTCTTGCTCCTCCAATGAGTCACCTTCTCTTTCTTCCTGTCCGTGTCTGTACACCTGTGGCAGGGACTCCTCATGATCCTCACTCGTGCTTGATTCCCCTCTCTCCCGTGGTTCTCCAAGACTCTCATCTCCTATCTTTTTTCCACTTCCTCTTGAATGCCTCATCTCTTCCTGCCCTGATGAGCCACTTTTTTTTCTAGTCTGTTTATTTCTATGGTATAACCGATACTCCTCATACTCCTTTTCCTCTCTCAAGTATTTCATCCGTTCAATCTCTTCTTTCATTTCTCTCTTTGCCTGTTCCACCTTTATCCTTTTTGCCTGTATCTCCTTCCATATTGCCGCTTTTTCCTTCTCGTATTGTCTTTTTTCCTCCTCATTATCCCAAACTTGTACTTCTCCCTGCATGTTTACTGTTCCCGTCAACAGGGGGCACTGCTTAGGGGTTCCTCCCTTATTATAGGGAGGGGGCTTTTCTGTTTCTTTCACATCTGGGTACGGAGCTGAAGCCAGTTTCTCACTGTACCTTCCTCTCTCTCTACAGGCTGTTTCTCCAGCACCTTAGTGTCTTCCTCGCTTGTAATCAATATTCTACCTGTCCTCCCCTGCCTCTCTCCCTCCGCTCTGAAGAGTTTTAGCACTTCCATTTCTCGTTCTCTTTTTTGCCCTCTTTTCTTAGATTTATCTTTTGGTTTGTAATTTTTAATTAGTGCCTCAATTTCTTCGCACAAGCTTACATCAAACGTTCCTTCTCTTGGCTATTTTGTGACCAGGTTTTTGGCTCTTTTTTCCCATTTTTCTGAAGTTTTTGTGATCTTATATTTATTTGCCGGGATTTTTTTGCTCAGAATCTCTACTGCCGTTCCTTTACCTGTCATGTTGTTCTCTCTTTTTAAGGTATTTCAGAGGTTCACAGTTCGTTTACTGGATAATATTATTTACTCTAATTCTATGCCTAGTCTATCGTCTATCTACCAGCACTTTAAACTATATATTGGACTGTCCTTGTTTCCTATTCTGTTCTGCCTGTACAGACCTCTATTCAGAGTGGTATCCACAGAACTTTCTCTTTGCACCTCGTCTATTCAGACCCTTATCTCTTAAGGCGGTATCCACAGGGATTTTCTCTATTTTCCCTTTCCCTGCCCGTTCAGACCTTCGTTTTGTACGAAGCGGTATCCACAGGGACTTAACAACACCATGTGGAATTTTTCTTTACTTAACTTCTTATTAGCTTATTTGTACTTACCCTCACTGCAGTGTTCTTGATCAATCCTCTGAGCCTCCTGTTAACCCCCAATTCTGCCAGATTCTTTGGACCGGAGAGACCCTTCAGCAGTGGTTCCACACTTCTGAGACTCCAAGACCTCCCCAAAACCAACAGAATTCTTAGTCCAAATTGTCGCAAAAAGCGCTTACCTTTTGTTTGGGTGCACCCTTAATTCTGTTAGCCTTGTGGGGGTCCCTAGAGGACTGGGAAGCGTCCCCAATCTGCCGTTTCCTTTCCGCGGGTCTCTTTCCGGTCCTGCCGCGGTCGCCAATTTTGTCGTGGTTTTTCGTGCCCCACAAACGACCAGGAGACGCAGAAGATTCTTCAAGAAGTATTAAACTTTAATTTGCAAATCAAAGCTGAGACAGTCATTGAGCTAGTCGCTGATTGCCCACCGATCCTTGTACATAGCATTTTTTTATAGCAATCTCCTGGTTTAGTTGTATTAGCATATCCAATCGGTCTACAGTTGCGTATCACAAGTACATCCGCCACTATTGTTTCTACCCATTGACTTAATCATGTTCTAATCTACATCTCTTAGCTACCTCTCATTAACACACCATTGTCTTCTACATGCTTAAGATTTCATTCTCCTACTAAATTGGATACATGCATAGCAAATAGCAAGTTCAAAGCTGACTACATAGTTTTGGTTACACAGCAAACAATGCAACTTTTATACTCCAATACGTTCTGCAGTGATGCTGCCCTGATGCATTGTGATTGTATGTCTTCCAATTCAAGGTGTGATAGCAATCCTCTGTTGATAACGTTTGATCAGTTGTTTTTCTGTGAATGTGGATGACAGCCTCCCCACCTGTGCTTGGTGTATCCTCTGTCATGTGGGTTGTTGTTAAAGTAGCATTCCGTTAATTCCATGTGGCCCAGTCTCGTCCATTTATGGTTTGTTCCAGTCGCCCATTTATCACCGGATGGTCCCGGTTCTGCAACCATTGGTGCGGACCTTGTTAATCCAGGCGATGTCTGAGCCAGCATAACTCTTCTTCTTCTTGTCTCTCTCCACCAGAGGTTTTTGTGGCAGATGTAGAGGGATCCAGCCCAAGACCCCTACCGGGCTGCCACCACCGGGTCCTGAACCCTGGAATTCCACGCTGTGGAACCCAGACCTATATAAATCTATATACCCCCATACTAGATGGTGATGCAGCCAGTTAGAATGCCCCTCGGTACATCTGTAGAGCTTTGCGAGAGTCTTTGATGACATGCCAAATCTCCTCAAACTGCTAAAGAAGTATAGCTGCTGTCAAGCCTTCTTTGTAACTGCACTGATATGTTGGGCCCAGGATAGATCCTCAGAGATGTTGACATGTGGGAATTTAAAACTGCTCGCTCTTTCCACTTCTGATCCTTCTATGAGGGCTGGTGTGTGTTCCCTTGTCTTACCATTTCAGAAGTCCCAATCAATTCTCTGTTTTGGAAACAGGTTTCAAAATGAATTGAGGCATTTGGGAAATGATGATGAGCTGGTTATGTCTGAGGTAGTTATTGATATGCACTTTGAAGCAATATATGCTATGTTCTGCTTCAAGAGCAGAAATTGAAGCCTTATGTAGATGGGGACTGGCCATGAGTATTGCATCCTAGCTGTCTGTGTGATGTGCAAGCCAATACACAAGCCAGGGCAGTACAATATGGAGAGCGAACTGTTACCTGTGCAGCTGGTTCATCCCCTCCATGCAGCTGATGAGGCAGAAACTGATACAGTTCGGCACCAGCGGCGTCACTGGAGTTGCCAGTCAGTGTTGAACTCAACATGGGACTGATGTAGAGACTCCAGCTCCAGACTTTTTACTTGGGGTTTACACTTGAAGCCTTCCCCATGAGTGGGTATAACTGCAAAGCAGCAGAGGTTTCCTAGGTGAGTTGCCAATTACAGCTGATGAGCCCTATCTGCCTGAAACGACTGGTTTTAAGGCGCCAGTAATCTGCCTTTGTCCTTTCTCCTGTTAGTAGAAATGGTTCCACCAGGCCTAGTAGCTAAGTCACAGAGTAAGGCCAGAAGCTGGACTTGCTCGTCGGAGGCTTTTTGAGATGCACGTCATTGGGAGCAATTAGTAGATAGTGGGAGCTTATCCCCACTACGTCCCCTGGCTGTAACAGCCTCAAAGAAACATCAAGAGCACAGCCCTTAAATTTATTGTACCTACACGAAGACCCTATAAAGAAAGTTTAACATTAGTAGCCTCACAAAGCTATGACTATAAATCAAAATAACTTTCTCTAACTTCTGCCCCATACAACTGTGAATGCCTGCAAGAAAATCAGTAGTACACGGTGACATAAATAAATTTACTTCGAACTTTGAAATTTCTGATGAAAGTGACTATTCAAATGGCTCAAATGATTCAATTTAAGATTAGAGAATGCATACAGTATACAACCTGAAATTCTTACTCTTCACAGACATCCACAAAGCGAGAAGTCCCATAGAATGATTGATTGAAACATCAGAACCCCAAAGCCCCTTCCCCCTCCCATGCACAAGCTGCAGCAGAAACATCGGCCCTCTTCCTCTCCCCCGTTTACACCAGCAGAAGCAGCACCTCGCCCAACCCCCGGAACAGGCAAGCAGTAACAAGAACTGCCTTCCAAAGAGGCCTTGATCTAGAGTCCATCACAAACTACAGTCCATAACCCAGCATCTCAACATCTCAGACAGGCTGTGATAGTTGCTTTGGTTTTTAGTCAAAGGAGGCTCACAATGTCCTCCCTCGCTTCATTCCATCTACCCATCATCTCCTTCCTATTTGGTTTTGTGTCACCTACCAGATTTTGTTCTACCTTCTCCTTCCAAAGTTGTTTCCACCTCCCCATTAGGTTTCACCTATCACCTCCTAATTTCTATTTCACTCACTACTGCTATGCTTTCTTGTTCCCTTTCAGTCCAGATGTAGAGTCTCAACCCAAAACATTAACATACTCCTTTTGACTTCACAGAGTTTTTCCATCTTTCTGTTTCGGTTCTAGATTCCAGTGTCTCCAGTCTGTTTTGCCTTCAGGTTCCAGAATGTTGTCCAGCAATAGAGACAGTCAGGAGAATTTTTTTTTCTGTAAGTGACTAAGCCAATTCTGGAAGATGGCTGGTTAATTCTTTTTTTCCTGACGTCATTATATTGGCAGGGATGTGTGGGGACTTTCTTAAACATTTAATGATTTTAGTCTTGACATGACCTGTCTTAAAGCTCTTCACTTTTTTCTTTGTAACATTTGAAACTGGGAAGATAGTGCCAATAACTCAAACTGCTTTGGTGGAAACAAATAACCACAAAGATTATTAAAGGTCACATCTATAAAAATGATCTTCCTTGCTTTCAAAAACTTTTTAAAGGATATTTTTACAAGCACGTCTAAATATAGACCACTGACAGAGAGATGGTAGCCTAAATGGATTTGTTCATTATGCTTATGATGTTCCCTGAAATATGTAATATGTACTCCAACAAAATACTTTATCTGTTTTGTGTCTACACTCTCCCTTTGATTCTCATCACTTAGAGTGAGCAATCTGGATCAAAAGCTATTGCATTTACTTATCATAATGTTGCCAGGCTACAGAGATATCTCCTTAACCCATCTTCCTGTTGTCAGTTGAAACTAATCTATAGGAGAAAAGAATCTCATCTGGAACATATAAATATTATTAACTATAATCCGTTTAGATCTGTTTGATACTAGTTAACCATGTCTGTCTTTGCTGCGGAAGTACCAGCAGCAGCAGCAGCAGCAGCTAATGGCAGCTTCTAGGATTTCCTTCTCTTGATTAGCCCTGATGATAGATGGCTGATTGAGAAGCTGATGGTCTAATTGGTGGCTGTTGAATGAAATTGTCCTATGCTGAGAATCCAAATTTTGTATTGCCTCTTTTTGCTTATTCTCCCTGTTATTGTGGGTAGTCTTCAGCTAGGCTCCTCCTCCAGGTGGGACATGGTACACTGTTGCCCCCTGGGACCAGTGCTCTGGAGGACCATTCTGGCCAACCTTTCGCTCTCGGTTTGCCAACCTTGCAGTCACCTCACAGAGGATTGCAGTCTTCTCTTTGGAGCAGTGACTTTTTTAAAAAACGAATGTGTGGCATGTTCTGTCCTTTTTGCATAATTTATTTTCTGAGTTCCCTTTTAGTTGCTACTCCTTCAATGACTGGCAGATCTTTAGTGCAACAAAATCCATAAGCTATAAAGGTGGTTTGCCCAATCCAGCTTTATAACCAGGAACATAAATACGATTGTTACATTAAGGTAGACAGCCTGGCATTTTTGCACAATTTAATATTCATCTATACACATTCTTCACTGTCACCGCACACCAGCTTTAGTACTATCTGCAAATTTACTAATTATGCCACCTACATTATCATCCAGATTGTTAATATACAAGACCAACAGCAGGGATCTCAGCACTGATTCTTACCGTACATCACCAGCTGTAAACTGTAAAGTTTGATGCTGTGGCGACCCACTTACTAGCACACTCGAACCGGCTCACAATTAGCCGGCGTGCAGGCACAAAGGCCAGGTCCGCAACAAAGGGAGAAAAGCCTGTGGGGGTTTGTGAGTACGTGTCTCTTGGACCATCCGCGCCCGGGGAGGGCGGGATGAGGGAGGCTTTAAAGCAAGGCTGTGAAGTTCGAATAAAACATTCTTTGATTGCAATTTACTGACTCCGTGTCGTTATTTTAGCACTGCGTGTAGCACACCGCTACAATGCTGCCTTTTTGAGGCATTGCTCCTTTCAGATGTCCTGGTTGCTTAGGAGGCTACTGCCCATGATGGAGCTGACTGAACTTACAACTTTCTGCAGCTAGAGTTCACTGAGATTCTCTCAAGATTCTCCAAGAGGAGGATCTTTTCCCCCAGAATGTCTGCTTCCCACACTGAATAGAGACCATCCACGTCTACAGCTCCGGTCTTTCTGTAGCTCATTCAGAGTCACAGGGCTGAAGGTAGCTGTGGGCTTAGGAAGAAATTGCAAAGAAACCTGCAAGCTGCAAACTTCATTGTTCACATCTGACAGATGTAGGCCAGCTGTAGCTTCCCTTAAACTTATTTGCTGAAGTCCTTGCCAAGCCCAGATTCGGTAGTGGCATACACCAGGCGGAGGAGTGGAACCTGGAACGAGCATGGTTCTGACAGGTATCTACTGCTTTATTTGGAGGAACCATCCACCATCTTGCCTTCCTGAAATCAGAGAGGAATTCAGCAGGAAAGAGGCATCTTAGAAATACATACATGAGTATGGTATATATCAAGGATGTGGGCTTAAATTCATAAGCCACTTTTAAGAAGTTTGCAGTTGATCCCAAAACTGATAGTATGATTGACGGTGAGTTCTAGGTTTCAGGAGATTATCAATCATTGTGTTGGATAGCAGAAAAAAAAGGCAAATGGTCTTCATTCTGAAGAAATGGGGAAGCAGGTAGGCAAGTAAGATGCAAACCCAGGTGGGGCAACAGAGGCTCTCTGAGGAGTATGACAACAGATCCCTGAAGCTAGTGGGACAGGTGGATAAGGTGTTTAGGAAGACTTAGGGGAGCGTAGGTAACTTTATTAGTTGAGGTGAGCAATTTGGGAGCAAAAAAGCCAAGCTCGAAATGTAAGAAATACTTGCAGTTTGTAAAGATATTGTCTTTCACTATCAGTATGATGTGACAGCAGCAGGGAGAATACAGAGTATACTTACAAGGAAGTGGTCAGGGATGGAAGATTTTAATTTTGAGGGACCATTGAATAGACTTTTGAAAAACTTGCAGTCTGAATGGAGATGTAAAAAGTTTTAAAGGGCTCATTTTCCTAAACAAAGACCAAGAGCTCGAATTAGCATAGATATCTTATTTGCATAGCCATTGGATATAGACTACAGTGTTTCCTGGTGAGCCATAGATTTCTAATACTTCCAGACTATTGCAGTTTTTACTATAATTCCTTGCCATTAGGAAAAATAAAACCGAGAACATGAAGCCTTTTTTTTTGAAAGGTATGCAACTCTTTGTAAAGAGATCATTCTCTCAGATGGAATAGCAAATACCATTGAGTTAGGGAATGTTGAAAAAGGCGCGAGTGCCAGCCTTCCTTGATCTTTGTAATCCTTCTGCATGATGTGGTTTAGAGTGAAGTCAGAATGGTGGCCTGAGGAGGTCATCTGGCCACCAATTAACTGTTGTCTCCTGAGGGAAGTTCCATTGAAGAAATTTGTTGTCACTTGGATTACTACTTTGGTTACCACTAAGTAAAGACTCTAAGGGAAGTGGATAAATGTGGCCCTTCAGACTGCTGGATCTCTGTACATTTGCTTATCCTTATGGTTCTTCTGGGAGTCAGGAATGGCAAGTAGTCTTAATTTCAAGAGTTCAGGTTATTTTAGAGTACAACAACATATGAATACTAAGCAAACTAAATAAAAAATCAAAAAACGTTGCTAAGGTGTGGATTGATGTGAAGACAAAAGATAATAAAGAAGCCAAACTGGTGCCTCTGAAAAATCTTTGACTTTTATAGATAAGTCAAGCCATTCCTTAGAAAGGAATAAACTAGCTAATAGGCTAAATAATTCAAACAATTGCGCCACGTGGGTAATGAGCCAATGAAAAACAAGAAAGGTGATAAACCGTTAGCTTAGCTGCAATGCAGCTTTCTGCCAGTGAGTGTGAAAAATACTCGAGTTGGCTAAAAAGTACAAATCTTGTAAAAAGTATTATTTAAAAAAAAAACAGTTTTTTCCAACAAGAGCCAAAACGATCTATATCAGATTAGATCAAAAATTATCCAAATGCAATCTGAAAACAGGGCCTCAAATCTAAATAAAGGAAATCATTAAGGTATAAGGAGCAAATTGTCGGTGGTTGATTGAGAAACCACATTAAAAGGTATGATGGTGGAGAGCCAGTGATTAGCATTTAAAGAAGTAATACATAATTTACAAAAAACAAAATACATTCCTTTAAGGAACTAAACCCAAAAGACAAGTGGTTTGTCTGTGGTTCATAGTAGAATGCAAATATGGTAGAAAGTCATGAGGTCTCTGTTGGTTGGGGTCGACCGCGGATGTTGCATCCGAGCTGTCTAGATATGTAAACCTGACCAGTACAATACGGAGAGCAAGCTGTTGCCCATGTAACAAGCTCCCCCTCTCCGTGCATCTGATGAACCCAAAGGAGCGGCAGAGACCGATACGGTTTGGCACCAGCGGTGTCACAGGAGTTGCTAGTGAGCATTGCACTCAATGTAGGACAGCCTTATGGACTCCAGCTCTGTACTTTTCCTTTGGGCTTTAATCCCCAAGCCTTCCCCCATGAGTGGGTATAGCTGCAAGGCAGTGGAGGTTTGAGATCAGAGTTTTCCTTCTCCTAGGTGAGCTGCCAACCACGGCTGACAAGCTACAGTTGCCCGAAGTGACTGGCTTTAAGGCACCAGCAACCTGCCTTTGTCCTGTCAGTAGAAACAGTTCCACCGGGCTTAGTAGCTAAGACACATGTGAAGAACAGTGGTCAGAGGCTATTTGAGGTGTATGTCATTGGGAGCTTTTAATAGGTAGTGGGAGCTTATCCCCATTATCATCTCTGACTATAACAACCTTAAGGAAACATAGTGGAGAGTAAAGAAAAAACAAAAAAAAACGCAGATCAGAAAACTGAGAATATTTTTAGAACTCAGCACCAGATGAGGAAGAAATTAATATAGAAAAAGTAAAATAAAAATTGAAAACAAACAGGTGAAGTTAATATAAGTGACTTTAAGAGTTTCTATAGGCATGTAAAAAAGGAAAAGATAAAGGGGGAAAATGTAAAGAACCTTATAAAAAAGAAATGGGTCAATTTAACATTAAGAATTAAGGAAATGACAGATGAGTTAAACAAATACCTTTGTCTTCATAGAGCCAAAACCCTGCTAGAAATATGAGAAAGCTAAGGCTCCAGTGAGAGTAAGAGGCTGAAGGAAATCAGTATATAAAAAAAAGCAGTTCATGCTACTGAAATCCCAGAGGCTCAATGATTTACATCCCAGAATTTTGAAAGTGATGACTATGGAGTTAGTAAATACATTGGGTTCTGAGAAAGGATGAACATGAAAAGAGTCCTTAAGCTAAGTGAATGCACAAAGGTGTGGCAGAATGGCAATAAAGTTGAACAAAGAGAGGTCATTCATTTTGGTGCACAAAAACAAAATGCAGGATATAGGGAGATGTTAATATCCAAAAGGTCTCAGATGCCCTTGTTTATAAGACAATGAAAACTAACACGCGAGCACAGCACAGAATTAGGAATGGAAATGGTACATTGGCCTTTGTTATGAGAGGACTTGTGTGCAGGGGTAAAGATATCTTTCTGCAATTACCGTAGATTCCAGATTTTAAGCCGCTACTTTTTTCCCACATTTTGAACAGCTTTGAACTCTGCGGCCTTTACTACGGTGTGGCTAATGCATGATTTTTTTTCATGCCGCCAAAAACATTTTGCCTCGTAACAGTAGACCAATAAAATTGATGAGTAGTTCACAGAGGTCCAATGAAATTGTACGATAAATCAAGCGCACTTTCACAATTAAATTATTGTAAATCAGTCATTTGTACTCACCCTCATCAACATGGAAAACACTCGAAGAAAAGCATTGTGCTGCCTTTATGGCAGTTATTTAGTTTATAATATTTTCGCTTAGTAATTCATTTTCTAGTTAAAGTTAGAAGAGTTTTAACTATATTTGTTTTCTGTACTACATCGCGGGATGCTATGACGTCACACCCGGTTTCGCCGCGTCTTGTGGGAAAAATACCAGTTTGCGATAAACGGGACGGCGGGGGCGAGCGGCTGAGCGGCGGAGCCAAAACGCTGCTTTTAAGTTAAAGGCGATCAATAACTTTTCCTGGTAGGCTGCAGTATATATATTTTTTACCAGTCGTTAGGAGATATTGGAATGTTGTTCAGTAAAAAAGTATACGCAACGTATATTTAAAAGTAGCCGCGTTACAGGCACGGTTCGAAAAAAAGCATTTGCAATATGTATTTGTTTATGTTACCATATGGATTTAATTAAAAGTTAAAAAATCCTCACGTGTAATATCTTTCTGTGTAAATATCTCATATTACAACGTGGGACACCTGCGGCCGAAAATCCGGTGCGGCCGAAAATCCGGTGCGGCCTAAAATCTGGTGCGGCCTGTACAAGTAAAAAATTGATTTTCTTTCTAAAATTAGAGCCAGCGGCTTTTAATCAGGTGCACTCTGTAGTCCGGAATCTACGGTATATAGCGAGACTGCATCTGTAGGATTGTGTACAGTTTTAATCTCATTATCTAGGAACAGGTTTTCCTACATTTTCCTGAGCAGCGCCATCGTTCCAACGCACTTCAAAGCCGCCACCGTCATCCCCGTGCCAAAGAAGTCTTCAGTGTCCTGCCTCAGTGACTACCGTCCCGTTGCACTCACATCCATCATCATGAAGTGCTTCAAGAGGCTTGTCATGAGGCACATCAAGACCCTGCTGCCCCCCTCACTGGACCCCCTGCAGTTTGCGTACCGTCCCAACCGTTCAACAGATGACGCCATTGCCATCACCCTCCACCTGGCCCTAACCCACCTGGACAAAAAAGACACATACATTCGGATGCTGTTCATAGACTTCATTTCAGTATTCAACACAATCATCCCTCAGAAACTGATTGGAAAGCTGAGCCTACTGGGCCTGAACACCTCCCTCTGCAACTGGATACTAGACTTCCTGACTGGGAGACCTGAATCAGTCCAGATTGGGAGCAGCATCTCCAACACCATCACACTGAGCACGGGGGCCCCCCAGGGCTGTGTGCTCAGTCCACTGCTGTTCACTCTGCTGACCCACGACTGTGCTGCAACACACAGCTCAAACCACATCATCAAGTTCGCTGATGACACGACCGTGGTGGGTCTCATCAGCAAGAATGACGAGTCAGCATACAGAGAGGAGGTGCAGTGGCTAACGGTCTGGTGCAGAGCCAACAACCTGTCTCTGAATGTGAACAAAACAAAAGAGATGGTTGTTGACTTCAGGAGGGCATGGAGTGACCACTCTTCGCTGAACATCGATGGCTCCTCGGTAGAGATCGTTAAGAGCACCAAATTTCTTGGTGTTCACCTAACGGAGAATCTCACCTGGTCCCTCAACATCAGCTCCATAACAAAGAAAGCCCAGTAACGTCTATACTTTCTGCAAAGGCTGAGGGAAGTCCATCTCCCACCCCCCCATCCTCATCACATTCTACAGGGGTTGTATTGAGAGCATCCTGAGCAGCTGCATCGCTGCCTGGTTCAGAAATTGCACCATCTCAGATCATAAGACCTTGCAGCGGATAGTGAGGTCAGCTGAGAAGATCATCGGGGTCTCTCTTCCCGCCATTACAGACATTTACACTACACACTGCATCCGCAAAACAAACAGCATTATGAAGGACCCCACGCACCCCTCATACAAACTCTTCTCCCTCCTGCCATCTGGGAAAAGGCACCAAAACATTCAGGATCTCATGACCAGACTAAGCAACAGTTTCTTCCCCCAAGCCATCAGACTCCTCAATACCCAGAGCCTGGACTGACACCAACTTACTGCCCTCTACTGTGCCTATTGTCTTGTTTGTTATTTATTGTAATGCCTGCACTGTTTTGTGCACTTTATGCAGTCCTGGGTAGGTCTGAAGTTTAGTGTAGTTTTTTTTCTGTGTTGTTTTTATGTAGCTCAGTGTAGTTTTTGTACTGTTTCATGTAGCACCATGGTCCTGAAAAACGTTGTCTCATTTTTACTGTGTACTGTACCAGCAGTTATGGTTGAAATGACAATAAAAAGTGACTTGGCTTGACTTCTAGAGGGAATGGAGAGAAAATTCACTAGCCTGATTCCTACAAAGACAGATATGCCATTGGAAGGGAAGGTTCAGCAGACTAGGCTTGATTTCTTTGGAGACTAGAAGAATAAGAGGTGATCTCACTGGAACTTACAAAATTATTACTAGGATACAGATGAATGCAAAATGCTTCACTTAATTGAGGAACCTTGAATCAGCTATGAAGCTAATTGACGAAGTACTTTTATTCTAATGGGGGTAGGAAAGAATCAGAGAAGCATGTCCTTTTAGAGAGACTAAATGTACATTAATGTTTCCATGCAAAATGCTGACTTACTTGCTTAAATAATAATTGAATACAGCACAATATCAAAATATAAAAGCCAGAATAAAATGTTACAAGCACAAAATGCTAAAGAGCTTAAATTTACAATTTAAAGCCCCATATGTCATTGTTGAAGTAACCCAAGTGCTGCACTCATTGTAATAGTTCCCCAGGGCATTAATTCAAGCTAACTACCTTATACAGCGTGTAACAACTTGACCAATCACATTCTCTAGGTTTTGATAAGACGGCGGGTTGTGCTTCTTTGTCCAGCATAAATCACCCAAATTTAAAGAAAGCATTGTTGAGTCTGTCAACTCAAGTGACTCATGTTTAGCAGTTAACAATTTGTCTTTTTTTTTGTTGAAAAGTTTATTATTGTTAAGCATTTACCTTGGCTGAATTATGCTTAGCTGCCAAACAGAAGCATTAGTCTTGATATTAAGTTTTTTTTTTGTGAAGCTACTTGATTGGATTTGCTGGAGTTTGCTTTGCCCAGTCACTTGGTCTTTTTATTTGGTTTGTATTGTGCTACTGTGGGATTGTCGATACAGTTTGCTGGTTTCACATTGTGTGGTTGGTTGTGAGTGTCTAGAACATCTCGCAGGTATTAAACAAGCTTGCAATCAATAATCGGGGAAAAAAAACACATTATTGATTCATGTGCACACTGAGTTGATACACTTAAGCACTGTAAAATAAAGAGCTGCAAATTACTGAGGGCTTGTTCACTAACAAAAGCTGCTATTCTTTCTTCAATTAATGAAGAAAGAATTCAGTTACAGGAGTGAGATAGATCAACTGGTTGAATGGTGTTGAAACAAGAACCTTGCATTCAACCTCAGTAAGACGAAGGAATTGATTGTGGACTCCAGAAGGGGAAGTCAAGGGAACACAGACCAGTCCTGGTCCAAAGTGATGTGTATTTAATATTTCAGTAGTATTTGAATAATATTGTAAATATATTGCTTGATTAGGCATTCTTGTTCATTTAAAGAAATCACTACAAATTATATGTACAAATAAGTGAATTGCATTTGTCATGATGCTACCACACACTTTGTTTAAAGTAAAGAACAAACTAGGACTTGTATATCTTGGGATCCTCCCTTTTCCTTTTAATTAGTTTGATGTTATGGAGTTTCAAAACAAAACAGTGGCAATGAAGTATTTTTTAAAACAAACCCAAGATGGCTATCTACCTGTTGAAGTGAAACAAAACATTCGAGTTTAACGAAAAAACAGCGCAGTATGCATCTCGTTGGAAGGGGGGGAGAGAGAGAGAGGGAAGTGGTTGAGTTAAAAAAGGCATAAAATGGACAAATTCATGAGTTCATGAATAGTGATAAACATAAATAAAGAAAGAGCAGAACTGGCTGACTGCATTTGAAGTATTGACATGATTGATTACATAACAGATAACTGGATATTTTATAGTGAGTGAATTGAGCAGTATTTTAAAGTAAATGGAATAACCAAAGAGAAACAAGTACCAATTTTGCTGAATGTTGGACTTAAAGGTATACAGCTTGCTTAGGAGTTTGACTGCGGTAACCAAACCAGCAGAAATGAGATTTGCTGATATCATAAAAGTAATCCAAGAACATTTAGAATCAAAATCATTGTTGATTGCAGAATACTTTAGATTTCATGAGTGGAATTAAAAGGAAGGGGAGTCCATTTCAGCCTATGAGGCTGAATTGAAGCGATTATCTGAACATTGTCAGATCAGAAATGGGCTTAATGATATACTGAGAGACTGATTAGTTTGTGGAATCTTACAAGACAGCATTCAAAAATGGCTCCGAACTGAAACACAACTTACATTTAAAAGAACAACTGAAATTGTGGTATTGAGGAAAACAGCAGATAGAGATACAAAGAAGTTGCAGTCAGGAATTAAAATAAGTGAGAACAAAATTGCAATGCCTAAACAGAAACCGGCCTGGTCGAAATTGTGTTACTGTTGTGGTAGGGGCTCACATACACCAGACTACTGCAGGTTTAAATGTAAAACTTACAGAAAATGCAGCAAAGTAGGTCACATACAAAGAACATGTTGGGCAGACAAAAATAAATGAACTGCACAGCTGTCTCATGTCCCAATTAAGCGGCATAGTGTCCAAACTAAACAAAAGGAATCCCAGCTATTTTCTCAAGTAACTTCTATTCTTCAAGAGTTGTCCCAAATAAGCAGCAGCCCTGATTGGACCAACTAACCAGATCCACAGTACATATTTTTCATTGTAATTTATAGTATTTTCTGCTGTAAAACAACATATTTCATGGTATAAGCCAATGATATTAAATCTGGTGGAACGCAGCAGGCCAGGCAGCATCTATAGGAAGAAGCACTGCTGACGTTTCGGGCCGAGACCTCGACACAAATGTCGACAGTGCTTCTTCCTATAGATGCTGCCTGGCCTGCTGTGTTCCACCAGCATTTTGTGTGTGTTGTTTGAATTTCCAGCATCTGCAAATTTCCTCATGTCTGATATTAAATCTGATTCTGATTCTGAAACTCAGGGGTTACAGTCAGCCTCACTTTGTCTTTTCCCATTTTCAGAAAGTCATTGGCTATTATGAGGTCTTTATTTAGTACTTGGCTAATAACATTTTTCATTAATTTAATTCAAATTGATTTTAAAAGTCAGTTGGAAAATAGTGTAGAAATTCATCTTTGATCACTGGCCCTCACTAAATGCTTCAGTTTCAGCTGTTGGTTGTAACCTTGTCTGCTCCCACTTGATTCCACCGTCTTCAATGGAACTGATCGTTGAAGGGGAAGCACAAAGGACAGTCAATAAAACAAAGCTTATTAAGTTCTAATGATCAAAGATGATTCTTACTCCTGGGCAGCGGGTTCCCAAACTTCTGTTATTCCACGGACCCTTATCATTAGCTGAAGGGTCCATGGACCCAGGTAGGGAAGCCCTGCTCCTGGGTATTGACAGAAAACCCCCGAAAGAATCGGCTCATTACTCCACCATTACTGTGGATTCTACAAAAGACATTGACCAACCATTCATTTCCACTGGCTGACTGATTGCTGTTTTAGCTCTCCGTGAGTACCTCTAACATTGTCAATTTTAGTACAATAGGCAGAGTGATTAGTAACGGCTAATTATCTTATTTGAATTTGACAGAAAATAAATATCATAAACTTTTCCGTAAATAGCTGCTATGAATATTATGAATCTCAAAAGGCTTGCCATCTAGACCAAAAGAAACTTCATGGAAAGAAGCCTCATGAGATAATGTTGAAAATAAATTTATGGTTTGCACTAGAATGGAAGTTTTGGAAAAGGGGTTAACATTGCAAAAATGTCTCAATGCTTAATATCACTAATTATTCTTATATAGTATACATATCTTGGTAATAATTGTACTTTGAACTTTGAACATCGGATGATATTCACAATCATCAAAGTGTTTTATTTTACCCATTGGCAAATTTCCTATATGGAGTAGAAATAGTGAAATGTAGACATTTCATCTTCCCCTCAGGAACATATGGAAATCTTTGGGCTGGTGACTTTTATTTGGGAATTGCAAAAGGTCCGATGCTCTGTAGAGAAGGATGTGTCTTTGTAACAGGGTTATGGAGTATATCCTTTCAGTACATGACACCAACCCAAGCATTTGACCGAAGGCAACATTGCACACTTTTTAATTGAACAAAATAGACATAAGTATTGTTCTTATCAAGATGTGAATAATTCAGACAGTAAGTCTGAGGCCAGCGTGCATAGTTCTTGTATCCTGGAAATTAAGTTTGCATCATGTGGACTTCATTGCCAGCAGACTGTATGATTTTCAGAGTGCTGAGAATAGTATTAAGAACATTCTTTTTTTTAGCTTAATGTGTTTACCCAGCTGTAATCTGTGTTCAGCGTGTCATTCGACTGAACTCCAGAGTACGTGGTGCACAGTGATCCCAAAATCATGTTTCAGTCCTCATGGCAATAACGTTCTTTTGCAAAAAAGATATTCTAAATACACTTGACGGTCTTTGGCCTCAGAAACAAGGTAAATGTTCTCCTTAAATCTGGAAGGAAAACTGGCCTGTACACTAGTTGAGCTATTTCCAGCATGTTGTCCTTATAACATTCTGGCATGACTTTCCTTCAATGTACTGGAAACACTTTTAGGTTATTTCATGAATACTTATTACTGGCAAAACGTAATGCTTCCATGGAAATTAGAGTGTATAAATCAGTGCCCTAAGGGACTGAAAACACAGCATGGGTGTTGATCCACTGGCAGAAAATAAAATTTAACATTTTGGATTCTTTATCATCAGGGAATCCTACACTGAAAGAATTTCTTTAGAAATTTATAAAGCCTAGGAATTGCAACTTGCGATTTCAATAGATAACTTTTAATAACGTTCATATACCATTCCACTGTCTGTTACCTTAATGAAGTTTTAACCCATTTAATCAGTCTTAAGTAGTGTATCATTTTATCAGTTAAAATTTATTAGTATTTTAACAGATGTTATGGAGCAAAATGTGGTTTTTCAAGCGGCCTGTACCTGAAGGTATCACGGCATGACCGTAACACTGTAACACAGCTCAGATTCCTCACTCAAGCCCCAGTATACTTGCTGCAAAGCCTACCTGCCTACCTGCCTACAGCTTTTAAACTGCCTACAGTGTACTTCAAAGTGCAAAGTTAATAGTTCTAAGTAAATTTATTACCAAAGCAAGTAGATATTGACATATGCTATCCCGCGATTCATTTTCTTGCAGGCATCACAGTAAAACACAAAAATACAATGGAATCAATGAGGAGCTACACACAGAGACTTGCAAACAACCAATGTGCAAAAGAAGACAAACTGTGAAAACACAAAACAAACAAATATAATAAATAAACAAACAAACATATAAATACATATAGAAATAAATAGATAGTAGAGTCCTTGAAATTGAGTCTGTAGGTCGTTGGATCAGTTCAGTGTTGAAGTGAATGAAGTTATCTGTGCTGCTTCAGGAGTCTGATCATCGAAGGGTAATATTTATTCCTGAACCTGGTGGTGTGGGACTTCAGGCTCCTGTTCCTCCTTCCCGATGGCAGCAGTGAGAAGGTGGCCTGTATGGTGGCTGTCCTTGATGAATGACACTGCTTCCTTGTGGCAGTGCTCCTTGTAGATGTGTTGCGTTTTCAGCTCAATGAGGAGTTTGAGATGTAAGAGAAGGTTGGTAGCTCGGGTCGTCAGCTTTTTGTAGGATTGTTCACCAAGCCTAGAGGTTAGGTTGCAAACGTTTTGTCACCTGTCGAGGTGACATCACCAATGTGCAATTGAGTGCTGTTTCTGCGGAGCGCTCACGTTTATATTGGTCCAACTTGTTGTTCTGATTGGTTGGCTGTTGCGCTGGCCACCAGTTTCCACTGGGTCGTGGCCCATTGGATAGCAGTGTGGCCTCTGTTGGCCTGTACCCCTGATTATAGGTTGTTGTGAGTGTTGGTTCCTCAGTTCTCTGTGGCTGACTTCTCGCACTGAATTGCACACTGACGATATCACCTTGACTGGTGAAGAAATGTTTGTGACCTAATCTTCGGGTTTGGCAAAGAACCCTACAAATAAAAAATGAGGAGTGTTTTTTTATCAGTCTATATACTGATAAACAGCATGGCTTTCATTTGGTAACTAACCCTGCCAATTCACTTTAAGTCTTGGCTATTGCCATTGTGTACTGAGGAGCTGAAGTGGAAGCTTGTGCTGGCTTGTTATCTAGAGATTCCTTGGATAGGAGAGGACCCATTGTATTTCAGGACAAATAGTTGTTTTACTTTTAAGAGTTTGTTAATCCTTGGTTTAGCAATAGTCAATAATGGTAATGGGTTTTTGCATGTTTCAAACATTCTGCTGCCAAGAAAATGTTTTTTTTCTCTCTGTCTGTTTTCAAAATTTATCCAGTATGATCATATCCTTTGAGCCTAAAGGCACAAACCCAGTGATTTAGGAAGAAGCTTCTTCCCCACTGCCATCAGATTTCTGAATGTACGTTGAACCCATGAACACTACCTCACTACCTTTTTTGCACTACTTTTAAAATGTAATTTAATTTAATTTAACTAATATATATATTTACTGTAATTCATAGTTTTTATTGTTATGTTTTGCAATGTACTGCTGGCACATAACAACAAATTTCATGACAAATGCCAATGATATTAAACCTAATTCTGATTCACTTGTGAGACAATTCATTGTACTTTTTACCAATCTGGGTGAAAGGAGGTGAAGTGACATAATTCGTGCATATAATTAGTTATCTGCTGTACTTCTGTTCAGACTACTTTCATTGTTAAAAGTTGCTGGCCCTTTGTTCTAAAATATTAAACAGACTTTTATTTGCCACAATTAGAAGCTAAAATGAATCAATTTCAAATATCTGTTTATACTATCCATCTGTCAGAAAGGTTTATCTGTGTTGTTGGTTTGGGAGTTTATCATTTATTTACATTTCAAATTCCATTATTTTCCATCTGCCCTCTCTGCTTGCTAAGTTAATTGTCTCATTTATTGTATGCTTTTTATAAGCAAGCCCTGTAGAGTCTGACAGTGCTGTCACATTTGATAGCATCTATACCTTTGGTAGGCCTTTTTCCTATTACCCACATTGGCTTCTCATATTTAAAGAAAACCCAGCAGGAAAAAGGCTCTTTCTCTGCCCTGGAGCTAAAAAAAAGGTTGTAGGGTCTTAATAAAACTTCAAGTTTAGTTCTTTTTCAGGACCACAGTCTGTGAATCTTGTCAAAGTGATATACTAGATGTGTCTGTTAGGCAGGTCAAATTTCATGTGGAAAAAAAATAATGAGAACTATTTCATTCACAATATGGAGCAGTCAGGCCTGAAGCATGAATAAATGAACCATAGAGTTTATTAACTGAAGGCAGGAAGTATATCAGACTGAATGAAAACCATATAGAGTGAGCTGGCCAACCCTCACTCCTCAGTGGGCGCTGCGCCTGACTGGATGTGAAGTATACAAGGAGGAGACGAGAGCCGATAAAGCAGCACTGTATGTATCTTAATTGAGCACAAGCAGCCTCGAAAAACACTTGAGGGAAGTTTTGAGGCTGAATTTAAAATGATTAAAATGGGTGATTTTAAATCCAAGGAATGGCAGTTTGCTGAGACGGTTTGCAGGCAATGACATCATAATACATACATCAATGCTCACATCATCTGATTCCTATAAATGTGCTGCACACTTGCGCAAACCCCCAGACCTTTGAATGGTTTTGAATGGCAGTTTTATTTCCTTCTTCGCTCCTGCTTTTATTGTACTCAACTACATTGCCATTTTTATGTTGCAATGGCAATAGAGTTCAAATAAATGGTCTTTTTAAAATAAAAAGTCTTGTTAAAAAGTGCTATAATAAAATACCTGACACTAAACCAAATAGCTTGCTGAAGATAAATTGCCATTTTGCTTTTCCTGATTTTTGTAGCTTTGTGTGTGAGACTTTACGTACAGCTGTTTGGACATGGCATTAAAATGAATGGTTAGGACTTTGATTTATAATATCTTTTAAATGTTTTCAAGGCATGGTATGCTCCTAGACACTTACTACCCCCGAGAACACGCTGTCACTATCCACATCTCGCCACGTGTGAAGCAACATTATACTGTTTACTTTTTTTTAACTTGTGATGTAATTGCACTTTTTTATTTGTGGCAATATTACTTTATGTGTTGTGTGTGAGTTATACATACCGTGTTGTGCACCTTGGTCCGGAGCAGCATTGTTTTGTTTGGTGGTAAACATGTATGTGGTTGAAATAATCATAAGCTTGAACTTAAACTGATTTCATGACACATGCCAGTGATCATAGATCTGATTCAGATTCAGATTCAGATTCTGATTCTGAATCCATTGTGAAGCACTAAAGTCCAAATGCGATAGCTTGCCACTTTATTTAATATTGAACTGCGATTAAACCACACAACAAATATTTATAGTAAACAGAAGAGATTCTGCAAATGTTGGATATCCAGAGCCACAAACACACCCACACCCACACAATGCTGGAGGAACTCAGTAGGTCAGGCAGCTTTTATGGAAATGAATAAGCAGTTGAAGTTTCGGGCCGAGACCCTTCATCAGGCCTGGAAAGGAAGGGGGAAAGATGCAGAATAAAAAGGTGGGTGGGGGGGAGGGAAGGAGGATAGCTAGGAGGTGATAGGAGATGCCAGGCCTGAAATATTGTCTGCTTATTCACTTCCACAGATGTTGCCTGACCTTCTCGGTTCCTCCACCATCTTGTGTGTGTAAACACAAGAGTGTCTGCAGATGCGGCAAATCCAAAGCAATGCACAAAAGATGCTGCAGTAACTCAGTAGGTCAGGGGAGCATCTATGGAAATGAATAAACAGTCGACGTTTTGTGCCAGGACACTTCTCCAGGACTGAGAAGGAAGGGCGAAGAGTAGTGGAGGGGAAAGAGGCCAGCTGGAAGGTGGTTGAGAGAGATCAAAGGCTGGAGAAGAAGAAATCGATAGGAGAGTAGACCATTGGAGAACGGAACCCAGGGGGAAGTAATAGTGAGGTGAGGAGAGTGGGGTATAAAGGAAGGGGATGGGGAGCTTTGTTCTCCGGAAGGAAAGATTTATATTCATGCCATCAGGTTGGAGGGTACCCAGACAGGATATAAGGTGTTGCTCCTCCACCTTAGGGTAGCCTCATCTTGGCATAAGTGGAGGCCATGGACCGCTATTCAGAGCAGGAATAGGAATCAGAATTAAAATTTTGGGCCACAGGGAAGTCTTGCTTGTAGAAACATAGAAAATAGGTGCAGGCGTAGGCCATTCGGCCCTTCGAGCCTGCACCGCCATTCAGTATGATCATGGCTGATCATCCAACTCAGAACCCTGTACCTGCTTTCTCTCCATACCCCCCGATCCCTTTAGCCACAAGGGCCATATCTAACTTCCTCTTAAATATAGCCAATGAACCGGCCTCAACTGTTTCCTGTGGCAGAGAATTCCACAGATTCACCACTCTCTGTGTGAAGAAGTTTTTCCTCAACTCGGTCCTAAAAGGCTTCCCCCTTATCCTTAAACTGTGACCCCTCGTTCTGGACTTCCCCAACATCAGAAACAATCTTCCTGCATCTAGCCTGTCCAATTCCTTTAGAATTTTATACGTTTCAATAAGATCCCCCCTCAATCTAATAAAATCCAGTGAGTATAAGCCTAGTCGATCCAGTCTTTCTTCATATGAAAGTCCTGCCATCCCAGGAATCAATCTGGTGAACCTTCTTTGTACTCCCTCAATGGCAAGAATGTCTTTCCTCAGATTAGGGGACCAAAACTGCACACAATACTCTAGGTGCGGTCTCACCAAGGCCTTGTACAACTGCAGTAGAACCTCCCTGCTCCTGTACTCAAATCCTTTTGCTATGAATGCCAACATACCATTTGCCTTTTTCACCGCTTGCTGTACCTGCATGCCCACCTTCAATGACTGGTGTACAATGACACCCAGGTCTCATTGCACCTTCCCTTTTCCTAATCGGCCACCGTTCAGATAATAATCTGTTTTCCTGTTCTTGCAACCAAAGTGGATAACCTCACATTTATCCACATTAAATTGCATCTGCCATGAATTTGCCCACTCACCTAACCTATCCAAGTCACCCTGCATCCTCTTAGCATCTCCCTCACAGCTAACACCGCCACCCAGCTTCATGTCATCCGCAAACTTGGAGATGCCGCATTTAATTCCCTGGTCTAAATCATTAATATATATTGTAAACAACTGGGGTCCCAGCACTGAGCCTTGTGGTACCCCACAAGTCACTGCCTGCCATTCTGAAAAGGTCCTGTTTACTCCCACTCTTTGTTTCATGTCTGCCAACCAATTCTCTATCCACATCAATACCATACTCCCAATACCGTGTGCTTTGTTTGCACACTAATCTCCTGTGTGGGACCTTGACGAAAGCCTTTTGAAAATCTAAATATACCACATCCACTGGCTCTCCCCTATCCACTCTACTAGTTACATCTTCAAAAAATTCTAAAAGATTGTAGTGGATGGTATGGAGGTGTGCGCGTTGCTAAGCATTTGTAGTCATGGAAGAAAGCCCTACCAAAGAGGATACCATAATTATTGAAGTGAAATCAACTAAAATAGTCAGTAAGTATTCACACACCCAAATCTTCAGAATGAATCAAAGATTATCAGACATCTATTAATGCCATCCAAGTATAATCTCAGTTTTGTATAGAATTCCAGTACGTAACCCTTCCTCATTTGTTTTGTTATATAGGTTTTTGATTCTGCTGCTGCCTGTTATGCTTCTTGTTAAATGATTTACATTTTATTGTTCAACTTGTTAAGAACTGTTCAGCTACCATCTGTCAGTCATTTATTGCACATGCACCCTGCTAGAAAAGGTCAAAGTTAGCATAATTACATTGTTTATTTAGACTCTTTGAAAGCCTGTTTGATTAAATCATCTGATGTCAATGTATTGCAAATTGGTTATTTTTATCATATGTGGTCCACATTCAATCTTGATCTCATCACAACCTTGAGCTAAGGAAACCATTTCATGGCCAATTCGTTAAGCGTTTATCATGATTTGTTTGTGCCTGACCTAGGTGGAAGGGTGTGAAGTGTAGAATGTTCTGCGTTAAATAAATCCTACTTCAAAGATTACGCAAAACTTCCAGCAGATGGTTTCTTGCTCCTGGGCTCAAAGGTATTTGTTATCAGATTCAAACTATACTTAGATAAGCATCGCGGAGCAAGTTACCATATGGCATTGTGTACCTGTACATTAAATCCAAGCACATTTCAGGTAATGGAAACTTCTGTCAATATAAACAGTTTGAAGTTGGTGCACAAAGCAAATGTTAACCAATTGACAAAGTAATTTTTACGAAGTGAAATATAGCCTTCTCCTTTCTCGATGCAGGCTTAAATCCAAGAATTCTCCAGGTGGAGTTAAATGGATGTCTGGCAGAATGACCAAGGACTCTGCCCAGATTAGATATAATGGAAAGATATAATCAAAGAATTAAAATTAAATGGAATTATGAAGTTCACCCTGTGGTGTTTTAGGGGGGATCTGAGACAAAAGATTATGCCTGTGGTTTTTGTCTCAAGTTCTAGGACCGCTGAGTATTGCATCATGTGGAAAGGCAGCTGGAGTAAATGAAGGCAAATGTGGTCCCAACATGTGACTACCCAAGAGATGGTAAAGTTAAAGATGTTCCCACTTTAATCTATGTCAACGGCTTTCAGAAAAGCAATCTTTATAAAATTATATACACAAGAGATTCTGCAGATGCTGGAAATCAACACACTTAAAATGCTGGAGGAACTCGGCAGCTCAGGCAGCATTTATGGAGAGGAACGAAGATGCTGACCTTCTGAGCCGAAATCCTTCTCTCAGGAAAATTATTTGATTTATTCTTTATCTTTTTCTTTCTCTTTCATTTCTACTTTTTTTTTGCTCTTCCTCTCATTTGCTTTTTGCTCCCTTTTTTCCTGGTTTGTTTATTTTTTTTTTACTTTCCTTGGTGTACTCTTTCACTGTCTTTTCATCCTTCACTTCTTTGCTTTCTTACTAAACTTGCAGCTTGCTCGTTTTTACTCTGTTCCCATTTAGTTTGCTCTTTCTTTTTATGTTCCTTTCATTCGTTCTTGCTATATCCTCCCAAAATGCATATACCAATTTTGAAAATATATTTTTATATTTTATATCGTCCTGCATTATAAAGTAAGGTTGTTTGGTCCATCAGGTCAATGCTGGTTTTCAGAACAATCCCATCAATCCCATTTCTCCAATGTTTTCCTTCCAATCAACCAATTCTCCAATCAGTTAGTTTCTCCTGACTCCCACCTGATCATGGAACAATTTACCAATGAACCAAGTAACCCCACATACAATGTAATAATTAGAATGCTACAAGCAATGTGATGTGAGTCAATGCACTTCTGGTTCTGCATGAATATCAAGTTGATCAAATTCCACAAACCAAATTTGGAGGGTGTTTTTCATGAACAGTTCTGACCATTGAAAGGAATCTCTTAAGTTGGGTATGATAATGCTAGCAGTGTTTCAGCTGGAACCAATCAGCTGATGGATTTTGAGTTCAAGTCCTTGCAATGCTCAGGAGTAGTCTTTTGGATGGGAGGCTAAACTGAAGCCCCGTTTTCTCTTTCAGGTGGACGTGATTAAGAAATACTCTGAAGGAAGGAAGCGGAGTTATTGAAGGCAACTCACAAGCAATGCCAGAGAAACAGATTGTTTGCTCACATTACTGTTTGTGGGAGCATTCCTTGCTGAAGTTGGCTGTGTGTTTCTGACTCTACAAATAATTACTCTTCAAAACTGTTTCATTGGCTTCAAAGTACTTTGCTTGATTATGATAGATATTTGAAAGATGGTACGTAAGTAGAACTCCTTCAATCTTTACAAACATTGGAAACAATAGAAAGATAACTACCTGAAATATGATCTTGGTTTTGAAGGATACAATCAGAATCAGAATAAAATCAGGTTTAATATCAGCAGCATATGTCGTGAAATTTGTTAACTTAATGGCAGCGGTACAATGAAGTACATAACAAAATAGAAAAAAGGTAAATCAATCACAGTAAGTATATATATATGTATATTAAAAAGTCCAGTAAAAATAGTGCAAAACCAGGAATAATAAAAAAGTGAGGTAGTGTCCATGGGTTCAATGACCATTCAGAAATCAGATGGCAGAGGGGAAGAAGCTGTTCCTGAATCATTGAGTGTGTGCCTTCAGGCTTCTGTACTTCCCTCCTGATGGTAACATTGAGAAGAGGGCATGTCCTGGGTGATGGGTTCCTTAATAATGGATACCACCTTTCTGAGGCACTGCTTCTTGAAGATGAAGGGAATCTTATCTGTTATCTGGAGTACAGAAACAAGTTTATTTAGTAAAGTGAAAACCAAAAATAAGCTGAACTAGTGAAGATGATGCTCTTTATGTTGGGATACCCACCTCTGAGGGATTTTAGTCCACAACTCTTATGAATCAGTCATCTTTTGTATTTTCATCCATTGACCTTTTAATTTAGACTTGCTACAAAAAAAAAGCTCAGGAACACATATCTTCCACTAATGTACCATAATATTCAATGTTGTCATGAGTCAAACCAATGATGTTGGGCAATAGTTCAATGTCAGGGTCTGGACTTCCTTCTTGACTTCTCCCTTCCATTTTGTTCTTCATTGGGATATTGGAGTCCGTGGGAGTGGGGACTCGCAATAGAATTCCCGTCTCCAATCAACTGCAATTCAACTGCTTTATACGTAGTTATAACTCCGTCAATCTTTATGAGCATTGGAGATTATAGAAAGATAAATATCTAAAAATGATCTTGATCTTGAATTTGCATAATCTCTCTGTGACCGTGTGGATTTCCATAATTGTTCAGTTTTCTCCCACTTTTCAAGGTTAATTAGTTACTAATACAAGTGGGTGTTGGGGGAATCAGAGAGAGAGCAGATCCACTTTTAACAATGTGGTTTAAGCATGGAGGAAAGATTCTTTCTGATGTTACATTCTCCTTCCTTTTGAGTACAAGTGTCTGTTTTACAAGTATGGAAGTGGTTCTGTTGACTGATTTTGCACAGGTAGGAAGTGCCATTGAATATTGTCAGATGTGTGGAAAAAACACCAGGTAAGGGAGCTCAACTGAGAGCATCACATGGAGTTGCAAGCAGAGGGTGCAGTGAGATATCTGAATGAGAACGTATAAGTTCCTTGAGATGGGGTTTCAAAACAAAGACCAAACATAACATAGGATGGTTGTATTAATGTGAAGACAACCCATAGGAGGATATACTGTCGGTTGAATTCTTAATTTAATTTATTTCTACCCTGTGACCAGTAGCTAAATACAATATCTCTGCCACTAACTTACCCAAGCACCTGTGTCTGTTTGAAAGTTAACCAGATCACCTGGAATTAATCTGAAGTAGAGAGTACAACACCACTGTTTTTCAACTATTCCATGAGGTAAATAGAATACTACCGGTATGTTCCTGTTGAAAGGGTTCAGACAGGTGAAGAAGATCTGACTTTGGAAAGTATGAGATGCAGATTCACTAAAATGTTTCCAAGGACTAAATGAGAAGAAAATACAAAATCATGTTAGTCGTGTCTGAAATATTGTAGATTAAAAAGAAATTCAATTTCAAGTTTTTGAAGTTGATTTATTTCAAGGCTCAAGGATCAACTTTATTTGCCGTACACATTTATATGTATTAGGAATTTGCTGTGGCGTTCTGGCATGACGTGCGACAGGGACAACATTGAACAAGTACAAGAATAAAGAATTATATAAAAATAAACTTAGAGGTTAAAGTATGGATATGGAATAAAATGTGCATAAATACACAAATTCCAACACGCATTTACAATGTAAGCAACATTATAAATTGTGGTTTAAAATGTTTACAGTGATTGAGGTAATAGATAAAGGGGGTGGGGCTACCTAGAATGGTTGATCAGATTAACTGCCTAAGGGAAGCAAATTTTTAAGATACAGTCGGCCCTCCTTATCCATGGGTTCCACATGCACGGATTCAACCGACTGCGGATCGGGAAAACACGGAAGTTCCCTCTCCAGCACTCATTGTTTGAGCATTGTTTGCCTCGCGTCTTGTGTACAGACTTTTTTTCTTGTCATTATTCTCTAAGCAACAAAGTATAACAACTATTTAGATAGCATTTGCATTGTATTAGGTATTATAAGTAATCTAGAGATGATTTAAAGTATACGGGAAGGTATGTGTAGGTTATATGCAAATACTACGCTATTCTATATAAGGGACTTGAGCATCTATGTTTTTTTGTATCCGCAGGGGGTCCTGGAACCAATTCTCTGCAGATAGGGAGGGCCGACTGTAATGTGAAGTTTTGCTTTAATACCCTATAGAGCTCATCAGGTCAGGCAACAGTTATGGAGATGAATAAAGTCAATGTTTCAGACCGAGACCCTTCCTCTGAACACTTCCTTAGGACATCCACAATTATGCTATTTTCAGAACTATAGCTCTTCGTCTAATCTACCATAATATTCAATATTGTCATGAGCCAAGCAAATAATGTTGGGCAATAGTTCAATGTCAGGGTCTGGACTTTCTTCTTGTCTTCTTCCTGTCATCTTTTCTTCATTGGGATGTTGGAGACTGTGGGAATTCCTGTCTCCAATCAGATGCAGTTGACAAATGCATCCCACACCTATCTCACAAACACTCGTTCATGTGTATGGGTATTCATAATTGGAATACTTGTAGCCTAGGCTAGACCTGTATAATGATAACCCTGCTATAGGAAAGCATATCCACTACAAGACGGCCTAATATGACTCCATTGAAATTAGGTGTAAGAGGGATTCTGCAATCCAAACCTGACAATATTAATAGGGGAGAACTGGTGTGCTCTACCAACCAGAAACAGCATGGCTGAAACTGACATGTAACAGTAAAATCATGACAGCCAATATTAGAACACTATTACCTACATTCCTAAAAAGATATTTGAGGATTTTATAAGAATCAACTTCAATAGTCTCTTGCTCCACTTTGGGAGAAAGACTAAGCGACCAGTATTCTGATACACCGCAACCCCCCGCCCCCCCCCCCTCACACACACCTCCCCCCCCTAAGAGTTTTGCACAGTATTGTATTTGTCAATGTGGAGCAGAGAGTGAGTTTGTAATTCTGGCAGAAGCAAAAGATGTTGGGAATTTTGAGGATGGAGCGCCGCGGGAGGGGTGTGGGAGTGGTGGCAGAGGAGTGCCAGGTTTGGGGATTGGCGTGGTGGCAGGCACATCTAACCCTGAGACACCAGGCAAGGTCATTTGATTCCAAACAATTGCCTTATTGATCATTACAGAATGACTCTCTGGTGCTGACTCTCCCTCTACTCTCCATTCCTCTTTTCCCAACCATGATTCCCCTCTCTTTGCCCCCTTCCCACTCTCAGTCCACAATGGAAACCCATATCAGAATCAGGTTTATCATCACTCACATATGTCATGAAATTTGTTTCTTTTTGTGGCAGCAGTACAATGCAATACATAAAATTACTACAATATTGTGTAAAAGTCTTAGACACCCTAGTTACATAGATGCAGCTAAGACTTTGCATAGTCTGCATTTAATTGATATTTAAACATTGCTATCACTATAATTGTTTTCTCTTTTATTAATTTTCAGTTTTCAGGCTATGGTGATGAATATAATAAATGCTTTTAAGGGATATATTTTTCCATTATTTCAGAACTTTTCACTCTCCTTTCCTGAAGACTGAATTTTTAAAACCATACATCCCAAAATCTCTTGAGCCTGTCAGGGTTCGGGTCAACTATAACTCTGACACAGACCTGCTGTGTGTGAGTCATGCAGAAACTTAGCACAGTGAGTTTTGACCATCTGAGCTTTTTCCAAACGATTCTTTTCAGCTTGATAGCTACCATCAGTGGGCATATCTGACCCCCTCCCCCCCACTTTGCTTGGTTGCTACATAGAAAACCATTTGTGATTCCCTTGGTTCTGCCAGGTTAGTTTGAAAGATAAATATTTGCAGTCCAAACTGAGTGTTTCCAATTCATGACAGCATATCAGGTGAAGTATCAAGGCCATAAATGAATTAACTATGTTATAGACAAAAATACACAGTATTGAATGTAAGTCACCCAATAATGGATCAGCTAGTAGCAGGTTTGTGCGTGTTCCATGTTAAAATATCAGTGATAAATGTAATAACAACACAATACAAAAGTGCATGAGATCCAGTTTTTCTCCTAATTCTTCCATGCATACGCATATACAGACCCTAAAACAGTACAGGACAGGAACAGACACTTCTATCTATGGCTCTCATAACTTTGTCAGCTTCTATTTTGTAAACCGTCTCTCCTCAGCCTCTGCCACTCTAGAGAAAACAACTCTAGCTTGTCCAGCCTCTCCTTATAGCACAAGCCATCTAAATCCATGCAGCTTTCTGTTGAACATTTTCTTAACCATCTCCAAAGACTCACCATCCTTCCTATAATGGGATGGCCAGAACTAAATGCAATACTCTAGATGTGGCCTAACTAGAGTTTCATAAAGCTGCAACGTAACTTCCTAGCTCCTGAACTGAATACCTTGATTAATAAAGAAAAGCATGCAGTACTCTTTCTTTGTCAAGACCTTAAACACATGAAAGAACATGGGCAGTCAGTAACCACTAGAGGCGTGCATCAAACCATTGGACACCATCCATGCATGGGAACTGCATACAACAGGGGTCACTTATGCTCTTGTGAGATCTGCTTCAGAACCACTTAAGTGAGACCTTGCCTGGGTAGATCTATGGGACCATACAACTCAATGCAGAACCCATCCTTCCCAATGGTTTCCTATTACCTTCCCCAGCTCCCAATGCTTGGCTGATTTCCCCATCCAAATCAAAACTCAGTGATGGCATCTGATCTGCAGGCCCAAAACTCCCTACACCTAACTGTGCCACCCAGCTATTCCTCAGCAGCTGGCGAGCTGTTTCAGCTCCCTCCCATACCAATAATCAGATGCCAAATCTCCGGAAACTTCCAACGAAATGTAGCCACTGTCATGCCTTCTTTGAAATTGTATCAATATGTTGGGCCCAGGAAAGGCCCTCAGAGATGTTGACACCCAGCAACTTAAAACTTCTCATCCTTTCCACTTCTGATCCCTTGATGTGTGTGTGTGTGTGTGTGTGTGTGTGTGTGTGTGTGTGTGTGTGTGTGTGTGTGTGTGTGTGTGTGTGTGTGTGTGTGTGTGTGTGTGTGTGTGTGTGTGTGTGTGTGTGTGTGTGTGTGTGATCAACTTACCCTTCCTGAAGTCCATAATCAGTTCCTTGGTCTTACTGGCATTGAGTGTAAGGTTGGTGTTGTGACACCACTCAATCAGCTATTTACCTCACTCTTGAATACCTCAATGTCACCATCTGAAATTCTGCCAAAGTTGTGTTGTTGGCAAATTTAAAGATGGTGTTAGCAGTGGGCTAAGCACGTATTCTTGAGGTGCATCAGTGTTGAGTTCTCTCGGTGAGAAAGTCAAGGATGCAGTCACAGAGGGAGGAACAAGGGCTGAGGTTTTGGATTTTGTTGATTAGAACTGAGGGTACAATTGAATTGAAAGCTGAGATTTAGTCAATAAACAGCAGCCTTACGTAGGTATTACTATTGTCCAGGTGTTTCGAGGCTGAGTGGAAAGCCAGTGAGATTGCATCTGCTGCAGACCTATTATGGAGATAGACAAATTGCAGCAGATCCAGGTCCTTGCTTGAACAATTTCTGGCTATGACCAAACTCTCAAAGAACCTCATCACAGTAGATGTGAGTGCCACTGGGCGATAGTCATTGGGCACTGGTATGATTGTTGCCCTTTTGGAGCAGGTGGCAGCCTCTGGCTGCAGTATTGAGAGACTGAAGATGTCCTTGGCCACTCCAGCCAGTTGGTTGGCACAGGTTTTCAGAACGGTACCAGGTCCACCATCAGGGTCTGACGCCTTGCGAGGGTGCACTCTTTCGAAAGACATTCTGACGTCGGTCTCCGAGACAGAGATCAGCAGAAGCTGTAGGGATTTGAACAGGTGTAGTTTATGCTCCCTTTCAAGGCATGCGTTAAAGGCATTTTCACAGCCATTAATAATGTTAGGTTTCACTTTGACGGCCTGTAAGCCCTGTGAGAGCTGACGTGCATCCAATTCCATCCCAAGCTCAATTGGAATTGTTTTCCTGTCTTTAAAGTAGCCTTCCATAGGCTGTACCTGTACTTTTTGTATAGTTCTGGTATTCACCAATACCAGTCTCCTGAGCCAACCAATTCTCCAATCCCTGACCACCACCCCCCACCTAAACAGCCTGACGTTCCTCTCTATGTCCCCTTTTGAACAATGTCATATGACCCTCCACATAATCATCATCCCTCCTCCACAAACCCACCCCTTCCACATCCCTATATTCACTTTCTCCTGTGTCTGTTTCCACAACTCCATGCATCCCACTCCCAAGGATTGGAAGATTATTTTTGAATGGAAAGCAGGCAGAGGAAAAATAAAACCCTCTGAGAGTGCAGCCCTTGCAAAATGCAGAGTATCTGGGCCTCTCACAAGATAAAGTGTTCCAGTCATGTGACTTCTGTTCATTCACTCAGTGTGCACCGATAGTTCAGCCTCCCTCAACAATCAATTCCCTGATATTAAAGTTTTAGGAATTGGGCTGAAGTTCAGTTTTGACTTTAACCGAGTTTAACATGATCAGTAAATTCATCTTTGTCCATTTTTTATTATCACCAGATTCCATTTCACTTCCAGTCCCGAGCCTTTCAACAGAATATTTCCTCTAGTAGGGGAGTATTGGACAAGAAGCACAGCCTCAGAATAAAAGGACACCCCATCAGAACAGAGATGAGAAGGGATTTTTTAGTGGTGGATCTGTGGAATCCATTGCCACAGACTGCTGTGGAGGCCAATGATAGGCTCTTGATTAGTAAGGGGGTGAAATACTATGAGGAGAAGGCGGGAGAATGGGGTTGAGCAGGATAATAAATCAGCCATGATGGAGTGGCGGAGTAAGCTCGATGGGGCAAATGGCCTAATTCTACTCCTGTGTCTTATGGTTTTGTGAGCATGATATTCCTACTTCTACCTGCTGAACTTTGCACTTACGTTTTTATGGAGAAGTTTTACCAAACTGCTGATCAAGAACCAGCAAGAGGATAGGGTGGGGTAGGGAGGGGTGGGGGTGGGGGGGCTGCTAATGGTGGTTGTTCCTCAGCCTTCTTGCTCTCTTTGTTAAATCTGAGTGACACTCTCAACCAGATACTTCAGCTTTATTGAATAAAGTCTAAATGAAGGCATTTATTGGCAGCCCATAAAATGTTAATTTATACCAAAAGTTTTTTTTTGGTTTCATTACTTTAACTATCATCTCCTTATTATTTTCATTAGAGTGCCAGAGATCATCTCTTGACAGGTACATCAGCAACACATTGTTACAGATGGTCAAAATCTCCAGATATTACAGCATTATTACCAGTACTTTACAGAGAAAGGCCTGCAAATCAAACTTTCTAATCCATTAAGTACACTGGTAACCTTTTTAGCCACAAAATGTACACATGATTTCTATCAAATGCATTTTCACAAGTGAAGTTCTGCATTTTTTCCAATAATAAATGATGCCAAATATAGAAGGCAAAATGAACCAAACTGTTGACTGCCACCTTATTTTTAATCCTATTCCATTGATAATTCTTCTTATTAAAAATGATTTTTTTCTTCACTTCCCCTATGTTTGGCAGGCTTGCCTGTTCCCTATCAAAATTCATCATCAAAGCTGTGGAAAACTTCTGAACTGTATCTCACAAAGCAATATTGATGTGGTTTCATCAGTCCTTTTCCAACTGATCTGAAGATATTTTAACAGGTACATAAATAAAATGTGGTGGATGAGCTCCGGGTATCAGTTTTAATCAATCCTAATAAGATATCTGAGGTTGTAGGGAAGGTACAGGGACACAGACAGAGGAAGGTAATCCAGATATTAATTTTTGATAGTAGTTGAACACAGTCAATATAACAATAAGGAGTTATTACAGTGAATAAAAACATTCTGTCAGAAAATAAATCTTCCATATAGGTTTCTTAGTTTAGTGGCTGCCCGTAAGGAGACGGATCTCAAGGCTGTATCAAGCGTACATACTTCGATAATATATGTACTTTGAACTTTAAAATAATATAGCTTTTGTTTAGTTCTATGAAAACAAGAAACTTGATACTGAGTACTGAAGAAGCGTCTTGGTCTGATATTTTGACTGATCAGTAAGAGGGTGAAATTCATTTCCATAGACGCTGCCTGACCTGCTTTGTTCCTCCAGCATTTTGTGTCTGCTGCTTTGGATTTCCAGCATCTGCAGCATTTCTCCTGTTTGTCGTTTTCATACTTCTGCTATTTTCACTTATTTTCTCTGCAATTATTCTGCATTGCCAATAATTACCAGCAGGTAAATAAAATATAGACTCACTCCGATGTAAGGGCATGAATCTGAAATGTTTACTCTGCTTCTATCTCCGCATTTGCTACCAGACCTTTTCCGATTCTAATTGAGATTTCCAGCACCTGCAGTCTTCGCCTTTCATTCATGAGTTTGTCATCTTTTAGCTGATTTTCATGATAGATTCATAGTTGCCTGTTTTTCCTTTAAGCCAGATGATACATTATAAACAGGAGGCAGGGATAGGCCACATGAATCCTCGAACTTATTCAGCCATTCATTCAGGTTATGACTGATCCTGAAAGTTAAATCCACCTTCCCACCTGATCCTCATGTCTTCCACTGCTCTCAGTGTCCACTCTCTCGCTCATCAGCAGCCATGAGTGTATGTACTCTAAAGGCTCACGGTGATAGCCACAGCACCCCAAAGGTAGTGTTGGTCAACAGTTTGTTTCAAAGGTTTCAAACGTACATTTAATGTCAGAGAAGCGTATGCAATATATATCCTGGAATGCTTTTTCTTCGCAAACATCCACGAAAACAGAGGACTGCCCCCAAAGAATGAGTGACAGTTAAATGTTAGAACCCCAAAGACACCCCCCCCAGCTCCCCCGTCCTGTAAGCGGCAGCAAAGCAACGATCCCGCCTCCCCCACCAGCAAAAAAAAGCATCAGCACCCACCACCGAGCACTCAAGAGCGCAGCAAAGCAACAGCAAAGATACAGACTTGTGGTACCCCAAAGACTACTTATTCACCCGGTATTCAACATACCACAGGCTCTCTCTCTCTCCATAATAAGGGAGAAAGAGGAGTCTCTGTTTCACAGCGAGAGGGGAAACATAACAAACAACTCGCTGGTTTATGATGTTAAAAGTCCGTTGCATCACTTTCTCCGAGCTCTGTGCCCAAAGATCTCAGGTCTCTGGCCACACAGCCAGAGATCTTCCAACTCCCACGACACGCTGATCTCCTGCTGGGACACCAACCTTCAATCCGCCCGTCTCCAGAGCCATGAGATCTCCGACCTCTGAAGGCGAGCTAAGCTCTTAGACTGCATCCTTGGCATGTCGAATAATGGCCAATCATGAAATCTTGAGAGCGGGTCCCATTCCCGCAAAGAACCGAAGTCAGTGTGTAACACCAGGACAGGGCCTTCAAAAGAACCCTGAAAGGGAAAAATAGAAATACTTAAGATGGATATAGAGCTGTTTCTGAAGATGCAAGCAAAGGAGTTGCCATTTAGCGCTGTCATAACTAAGTTCCACTCTCTACAGTTTGTAGCCTGCTGCACAAAGACACTGTTAGGGGGCCACAGTAGACTACCTTCCTTAAAGTCACCATTGGTTTGTGAGTGATTATGATGCTGTGAGGTTTGAGCTCTTAAGCTGTCTTTTCTGAGGTATTCTTGATGTAGGTGGTGGAGTGCGTTGTGCGTTTCAATGCCGGTTGAGTAAGATCTGCATGATGTTAAGGGAGCTTGGCTCAAGAACCAAGGTACCCGTAAGGGCAACTGACAAAAGCATTGTGGTGTACAAAATCACCTGAGGAGACTGCGACAAGAACTATCTCAGCTGATTTATGGGAACACAAACTGGTGGTACAGAGACATGATCCTCTGTTGTTGATCTTGGAACATGAAGACTGAGAAGGACACCACTTTAACTGGGAACTGTGGAGGTTCTGGTGCAAGCAAATACAAAGCAGGCACGAGAAATTTAGAAGCATGGTTCACTTCTGATAACTCTGTTAACAAATATAACAAAATAGAAGCCATCTACAAACCCCTAAGAGCCAAAGAAACGTGAGTCAATAGAATTCTACTTATTCACCCGGTATTCAACATACCAACATATCTTTGGGGTACCGCAAGTCTGCTGAAGGGGTAGCCAATCAGGACCAGGCCAAACAAATAGTGGCCTATATAAGCAGAAGCACTCCCAGAGAGAGACACCAACAACTGTGCACTGAGGATGTCACCTCGACTGGTGGGATGAAACGTCTGCAAGATAATTGTCAAGCTCAGCAAACACCTCAACCCAAGCTACCAATATCCACCACCATCCTAAGGTTAATTGGTCTTTTTAAATTGCCCCATGGTTTTGTCAGAGCTTGTGCGATGGCTCAAGGGACCCAAAGGGCCTATTCCATGCAGTACTGCTAAACAAATAAATAAAATAACACCTTGGCCTTAAACAGTCAACCCATTATTCCACCATTATAATCCCTGCGGTGTATAATTAAATGGATCCTATGTCCTGTGAAGTTCTGGTTGTAATTACTATTCTGTGATACAGGAGCTCAAAACAAAACTGTTAACATTATTCCAAGGAACTCAGTGTTCTTCATGTTTGTAATATGTATATACATTTTGATTGTGTGACTACATCTTCTGACTGCATTTACACATTCCTAAACAAAAAATGCTAACTTGTTGAAGAAAATATATAAACATATTTCACAATGATACACAGACCCTTACAGATTCAGTCTGAATATCTTCCTTGGTTGGCTTGACCTCTTCAACTGTTTGCACTCATTTCTGACTTTGTACTTTTTCCTGGAATAACTTGCAACCTCCTGATTCATTCACTCCCATTCTGTGCCTCTTGACCAAAAGCTGATTCCATTTCAATGTCAGAGCAAGCTCATCATCGTACATTGGTGTCCACAGGTACGTCTTTGCCGTGGCCGCTTGTTCTGTAGGTATACCTCGGACATAGAACCATAGAACATTACAGCACAGAAACAGGCCTTTTTCTGTGCCAAACCAGTTTTCTGCCTAGTCCCTCTGACCTGCTCCTGGACCATATCCCTCCATACACCTTTCATCCATGTACCTGCCCAAGTTTTTCTTTAAATGTTAAAAGTGAGCCCGCATTTACCACTTCATCTGGCAGCTCATTCCACACCCCCACCACTCTCTGTGTGAAGAAACACCCCCCCCCCCAATGTTCCCTTTAAACTTTTCCCTCTTCACCTTAACCCATGTCCTCTGGTTTTTTTCTCCCCTAGCCTCAGTGGAAAAGGCCTGCTTGCATTCACTCTATCTATACCCATCATAATTTTATATACCTCTATCAAATCTCCCTTCATTCTTCTACGCTCCAGGGAATAAAGTCCTAACCTATTCAACCTTTCTCTGTAACTCATAATTTCTAATATCAATGAAGTACCTGGTTGAATCACAGATTTGAGGATATTCCTCCATCTCCTACTTGTTCACTAACCCTGTGACCCTAACTCCTTCACTCTGTTGAAATCACTTTCTTCTTCCTCAAGGCACAGCCTCTACTTCAGTTTTTACCTTTCTCTTCTCCCCTTTAAGTTAGACAATTGTGCGTTTTGAGCCATGTTATATGACCTGGGTGATTGTGGTCTTTCTATGACCATGATTATTCTTGGTAATTTTTTTTACAGAAGTTATTTGCCATTGCCTTCTTCTGGGCAGTATCTTTACAAGATGGGTGACCCCAGCCATTTCTATACTCTTCAGAGATTGTCTGTCTGCCCCCAATGGTCACATAACCAGGGCTTGTGATATGCACCAGCTGCTCCCATGGCTTCATGTGACCCTGCTCAAGGGGCTAAGCATGTACCTCACTTTGCTCAAGGGTGACCTGCAGGCTAGCAGAGGGAAGGAACACCGCACATGTCCTTTGGTAGAGACATATCTCCACCCCTCCACTTGAAAAAGTTTAAAGTTAGTCAATACCAAACCCAATAGCATACAAGTTATTAACAATAAAAGCAACTGTGGAGCAATTGCTAGCTAATTGACAAGTCATTAAATTTGAGTTCTTTTTGAATATCTTCTTCTTCAAGACTTTAACATGCAGTCAGGACACTCAGCTGATCCATTGGAAGCAGGATGATATGAAAGTATCAATAAATACCTGCTAATACTTTGCAAAGGGAACTGTGATTCATTATGGGACTCAGATTCTGTGGGCTCCTGAATGGCATCTTCCACTGGACAATTGTATACAACTACTTGTGTTACTGACCTCAATCCATTTTGCACATACAGTACTGTGCTGAAGTCATATATATAGCTGAATTGCTAAAACTGTTGCACAGTACTGTGTGTGTCAACATGGAGGGGACAGCGAGTTTGTCAATCTGGCAGAAGCCGAGAATCTTGTGAATGGTGAGGGTGCAATGCCACAAGGGAGGTACGGGACAGGTGGCAGAGAAGGAGTGCTAGGGGCAAGAGATGGCACAGGTGCAGACACACCCAGCCTGAAGCACAAGGAAAGGTCATTTGATTCCAAGCAATCGGTTTATCGATCATTACAGAAAGTCTCCCTGGTGCTTCCCGCTCACTTCCCCTTTTCCCAACTATGATTCCACTCTCCCTGCCCCCATCCCACTCTCAGTCCATTACAGAGACCCATATCAGAATCAGGTTTATCATCACTCACATATGTCATGAAATGTGTTTCTTTTTTTGCAGCGTCAGTACAGTGCAATACGTAAAATTACTACGGTGCTGAGCCAAAGTCTGAGGCTCCATAGCTATACATATGTGCGTACGACTTTTGCACAGTACTATAAATGGATGAGCGCAGGCTGAGAGGGTGAAAGGTTAAGGGAGATGTCCAGATGAAGTTTTTAGCTGGAGAGTGGTATGTGCTCAGAGTGTGCCACCTGGTGCTAGTGAGGTAAGCAGGTCGATAGCGGCTTTTATGAAACATTTAAAAAGTCACGTGGACATCCAGAGAAGGAAGGGATATTGGCCATTTACAGCCAGATGGATTAACTTTAGTTTGGCATCATTGTTGCCACAGAGTTTGTGGTCTAAAGGGACTATTTCTGTGCTGTCCGCTTCCATTTTCTGTGCTCCTACAATGTCATGTTGACTGTGCCTAATCATGACAGGAATCCTTCTGATACCAAGTCCTTTAATGAAGAATTCCAGTATCTTTCAGGTGACATATCAGACTTACCTGTATACCTTTTCCTTTTTTTCTTAAAAATAGAGGCGTTGCATGCACTGTCTTTTATAAGTGCCAGAAATTCTGAAAATCAACATTAGCACATGAGAAAGGATGCATTAGATTCCATTTTCTCTGCAGGAATATTGGTAATAATTTAGAATTAAACTTGGTTAAATAGATTTAATGCATGTTTATACATTTACAAGGGGATCACAGAACCTTATTTTTGTTTTTCCTTAATCTATCTCTCAGTGTATTATCACAAGTAACCTAGATAGATAGATAGATAGATACTTTATTCATCCCCATGGGGAAATTCAACTTTTTTTCCAATGTCCCATACACTTGTTGTAGCAAAACTAATTACATACAATACTTAACTCAGTAAAAAAAATATGATATGCATCTAAATCACCGTCTCAAAAAGCATTAATAATAGCTTTTAAAAAGTTCTTAAGTCCTGGCGGTAGAATTGTAAAGCCTAATGGCATTGGGGAGTATTGACCTCTTCATCCTGTCTGAGGAGCATTGCATCGATAGTAACCTGTCACTGAAACTGCTTCTCTGTCTCTGGATGGTGCTATGTAGAGGATGTTCAGAGTTACCATAATTGACCGTAGCCTACTCAGCGCCCTTCGCTCAGCTACCGATGTTAAACTCTCCAGTACTTTGCCCACGACAGAGCCCGCCTTCCTTACCAGCTTATTAAGACCTATACATGAAATACTCTTTTTGAGTTATTAATAAGATGTTATATGACTTATAGATACAAATAAAAATGTAAATATCCAAGAAACTCAATTTTTTGATTAATTCTCTGTTGCACATTAATAGCTCTGCCGTGGAGAGAGAGAAGAGCACAAATTTCCTAAGTGTGCACATAATGGATAATCTAACCTGGATCACAACACCTCCTCATTAGTCAAAAAGGCACAGCAGCACCTTCACCTTCTGAGAAGTTTGAGGTGTGCAGAACAGCTTTCTGCAGCAGCACCATCGAGGTGTCCTGTCTGGTTGCATCATTGTTTAGTACAGAAGCTGAAAGGCGTTGGACTATAAGACTCTACAGAGGACAGTAAAAACTGCTAAGAGGATCACTGGGATCTCCCTCCCCACTATTTCTGATATTTACCAGGAGATTTGTACAACAAAGGGCCTGAAGCATTGTTGAAGATCCCTACCACCCATCCCTCAAACTTTCTAAACCCCTACCATCAAGAAAGAGGCACAGGAGCATCAGGACCAGGACTGCCAGACTGAGTAACAGCTTCTTCCCTCAGGCTGTGAGACTGATGAATACCATCGCTCGGACAGTGAGCTGCTTACTGTTTACCTGTATTGCGCACTACATGCACTTGAATTATATGTCATTTTAGTGACTTATTTCTTGTAATATTTTGATTCATGTGGTGGGTGATGATTTGTTTTGTAACTTCAAAATATTAAACTAATTCAAAGAAAAACAAGGAGCCAAAAGGTGCGAGTCTAGGTTCCTCTTTTAATTCAAGCGAGGCTCGCATGTATCATGTGGTAACGTCATGATGAATGCAATTCACTTATTTTTACAAATAACCAGTAATAAATTATTTAAACAAACAAAGAATACTTAATCAACAAAGTAGTTACAAAATTACTCAAATATTGCTGAAATACTAAATACACTTCATGTGATATGTATGTTCTGTGGGTGTACTATGGTCTGGACAAACATTGTTTCATTTGGTTGTATATATGAACAGTCAGATGACAATAAAGTTGAACTTGAACTTGAACCTGATGGCTGCCTTGATACAAGAGGAAATAATATACTTTGCATAAAACTTCTAGGGATGTATAGAGACTTCAAAGGAATATTGACAAGCTGAGAGAGTGATTGTGAACCTGGCAGAGGGAAAAATGTAAGGTGCACATAACTGGAAAGCAGAGCTTGGATAAAGTTTTTACTGAAAGGATCCTAGTTGTGCTTCTACACAGGTCTGAGAAGGTGGAAACATGGGTGGGGCTGCTGTGCTCAGGAGGGCAAATGGAATGTTAGCCTTTATCACAAGAGAGTTTAATTACATGAGGAAATAAGTCTTTTTGCTCTTCCATAGGACTTTGATAAGTATTCTGCACTGTTTTGTTCTCTTCACTTAAGAAAATACGTACTTGTGATAAAGAGATTGCAGTAAGGATTTACCTGACCCATTTTAAGGATGGAGGATTTGCCACCTGAAGAGACATTTGGTAGACTGACTGTATTCTTAAGAGTTTAGAAAATTGACAGGAGAACTCATCAAACTTGCTTGACAGTTGGATGAAGGGAGCTTATTTCTGTCATGACTATTTTTTTGTATTCTCTACGTCTTATTAATTATAGTTATCCGTATTGTTGTGCTTCGGATTTGTTATATCTTATTGTTAGGTCTTCTCCAGTTGACGTTTAAGTTGCAATTGTCCTTGATTACTTCCAATTACTTCTCCAGGATTTTACAGGTATCTAATTAAGTATCTTGGACTTCTGCCTCTTATTAGAATAGTTACTTGCTAGCATGTAATTTGTCTGGGGTTTTATCAGCTGGGCACAGATTCAATTGTGCTTTGGATTGTATTTAAAGGGGCAGTGCTAACCCCTCATTGGCACAGTTGTCTTGACCCTTACCAACTGTAGCTCTGGCCAAGTTACCCAAGACCTTGTAAATTCAACTGTTTTGTTAAACCCTCCTGAGTCTCTGTGTGATCCTGCACTAGGGCTACGAAGATGCAGCATGACAATTTCCCCTGACTCAAGACCCAACCACAATTTGGGAACAAGGTATACACCATTTACGACAGTGACGAAAAGAAATTTCCGATGTATACCTCTGCTATTCTCTACCCGGGGGAACCGAGGGAGTTCAGTTGTTAAATCGATTTAACACAGTTTTCTGGAATTAAGGGAAATACAGGATTTAGGGATAGTGTTGGAAAATGGCGCTGAGGTATCAGATTGGTCTTGATCTTGATGGGTAGCAGAACTGTACGGAGGACCAGGTGACCAAGTCCTGCCTCTGTTTCTGATGTTCTATCCTTATGTAAATTTATTGGTGCACTTACAGACAATCATCTATGCATTTCAAATGAAATGCTTCAAATACACAGTGTAGAGCTTCACTATCAGTCTCATGCATAAAGCAAGTGCCATAGCAGCACATGTGGAGTATATTACACTCCACTTCTAAAATTCACTGGCACTGATCTCGCTGAAGCCCAGTTTGAAAAGCAGAGTTAATTGTAATCATCTATTCAGGAAATGTGGCAGAGGATACATTTTTAGCAACTTTTAAACAAGAGAAAATCTGCAGATGTTGGAAATCCAAAACAACACACATGAAATGCTGGAGGAACTCAGCAGGTCAGACGGCATCTATAGAAATGAATAGATAGTCGATGTTTTGGGTCGAGACCCTTCTTCAGGACTGCGAAGGAAGGAGGAAGACATTGGGATAAAAAGGCTGGGGGAGGGGAAAGAGACTAGCTGGAAGGTGACAGGTGAAGCCAGGTGGGTGGGAAAGGTCAAGGGCTGGAAAACAAGGGATCTGATAGGAGAGGCGAGTGGACCAGAGGAGGAAGGGAAGGAGGAGGGGACCCAGGGGAAATTAATAGGCATATGAGAAGAGGTGAGTGGTCAGTGTGGAAAATAGATGAGGCGGGTAGATTTGTTTACTGGAAGGAGAAATTGATATTCATGTCATCAGGTTGGAGGCCCAGACAGAATATAAAGTGTTGCTCCTCCACCCTGAGGGTGGCCTCATCTTGGCAGAAGTGGAGGGCACATACCAATGTGTCAGAACAGGAATAGGAATCGGAATTAAAGTGCCCGGCCACCGGGAAGTCCCACTTGTGGCAGATGGAGCAGAGAAGCTTGACAGAGTGGCTCCCTCAATTTACAACGGGTCTGGCCAAGGTAGAGGAGGCCACACAGGGAGCACTGGACACACCCCAGGTGACCCAGATTTGCAGGTGAAGTGTCACCTTACCTGGAAGGACTACCACAGGCCCTGAATGGAGGTGAGGGAGGAGGTGTATGGATAGGTGTAGCACTTTGGCTAGTTGTAGGGATAAATGCTGGGAGTAAGATTAGTGGGGAGGGATGAATGGAATCATGGAAGGAGCGATCCCTGTGGAAAGCAGGGGTGTGGGGGGGGGGGTGTTGCTGGTGGAGGCGAGGTGTCAATTCTATTTTATTGCAGGGACCAATGACTTAAAACAAACTCCAACAGTCTGCCTGCCTTTAGTTAATTTTATGATTTGTTTTATAAAAGAGATTTGTACTCAGTGTTCTCATGGTTGAATTCTTGCCCCTATCAACAAAAGAATTGTGTTCAGTGAGGACGTTGTGTATTCAAAAACCCGAACGTGTCATCTGTAATGGATCTCAGAAATGACTCACTTCCAATCAGCTGGAACATATCGCATTATCTGTGTGAAAATCTTGAAATGTCCTTGCCTCTTAAATCATATTGGTTTCTTACTGCTGCCGAAAAATGCGAAGATTATATCGCCCATATTTTAATTTTTTAATATCTTTGTCATGATATGAGAATGATGAAATGATTTGTGCCCCTAGTGAAGCTATATGTTAGGTGGACATGAACCATCTTGACTGGCAAATAACAGGCCCGGTGCCTGTTATCCTTACATAAGGCCTGTTATTTGTCACTGTTGAAACTTTGACTAAACTCATTAAGTTTCAAGAGACATATGGACAGGATCATTGGACTATAATTTGGGCTGATATCTGAGGGCTGTTGCCGGAGTTCAGCTAGGTGCTGTATTATTGACCAATCTGCCATGATAGTTCCCCAAGGGATTCCCTGTCTTATTACTATATCACATGGTACAATTGAGCAAGTGGCCACCCAGCCCATAACATGTATGTCCTTACATTCCTCCTAATGAGTTATACTACCAATACTCTATTTGGGCATAGACTCCAAGAGTTAGCAACCCTCTGCAAGATGAGGCCAAGGCAATCAGATACGAAGCTACTTCTCACTGGTTAGAATCAATCGCCCTTGCGGCTTCACCTTACGTGGAATTCCAGATTACCAATTTTCATTCTATTCTAACTCTGAATACAGCCACCCAAGATGATTTCATAACAAGCTGAAAAGCTCAAGCTGTAGATTTACACTTCGCATTCCACCTTCAAAGCTGGTTGCCTTTTGGGTCCTCCTTTCCTCAGCACCCCAGATGTTCAAATCTGGATATTGAGTTAGAAAGGCCTTTGTGAGAAAATCAAGAAAAAAATATGGCTTTTGTGTGGTTGTTTAAAAAAGAAATATTTGTTGACAAACACTTCCTGTGTATGGTCTCTATGGCTGATTCAGTGCCATGTGTAATAATTGTGAAGAGAGCACTGAGTAAATCAAAATCACTTGGTCTCTTTAGACTCACTGTTACCATGAGAGAAACAAGCTTAGATAAGCTTTCCACCGCACGGTCATTATTTCTTTCTATTAACAGATGTTAGCCCAAATTTAATAAATGCATTTTGGACCGTGATTGATTGTTTGTCATTGTGAACTTTTTAAATGAACTACTCATTACTCAAATGCCATTGAAAAAAGGGATTTGTTAGATTTATAACCATGACCTAACTTTTAATAGCAATACCAGTTTACTACAGTTGAGTCCAAATAAAATCAGATTCAAACCTAAATTTGGTCCATTCATATAGTTCCAGTGCATTATATCACATTGCTTTCATTCATTTTGCCTCCAAACAGATTTGGCTGAAGTTTGAGTCCATAGATCATCTGACACACTCAGCGTTCCATGAACAGCTTCTTCCCCTCTGCCATCCAACTTCTAAATGGACATTGAACCCATGAACACTACCTCACTACTTTCTTCCATTTCTATTTTTGCACTACTTAATTAGTTTAACTGTTTCATATACATATATATACTTGCTGTAATTCAGTTTTCCCACTACATTTGTCACGTATTCCACTGCTGCGCGAAGTTAACAAATTTCACGACATATGCCGGTGACATTAAACCTGATTCTGAGATGTTGAAGTGTTAGGCTGGACAGTAGTTTTTTGATGTACTCTAGGTCACGGTCTCTTTGGGGACTTTACTATTGCTTGCGTGGTGGGGTAGTGAGGGCTCAGTGCTGGAGAAAGCAGGAGGGAGGGTTGATGCTTTGCTTCTGTTGGTGTGTAGGAAGGGGAGGGGGCTTTGGGGTTCCAATGTTTCTGTCATTCATTCTCTGAGTTTTTTTTCCTGTTTTGTGGATGTCTGTGAAGAGTAAGAATTTCAGGTTGTATAGTGTATACATTCTCTGATATTAAATTGAATCTTTTGATTTGATTTTCTTGAAGCATTTGAGAGAACAATATGACAAACTGAGACCAAAGGAAAGATGACACAGTTTCTAAAAAAGAACTGAACCGAATCATTCCTTACTGACAGTATGAATGGGCATTTCAATATGCAGCTGTCAGAATTGTCAATATTGTTTAATAATCAGTATGCTATAGCCAGGGAGAAGAATGAAAGTTGCTGAGCACTTCTTATCCTTTGGGCTTTTGCAATTGTTTGGCTGTACCAATTTGCGGACCGAAGCATTCAGGAAAGCTTTGCATTTGTAAGGGATTAGTTAATGTTAAAGCAAGTACTGACTGAACCACTGCTGTTGGTTCAGTTGGCCAATGAGATGGCAATTCCAAATCCCTTGGAACCCTTAAGTAGGTCAGTAATGATAAAACGTGACTGTTAAATTTTCATTTGGAGTTACAGCTACAGTTTAATAGATGGTAGGAATTTCTTGTAACTTGAGTAATGTGCTTCACTACTGATGACTGAATAATCTGGTTCTAATATAGCTGTATTCATTTAGTAGAAATATTCTGGGTAGTCATTCACATGGCAGTAGGCCTTTGCTTTGTAGTAGAAACATGAAGAACATATATTTCCCTGCCTTTCTCGGTGGTTTAGTGCTGTAGAAAGAGAGTATGCAATGCTTTCAACAGGAAAATTAAAACAAAATAATTTTCAATCAACTTACATTGTTGAATTACTTCTTTTACTTCCTTGCACTTCACTGATCCTACCTACAATATCTCTCAGGGGCTGTATGAGGTGTCCAGGGATGGGTAGCACTTCTGGTGAAGGGGATTGTGGTGGCCACTCTGGGGCATCTTACTCACCTTTTGTCCCTACTGGACACTCAGCTCTCACCTGTGGCTTCAAAGAGCTATTTATATGCAACAGTGGCCACGCCCTGATACATTGCTTCAACAGGCGGGCTAATCCAGCTGGGTCTTATACCCCAGTGTGGTAGGACATGCCTGCTGTAGCATACAAAGTCAGCTCCAGCGGACTGGGCGGATGAGATCTACAGTAAGATCCAACAGTCAAGAAGGTATTGCAATGCTCCATGGAGAACGAAGGGCATGCCACAGAAGAAGTCATGGTTTTCTACTGTGACCAACAAAGACCCCAGTTTGTGATGCTTGTTCATACCACTGGACCTGGACTTCTGAGGTCAAGAGAGTGGAATTGCCCCATTGTAAATTGTCATAATTCAAAGGTTCAAAGTACATTTATTATCAAGGAATGTATAAATTATACAACCCTGAGATTTGACCGTTTACAGGCAGCGACAAAGCAAGAAACCTGAAAGAACCCAATTAAAAAACGCCAGCCCCCAATGCACAGGGAAAGAGGGAAAAAAGCACAAATTATGCAAACAGTAGAAGCGAGCGATAGCATAAATCCGAATCCTGAATCATCAGACACGATGGACAACCACTGCCACCTATCTCTCAACACAGCAGCTCAGGGGAAGCTGATAGTTCCTGCAAAAGCCCATTGAAACTGAGGGCTGTCCAAACACAAGCGGATGAACGCCTTGGCAGGAGCTCCCAGCCAGAAATAGACTACTTGAATAATTTCCATCCTGTGGCTCATATCCTAGGATCTGCAGTGGATTGAGGGGAAAAGAAAACAAAACTCAGCAACTCACACAAAACGCTGGTGGAACGCAGCAGGCCAGGTAGCAGCTATAGGGAGAAGTACAGTCGACGTTTCGTGTCGAGAACTCTTGTCAGGACTCTACAGTTGATATTTCAGGTTGAGACCCTTAGGACAAAACTCAGCAGTTTATAGTTATTTACAGCAATTACAGACAAAGTCCAAATTTAGGTAGAATTTGATGATATTCTTTAGAAGATCTGAAAACTCTCTGTACAGCAAACTTGTATCCTTTCTGGCTTTATGTTTAAACCAGACTCTGGTGTCAGATTTCATGTCGACAGACTGCAATCTCCAGAAACTAACTTTTGATTTTGCTTTACTTTTGTAAAAAAAAGTCAGGGCAGCTTAAATAGTTGAATCTAAACAAATGTGAATAACCAACAAGTGAAGATGTGAACCTTCAGTACATAGCCTGCACCTTGAGGGAGTGGAAGACCTTATTCTAGGTGCAGTCAAGGACAAGTGCTTTGGGATCTGCCCCTTAACTGCCCATTGATTGCAAATGAATTCTTTGAGAGAATTCTTCAAGCTGCTGTTTTACTTCACTGCCTCCTTGCTGTGATGACAAAGGTGATGTCCTCGTATGTCTTCAAAATACACTAATGATCTTGAGAACATTTGGTACAGTAACAGGCCCTTCAGGCCATGATGTCGTACCGGGAGCCATGGTAGCGTAAGTTACTCTTTGGGGCATTGGAGTTTGGAGTTCAACACTAGCGCCATCTGTAGGGAGAATTTAAATAAAATTTGATGATATTCTTTAGGAGGCTGGAAAGTTCTCTGCTCAGTAAATTTGTATCCTTTCTGCCTTTATGTTTGAACCCCCATGGCCATGTAGATCAGCTCAGGGCACTCCGGTTTTCTCCCACAGTCCAAAGACATACCAGTTAAAATGTTATTTGGTCATTGAAATTATCCTGTGATTAGGCGAGGTTTAAATCACTGGGCTGCTGGGTGACATGGCTCATAGGGCTGGAAGGTCCAGTTAGAAACATAGAAAATCTGCAGTACCTTACAGGCCCTTCAGCCCACAATATTGTGCTGACCATGTAACCTACTCTAGAAGCTGCCTAGAGTTTCCCTACCACATAAGACCTCTGTTTTGCTAAGCTCTGAGTACCTATTAAGAGTCTCCTAAAAGACCCCATTTTGTCCGCCTTCAACACCTTCACTGGCAGTGCATTCCATGCACTCGCTAATCTCTGTGTGAAAAACTTACCTCTGACATCCCCTTTGTACCTAATTCCAAGAATCCAAGCACCTTAAAATTCTGCCCCCTCAAGTTAACCATTTCAGCCCTGGGAAAAAGCCTCTGGCTATCCACACGATCAATGCCGCTCATCATCTTATACACCTCTATCAGGTCACCTCTCATCCTCTGTCGCTCCAAGGAGAAAAGGCCAAGTTCTCTCAACCTATTCTCATAAAGTATGTTCTCCAATCCAGGCAATATTCTTGTAAATCTCCTTTGCACTCTCTATAGTATCCACATCCTTCCTGTAACGAGGTAACCAGAACTGAACACAGTTCTCCAAGTGGGGTCTAACTAAGATCATATATAACTGTAACATTACCTCACAGTAATGTGAGCCTGTTCTGTGTCGTATCTCCAAATAAATAAGTCTGTGGCATCTCAGGATGTTAAGCCTTCTGCCTGCATATGGTCTATTGTTGAATTCATTGATGGGATATGGGTGCATCTGAAAAGGTCATCACTTACTGCTGCTCCTCTTCCTACTCCACAAAACCCTTTGAAAAGGTGGCAGAAAGCCACTTCCTTGAATTACTGTAGCCCTGTGAGTCAAATATACTGCCATCTCTGTTAGGGAGACAGTCCCAGGACCCAAGTTCAACAACAGTGAATGTATTTCTAGGTCACAATTTCTACCAGTTGTGTGTAATATGTAGGAGATAGTATTCCCCTGCATCTTGTACCTTTGTGCTTTCAGGTGGAGGTCATGAGTTATCAGGTGTTATCAACAAAGTCTTGGGGAGATGCTGTAGTGCAAGTTCTATGGAGCATAGCCACATTGCAATGACGGTACAGGCAGCAAGTCCTTACGTTCAATGGGAAATCCTTCAAAAAGTAGTGGATAAGGCCCGGTCCATCAAGGGTAATGTACTCCCCTCCACTGAGTACATCTACATGAAACACTGTCACAGGAAAGCAGCATCCATCATCAAGGACCCCCCACCACCCAGGACATGCTCTAATCTTGCTGCCGCTATCAGGAAGAAGGTGCAGGAGCCTCAGTATTCACACCACCAAGTTCTGGAACAGTTGGCCATCAGGCTCTTGAACCAGAGGGGATAAATTCACTGAACTTCACTTACCCCATCACTAAAATGTTCCCACAACCAACAGGCTCACTTTCAAGGACTCTTCACCTCATGTTCTCAATATTTTTTGCTCATTTATTTACCATTATTATATTTTTCCTCTTGTATTTGCAGTTAGTTGTCTTCTGCACTCTGGTTGAAAGCCCAAGTTGGCGCTGTCTTTCATTGATTCTATTATGGTTATTATTCAACGGATTTATTGAATATACCCATAAGAAAATGAATTGCAGGATTGTATGTGGTGACATATATGTGCTTTGATAATAAATTTAGTAAGAACATTGTTGAACCTACCACTTTTGCTCTGGATTCCCCCAGGGTTTCTGCAGCTGCACCCAACCAATGGACAAAAGTCAAATGCAATGCTGGCGTTAAATTTGGAGATGGTGGCTATGTTCTAGGGAGTCTGAGAGTCAGAGTTGCTTGTTACAGAATACCCAGCCTCTAAACAGCTCTTACGGCAATGCTGATTTTATGTGCTCTCTGTATAGTCGATGGTGATTATACTGGGGGACCTCAGTAAGTTGGGCAGCATCCATGGAGTGAAATAACCACTTGAAGCTTCCAGTCAAGACTCTTCATTAGGACTAGAAAGGAAGGGAGCAGAACCCTCTGGTCCGATGAATTTCAATCTGTGGGTAATCTCAGGATGTAATAGCTGGGGACCCCTCAAGTAGACGTAAATGCTCTTGAGAATCATGGAGGGAAAGGTAATTATGCTCAGGTTTGAGATCAGAGTCAGAATCAGGTTTAATATCACTGGCAAATGCAAAGTACATTTATCAGAGTATGTATACAGAATAAAACTGAGGTGTTCTCTCCCGCAAGCATCCACCAAAAAAAAAAGAAACAGCATGGAACCCGTTTAAGAAAACATTAAACACTTAACACATGAGAAAAGAAAAAAAATGCACAAATATCAAAAAGGGAGGGATCAGCAAATAGAATATCAAACATCAAACCAATAGTGTTCAGTTTAGTTCAATTCAGCAGCATGAAATTTGTTGTTATGCAGCGGTACATTGCAATACATAATAAAAAAGCTATAAATTTCAGTAAGTATACATAAAGAAATTAAATTAAATTAAATAAGTAGCGCAAGAAGAGGGGAAAATACTGAGGTAGTGTTCATAGGTTCATTGTCCATTCAGAAATCTGATGGTTAAGGGGAAGTGTCATAAGCCATGTGGGCCTGTGCACTTGTATTAGTTAATTGTTGTCTTGTCTAGAGCCATTAAAACCTTGTGTTTTCTGTTTAATCTTGATAAGTTTATTTTGATTGGCATGGTTTTATTCATACAATGATTATTTAAAGTGCACTCCCAATGAACGCTTATCACAGGCTACTTGGGTGCTTTGCGAATGATTCATATCACAATGTTGGTTGGTCAAGCCAGGAATGTTCTTTAGGAAATCGTATGAATGAACTCTCATTTTTATTTCTACTTGTGAGTCTGTCTTTTCTCCGCACCTGGGTTCAGTAGTCCGTCATCACACACTGTGACAAAAGGACCTATGATATAATTGAACTCAGTGGCTGGATGTGAATCTGACTTCTATTCTCAGTTCTTGTCCTGAGGATACACTCTGAATTTTCTACAGCTACCTTCCAAATTTGTCGAGTCCACATTCCGAGCTTCTCTAGTTTACAGTTGAGGTCGTAGTTTCCTGGATCCCCCATGGCCTTCCATGTTTCTGAGTTTACTAGCCCTGTCTCGAGAGCATCAGGTCTGTCTTGAAGTTACCAGCATTGTCCTGAGATCCCGAGGAATCCCTGGGCTGTCATGTTCTAGCCTTAAAGTGGTGGGAGTACGATGTGGGACTGTGCGCCTGTATTGTTAATTGTTGTCTTATGCAGAGTCATTATGCACTTGGGCTTTCTGTTTAATCTTGTCCATTTTATTTTGACTGGCATGGGGTTTCTTTGTATAGTGATTATTTAAAGCAGACCCCCAATTAGCACTTACCTCCTTTTTTGAGATGTATCTCCGCCTTGCCACCCAATTTCACTAATACATGTAAGAAAAGCCATGGATACTGATTGTTTAAACCCAGACAATCACTTCCTTTTCATCTATCAGGTTGTATGTTTTGTGGGATTTGGCATGTGTTCAACTTTTTTCAAAGCAGTTGTTCAGTTTTTATAACTACCTTGGGTGAATGAATGTATGGAGGGATTTGTTGAATCCTATTATCAAAGAGAGAAACAAGCCTTTTCACGTGCACAAGTTTATTTCTATGTTTTCACACACAACAGTCATGTTTGTAGAAAGACTGGGCTGTCTGATCAGATTGTATCTATCCATTTGGAGCTGGTAAACAAACATTAAAGCGTTTTAGTGGATAACAATCTGTAAAATTGAATCAGCTCGTAGTAAATTTCTCTATCTCCATCTCTAACAAGAGCATATTAACCACGTTTAGAGTGTTGGCAGCGCTAACAAAGAGAATCACTGACTTAATATTAACCTTTGCCTTTCTGGACTCCTCTATAGTAGGGTCACTCTACACTCATGATGTTTGGATAGGATGTTTGGCTTTTGTGGGGCATTCATCAGATTAGAAAATGAGAGACAATTAATCAGAAGTGAAGCATCATAAAGCAGAAACGGCACTCCAAGTCTACAGAGATAACTACACTTTGCAGGATAAAAAAGTTAAGATGTAGGACAATATATGATTACAACTCATTGCAGCATTGGTTGCTAAGTGTTCTGCCTGGGTATAAATTGGCTTATCAATTACCTCATCAAATAAAATGGCTGTCTCCCATCAGGTTAACTGTCAGATCTCTAGTGTGTGAGCATAAGTGTATCTTTAAGACAAAAGTGTATCATGTAACTTGATTTTGATATATGGCTGTTTAGTGAAGAGTCTACTGTTTTCAATAAAGGCTATTCTGTTGATAGTTTTAACTCTATTAATTATATTTTAAACAGGATCACAAGTGACCTTGCAGGTACTATGAGTCCAAAAATGTTTTATTTAACAAATGCTTTAATAAATGGCTTACAGATGGAGTAGAAATATAATTTTGTTAAACTGTGTATACTGAAATGCACAAGAAAACACATGCAGTACTACGCAAAAGTCCTAGGTATTTATATATGATCTGTTAGTCTAGATCAGGATAAGAAAGTAGATACCAAAGGATGTACAAGCCCTCATAGCAACCCCCTCACAATGAGATGACACAGATGCCTTCCAAAACAGTTCCCCAAGGTTAAAGCCCTTGGAACATTTAAACTCCTAATAAGAATCCTGCACTGCTTGGCAATAAAATCTGCAGGCCACATGTGAGATAATTCTAAGCAGTTTGTGGAAAAGGGCAGTAATCATGAAATTATTTTCCATCATCAGACTGAGTTGGTAAAGGGTGACATCTGTTGCACGCTGTTGTAGGTATGTCTGCTATCTATAAATCAGATTCTGGCACTTGCAGTGGTTCTGAAAGGGTTTTTGTAAATATTACATTATTCACCCAACTGGCATTCACGCTGCTTTCCAGCTGCAGCAATGGGCAAGCGACATTTTTCCAGGCTTCTCACGAAGCTCTCCAATCGTTCCTCTCTCCCTTCCCTCAGTGCCTTGGTATATGGGAGGTTCCCTGCCACTCACGTCATACCAGTGGGTGCAGCATATATTGCTTGAGATGTATGTGCTCCATATGTTAGGCCACCGTGCCACCTAGCAATCAGTAGTGGAATCAATAACCTCTCCTACTTTTGGTAAACGTGAGCTCTAATTCTGGTTTAATAATCAGTTTTCTGATAGAATGTGAGGCCTTGTTCTTTCTCTCAACCTGCTTGCAGAAAATATTTCACTTGGGAAAATGCAAGAGACAGAAATTCCACATCCTGTGATATATATTCAGTGGTTGCTACTAATTGGTTTTAAAACCTTCCTTCAGCAGTTAAGTTACAAACACGAGAAAATCTGTAGATGCTAGAAACCCAAAGCAGGCCTGAATGAAGGGTCTTGGCCGAGAATATCGTCTGTTTACTCTTTTCCACAGAAGCAGCCTGGCCCGCTGAGTTCCTCCAGCATTTTGTGTTTGTTGCTTCAGCAATTACTCTCCAGTATTATTGTTCACAGCAACCCTGCAGCTGTGAAAGAGTACCTGTGGCTAAGCCTGTTGAAGTGACTGATGTCATAGTGGTCACAGTGGAGAGGCCCATTCTCACTCCCTCTGGTGCCTTGTTTGATGAAACAAATGAACCACAAGGCTGTGGTTATAACCTCATTTACCAGGCAGCAGTGAAGCAATGGAGATGAAATTTGACTGTCTGCAGCAACCATTCCTGACCTTTTCTGAATGAAAGCCCCACATGTTCACACGGAGCAAAATACACACCACTTGGTAACATCTGATGTCACCTCAAGCTGCTCCTTTTCACAAGTTGGAACTATTGTAGAGATTCCTATTGGTTGCCAATGACTCTGGTCAGGGCAACTGGTGTTCTGAATGTATTTTTGTGAATTTTGTAACCTCAAATTATTAAGGCACGTGATTGAACACTAACAAATTTCTACAGATGTACTATTTGAAAGTGTCTAGACAGGTTGCATCATGGTCTAGTAGAGCAATTTGAACGTGCATGAATGTAGGAAGTTGTGGAAACTAGAGCATTTTGCCTAATGCTTCACAGGCACATCCCTCCTCAGCACTGATAGCATCTACAGAAGGAGCTGCTTCAAGAAGACTACATTCCGTCATCAAAGCTCTCCACCATCTTCTAACAGCTACCAACGGGAAACGTAAGCATGAACATATTAAGGTTTAAAAGCAGCTTCAGTCAAAAGCAGAGCAATACAAGACTACACCCACGATGGAAGGATTGAAACGTCATGTCTCTTCTTTCTAACGGGTGGGGGAGAGGGGAAAGAAAGGACTTTCCCAAAGGAAGTGTAAGGTGCTCCTTTCCTCCACTAGCCTATAGATCACCATTTGGCAAGGTGTAGCACCTGCTTAGCCCCCCAAATAGCGTCACATGAAGCCATGGGAGCAGGTGGTGGGATGGTCATATGAGCAGCTGGTGCATGTCACCTCCTGGTTACGTAACCACTGATGCCAGACAGACAATCTCTGAAGAGTGTTAGATAATGGTTAGGGTCATCCATCTTGGAAAGACACTGCCCAGAAGGCTTTCTCAAGCCACTTCTGTAGAAAAATTTGCCAAGAACAATCAAGTCATGGAAAGACCACCATCTCTTACAACATATGACATTGCACATAATGAACAAATGAACTTCTTTCTAAAAAAGATATTGATTTTTTTAAATGAAGGATTATATGGGGAAGAATCCAAAACTAGATGCTAGATAAAAACAAAACATGTTTGGGGTACTCATTAGCTCTGTCAGACAGAATAAACAATCTAAAGCATTACCTCTCTTTTTTATATGTAATATATTGAGCATAATTCTAAAGAATATTTTCAAAAACAGTAACGTTCTGCAGATGTTACACTTTTTCCAAATTATCCCCGGGTGTTGCTGACTTGGCTCCAAACAATTCTAACATAATTAGTTAGAGTTCACCACAGGTATAACTACTGATTTGAACTAGTACTTCCACTTATACAAGTCTTTTAAAATGCCACTAATTTTATTCCATGGGGATATTAGCAAAGAAAATTTATCACTGGACCATGAAAAGAAACGTTACGACAAATGACTAAAAGTTGTATAAAGAAGTAAACTGAAGAAGTGAAGTAGAGGGAGAGAAAGAGTGAATATGGAGAACAAATTCAGAAGGGGATTACACAGCTGAGAAATTGCATAGCTCGAGACACAGGAACTAGCCAATGGAGCATAGCGGACAAGGATTGTAAGATTGGAGAAATGTCAGGGGGTCACTGGGGGCAGGTGGTAATGGAGATGGAAATGGTAAGACCATGCTGGGATTTGAGAATGAGGATGAGAATTTTAAAACTGATTTGTTTCACAACATGGAAATAATATAAGTTAGTGAGCACAGATGTGATGGGCTTTATTATCTGCAATGATCTCTGAAAATTGGAATAAATTAGACCTTGATATATGACATGTCATTTGTTGGTTTATAAAGCCATTCCAAGTGGAACTAAAGATCTATTGGTTTGAAATTGTACATTTGGTGGGATAGAACCAGACTACAGCGCACAGTGAGGACTGCCGAGCGCATCATTGGAGCCTCCCTGCCCTCTATTGTGGACCTGTACTCTTCCAGGTTGAAGAAGAGGGCGGGGAACATCATAAAGGACTCGTCCCATCCTGCGCACGGACTGTTTGATCTGGTTCCGTCTGGTAGGCGCTTCAGATCCCTCCAGACTAAGACTAATAGGCATTGGAGAAGTTTTTTCCCTACTGCGGTCACTTTGCTGAACAGTTAACTGCCGGTTAACTGTCGGCTAACTATTACTTGAATTGCACTACCTGTATGTATAATCTATATTTTCATTTATATTTATCATTATTATTGTTATGAGCAGAGAGACAACATCTGCCGGAAGTAAATTCCTTGTATGTGCATAGGTACTTGGCGATTAAAGTCTGATTCTGATTTAAAGTTGAACGATGTAGAGCTCATTGAAGAAAACAGTATAACTGGCAAATGGGGAAACTCAGTGCTGTTATGAATGAAATAATTGGTATTGTTCCCATAAAATGATTGAATACCACTGTTTAGGTGTTTGCGGCCATGAGATTACATGATATTAATTATAGAAGCACACAATTTTGAGAGTGATTTTAACTTTGTGTACAGTGATGGCTGCTCAGTAATTTATGTATCTGACTGATTTGGCTTCCATGTGTGGACTTCTTCCAATGGTTCTTCAAACTGTTCCTTCTTGATGAAAGTGGACGTTTGGACTGGAAAGAGATCTACATACTGTACTTGGCTGACTGTGGCAGTCAGATTGGATGTAGATGAGGAGTTCAAGTCAAAAATAAAAGGCTGTAAGTGGTTGTGAGCATATGATCGAGAATGACAGTTTTCAAACGTTTTGGCTGACAGTTCTCTTTCCAGCTGGGTTTGCTTTACGATTTTTTCAACTGTTTAGCTTTTGTTCCACTCCAGAGATTTGATCACAAAATATCTTTTAAATCATTGAAGGAATATACAGTATAATTGTCTATAAATTGCGGTATCTCTTCTTAGATAAGATGCCATATAGAGGTCCCATCTGCACACTTCAGTGAATGCAATTGATATTGTGTAATTATTTGAAAGAAGGGCAAAAGAGTTATCTGTTGTGTCCTGGGTAAGATTTATTTTTCAATCAACATCACTAAAACAGATTATCTGCCTTTTATCACATTGCTGTTGTGGATACTTGGCGCGCACCAAAATTGAGAGTTAGGAGCATGGCTACTGGAATAGTAATCCCAAATCCTGCAATAATAACCTAGAGATAAGAAATGGAATTTCATCTGACAGCTGGGGAGTTTACATTCAATAAATAAGTAATCTGATATCACTAATGGTGCCAATGTGCCTTAGGAAAGGGCATCTGCTAACCTTATTCAGGTTGGTCCATGCAATTCCATCAGTTTAATTGACTTTTGAAGCCTATGATGTGACCCAAAAGACACCCAGTTCATGGGAATTAAGGATGAGCATCAAATGCCAGCTGTACCCATGTTCAGTGAAGGGCAATTCTATGGTTAGTTAAAACCGCTCAACACATCACAGGAATCAGCCTACCTAACATCAAGGACACATGCAGAAAGGTGCCGGAGATAGGTCAACGGATCCCACCCACCCTGCTAATGGACTGTTTGTTCCACGCCCATCAGGGAAGAGGCAATGCAGAGTATCCATGCCAGGATCACTGGACTAAAAGATAGTCTCATTCCCTAAAAGCAGATCAAGTATCGCACACTCTCTCTTTCCGACTTCTACATACTGATTAAGGAAACGTTCCTGAACAGATTTGAAGACTCTGTCCCATCTGGTCCTTTGAGTGTATGGGCGTTTCTTTTCGTATTTGCACAGTCTTTGTCTTTTGCACATTGGTTAAACACCCAAGTTGAGCAGTCTTTCATTGATTGTGTTATGGTTATTATTCTATGGATTTATTGAGTATGTCCACAAGAAAATGAATTTACTTTGAAATTTGAACTTTCACTGTGATTCTAGTTTTACCTCTGCATAACTGAATAGTCTGGTTTGCTTCTACATATCTGTGGATTGAATTTTAATAGATTTTACAGTAAGTTTAACTAGAGCAGAGTTTGCCTTTTTTCATACACACATTCTCTAATTCATACTTCTTTGCAATTATAGCTCATGTTGTATAGTCCAGGATTGCTCATCTGGGACTGAAGCTAAGGGACAGGGAGTGAATTCTGGATCATAAATCAAGCCAATGAATAGATCTTCACTTGCTTTCCTGATTATTATTTCATACAAAAGCTCTTCATTATATTAGTCAGAAATAAGAAAGCCCCAGCACTGTTCTATGTTCTGGTTTAAATATATTTTATAAGACCCAGGAGCAGAATTAGGCCATTCAGCCCATCTACCTGATCCACCATTCCATCACATCTTATCCCTCTCAACCCCATTCTCCTGCCTTCTCCCTGACTAACCAAAAACCTATTAATCTCTGTTTTAAATATATTCAATGACTTGGCCTCCACAGCTGTCCGTGGCAATAAATTCCACAGATTCACCAATCTCTGGCTAAAGAAATTTCTCCTCACCTCTGTTCTAAATGAACGTCCCTCTATTCTGAATCTGTGTTCTCTGGTCACAAATTCCCCCACTGTAGGAAACATCTTCTCCACATCCACTTTGTTTAGGCCTTTCAATAGTTTATAGGTTTTAATGTCATCCCCCCTCATTCTTCTAAACTCCAGTGAGTACAGGCCAGAGCTATCAAATGCTCTTCATGTGTTAATCCATTGATTCATGGAGTTATACTTGTGAACTTCCTCTGGACCCTCTCCAATGACAGCCCAACTTTTCTTAGATAATGGGCCCAAAACTGCTCACAATACTCCAAGTGCAGTCTAATCAATGCCTTTTATAGCCTCAACATCACATCCGTGCTTTTATATTCCAGTCCTCTCAAAATGAATGATAACTGCATTTGCCTTCCTTACTCAATCAGGCTCAATAAGCAAGTTATTTTGTAGGAAATCCTGTAGAAGGACTCTCAGGTCTCCTAGCACCTCTGATTTCTGAAACTTATCCCATTTAGAAAATAGCCTACACCTTTATTCTTTCTACCAAATTGCACGACCATACACTTCCCTAATCTGTATTCCATCTGACACTTCTTTGCACATTTTTCCCATTCTTCCAATCTGTCCAAGTCCTTCTGCAGAATCCCTGCTTCCTCAACACTACCTGCTCCTCCACCTATCTTTGTAACATCTGCAAACCTGGTCACTAAGCCATCAATTCCAATATATAGTATAGCTTGAAAAGAAGTGGTCCCCATACAGGCGACTGCAAAGCCCCGCTTTTCACCAGCATCCAACCAGAACAGGTCCCCTTTATTCTGACACTTCACCTCCTGCCAATCAGCCAATCTTCTATCTGTACTACTAACTTCCCTGTAATAGCATGACTCTTATCTTGTTAAGCAGCCTCATGTGTGGCTTCTTGTCAAATTCCAAGTAAACATTGACTGACTCTCCTTTGTCTATCTTGCCTGTTATTTCCTCAAAGAATTCCAGAAGATCTGTCAGGCAAGATTTCCATGCTGAAATCATGCTGGCCTACTTTATCATGTGTTTGCAAGTACCCTGAAATCTCATCCTTTATAATGAACTCCAATGTCTTTCCAACCATTGAAGTCAGGATAACTGGACCATAATTTCATTCCTTCTGCCTCCTTCCCTTCTTGGGGAATGGAGAGTCATTTGCAATTTTCCAGTCCTCCAGAACCATTCCAGAATCTAGTGATTTTTGAAAGATCAGTACTAATGCCTCACAGTCTCCTCAGCCAGCTATTTCAGAACACTAGGGTGTAGTCCATTTGGACAACCTTCAGACTTTCAGCCTCCCAAGCACCTTCTCCTTAGTAATAGCAATTATGCTCACGTCTGCCATTTCTTTGTTCCCCCATTACTACCTCTCCAGCATCATTTTCCAGCAGTCCAATATCCACTCTTGCCTTTCTTTTACTCTTTATATCTAAAAAATCTTTTGGTATCGTCTTTGATGTTGTTGGCTAGCTTCTTGCATTTTTCTCTCCTTAAGTTTTTTTTTCTGTTTTGCCTTCTGTTCATTTTTTTTTAAAATTCCCAAATCCTCTAACTTCCCACTAATTTTTGCTCTGTTACATGCTCTCTCTTTTGCTTTTATAACATATAACCATATAACGATTACAGCATGGAAACAGGCCATCTCAACCCTTCTAGTCCGTGCCGAATGCTTACTCTCACCTAGTCCCACCTACCTGCACTCAGCCCATAACCTTCCATTCCTTTCCTGTCCATATACCTATCCAATATATTTTTTTAAATGACAATATCGAACCTGCCTCTACCACTTCTACTGGAAGCTTGTTCCACGCAGCTATAGCTCTCTGAGTAAAGAAATTCCCCCTCGTGTTACCCCTAAACTTTTGCCCCTTAACTCTCAACTCATGTCCTCTTGTCTGAATTTCCCCTACTCTCAATGGAAAAAGCCTATCCACGTCAACTCTATCTATCCCTCTCATAATTTTAAATACCTCTATCAAGTCCCCCCTCAACCTTCTACACTCCAAAGAATAAAGACCTAACTTGCTCAACCTTTCTCTGTAACTTAGGTGCTGAAACTCAGGTAACATTTTAGTAAATCTCCTCTGTACTCTCTCTCTCTTTTATGCTGTCTTTGACTTCCTTTGTCAGCCACAGTTGCCTTATCATCTCCTTGGAATACTGCATCTTTGGGATGTATTTATACTGTCCTTCTGAATTGCCATAGAAACTCCAACCATTGCTATTTGGCCAACATCCCTGTTAGTGTTTTGTCCCTATCATTTTTGGCTAGCTCCTCTCTCATGTCTCTGTAATTCCCTTTACTCCATTATAAAACTGATACATCTGACTTTATCTTCTCCCTCTCAAATTGGAGGGTGAATTGTATCATATTATGATCACTATCTCCAAAGGGCTCCTTTCCTTTAAGTTCCCTAATCAAATTTGGTTCATTATATAACACCCAGTCCAGGATTGCCTTTCCCCTGGTGGACTAAACCACGGGCTATTCTATAAAGCCACCTCACAGGCATTCTTCAGATTCTCTCCCTTGAGATCCAGCACCAACCTGATTTACCCAATCTGTATGCATATTGAAACTCCACGTGACTATTGTAACATTACCCTGATTACCTGCCTTTTCTATTTCCCGTTGAAATTTATATCCCACATCCTGGCTATGGTTCAGGGGACTGTAATATAACTCCCATCAGGGTCTTTTTACCTTTGCAGTTTCTTAAACCTATCCACAAGGATTCTACATCTTCCGATCCCATGTCATTTCTTTCTAAGGATTTGATTTCATTTTTTTACCAACAGAGCCTCACCACTCCCTCCACCTACCTGCCTGCCCTTTCAATAGAAAGTGTATTCTTGGGTGTTACGCTCCTAACTATGATCTTTTTTTCAGCCATTACTCAGTGATGCCCACAATGTCATACCTGCCAATCTCTAACTATACTACAGGATCATCTACCTTATTTCATATACTGTGCGCATTCAACTATAATACCTTCAGTTCTGTATTCATCACCCTTTTCGATTTCACCCCCGTGTTACACTTCAACTCATCCCACTGACTGCAATTTTGCCTGTCCATCCTCACATTCTCATTACTCACTGAATCAACTTGTATACTAACTGCCTCTTCCTCAGCCATATCACTCTGGTTCCCATCCCCCTGCCAGATCAGTTTAAACCCTCCCCAACAGCTCTAGCAAACCTGCCCACAATGATACTGATTTCCCTCTTGGTTCAGGTGTAACCTGTCTGTTTTGTACCCGTCATACCATCCCCAGAAAAGATCCAAACCATCCAGAAATCTGAATAGCTGCCCCCTGCACCAATTCTTCAGCCAGTCATTCTTTTGTACTATATTCCTATTCCCACCCTAACTAACACATGGCACTGGGAGTAATCCAGAGATTACTACCTCGGAGGTCCAGTTCTTCAGCCTTTCCTATACTCACTGCACAGTGACATGATCCATTTATGTAAGATGTAATGCAAAATATTGCATTTATATGAGATCACATGATATCTTCTCTGGTTTCAAGGAAAGCAAAAACACTCCAATTTAAAACATAACTATTTACCAATGTTGACAACAGGCTTCTAAAGAATAATTAGTACTGTTCTTAAGATATGAAATTTTAAAGATCTCCAGAACAAAGCTACCACTTAATTCATTAGTACAATTACTTGAAATCTCTGCTTTCATCCTAGGTTTGTGAAACACAATATTTAGAAATATGTTAGTGCATCCTTGTGCTAATGTCAATGTTAATCTCAATCACTGTAATTAAATCAGAAATGTTTACAGCTATGGTGTATAAAATTACCTTTTAATGATGACAATCCAGACTATTGAGTATAACTTTTGTGTGAGCCAATGTATGAAGTCTCAGATTATGGCATTTTCATGAACTGTGCATTTTTTTCAAAGCAATTTGAAACCTCTTGTATGTTGTTCTATGTTACAAGAAACTACAGCAGCCTCTACAAAATGATTAGCTTTTATTTTAGCTTAGTAGTTAGGCATCTGAAAGAACCCTCACATTAACTGACCACAGTGGTTCTACACTCAGCGAGGAAGAATTTGCTGTGGAGTCTCAGTAGACCACTGTCCCCATGTTCTTAAGCACTGTCTGAATATGTTGCCAACCTAATGATTACCATTACTTTTATGCTGCTGCTAAAACATTAAAAGACGTCTGATAAGCATTTTAACTGCTCTTTTGCAGTAGAATGTAATTCTTGGAGAAAACATGGGAAAATTGAAGAGAGGGCATGTAGGATTTACTTCTGAATTTTGTAATCTTGTATGATGTGGAATGCAGCCAATGTCCCTATGTAGCAGTCTCCCCCTCTCAACATAGTGGATGAACGTGGCGGTGCAGGAGTTGCCAGTCAGCGTTGAAATCAACATGGTCTGCCTTCGGGACTTCAGTTCTGGAGTTTCCCTCGGGGTTTATTCCAGAAGCTTTCTCCGTAGTGGATAAGGCAGCAGAGGTGTGAGATCAAAGTTTCTCTTCTCCAAGATGAACAGCCAGTGACCGCTGACAAGCCCATCTGCCTGAAGCGACTGTTCTTCTTTGTGCCAGTAATCCACCTTTGCCCCTACTCTCTTCCACCAGGCTTGGTAGCAAAGTCACACATGAAGGCCAGGAGCTGGACTTGGTTATCAGCGCTATTTGAGATGCCTGCCTTTGGGAGCATTTAATAGTTAGTGGGAGCTTATCCCCACTATCAACTTGGCTGTAACAACCTTAAGGGAACTTTCACATTTCTGACTGGTCACCCTAAAGCTCTTTAAAGCCATTGATGAATTGATGGAATTTATGTGTATTATGAACTCATGGTCAACTTATAACATTTTTATTAGTACAGAAGTCAGTTTGGACACAGTGGGCAAAGTTGAGATTCACACAGTGTAGAAACAGGCCCTTCCACCCAACTTGTCAAGATGCATTTGCTCTCATTTGCTTCTAACCCTTTCTTATCTGAACCTTACAAATCTAAACCTTTCCTAACCCTAACTCTAACCATTTCCTATGCAATGTCAAGAGTTCTTTCAAGGGTAGATGAAGATAGGGCAGTGCCTATTGGCTCTATGGAATTTATCAAGGCCTTCAACAAGGTCCCACAGAGCAGGCTGGTCTGGGAGGCTAGATCCCATGGAGTCCAGGGAGAGTTAATAAGATGGATTAACATTGGCAGCAGAAGCTGAGAGGAGATCTGAAAGAAGTTTATAAGATTATTTAGGGTAGACAACTGGTATCTTAATCCCAGGGTCAAAATGGCTAATACTAGTAGGCACGTATTTAGGGTGAGAGGGAGTAAATTCAAAGAAGATGTGTGCAGCAAGTTTTTTTTACACAGAGTGTTGTGGATGCCTGGAATGTGCTGTCAGTGGTGGTGATGGAGGCAAATATCAGAATCAGAATCAGGGTTATCACCGGCATGTGATGTGAAATTTGTTAACACAGCAGCAGCAGTTCAATGCAGTACGTAATCTAACACAGAGAAATAATAATAATAATAAATAAAATTAAAAAATAATAATTATCAAGTAAATCAATTACATTTATTGCATAAATTTAAAAAAGTGCAAAAACAGAAATACCGTATATTTAAAAAAAGTGAGGTAGTGTCCAATGATTCAATGTCCATTTAGGAGTCAGATGGCAGAGGGGAAGAAGCTGTTCCTGAATCGCTGAGTGTGTGCCTTCAGGCTTCTGTATCTCCTACATGATGGTAACAGTGAGAAAAAGGCATGCCCTGGGTGCTGGAGGTCCTTAATAATGGACGCTGCCTTTCTGAGACACCGCTCCCTGAAGATGTCCTGGGTACTTTGTAGGCTAGTACCCAAGATGGAGCTGACTAGATTTACAGCCTTCTGCAGCTTCTTTTGGTCCTGTGCAGTAGCCCCTCCATACCTGACAGTGATGCAGCCTGTCGGAATGCTCTCCACGGTACAACTATAGAAGTTTTTGAGTGTATTTGTTGAAATGCCAAATCTCTTCAACCTCCTAATAAAGTATAGCTGCTGTCTTGCCTTCTTTATGACTACTTTGATATGTTGGGACCAAGTTAGGTCCTCAGAGATTTTGTCACCCAGGAACTTGAAGCTGCTCACTCTCTCCACTTCTGATCCCTCTATGAGGATTGGTACATGTTCCTTCGTCTTACCCTTCCTGAAGTCCACAATCAGCTCTTTCATCTTACTGACGGTGAGTGCCAGGTTGTTGCTGCGGCACCTCTCCACTAGTTAGCATATCTCACTCCTCTACGCCCTCTTGTCACCACCTGAGATTTTACCAACGATGGTTGTATCGTCAGCAAATTTAAAGATGATATTTGAGCTATGCCTAGCCACACAGTAATGTATATACTAATGCACTATATACTAACACACTAATGCAAAAATCTATCCAACCTTGTCTTAAATATATTTACTGAGGTAGCCTCCACTGCTTCATCGGGCAGAGAATTCCACAGATTCACCATCCTCTGGGAAAAGCAGATCCTCCTCATCTCTGTCCTAAATCTACTCCCCTGAATCTTGAGGCTATGTCCCCTAGTTCTAGTCTCACCTACCAGAGGAAACAACTTTCCTGCCTCTATCTTATCTGTCCTTTTCATAATTTTATATGTTTCTATAAGATCTCCTCTCATTCTTCTGAATTCCAGCGAGTACAGTCCCAGGCAACTCAATCTCTCCTCATAGTCTAACTCCCTCATCTCTGGAATCAACCTGGTGAACCTCCTCTGCACCGGAGGGAGACCAGAACTGCACACAGTACTCCAGGTGTGGCCTCACCAGTACCCTGTACAGTTGCAGCACAACCTCCCTGCTCTTAAATTCAATCCCTCTAGCAATGAAGGCCAACATTCCATTTGCCTTCTTGATAGCCTGCTGCACCTGCAAACCAACCTTTTTGCACAAACACTCCCAAGTCTCCCTGCATAGCAGTATGCTACAATTTTTTTACCATTTAGATAATAATCTGCTCTTTAATTTTTCCTTCCGAAGTGAATGACCTCACGTTTACCAACATGGTAGTCCATCTGCCAGACCCTTGTCCACTCACTCAACCTATCTATATCTCTCTTCTTTTAAGCAGATGTTGATAGATTCCTGATTAGTCAGGGCATGAAGGGATATAGGGAGAAGGCAGGAGACTGGAGACGAGAGGGAAAATGGATCAGCCATGATGAAATGGCGGAGCAGATTTGATGGGTCAAATAGCCTAACTCTGCTCGTATGTTTTATGCAAATGTTGCACACCATTCACTTTCTGATGGAAGACAACAGAGCTGATGGTTACATTCAATTTTCATAAGATGGCTGGATTTTCAGTTAATTCAATAAGTCTGCCTCAACAAATTTAATGTTGAATAATGTCAAACTAAATTCAAACTTGCTGCGTAGACCCCTTAAACTACACAAAATGATACTGAGTATAAAGTCAATGTTAATCTGATTTCCCTGTAACCTTTTGTCCTTAGATAGAAATTGAAGATATCTTTTAAGCTATGAGCTGAGGATTGTCTCTGGAAAACAATCCCTGGTAGCAGAAAGCTAATGGAAAATTTGGGAAGTGGGTGGGCTCAGTCAATCATTTGGCGCTATCCATATATCTATTTCATTAGAAATCTGACATCTAATATATTATTTTCAAGTTACATCTTTCAAAGCTGTCACAGCTGCCATTATATTTGGCATGTTTCAGTTCAAAATTGCAATCCTTCAGGCAAAAGATCTTGCAAACGGCAGTTAGTAGTCTGAGGTAATCAAACATGCTGGTGACTAAAAGTTAATGAATCGAGGACAATAACAATTGCCAATGCGACATCTTTAAGGAAACTGAGGGTCTGAAATGCTAAGTGGTTTTGGTTGAGGTAATCAGAAAAATCAGTCTAAACCAGATAAATTGAAAACAAAGACTTTCTGTAGGAAATGACTATCATATCAGCTCATTATGCTAAAGAGAAGTAAATTTTGATACACGTAGCAAACAAGAGCAGAAAGGAATAAAAAATATAAAACATACAACTAAAAATTTGATCAATAAACAAACTAGTGCTGATAGTGAAATTGAATAAATGGAATTCAAACAGTCAAGAACAGATCTAGTGCCAAAACTATTCTCAGCAATTGAAAACCAAAAATACTGCAGATGCTGGAAATCCTTTCTTAGTTTAGAAACATAGAAAACCTACAACACAATACAGGCCCTTCAGCCCACAAAGTTGCGCCGAACATGTCCCTACCTTAGAAATTACCTAGGGTTACCCATAGCCCTCTATTTTTCCAAGCTCCATGTACCTATCCAAAAATCTCTTAAAAGACATTATCGTATTTACTTCCACCACCGTTGCCGGCAGCCCATTCCATGCACTCACCACTCTCTGCATAAAAAACTTACCCCTGACATCTCCTCTGTACTTACTCCCAAACATCTTAAGCCTGTGCCCTCTTGTGGCAGCCATTTCAGCCCTGGGAAAAAGCCTCTGACTATCCACACGATCCAATGCCCCTCATCATCTTATACACCTCTATCAGGTCACCGCTCATCCTCCGTTGCTCCAAGGAGAAAAGGCCAAGTTCGCTCAACCTGTCTTCATAAGGCACGCTCTCCAATCCAGGCAACATCCTTGCAAGTCTCCTCTGCACCCTTTCTATGGCTTCCACATCCTTCCTGTAGTGAGGCGACCAGAATTGAGCACAGTACTCCAAGTGGGGTCTGACCAGGGTCCTATATAGCTGCAACATTATCTCTCGGCTCCTAAATTCAATTCCATGATTGATGAAGGCCAATACACCGTATGCCTCCTTTTCCACAGAGTCAACCTGTGCAACAGCTTTAAACGTCCTATGGACTCGGAACCCAAGTTCCCTCTGATCTTCCACACTGCTAAGAGTCTTATCATTAATACTATATTCTGCCTTCATATTTGACCTACCAAAATGAACCACCTCACACTTATCTGGGTTTGAACTCCATCTGCCACTTCTCAGCCCAGTTTTGCATCCTATCAATGTCCCGTTGTAACCTCTGACAGCCCTCCACACTATCCACTACAGCCTTTGTACACCACGGTTCCTGTACCCTACCATAACTTCCCTGTCTCATTGGAACGTACCTATGCAGAACTCCACACAAATATCCCCTGAACATCTGCCACATTTCTTCCATACTTTTCCCTGAGAACTTCTGTCCCCAATTTAAGCTTCCAAGTTCCTGCCTGATAGCCTCATAATTCCCCTTACTCCAATTAAACCCTTTTCTAACTTGTCTGTTCCTATCTCTCTCCAATGCTATAGTAAAGGAGATAGAGTTATGATCACTATCTCCCAAATGCTCTCCCACTGAGAGATCTGACAGCTGACCAGGTTCATTTCCCAATACCAAATCAAGTACAGTCTCTTTTCTTGTAGGCATATCTACATATTGTGTCAAGAAACCTTCCTGAACACACCTAACAAACTCCACCCCATCTAAACCCCTTACTGTAGGGAGATGCCAATCGATATTTGGGAAATTGAAATCTCCCACCATGACAACTCTGTTAATATTACACCTTTCCAGGATCTGTTTCCCTATCTGCTCCTCGATATCCCTGTTACTATTGGGCAGCCTATAAAAAACCCCCAGTAGAGTTATTGACCCCATCCTGTTCCTAACCTCCACACACAGAGACTCCATAGACAATCCCTCCATGGCGTCCACTTTTTCTGCAGCCATGACACTAACTCTGATCAACAGTGCCACGCCCCCGCCTCTAGTTTCTCCACAGATGCTGCCTGACCTGCTGAGTGCATTCAGTACTGCTGTTTTAATCAATGAAAATAAGGATGTAATGTTGAGACTTTATAAAGCACTGGCGAGACCTCACTTGGAGTACTGTGAGCAGTTTTGTATCCCTCATCTTAGAAAGAATGTGCTGAAGCTAGACAGGCTTCAAAGGAGGTTCACAAAAATCATTCCAGGATTGAATGGCTCGTCAAATGAAGAGCAGTTTCATGGCCCTGAGCCTGTAATCACTAGAATTTAGAAGAATGAGGAGTGGCCTCATTGAAACCTATAGAAAGGTGAAAGGCCTTGATAGAGTGGATGTGGAGAGGATGTTTCCTATAGTGGGAATGTCTTAGACCAGAGGATATAGCCTCAGAATAGAAGGGTGTCCTTTTAGAATGGAGATGAGGAGAAATCTCTTCAGCCAGAAAGTTGTGAATCTATGGAATTCGTTGCCACAGGCACCGTGGAGGCTGTCTATGTGTATATTTAAAGCAAAGGTTGAAACGCAAAAATCTCATCTTTGGAGCAAATACAGCAAAGACAGGTGAACTGGAGGAATAAGGAGTAGTCTGTACAGGAAGCAGATTGGGAGGAAATATAGACAAGATAGCTGTGAAAGTTTGTAGGCACGTATCTCTCCTGGTTCAAGAGATAGGATCATTTTAAAACAGGGGTTCTCCACTTGCAGTCCATGGCCCCTCGATTAATGATAAAGGATCATGGCATAAGAAAGGCTGGGGCCCCTATATTAGAGCTCTATTAATCTGGTTGCCAGGAGGAATTCATAACAGCAGCGGCACAATCTGATCAAAAACGTGGCAACCCCACACTAAAATGCTTTGTGGGATTTCCAAAAATCTGAATTATTGGTTCACCCACATACAAAAAAAATTAAATTAAAGATTTTTTCATAAACTCTCATATAATAAAGGGCATGAAAATTACAAAATTGATAATAAAATTATCAACCGGCAAGTAGCTTTGTGAATTAGAAATATCTCCAGTATTTTTTTCTATAGAAGCTCTGTCTCTCTTTGAAAAGCAATGATCTTAAATTTGAACCATCAATATGTCGATTGGCTTGAACAAGTAGTAACAACAATTTCTACATGCACCGTATAACTCTGTATCCGGTCAATTTGAATACAGAGTGTTTAACTAAGGTTGCTTTTCTTTCAGGTTTGATGGGCACCTCACATTTTGGATGTTGAAGATGTAACATGATGTTCTTGCCGGGTGAACAATTAGTTTTGTTGGATTGCAGATCCTGGTCTCTCTTTGGGAGATTTGCTATTGCTTGCTCAGTGAGTGCTGGGTGCTGATACTCCCTGCTGAAATAAGTGGAGGAGGGAGGGTTGGTGCTTTGCCACTGCTTGTGCATGGGAGGGGGAGAGGGGGCTTTGGGGTTCTAACGTTTTGCTGTCATTCAACCACTGGGGAGTCCGTCATATGAACACAATTAGGAAAGTGCCTGTGGGACTGACACTTCCATGCTTGCGTGTGTATCTGAAGTGTACAGAACCATCAGTGTTTCTATCCAAGTTACAGTCCATTAAGAGCAACACTTCATAATACTCCATTAGACTATGATGAAAACGAAAAATATCATATGTAAGCACTACCTTATCAACAAAAACTTACAATCATTTTGAACAAATTAGGTTAAGCTACCTGAATCACTTGAATGGGCTTTTGCTTAAAAATTAGGGAGCCATTGCATGGCTTGTTGAAGAATATGATGCACATTACATGTAGGAAAGTTCTTTCAGAATAATGTCTTACTATAAAACTTATTCATAACATGAAATTTTAAGTTAATTTTCTGTTTTTTCTTATGTTCGATTTTTCTATGCTTTCATGATTCTTTAGGTAAGAAATCTAGCCATTTCCTATTGTGTTCCTTGAGGAGAATCCCATGATTAATAAATCTACAAAAGAAATTTACTGGCATTTAGCCAGTAACTAATTTTAAGGCCTGCCTGTTCAGAGTAATTAGATCAGGAGGTCTTAAAAAGGAAGTATCAGATTATTCACACATTCCCTTAACAACAGAATATGTTCCTGGTTTTAATGCGCAAAAAAGAGATAGGGTTTCCAGCAGCAGTGTCCTGGTACGAGAAATGGCAAGACTCTAAGCAAGTTATATTTGGAGGAAACAACTTTCTGCAACCCTCTAAAGGTCATCCCGTGAGAATCCCACCCTCCCACAAAGCCAGCTACAAATTCAGGATTAATTCATAGTGCCCGGAAGTTTCCAATAATTATGCTTCTTTGCAGTCCCTCAACTGTTCTGTTCAACTTACAGTACATTGGTCTTTTCAGGTGAAAGGAAATGTTTTCAGTTTTATTTTAGATTTGCTAGGGGGCACAATCTCCAATTTAACCAGCAAGTGGCTCAATATTTAAAAGTTACTTACAGTAACTTAAGATGTTTGCTTGAAGCATGTGAATTGACACAGATTGAAAATGCTTTTATTCCTGCTACAAACCTGGCAAAAAGTTGGCATTTCCTGGCTGTCACAGCCGATTGCCCTGTTAGTACTGACTGTACTCTGATGTGGGACTCTTCATGGAGTCCAGCAGACGAGCACAAACTTCCTGTAGTTTCCTGACTGCTGGGAAACCTGCCCACTGAACTTGTGCCAATTTAGGCCTTAAACAGTTCACTGCTTGTATTCATTTCAACTGAGGACAACAGGTGTGAAAAGAAGAATTAACTTCTGTTTGTTTTCTTTAAATATAATTAGTTAATTTAAAGACCATAAGATACAGGAGCAGAATTAGGCCCATTATGTCTGATCTGCTATTTCATCATTTCCCTCTCAGCCCCAATCTCCGACCTTCTCCCCGTATCCCTCCATGCCCTGACTAATCAAGAATCTGTCAACCTCTACCTTAAATCTACCCAAACTTGGCCTCAACAGCCACCTATGGCAACAAGTTACATAGATTCACCACTCTCTGGCTAAAGAAATTCCACCTCATCTCCATTCTAAATGGACTTCACTCCATCTGAGGCTGTGTCCTCTGGTTCTAGACTCCCCCACCATAGGACTTCCTTTCCATATTCACTCTATTGAGGCCTTTCAACATTCGATAGGTTTCAAAGAGATCTCCCTTCATTCTTCTGAATTCCAGTGAGTACAGGCCCAGAGCCATCAAGTGCTCCTCATATGACAAGCCTTTCAATCCCAGAATCATTTTTGTGAACCTCCTTCAAACCCTCTCTCATTTCTTAGAAAAGGACCCCAAAACTGCTCCCAGCACTCAAAGTGACACCTCATGGATACGCACATTTAAAAAAAACAAATTAATTAACTTATAAAATGATAGCCTAGAGGTAATTTTAATTTAGAAAAAACTGTGAAATTAAGTTTTTGACAGATTTTGAATATTTGGGGATGTCAAGGCTCCACTCAAACTAAGAGGAGGCTCGGTGGGAGGTGTGAGGAGAGAACAAGGAAATTCTGTGTTGACATTATAGCATTTTATGGTGTTTATTTGTGCTAGTCCAGAGACAGAGAAGCAGTTTCAGCGACAGGTTACTGTCGATGCAATGCTCCTCAGACAGGATGAAGAGGTCAATACTCCCCAATGCCATTAGGCTTTACAATTCAACTGCCAGGACTTAAGAACTTTTTTTAAAGCTATTATTAATGCTTTTTGAGTTAGTGATTTAGATGCATATCATATTTTTTTTACTGAGTTAAGTATTGTATGTAATGAGTTTTTGCTACAACAAGTGTATGGGACATTGGAAAAAAAATGTTGAATTTCCCCATGGGGATGAATAAAGTATCTATCTATCTATCTATCTATCTATCTAGTTTGGGACAGATGCTATGTTGAAAATGCAGGTAAGTTTGAGTAGAAGGTTAAGAAAATAAATTGAATTGAGTTCACTTTATTTCTTACATCCTTCACAGACATGAGGAGTAAAAATCTTTACGTTACATCTCTATCTAAATGTGCCATGTGCAATCATAGTAATTTATAATAATTTATAAATAATTGAACAGCCTATGTAGTATAGAGTACACTCAAATCAGTGTGAGTTCATCAGTTTGATGGCCTGGTGGAAGAAGCTGTCCCGGAGCCTGTTGGTCCTGGCTTTAATGCTGTGGTACCGCTTCCCGGATGGTAGCAGCTAGAATAGATTGTGGCTGGGATGGCTTGGGTCCCCAGTGATCCTTCGGGCCCTTTTTACAACCTGTCCTTGTAAATATCCTGAATCATGGGAAGTTCACAACTACAAATGTACTGGGCTGCCCATGCCACTCTCTGCAGAGTCCTGCGATTAAGGGAGGTACAGTTTCCACAACAGGCAGTGATGCAGCCAGTCAGGATGCTCTCAACGTTGCCGCTGTAGGAAGTTCTTAGGATTTGGGGGTCCATACCAAACTTCCTCAACCGTCTGAAGTAAAAGAGGCACTGTTGTGCCTTTTCACTGCAGAGCTGGTGTGTTCTTCTGGTGGTGATTAATACTTCTTATAAAGGTGCAACTTTGGGCATATATTTCACCTCAGTTCACTATTAACACACAAAGTGGAAATGCTATACCTAAATCTTTGACCAGTGAGCATATGATATAATGATTGAGATGGAACAATTGTAAATTCTCAATAGTATCCTTATTTAGACTCCCTCCTGTTGTTTCAAATATCACATTTTTGCCTTAGCCAGGAGAAGATGCTCACAGATGCAACTTCAAAAGTTCCTCTGCTTTGGGATGAATTTGGAATCTCTTCCCTCACAGAATGCTTTCCCCACATTTAAAAAAAAATTCTCTTGCTTTCCTCAGAAGAATTGTGGTATTTAACTTCACTTTCAAAAGTTAGAAAGTCTTTTCAAAGAAATAATACCAATACACACCTTCAATAACTACAAAGAAATTTGCATGAGGGGGTTGTTTTGAGAGGAGAAATGAGATATATTGCGAAAATAAAGTTCAATTTAAACACAAATGTGTTATCTTCCTCAGTAATAAAGCACATCAAGATGTAATTAGTGTTAAAAAAAACTATTTTTTTCTGTCTGGAAATGGAGGATATGTCCTCTTGCTCGATACTTTTCAATTCTTACATTTTTGTATCAACATTCTTTTCTCCATGTTCTGACTTTAACTCTTCCCATTCAGTCATTGACTAGACGATGTTGTTTACAGCTAATCCCCATGGACATCCCAGCTGATTCCTACCAGAGACATCCATCCCTCCCCTCCTCACCCTCTTGGCGATCTTCTTTCATCTCCTGCACAAAATGCTGGTGGAACGCAGCAGGCCAGGCAGCAACTATAGGAAGAAGCACTGTCGACGTTTTGGAATGAGACCCTTCATCCTGACCAGCATTTTGTGTGTGTTGCTTGAATTTCCAGCATCTGTAGATTTCCTTGTGTTTGCGTTCTTTCATGTCCTTCCCAGTTCTCTCGAAGGTCTTTCACCTGAAATATTAAATCTGTTTCTCTTCCCACAGTCGCAGCCTAACCTGCTGAGTATTTCCATCAGTTTCTGTTAAAACAATCTGAGAAAGTTAATTCTGCAGCACTTCTTGCACTAAAATTTAATGTGGTTTTGCTATGGTTCAGTTCCACCAATTGCAATATCATTTATCATGGAGGGAGCAGATGTTTTACATTTACGGACTTTAAAGTAAAGTACGCTGATAATTTATGAACATACTGCTAAACTACAGGAAACTAGAGAATGTTGCAAGTTTATACTCCAGCTTTTACAAAAGAAATAATATAAAATAAAGTTCATGACATTATTTGTATAGCAACAGTATTTTTGTTGCTACTTGGGAATGATAGCTGCATTTAGAAAGTAAATAGTCCCTAATCCCAATCTTAAACAAAGTAATAAAACATGAAGGAGCTGTTAGATTGCTGGAGAAAGATCTACACAACTGGACAATTATTTTAGGGAAGCAGTCTGCATCAGTGAAAATGAAGGTGAATATTTTATAGTCAACAATAATTTTATTATTCAGACTCTGTCCAACACAACTGTATGCAGCCTCACTTTGTTTCCACAATTGCTGAGGTAGTTTTATGGACTGAATTTATTTTTGGAGAGCAATTGGTACCTTCATGGGACGTGGTTGAACATAGCAGATGTAAAATAAAGACAGGCGTACAACAATGTGGATTCCATGGCTTTAGAACATGACCATTTTTTAGTGACACTGAGGTAGTTCAGTGAGGCTTCTAGTGCAGTGTGCGGCCTGGATACTTAGTGCGAGCCCATGATTGACTCCATTTCTTGCTGATCTCACCGATTAAAGTGGAGAGCAGGATTGAAATCAACGAGACCAGGAGCGGAACGCGAGCGTGTGTTTAGCGCCATCTGCCTGCCTTTGACCAGTCTCTCTCTTGCTCTCGCTCGCTGATCGTGGAGGAAGGTGCTGGTGTCTTGGGTTAATCGATGCAATATGTGGATTGGACTCTGTAGTTCAAGTTATGATGTGTTCTGATTTCCGGTTACTCCTTTTTTTAATTGTCATTTTGTCAGATTCCGGTCGGGACAAACTGGCTCTGCAGCTTGGAGCAACAAATGACGCAGCGCTAAATTGAACTGAACCAAACTAAAGTTGGTGACCATTCCTAGACTGTTTCAATGGTTTGATGTTTTATATTCTGTGTTTTCTCCCCCAATTTTTTTTACTATTTGCATGATTTGTTGGTGTTAATTTGCATGTTGGATGTTTAATGTTTTCTTTGAATGAGTTGCATGGTGTTTTTTGTTTCATGCCTGTCTGCGGGAAGATGATCTCAGGGCTGTATACCTCATACATACTTTGATAATCTTTGATATTCCTTGCCTTTAATGTTACATTTCTTCCTACTATTTAAAGAAGGGGTTCCCTACGTAGGATCCATGGTCCCCTTGGTTTATAGTAGAAGTCCATAGCATAAAAAATGTTTGCAACCCCTGATTTAAAGGAATTACTTCAGTGTAGGTGTATAACTGAATGTGAGAGCAACTGGACGCCTTCATTCTGTTAAATAAACCTTGTTATTCTGCAGACTAAAACAGTGGATAACTCTGGACCAGTTCTTGCAGTCATTCTTCATTTACATTAGTGATCCAAAAGCAATGGCCGCTGGAATTGAAAAGAAGAATGAGGAACAAAGATGTCAAAACAGTTTTGTTGCCTGAAGAAATCTAAAGCAATGAAAGGATCTCTGCGGAACTGCGGAAGGCCTGAATGTTTTCCCCTTCCACCATAGTTACGTGGTTGTGCTTATTTGGTTTAACATAGCAGATTAAATTGTCATTACCTGTTCTTTTGCACAAATTTATCTTACAGACTTGAAATTTAGCATTAGCAAATAATAACAGTATATTTCATGTATTGGTATTCTTGAATATTTTTGGTAGGCTTCCAATTGCAATAATAATAAAGAAAGTCAGGGCTTGTCACTCCAAGTGCATGGGCTCATCGTGGTGATTCACAGGTCTTAAATAGAATTTCTGTCATCTTTGGATGGCGTAAAACACTCTTTCCCTCTGCTAGCCTGCGGGTCACCCTTGGCCAAGGTGTAACACCTGCTTAGCCCCCGATCAGGGTCACATGAAGCCACGGGAGCAGGTGGTGGATGGTTGTATGAGCAGCTGGTGCACATCACAAGTTCTGGTTATGCAACCACTGACACCAGGCAGACAGTCTCTGAAGAGTATTGATAATGGCTGGGATCACCCGTCTTGTAAAGACACTGCCCAGAAGAAAGCAATGGTAAACCACTTCTGTAGAAAAATCTGCCAAGAACAATCATGGTCATAGAAAGACCATGATCCCCCACATCATATGACAAGCCACATAATGAATGAATTCTCATTGTATCTGAATATAGGCTGAAGTCTTTTCACTTATTTCCCACAACTTGTTCACTGTCTGCTCCATGGCTCTGTAATTTTCATGTAAAGACCATTTTTTGGCTGATGTTTCTGTTGTTACTCCGTCCAAACCATTCTCAGGTCTTTTTACTTCCAATTGCTTTCCATGTGATTGAGATATCCAGTGAGATATAGTACAAGGCCAAAATGATGTCTGTGCTGAATTGCCTTAAGTCCCAGGCGAATGCCAAACAAATACTGAGCCAATCCAAATGCCCAGACCTACAGTCAGCAAAATTAAAGCAAAACATCCAGAAGAAAACTCCCCACAAAGACTCAGTGGTCTCAATGGTTAGAGCCTCCTTCTTCCTAATGTCTGCTTCAGTCAGCTGAGAATACAGAAGGATCTTTTGTAGATATGATAACATCATCTGGCGGAACCACCAATCACATTAGATAATTGTCAGATGGAGTAAGAATGAAGCAAAATGGACAATTCCTAATTAATCTCAGATGATATCAACAACCTTGCACTCACCTTCAGTAAGACCAAAGAACTGATTGTGGACTTCAGAAGGGTAAGATGAGGAACACACACCAATCCTCATAGAGGGATCAGAAGTGGAAAGAGTGAGCAATTTCCAGTTCCTGGGTGTCAATATCTCTGAGGGTCTAACCTGAACCCAACGTATCGATGCAGCTACAAAAAAGGCATGACAGCAGCTATACTTCATTGGGAATTTGAGGTGATTTGGTTTGTCTCCAAAGACATTTGCAAATTTCTACCGATGTACAGTGGAGAGTATTATAACTGGCTGCATCACCGCCTGTGTTGGAAGGGGGTGTTGGGGCTACAGGATCAAGATAAGCTGCAGAGAGTTGTAAACTTAGCTCCATCATGGGCACTAACCTTCATAGTATCTAGGACATCTTCAAGGAGCAATGCGTCAAAAAGGCGGCATCCATCATTAAGGATCCCCATCACCTAGGGCATGTCGTTTTCTCATTGCTACCATTATGAAGGAGGAATAGAAGGCTGAAGACACACACACAACAATTCTTGAACAGCTTCCTCCCTTCTGCCATTCAAATCTAAATGGACATTGAACCCATGAACACGATCTCACAACTTCTGTATAAATATATACATATTTACTGTAACTCAGGTTTTTTTTCTATTATGTATTGTATATTACTGCTGCCAGCAAAGCTAACAAATTTCACAATATACGTTGATGGTATTAAACCTGATTTGATTCTGATATCTTCATCATTTAAGTGCAAAATTATGAATGGAACTTAAGCATACTTTCCTGATAGAACCATTGAGAGAAGTACATGAATCACCAAGGCATGGAAGGTTATAGATCTAATTTGGGCAAATGTGATTACTGTAGATCAGTATGACAGGCAGTATGTATATGATGGACCAAAGCATCTGGTACTGTGCTGTATGACTTCATGACTCTGAAATACCATAAATATTCTTCTTATAAGTGAAATGTGACTAAAGTTCTTATATTTTAAAATATTTATATAAGAAAGTTACAATTATACCCATGACATTAGATTTTTAAGGTCATATAGTTTGCAAAGTATTTGCAAAGCATACTTCATGTTGGAAAGTGTAAGTGTCCCAGGGATTATTTCACGAATACCTAAAATTCACATTAGATCAAGAGATTTTCTTTGATTTTGGCGAAGAAAGCTGTGAACAGCTTAGCCCATGGAAGTACATTGGATCAATGAGAGCCAAGTCACATCATGGAAATAATTTAAATGGTATAGAAAAGACTACTGTTTAATTGAGTAACAAATTATGAATTTAAATGAAATACAGAACTAATTAGAACACTATTGATACAACTACAGAACTATAAAATTGTCTATTAGTTCCTCATCTTTATCCACAGATGAATTCACCCAGTATACGCAGTGTGTTCTATTTATTAACTGTAAATGAACAAAATAGTGCAAAATTAGTGTAGATAATGTACTGTCTTCATACAATGCTTTCAATGACTGCATCTTTTAAATCTTCATCTTCATTGTAACATTCAAGATTGTTGTCGATACCTTCAAATTCTTCGGAGTTGCTAACTTGTTGAAGAAGTGAAGTCATTTCATTTTCACTCTTGGCCTTTTTTGGCATCTCCAAGCCTGAATGCTTGAAACCACGTGAGCAAAGCAGTTTGAATTGTCTTGCTGCTTATTTCTTGCTAGCTCTCAGTGATAGATAAAAATCACTGCTTTTTGATCACAAACATATGCAAATGATGCTATTTATCTAAGCACGGTGTAATGTCTAACAATGGCCCAATTAACAAGAATCAACTGTATCTTAAAACTAAAAGGAACCACTTTCATGTTGACTGGTGTTGAAACTGATTGTATTAGACCACTAGTGATACGACTTGTTTTCAGTGAACCTCAACATTCTACAGTCCATTTGTAGTAATAATTGTACCTAGAATTCTGAATTCTGTTGGCAGAGGGGAAGAAGCTGTTCCTAAAACGAGGAGTGTGTGTCTTCAGGCTCCTTTATCTTCTCCTTGGTGGTAGCAATAAAATGAGACCATGTCCTGGGTGATGGGGGTCCTTAATAATAGATCCCACCTCTCTAAGAATTGCCTTTTGAAGATGTCCTCGATGCTGGGGAGGCTAGTGCCTTTGGTGGACTTGGTGAAGTTTGTTCGCATTATTTACACAAAATGAGATCAATGTGATGTAGAGAAAGTTATGTGTTCCAAGTTCAAAGTAAAATTTAATATCAGAGTACACACATGTCACCATATACAACCCTGAGATTCTTTTCCCTGTGGGCATACTCAGCAAATCTATAGAACAGTAACTGTAAACAGGATCAATAAACAACAAATAAATCACAAGAGCATGAAATAACAAGATAAAGAATCCTTTAAGTGAGACCATCAGTTGTGGGATCACCAGAGATAGAACGAGCGTAGTCATCTTTTGCTCAAGATCCTGATGGTTGAGGGGTAGTAACTGTTCCAGAACCTGGTGGAGCAAGTCCTGAGGTAATTGTACCTTCTACTGGATGACAGCAGTGAGGAAGGAGCATGGCCTGGGTGGTGAGGATCTTTGATGATGGATGGTGCTTTTCTACAGCTGTGTTTCATTTAGATGTGCTCAATGGTTGGTAGGGTTTTACTCATGATGAACTGGGCAAAATCCACTACCTTTTGTTGGATTTTCCACTCAAAGGCATTGGTGTTCCCATACTAGGTCATAATGCAGTCAGTCGATGCACTTCCCACCACATATCTATAGAAGTTTGTCAAGGATTTTGATGAAATGCCAACTCTCCACAGACTCCTAAGGGTGTAGAGGTACTATCTTGCTTTCTTTGCAATTACATTTATATGATGAGTCCAGGACAGGTCTTTTGAGATAGTGACACCCAGGAATTTAAAGGTACTGACCCTCTCCCTCTCTGATCCACTGATGAGTACTGGCTCATGGACCTCTGGTTTCCCTCTCCTGAAGTCCACAATCAGTGCCTTGGTCTTGCTGACATTGGGCGAGAGGTTGTTGTTATGACACCACTCTGCCAAGTTTTCAATCTCCCACCTATATGCTGATCATCATCACCTTTGATATGGCCCAAAACAGTCATCAGCAAGAGTGTACATGGTGTTGGAGCTGTACTTAACCACAGAGTCATAGGTGTAAAGCGATTAAAACATGGGGCTAAGCACGAGGCCCGGTGGTGCACCTGTGCTGTTGGAGATTATGCAGGAGATGTTTTTGTCAATCTGAACTGACCAGGGTCTGTAAGTGAGGAAATCCAGGAACTAATTGCACAAGGGGGTATGTGAAATAAATTTTTAAAAATAATGGTCGACGCGGTGACCAGCCATGGAGTATAATGACCTGTGCAGTACCATCTGTCGCTCAGCAAGCCAGACTGCTACATTCACCATATAGAAGTTTCAAAGCTTCTTTTATTATCAAAGTATACAACTCTGAAATTCTTCTTCCCCAGATAGCCACAAAACCAAGAGAGAAACGAATGGCAGCATGATCATTAGCACTCAAACCCTCCTCCCTGCATAAAAAAATGACCAAAACATAACAGGCACATCGACACGCCCCCCCCCCCCCACCAAATCCTCCTCCTCTGCTCACCAAAAATACGGAGAAAGATCAGGCGAAAAACACAGATTACAAAAAAACCGTATGACTGAAAAAAGTCCACAGTCCTAGTCAACATCCACAGCACAGAAAACCTAGGCAACATTCTCCCTCTCCATAGTGGAGTGATCTCACCAGCGATAAAAAAGGCAGTCTCCCCTCTCCGTGGCAGAGTAATCCCCCAGCGATAGAAAGACAGGCAGCTGGCTTTTCAATCTCCCTTGTCGCTTTAATCAGCGAAGAATGGAAGCTTTATTTGGTGAAGAGGAGTCGAACACTGGCTTGCAGCTTTCTCACCACAAAGTTCCCGCACGCTGTCTCTGCCTGCCGGAATCCTCTCGGAGACTGCAGAGCACTGAAACACCCAAACGATCTCCAAACCGCAAATCACCAGGCTCCAGCAGTTCCAGAGTCACATTCAAGATGAAAAGCAAATATAAAAGACATGAAAGAAATGAAATATATAGTTTCATGATCTATCCAGAAGATGTCGACTGAAGGAGCGTTGTACACAGGCAGTTCGTACATTTTGTTTATTTTTAAGCAATGGATCACCAGCACTTACAATTAGAACATGAGGGAGTAAAAATCCTTGCAAAATGATAATTATTTCATTCTCCTTTACATGTGTGTACTGGAAATGACATGGAACAATCTTGAATCTGTTGTTAAGTTCAAGTGGAGTCCACGGAGTCAGAACCTCAAGATGCTGGGATTATAGGAGGAATCTGCCTCTCCAATCCAGTTTTAGAAAGGTTAATGTAGAGCCCTATTCTCTTAATGGGGATTCTTGATCTAGAGACTGGCAATGGGAAATATATTTTAAATCACTTTATCTTGGGATAATATGTCTATTGATCTGTAAATTTTTTAAGTCAAATAGCACAGAAACTGTTTTTTTCACCCACTATGTTCCTGCCAGCCATGAAATTCCTACAATATCTATACTAATCCCAACCCTTGGCCCTAACCCTCTGAGCCTGGAAGATTTAAATACTTGTAGAGATGATAATTAGTTTTTGTGAGAGTAGCTGCCTGTACAATCCTCTCAGGATTTTCAATTAACTTTATTTTAATTATAAGTACCACAAACTAGCTTTTAAATGTTTCTGAGTATCAAAGGCATTTAAAGTCTATAAAATCAAAGCCTCCAGCTTTAATAGAAGGTGAGGTTCACTTCTCAATTGAGTCTCCTGCGAAAGGCTGCAAATTCCAGGGCCAGGGGCCCAGTGGTCCACTGCCTGAGTCCGACTCACTGCAAAGGCCTTACAGCCGAACTCTCAGTACCAGAGGAGTGATGAAAATTGGCCCACTACATCTGGCCCAGCTAAGTGCGAGCAGATGGCAATTCTGGGCGATGGGCCAGACTTGGTACAATCAAGAACAGTGGGTATCAGGACATCTAAGAATCTCCTGAAAGTGATTAAGCTGAAACATGAGACCTCAGAGGCAGATTTATAATGGAGGAAACACCATTTAAAGCTAAACTTTTCCACTCAAGTCGCGGAACCCAGAAGTAATATTTCCAAAGGATGATATCAAAGATAACGATGACTTTTTTAAATTACATCACATTTGCTGTCTGGTCTTCACTGATCTGTTCTTGCAGGCTAAAAGTGGAAGTGCAAAGATAGGCATTTCCGCAGGACAAGCTGTGGAATTTGCCTGAACAATTCGTGGCAGGTTTGATCTATACAGAAACCATAAGATAATAAATATGATTTAATTTATATTTTAAAAATGTTTTTATGAATTAAATTCTGCATTTTAAACAATTTAATTGATAATAACACTTAGAAATGTTTTAATGCTTTAGTTCATTTTAACTATATAATAATAGTGCTTGAGTTTTAATAAGTTTAAAGATGATTTTGAATATGGATCTAGTGTTTTCCCAGCGTTTATGACGAATAAGCTCTTCTCAGGCTTTCAGCCGGGTACCGGTATCAATTATAAATGACATTTCAACGACAAACTTTGCCATCTTCTTCAAGGATGGAGGCTGGGTATGTCAAGTTCAGCGGTATTTACATCCCCGTAGTCAGTCCCTCCTGATTGGCTAGTCTTCATCCAATCAGGTTTCTAGTTCTGTAAACACCAGCCGACCTGCCATCCTACTTGAACTTAATACCTTCCACAAACCCATAAGAAGCTCAAGTCAAAGGTGACCTGGGACTTAGGTCAGCTGGCATTTACAAGATTCCCTGTAAATGCAGACCAGTATATATCGACCAGATGGGATTCCAGGTGAAAACCCACATCAAGGAGCACAGGAGGTGTATCCGTTTGGGTTACACAGAGAAATTGGTGGGAGCAGAACATTGCATTTGCAATGGCCATAGGATTGACTTTGACAGTACAAAAATACTGTGCTTCGCCAATGGCTTTTGGATTGCCTGGTGAATGAAGCCATTGAAATAAAACTAGAGGAAAAGATTTTTAACAAAGATGAAGGTCTCACTCTAAGTAAGAACTGGAATTCGATTTTAAACAAGTTGGGAGAGTGGAAACGTGATTGGATTAGCACTAACCAATTGACTATGGGGGTTAAATACCACTGGACTAGTCACACCCAGGCATCATCCCTGATGAAGACAGCAGAGTTTGTCATCAAAACGTCTGTTATAATTGATACTTGTATCTGGCTGGAAGCCTGAGAAGAGTTTATTCATGATTTTGAATGTTTTAGAAAAATTCAAAGTTTTATCAGGATTGACAGCTGTAAAAGCCAAAGGGCGTGGCTTAGCTGACTACTATAGTTTATTCAGCTATTCGATGGGCCAGGCACTGCTTACCTATGTAACGCACTGCAACCCCACAAGTCCTTGTCATCGATGATTGAGCTGGAATCTACCCATAATTGACTATGATGAATCAACCAAATCTAATTTCCTATTTTTTCTCAAATAGTTAAGTGTGGGCATCTGAGAATTCCTCAATAATTTGTTAGTGTAGTAATTTTAATATAAATGGACAATGTTGCTGTGAAATTCATAGATAGATTGTATTCATGATAGCTTTAATCTGACAACACTCCTCTTCCATGGCATATACTGTATTAACCTTGAGAGATTTTGAATAATTCTGTCATTGCAAATGAGAAAATTTATGTAATTTTTCTCCTTTGTGCAGAACAAAACAAAAGAGATCATTAAATTATAAAACCATAAAGAGTTCATTACCCATTGATATCATTATCATCATCATCATTTTGTGTGTGATGTAGGCAACGATTGTCTTTCCAGGACCATAATTGTTCTTGGCAAATTTTTCTGCAGAAGTGGTTTGTCATTGCCTTCTTCTTCGTCTTTACAAGATGGGTGACCCCGGCCATTATCAAAACTCTTCAGAGATTGCCTGGAATCAGTAGTTGTACCAGCTGCTCACCACCTGTCCCCGTGGCTTCATATGGCCCTGATCTAGTGGCTAAGCAGGTGCTACACCTTGCTCAAGGGTGACCTGCAAGTTAGTGAAGGGAAGGAGCGCTTTACACCTCCTTTGGAAGAGGTGTATTTCCACCCCATCACATGAACCCATTGATATACCTCTTTCAAAATATTCCAATGTTCTTCATGGTGGCACAAAGAAATTCAATGCTTGCAGAATGAGGATTTAAAATGTAAGAAGGCCTTGTGTTTACATAGACCCTTTGATAGGCTCCATGACAAAACAAAGTTCACTCCAGCTAACCAAGTGGTTTTGAAATGAGACCATGCTTATTTACAGATTACATTGGAGAGTTTTAGTGACATGGTGAAAAATTTGACCAAAATGGGATCCCATAATCAATAAAGGAACAAAATGGAGTAAAAAAGAAAAACTCTGAGTTAGATTTGACTTGTGACACTGTTGAGGGAATATAGTTAAAAAGGAAGGGGAAAAATTAGACAACATGCTAAACATTATGAAAAGTTTTTGCAAGTTGTGTGAACTAGGAATTATGCAATCAATTAGGCCAAGTAAATGAGTGAATGAATGGAGTAGGAGTAGGGTTTCAATGTCAAATGTCAACTGATCTTTTTACTCCACAGATACACAAGGGATTCTGCCATTCCTAAAAATCTTGAGCAACACACACAAAATGCTACAGCATCTATGGAGGGAAATAAGCAGTTGATGCTTCAGGCCAAAACCCTTCATCTGGACTCAAGACTTGAAGGGAAAGTTTAGCTATAAATGGTGTTTCCCCTGTTCTCTAGGGTCTCTGGCTTGGTTCAATCACTTTCATGAGATAAGACCTTAAGGCCAAAAGACATAGGAACAGAATTAGACCATTGAGCCCAATAAGTCTGCTCTGCCATTTCATCATCTACTTTTCCTCTCAACCCCATTCTCCTTTCTTCTCCCTGTAACCTTTCATGCCTTGACTAATCAAGAACCTACCAATTTCTGCCTTAAATGCTCCCAATGACCTGGCCTGTACAGCCACCTCTGACAATGAATTGCATAGATTTCCCCACCTTATGGTGAAAGAAATTTCTCCTCATTTCCATTCTAAATGGATATCCCTCTATTCTGAGGCTGTGCCTGCTGGTTCTGGACTCCCCCACTATAGGAAACATTCTCTCAGCATCCACTTTATCCAAGCCTTTCAACATTCAATAGGTTTCATTGAGTTCCCCTCCTCATTCTTCTAAATTCCAGTGAGTACAGGCCCAGAGCTATCAAATGCTCCTCATATTAACCTTTTCATTCCTGGAATCATTCTCATGAGCCTCCTCTGAGCCCTCTCCAATGTTAGAACATCCTTTCTTAGATTAGAGGTCCTAAACTGCTCAGAATATTCCAAGTGAGGCCTCAGCTGTGCTTTATAAAGCCTTAGCATTACATTTGTGCTTTTATATTCTAGTCTTCTTGAAATGAATGCTAACATTGCATTTGCCTTCCTCATCACCAACTTAACCTGCAAGTTAACCTTTAGGGAATCCTACATGATGACTTACAAGTCCTGTGGCACCTTGGGTTTTTGAATTTGCTGTCCATTTAGAAAACTGTCTACATTTTTATTCATTTTACCAAAGTGCATGACCATACACCTCTTGACACTGTATCCCATCTGCTACTTCTTTGCCCATTCTCCTAATCAGTCTATGTCCTTCTACAGATCCCTGCTTCCTCAAAACGACCTGCCCCTCCATTTACCTTTGTATCGTCTACAAACCTGGCCACAAGGCCATCAATTCTGTTATGGAAATCATTACAAGAAGTGCTTCCAACACTGACCCCTGCGGAACACCACTAGTCACTGGTAGCCAACTGTGCGTATTTTATCGATTGCCTCCAAGTACACGGAAACCTCATCCTTAAAAATCGATTCTGACATCGTCCCAACCACTGAGGGCAAGCTAACTGGTCTATAATTTCCTTTCTTCTGCCTCCCTCTCTTCTTGAAGAGTGGAGTGACATTTGCAATCTTCCAGTCTTTGCAGAACCATGCAGAATCTAGTGATTCTTGAAAGAACATTACTAATGCCTGCACAATCTCCACAGCCACCTCTTTCAGAAATCTGGAAGGGTCTTGGTCTGAAACGTTCACTGTTTATTTCCCTCCATTAATGATACCTGACTCAATGAATTCCTTCAGTAACCTGCTTCTTCTTGCACAGTATAGAATATATATGCTGAAGTTTTCGGAAGTTGGAAATATTGATGAACATTTCATAGTCTGCAGGTAGCATAGGCATGAATGTGTGTTGTGTCTGTTCTACAAATGTACCACGGACAGCATTCTAACTGGTTGCATTGCTGTCTGGTATGGGGGGCGGGGAGGATACAGCACAGGATCAAAGTAAGCTGCAGAGAGTTTTAAACTTAGTCAGCTCCATCACGGATACTAACCCACGTAGTCTCCAGGATACCTTCAAGGAGTGGTGCCTCAGAAAGACAGTGCCCATCATTCAGGACCCCCATCAACCAGGTCATGCCTTGTTCTCATTGCTACTATCAGGAAGGAGGTACAGAGGCCCAAAGGCACACAATCAATAATTCAGGAACAGCTTCTTCCCCTCTGCCATCCGATCTCTGAATGGACATTGAACCCATGAACACTACCTTATGACGTTTTTTATTTCTGTTTTTGCACTACTTCTTAAATTTAACTATTTAATATAGAAATAATTAATGTAACTCACAGTTTTTTTTCTATTATTATGTATTGCATTGTGCTGCTGCCATAAAGTTAACAAATTTCTTGACATTTGCCAGTGATATTAAACCTAATTCTGATTCTGAGGAGGCATGGGTACACAATGTTATGGAAACAGAAATGATATTTAGCTTATTAAAATGCCATTGTCTGTGATTGGTGTTGCCAGAGGATAGTGAAATGTGACAGACTGGATTGTGGTCCAGCTACAGATTTCATGATGAATGGCCAAATAAACTGGACACTAGATACTTGCACATGAGGAATGGCCCTGGAAATCTGTACTGAGAGAGCACTTGGCAAAGTGCAGATTTTAACTGGGAACAAGAACTTAAAGGTGAGCATGCAAGAATGAAGTTAGGGATGCAAGCCATTGAACGGACAGTAGCTGAAAATGTGAAAAATGTGTTGACAAGAAAGATTCCTCTGAGAAAACAAAGAGAGAAGAGGGAGAAAGACAAGGAACAAGGAATGGACACAGCCAGCTAGAGATGCTCTTGTTAGTGTTCATAGTCATATAGATTCAGTGAGAAATGACAGAAAGATGTCAGAATCAGATTAGATATCACCAGCATATGTTGTGAAAGCTGCTAATGTTGCAGCAGCAGCAGTACAGTGAAATGCATGATAAATAAAGAATTGAATGTATAAGTATATATATATGTATATTAAATAATTAAATTAAAGTAAGTAGTGCAAAAACAGAAATAAAAAAAGTAGTGAGGTAGTGTTCATGGGTTCAATGTCCATTCAGAAATCGAATGGCAGAGGGGAAGAAGCTGTTGCTGAAATGTTGAGTGTGTGCCTTTAGATTTCTGTACCTCCTTCCTGAGGGTAGCAATGAGAAGAAGGCACCATCTTTCTGAGGCACCACTCCTTGAAGATGTCTAAACACTATGGAGGTGAGTACCCACAATGGAGCTGCCTAATTTTACAACTTTCTGCTGTTTACCCTGATCCCATGCAGTAGCCCCCTACCCCTCACACCAGACGGTGATGCAGCCAGTCAGAATGTTCTCCATGGTACATCTGTAGAAATTTTTGACTGTTCTAGGTGATGTGCAGGATTAGAGGGGAACACATCAGATTAGAAAATGTATAACATTTATCATTTTCTTGCTATTTTGTACAAATCCCTATATCCTATAAGAAGTAGGTATTGAAGTAACATTGGAAATATATTTTGACCATTGAACTAGGTATCAAGTAAGGCATGGAATAAGCACATTTACATTTATTAAAAGCCCCCAGGCTCATGTTCACTTTTGGTAAGCTGTGAAAATCCATCCACCCTACTGCCAGAATGCAAGTCCATTTTTAACATTTGGATGTTAAATAAATGCACATTGACTCAAGCCTTTGGAACAATGATTTAAGATAACAAAAATGAATACAATTTGTCAGAACCCACAATAAAGCGGCACACAACTCTCTTGCTGCTGTGTTACTAATAAATAACAAACCATCTTTGGATTATCACTTTTGATTTCAGTATGGGATTGACATGGTTCCGGTTGTAATACTTTAGTCATCGACTTGCCTACAGGATGGTGTGGTGGCATTCAGTTCCGTGCATTTCAAAGCTATGTTGCAATTTTCAAAAATAAGTCCGAAGAGTGAACCCTTGTCAACATTTAAAGGCAAGATGGTTTGATAAAATGCTGACACGCAATTACTTTTACATTTTACGTTGATTTGAACCTTGAACCGAAGCTGACTGTTTCTGCCCCATGACCCAGCGGGTGAGCTGGCTACTAAGATGCCACAGATAAGACTGAGATAAACTGTAAAGCTGATGAACTCAACATCCCCCCCGCCCCCGCACTCAAGTACTGAGATGTGCTTTTAGTCACCAGATGAGAGCATCTTCCCTTCCACGTTCATGGGAGAAAAACAAATATCGTCCAAAAATAAAGCCTTTCCACAATTTTTCTTTCATAATATTAGCTGCTTTGGATATGACAGATAAGATTAAATTTTTTTTTAGGAAATGAATTAAAGTACATAAAGCAAATGGAATGGCTGTTCAAAGATTCAAAGGGCTGGCTGTATTCCCCTGTTCTTATGAGAATCCTAGGAAATATGCCAGAAAGTTTCAAACTGGCAGTTGGATTCAGATATTTTCGGGAAGTGTAAATGAGCATCGATTTGCCAGTTTCTAACACAGTAACAACAGTTAAGGGGTAACAATTAAATCACAGTGGCCCAATAGTGCAGTGTCTGCACCAATCAAACTGGGAGCTGATTTGATTCACCCCCTGCTGCAGTCAGACAGATTTGTGTGCCTTTCCATTATCACAGGGCACTGGGCCTCATATTGACAGGAAGGTACGAGAAAGGATGCCTCAATTTCTGAGCCCGGCACAAAAACTCCATTTCTTCTCAGAAAGGGAGTTCAATCAAATACAATGCCTAGAAAGCATAAAATTGCTGTCAAGGTTAGAGGACCCAAGTTCAAATAAACGAAATATAGAAAACTAGTGAAAAACATTATTTTAAAATGTAAAAGAGCATTTTCTGCAAGTGTCAAACTGTGTTCTGTGGTCTGAACTTAAGCTGTTAATCCTGTACAATTTCTTTCTCAATTGCCTCTGTTCAATTGCCAATGGTCCAAAATCCAGCCTTTAGTTTTGAACCACTTCCATTCTCTGACTCATACATCATTCTAGATTGGCCACCTCCTCTTACCCAAGAGATAGAAGAAAACGTCAGAATAAAAAAATGAGCGAGAAGAAGGTAAAGGATATAAAGGGCAACAGAAAAGAGGATAGCAAGAAAAAAACAGTAAAAGGAAGGCTTAAACAGAAGAGATGCTGGAAATCCATAGCAACGCACACAAAATGCTGGAGGAATTTAGCAAGACAGGCAGCATCTATCAAAAAGAATAAACAGTCCACGTTTCAGGCTGAGACCCTTCATCAGGACTGGAAAGGAATAGGGAAGACTCCAGAATAAAAACTTGGGAGGAGGGGAGCAGGACAAGCTAGAGTGTGATAGGTGAAGCCAGGTGGGTGGGGAAGGGAAAGAGCTGGAGAAGAAGGAATCTGATAGGAGAGGAAAATAGGCCAAGGGAAGAGGTGGAGCACCAGGGATAGGTGACAGGCAGGTGAGAAGAAAGAAGAAGCCAGAGTTGGCAATAGAGAAAGAGGGAAGGAGAAGGGGAAAAGAGAAGAAGTAGAGAAAAAAATACTGGAAGGAGAAATCGATGTTCATGCCATAAGGTAAAAGGAAAGTTTATTCCCCAGCTGCTGGTGAGTAAATCAATGCTTATACACTTTGAAGATGAGGATAAATTTCACTCTCTACTATCAATTGTATCTATAGTTAAGAAACTTCAAATACTTTTCTCTATTGGCAAAGATGCAGCTACTCTATTCCATGCTCACAAACCTTTATCTGTAAACTGCTACGTCCTGCGCCTGAAAGGTAAAACATAAAATCAAATGCCACATTCTGTAAGAGAAATACTCACTTTTAGATGATATCAAATTCAGAATTTGATCGTAGATATTTTCAAAGCTCTACGTAAATTTATTATTAATGTACATATACAGAATGTCACCAAATACAACCCTGAGATTCATTTTCTTGCAGGCATACTCAGTAAATCCAAGAACCATAACAGAATCAATGAAAGATAGCACCCAGCAGGGTGGACAAGCAGCTGGTGTGCTAAAGACAGCAAGCTGTGTAAATACAAAAGGAAAAATAAATAATAATAAAAAATAAATAAACGATAAATATTGAAAACATGAGATGAAGGTTTCTTGAAAGTAAGTCCATAGGTTGTTGGAACAGTTTGGTTGTGGAACAAGTGAAATTGAATAAAGTAATCCCCTTTGGTTCAAGAGGCTGCTGGTTGATTGGAGTCCTGTGTTTCACTGCAGCATGTCCCAGGCTAACGAAATATTGGTTGAGATTCAGTTCTTACCTCTGAGTCTGAAGGCTGTGATATGAAGTCCCTCTCCAGGCAATTTAACATACTAATCTAGAGTAATCTAGGGAGGCACTCAGGTATAAAACTGAAAGAGTGGGGACGGGGTGTTCCACTTGGATCTGACTTTCGGGTGAGATGTTAAAACAGGGTCCTGAAAGGTTCCACTCTGCCATTTGACAAAATAACTAGGAAGTTTTCTCCATGTACTGACTAATACTTATCCATCAGCCAACGTTATGAAAACTGATGATCAGGACATTGTCACAGAATTATGTGTGGAATCTCGCTGCGGGCAAATTAGCTGCCACTTTTCCAACATTACAGTAACAGCTAAACACCAAGTTGCTTTAGCTCAATCTGAGGTCTGTTTTTCTCTTCATTTTCATTTCTGTGCAAGTGAAAGTCTGTTCATAAGACCATAAGATATCGGAGCAGAATTAGGCCATTTGGCTAATTGTGTCTGCTCTGCAATATCATCATGACTGATCCAGTCTCCTGCTCAGCTCCAATCTCCCCATATCTCTCCTGCCCTGGCGAATGAAGAATTAATCAACCTCTGCCTTAAATATACCCAATGACCTGGCCTGCAAGGCCACCTGTGCAATGAATTCTACAGATCCACCGCTATCCGACTCCTCCTCATCTCAGTTCTTAAAGGACACCCTTATATTCTGAGGCTGTGTCCTCTGGTCTTAGACCCCCCATCACAGGAAATATTCTCTCCACATCTACTGTATTGAGACCTTTCAACATTTTATCTATTTTATCTGCAGGAATACTAAATAACAAAAGGATTATTTATATGTGACCAAAACAGCACTGATGTTTCTATCACATCACAAGCACAATAGATTAACACTACAGTAATAATTGCCTCATTTGACCTTCCCACTATGAAGCCTCTCTCACTGAAAATTTGGTTGCACACCACATAATTAATCTCTGATCATTAAATTATATGTTTGGAGAATCAAGCACAGCATCTCTACACTTTACTAATCATGGATGAAAGCACAAAAGTCAGTTAATTCTCTGTGAAATAATGCTCTTTAAAGTTCTGATATTGACTGTTTTTTTTTGCTACAACTAAGGACGACTCAATTTTGTGATGCTTGTTCATATCACTGAAACCAGACATCTGAGGTTGAGAGAGTGGAACTGCCCCAGTACAATGGCTTTTCTACTTTTAAAAACCCTCCCACACAGGTCTCCTGTCCATGTCGGACTCGTCGGACAACCAAACTCACAGATAAAACAGATCGAACAATCATCAGTAACTGATAGATTAGTAGCCAACTAACATGTGGGCATATGGACCCCCTTGTGCCTTGGTACTGGTTCTGAGCAGCTTCTGCTTGTTGGAGAAGAGTGGGTATTGATAAATTAGCAGAATGCTTTTTGTGCCTCTCACTAAATTGAAAGCAGATTGCATCAAGAGATTCACAATGGAAGCATTATATTTCTTACTGCTGCTTACCCACTTCAAAGGCAGCCATTGATAAAGCCAGATTTTGTAATTGGAACAATATTTCATCATGCATAATACACTTCATATTAATTTTCTCAAAATATTTCCTCTTGCTTCAAAACAGAGTGGAAGCCAGTTTCCATTGCAGTCGCCAATTTTACGGAATGTGTGTCATTTATACTGAAGTGTCATGGTAATAGGGAGCAGGTGCTGTCAGCGTTATGTCACTGGCTTATAGAGTGTCTGTCAAAGAGCAGATACCTGGAAATGAGACACAACGGCATCACATTTTTAATAATTACATTATTAATTATGTCAAAAAACAAGGGCAGAATTATGCCTTGAATTTGAAAAGAGTATAAAAATGGTGGCCAAAAAATAAGGATTTCATTAGATCCTCCTCCATAACTGACTAACTGACTAGGTAAAGCAGACAACCGAACTCAAGACCCCCGTCAACCTGATCATTCTCTCTTCCCCATGATACCCCCACCCCCATCATCCCATGATACAAAGCACAAGAGATTCTGCAGATGCTGGAAATCCAGAGCAACGCACACAAAATGTTGGAGGAACTCAACAGATCAGGCAGAACCTATGAAAATGAATAAACAGTCGACAGTTTGGGCCGAGACCCTCCATCATGTCTGGAAAGGAAGGGGGAAAATGCCAAAATCAAAAAGTTGAACTAGGGTGCCTATGACTTATCCATAACACTGTATTAGTCAACATGAAGCGGAGACGGAGTTTGTAAAGCTGGCGGGAGCAGAAGATGTTGGGAATGGCAAGGGTGGAGCACTGTGGGAGGGGTGTGGGACAGGTGGCAGAGACAGAGTGCCAGGGGTAGGGGGTGACGTGGGTGCAGACACACCCTGGCATGAGACACCGGGCAAGGTAATTTCATTCCAAACAATTGGTTTATTGATCATTTCAGAATGTCTCTCTGGTGCTTCCCACTCCCTTCCCTCTCCCTTCCCCTTTTCCCAACCATGATTCTTCTCTCCCTGCCCCTTTCTCACTCTCAGTCCTCAATAGAGACCCATATCAGAATCAAGTCTATCATCACCTGCATAAGTCATGAAATTAGTTTTTTTTCCACTGCAGTACATTAAGATACTACAGTACTGTGCAAAAGTCTTAGGTGCCCTAGAAATGTACGTCTCCAAGACTTTTGCACTGTACTGTATGTAAAGGGCTGGAGTAGAAGGAACCTGATGGGAGAGGAGAGAGGACCATGGGAGAAAGGGAAGGTGGAGGGAAACCTGGCACCAGGGGGAGGTGATAGGCAGTTGAGGAAAAGAGAAAAGAGGCCTTTCTGACTTTTGAGGATATTAAACCCTAAAAATACACATCACTAGGCTCAAGGATACCTTTTTTCCTGCTGTACAAAACTATTGAATCGTCAACGTCTACAATGAGACGGACACTTGACCTCACTATCTATCTCATCACGCCCTTGCACCTGATGGTCTGCCTGCACTGCGCTTTTATTGTAAATGTAACACTTTTTCCTGCGTTGTGTTATTGCTTTCCCCTGTATTGCCTTGGTGCACTGATATGATGAAATTATCTGTACAGATGGCATGCAAAGCAATTTATTTTGGCTGCACCCCATTATGCGTGACAATAATACACCAAAAACCCAGAGGATTATGGATTATGAGGGAAAATATGAAACATAAATTAAAGAGGGCTTCATTGTGCCTTCCAGTTCTCTGAGCGTATTTACACCATGTGAGTAAATGCATGACTCCCAAGATTTAACCATCACTTGATCTATATTTTGTTTTTGCATTATCCTTCAATTTGGTATGTAATTATGTAACTCAGTTATTGAACTTTTGTGAATGGCTTCTTGTTCTGCTCAGTCTCAGTGCTGTTCTGATTGATGGTTACAGATAGAATTGCACTCCAGGTCTGCAGGACAACTATTTGCAGTTGAGTTCAACTTAATGAAAGTTTGCCATGCACAGAGAAGGTTATTCATTGTACTGTGTAAAGTGTTTGGGAGCGTTCCAAAGATCCAGCCTGCTTCAAGTCAATTGCAGCAACTAAAATTCTAGAGACAGATCGCATTACACATTGTCACAACGTAATTACTGAAATAATATTTCTACCGCTACCCAAAAAAATCTAACCAGTGGTTCAAATGTTTTCTTGTCAACTTCTTCAAGACATTTCTCAAATGAAGGGCTTTAGACTTATTTTCTGGATGGTGTAATTGCCCTCAAGTGTCCCATTTGCTGCCAGCAGGCCCCTGCTGCCTTGACTGACAGCTTGTGTGCTGTAAATTGCATCGCTCTTTTTAAAAACAAAGGAAAAAATGTCCAGAATAAGCAAAACACTGCTGTGAGCTTTCTTTTCCTTGAGACAGTGGTGACTTGCACTCAAATTCTGAAATGGCTTTGACCGCATATCTAAGTCACTCCTTAAAAACACTTAAAACATTCAAATTACTTAGAAAAATAGTATTTTAAACAGGCCTTCATCAAAAATAATATTTTGACATCTTTGTAAAAACCTTTTACTGATACTGTAGTGTATTATTTCTGCAAATGTCTCTAAATGTGACGGCAATCAGCATCTGCAGATTTCCTCTTGTTGGCAATCAGAAAAATCAGTTTAATCTCAAAAGTGTGAATGCATTGTACAGTGTTCTATTATGAAAGAGTTTGATAATCAAGAAATTGCAGATGTTGGAATCTGGAACAAACAAAATGCTGGAGGAACAGTGAGACAGCATCGGTGGAGGCAAAGAGATAGTTGATATCTTGGGTTGAGGTCCTTGGTTTACTGTTTACCCGTGCTGTTCTTCACTAAATGCATTTTCAATGATATTTTATTAACTTATTTAAAGAATAATATTTTGGGTTAATGTGTTGTGCGTGATATATGTGTAGGTGGCCATGTTCCAGAGGAATGTTGTTTTGTTTGGTTTTATAAATGTATGGTCAGACGACAATAAACTTGAACTTGGTCAGCAAGAATTTTTAAAAGGTTTGATAATCAAGAAACTGCAGATGTTGGAATCTGGAAGAAACAGCAAAATGCCAGAGGAATGTCTTTCATAAAATGTCTTCAGTGCACTTGGTTACATTTTATCTCTGTTTTGGTATTTGGTGCATAATTAATCTATCAATGCTTTAGAGCGGAAAAGAGAAAAACATGAAATAAAAGAAATTCAATGACAAATTTCATGACATATGCCAGTGATATTAAACCTGATTCTGATTCTGGTCTTTGGGAATCACAAATCATACCTGCTCCCTGTCAGCTATCCTGCAGATATCCAAAAATATATTTCCTACATAATTGGGTTTGTCACTGATAGCGATACTGTGGCCGGGGCAACAGAATTTTCTACACATTTCACCTAGTTACATGTAGAGTATTGCTAACCATCAAAACATTTGTAGAAAGTATAGTGTCCATGAGTCAGTATGGACCATTGTGAATCTTTTATAATAAAAAGAGCCAATTCAATTCTTATTTGATGCTCAAATGTTGATCGAGGAAACTGCCATTGAAGACAATGCTCCTCTGCAAAGAAACTAAAGTTCAAAGTACATTTGATTATTGAAGCACATATATGTCACCATATGCAACCCTGAGATTCATTTTTTTGTGGCCATACTCAAAAATCCATCCTAGAATAGTAACTATAACAGAATCAATGAAAGACTGCCCATTTAGGGTTTGACCAGAGTGCAGAAGACAACAAACTGGGTGGTGGGGTCCCTCATGATGGATGCTGCTTTCTTACAACAGTGTTCCATGTAGACATACTCAGTGGCGGGGAGGGCTTTACCCATGATGGACTGGGCCACATCTACTACTTTTTGTAGGGTTTTCTATTCAAGGGCTTTGGTGTTTCCATACCAGGCTGAGATGCAGCCAGTTAATATACTCCCCTATAACCTAAAAAATGTTTTTCCATTTCTGCTGGATTGATACAAAGGAAATGGACACAGAAGGACAATGATGATACAGGAGTTCAGTAATGTAATAGCCTATATTCGTATAATGGATGATATTATTTGTTAGTATTGCCTTCTGTAGGAAATTAAAGGTAAAACATGTTAAGGATAGTCATTAATTTCTGAGTATTAACTGGTACACATAAGCATTGAGTGGCCTTTGCCTGTGTTAATTTATTCACTATTCTAATCCAATAATAGTTGTGTTCTTGGTTTTTCATGAATCTCATTTGCAGGAAAATTTCTTCTCAACTGCAAGCCAGCTTCTCAAAGCAGATCAGCTCCCTGCTGGGTAGAGCAGTCTGAAGCAATGATTTCTATTCAGAGATGCAATTGTTCAAAATTCTCTGCATATTCACGCTTTCCTCAGTCAATACTCTCTCGTTTTGTGTGTTGCTTTGGATTTCCAGCATCTGCAGACTTTCTCCTGTTTGTCTTCTAAGTATTTTTTTCCAATCGACTTGCCTTCTGCATAATTGATGAAGTTTGTTCATGGGTGGATGCTCTCATCTTGCTAGGATACAATAAGGGAAGGTTATAATTTTTCAGTGGGTATTTATCAAATGTTTTCAATGCTCAGGTGTTTTACTGTTCAAATAGATCCTGGAGAGAATGAAATTACTTATTTCATGAACTAATTATTGCTTTATTCATATTTGTTTAATTTATTGCATCCATTAGCTGGTATCACAACATTGAAGAACCTCATAAAACCACTTATTTCAGTTAAGTGCAAATGCAGTAAATGGTGAATTGTAATTCACAGAATATCGCTGGATACTGTATACAGGAACTGCTAACGCCATTGTGTTGTCCTTCCTGTTCAGCAAATCCTGTAATTTAATTGGACAGAATTATGAAAGTTTTGATAATGCATGTCATTCATCTACCAATCACTAGGACACACAGTACTGTGTAAAAGTCTTAGGCATTTATACATAGCCAAGGTGCCCAAAACTTTTGCACAATACTGTAGCAATTTAGTGTATTGCACTGTACTGCTGTCATAAAGAAAATCTAATTTCATAATATATGTGAGTGATGATATATCTGATATTGGACTGAGTGGGAAGGGGGCAGGGAAAGGGGAATCATGGTAAAGAAAAGGGGACGGGAAACTCACTCTCAGCTTCACATTGATAAATACAGTCCTGTGCAAACGTCTTAGATGCCCAGCTGTATATATGTGGCCAAGACTCTTGCACAGTACTATATTTGTGAGGTTAAAATACTTCTGGAATTTTTTTTGTCCTTCTAGGCAGAATGAGGCTACTTTTAGTCTGGTATTCAGCTACCGAATTGGATTTAGGAAGCGTCTGCAAGTTCAGTTGATGAATTCCTCTCTGCAGTTTGTCTGTAACAATTAGAATTGCAATAGTTCAATGGTTGCAATCATTATAACATTATACTCTACATGCTAATAACATTCCTACAGATAAAGATGTAGTCAATACTGAAATTCTGTATTTGTTCTTATAGTCAGTGAGGAGAGTTGTTACAGGCTACTAACAGAATCAGAATCAGGTTTATTATCACCGGCAGGTGACATGAAATTTGTTAACTCAGCAGCAGCTAAGTAATTATTAAATATAATATAGAAGAAAAAAGCCAAAATAATAATAATAAATAAATAAATAAATTGCAGTATATGTATATTGAATAGATTAAAAACTGTGCAAAAACAAAAATACTGTATATTTAAAAAATGAGGTAGTACTCACGGGTTCAATGTCCATTCAGGAATCAGATGCAGAGGGAAAGAAGTTGTTCCTGAATCACTGAGTGTGTGCCTTTAGGCTTCTGTACCTCCTACGTGATGGTAACAGTGAGAAAAGGGCATGCCCAGGGTGTTGAATGTCCTTAATCATGGACGCTGCATTTCCTTGAAGATGTCCTGTCTACTTTGTAGGCTAATACCCAAGATGGAGCCAACTAAATTTACAATCCTCTGCAACTTCTTTCAGTCCTGAGCAATAGCCCGCCCACACCAGACAGTGATGCATCCTGTCAGAATGCTCTCCACGGTACATCTATAGAAGTTTTTGAGTGTATTTGTTGACATACCAAATCTCCTCAAACTCCTAATGAAGTATAGCTGCTGTCTTGCTTTCTTAATAACTGCATTGATATGTTGGGACCAGGTTAGATCCTCAGAGATCTTGACGCCCAGGAACTTGAAACTGCTCACTCTCCCCACTCCTGATCCAAATATGAAGATTGGTTTGTGTTCCTTTGTCTTATCATTCTGGAAGCCCACAATCGGCTCTTTTGTCTTACTGACATTGAGTACCAGGTTGTTGCTGCGACACCACTCCACTAGTTGGCATATCTCATTCCTGTGCACCCTCTCGTCGTCACCTGAGATTCTACAACAATGGTTGTATCGTCAGCAAATTTATAGATGGTATTTGAACTATGCCTAGCCACACAGTCATGGGTATACAGAGAGTAGAGAAGAAGGCAATGAACAGCATCCTGACATAGGTGTTTGTGTTGTCCAGGTTGTCTAACGCTGTGTGAAGAGCCATTGAGATTGCATCTGCCATTGAGCTGTTGTGGTGTTGGACAAATTGCAATGGGTCCAGGTCCTTGCTGAGGCAGGAGTTCAGTCTAGTTATGACCAAACTCTCAAAGCATTTCATCACGGTAGATGTGAGTGCTACCAAGCAATAGTCACAATACTGATCGATTGCTTAATTTGGGTGGAGCAATATCAGGTGGAGAGGCATAGTTAGTGCTGAAAATGGAAAATGGTGCATTTTTGGAGCTTTATAAAGAAACCACAAGGGGCTGGACACAGGATTAAAGGGACCTTAGTGTACCAGTCAACAGATCCCTAAAACTGGCAATACAGATAAATAAGGTGACGAAGGAGGCATACGGGATGCTAGACATCTTTAGTCGGAGCATAGAATAAAAGGGCATAGAATAACTTTATCAACTTGGCTTGTGCCACAGCAGCATTATTGTGTGTTGATCCAACAGAAAGCAACTAAAAAAGTCATTAAGAATGTAATGATGGAATACAGAAGTAAATTAGCCAATAATATAAAAGAGGATACCAAAAGTTTCTTCAGATGCACAAAGTGTAAAAGAGAGGTGAGAGTGGATATTGGACCAGTGGAAAATGATACTGGAGAGGTAGTAATGGGGGACAAGGAAATGGCAGACGACCTGAATAAGTATTTTGCATCAGTCTTCACTGTGGAAGACACTAGCAATACTGTAAAAGTTTCAGGTGTCATGGGTCATAAAGTGTATGAAGTAAATAAGTCACCGGGATCATTTGGTGAACACCCCAGGTTTCTGAAAGAGGTGGCTGAAGAGATTGTGGAGGCAGTAGTAATGATCTTTCAAGAATCATGAGATTCTGGAATGGTTCCTGAAGTCTGGAATATTCCAAATGTCACCCAACTCTTCAAGAAGGGAGAGAGGCAGAAGCAAGGAAAATAGGTCAGTTAGTTTGACCTCAGTGGTTGGGAAGATGTTGAAGTTGATTATTAACAATGAAGTCTTAGGATACTTGGAGGCACATGATAAAATAGGCAGTGGTCAGCATGGTTTCCTCAAGAAAAAATTTTGTACTTGGATTTTCAGAAGGCCTTTGACAAGGTGCCATATATGAGGTTGCTTTAACAAGCTATGAGCCCATGGTGTTACAGGAAGGATTCTAACATGGATAAAATAGTGCCGAATTGAAAAGAGGCAATGAGTGGGAATAAAGGGAATCTTTTCTGGTTGGCTGCTGGTGACTAGTGGTGTTCCACAGAGGTCTATGTGGGACCCTATTCATTTTACATTATACGTATTTGTATGATGAAATTGATGCTTTGTTGTAAAGTTTGTAGATGATATGAAGATAGGTGGAGGGGCAGGTAGCTTTGAGGAAGTAGAGACGCTACAGAAGGATTTATTCAGATTAGGAGAATAGGCAAATAAAACTGGGTCAGGAAGTGTATGGTCCACATTTTGGTCAAAAAAATGAAAGGGCTGACTATTTTCTAAATGGAGAGAAACTACAAAAACCTGAGGTGCAAAGGGACATGGGAGTCCTTGTGCAGGATTTCCTAGAGGTTAATTGGCAGAGGTTGAGTCTGAGGTGAGGAAGGTTCTTGAACCAACCAGAAAAGCCCTAATCACTACATTTAAGCAAAACTATGAACACTTCGACCATTTTGCACCAAAATTGATTTTGTTTTTATTCTGATTGTTTTCTTGTAAAAAATTGTGTATAACTTATGTTATTTTTTCTTGTGAATGCTGCTTATATACTCGCAAAAAATATGATGCTATTTCAAGTCAGTTTTTCATTGCACCTATGAAAACAGGTACTTGTGCACATGACCAGAGACTTGACTTTGACTTTGTTTACATGGAGTTTACCTGATCTCCCTATGACTGTGTGGGTTTGTTCTGGGTGCTCTGGTTACCTGCGCATTCAAAAATATTTAGGGTGGTAACTTAATTAGCCACTGTAAATTGGACCTAGCGTGCAGCGAAGTTGTGTAATCGGGGGGAGGAGGGAATGAAGAGAATGTGGAAGAATCAAATAGGTTACAGTGGGATTTATTTCAATGTGGGAAGGACATCCTGGCTGTAGAGGAAGTGCAGCGTAGATTCACAAGGTTAATTCCTGGGATGTCTGGACTGTCTTACGCAGAGAGGTTAGAGAGACTGGGCTTGTACACGCTGGAATTAAGGATATTGAGAGGGGATCTGATTGAAACATATAAGATTATTAAGGGATTGGACAAGATAGAGGCAGGAAATATGTTCCAGATGTTGGGAGAGTCCAGTACCAGAGGGCATGGTTTGAGAATAAGGTGTAGGTCATTTAGGACAGAGTTAAGGAAAACCTTCTTCTCCCAGAGAGTTGTGGGGGTCTGGAATGCACTGCCTCAGAAGGTAGTGGAGGCCAATTCTCTGGATGCTTTCAAGAAGGAGCTAGATAGGTATCTTATGGATAGGGGAATCAAGGGATATGGGGACAAGGCAGGAACTGGGTATTGATAGGAATTGATCAGCCATGATCTCAAAATGGCGGTGCAGGCTCGAAGGGCCGAATGGTCTACTTCTGCACCTATTGTCTATTGTCTATTGATCTTCAGCACAGACGATAGAGGACTCTTCCCTTACTATATGATTCGATGGTTCTATGAGCCAATCTTGGTTTTAGGGAACATCTTAGAAAGAGATCAGCAAGAGGACCACAACCTTGCCATGGTTCGGAGGTTTGCATGCCTCAATGACCCAGAGGGCCACGTTGGCTAGAGTCAGGGCTTTATACTTTGGCTCTTGGTTGGGTCACTCACGCCAAACAAGTCAAAGGCCAGACTAAGAGTGGTCCACCAGTCCTCCAGGTTCCAGGTTCAACCCTGACTGGCGAAGCAAAATTGTTATGGAAACAGCAATGAAGAATCTTTCTACAAACTAGTGAGATGGTATTTCTGAGCTACCAGCCAGGACCTGCATCACTGAACATAGTGAAAACTGAGAAGAAGCTACTGACATGATGAAGGAAATCCAGAATGGCCCCACCAGAAATGGAGGACATTCATTGCTGTCCTAGACACCAGCGTTGTAATAGGTAGTAAGTTTGAAAGAGATGAAGAGTTAAAAAGGGTTTATGGAAAATAATTCCAGGACCTAGAGTCCTGGCAGCTGATGTTATAGATGGAGTTCTGGAGTGATTAAAACCAGGCACTCAAATGCATAATAAGTCAGTATTGGAGGAAGGTAGTTACCACAGTAGATTGTACAGCTGGAAGAGGTTACAAAGATGAGAAAGGGTGAAACGATAAAGAGATTTGAAAGCAAAGATTAACATTTTAAAAAGAAAGTCATCTGCACCAGGAGCCGAACAGCATGAAGGTGATGTAAATGAAACAGTGCATATTAGGCCTTGGCAGCTGAGTTCATGATGAGTTTGAATTTATGATACTTGATAAACATTTATTAGGCTGAAGCACTAAAACAGCCTTGTGACAGTAAACTGCTGTTGTAATTGGAATAATTGCTAGTATCTGTAAACAAGAAACCAAAAGTGAACAGTAACATTTAACATTTGATTAAGTTTGTGTACTAAAGATAACTACAGAAAAGAATAGGGATGTGATGTTGCAGAACACAAAAGATCATGCAGTAAGTATTTCAGCAACACACATTTTATTGTCCAATCAGGTAATAATGGATGAACTTTATTGCTGATTTATCACATGGATATATTATTTTTACTAAAGTACAACATTACATGTGGTTATTAATTTTTATTTGCAAGATGAAAACTACTGGGATATGTTTGATCCCAATGTAACAGCTGCACTACAGCACAATGAACACTCTGAAAGTCAATTACTGTTAGGGAGTATTCTGGAGTTATGTGAATATAACAGATAATAATGCAAGCAAGAAGCAGTCTTAATGGAAATTGCATGCAGTAAATTGAAGTTAAACGGGCCCACAGACTGAGACTCCTTCAGCCAAACGTTACGACAATGGGGGTGTGATAATCTCTCTGTATCAATTATGGATTTAAGGAATTTGCACCATTGTAAGTGTAAATAAGTGCAGAGACAATACTGTGCAAAAGTCTTAGGCACATCTATATAGCTAGGATGCCTAGGACTTTTACACAGTACTGTGGTAATTTTATGTATTGCACTGTACTGCTGTTGCAAAAAAAGAAAATTTCATGACATATGTGAGCAATGATTTCCAGCATCTGCACAAAGTCCTTCACTCCTGATGAAGGGTTTCAGCCCAAAACGTCGTCACTACCTCCTCCCATAGATGCTGTCTGGCCTGCTGAGTTTTCCAGCATTTTGTGTTTTTATCTGCACAATCTCTTGTGCTTACTACAAATACTTGTTGTGTGAGAGAGGAACAGTCTAATAGAGACTTGAGAGGGAACTTTGTTACATAAAACAAGAATGCTTTTCCCCCCAGTTAGGTTAAGTGAGACTAGATCTAGAGGTCATAGGTTAAGAGTGAAAGTTAAGATCTAAGGGGGATCTTCTTTACTCAGAGGGTGAGTGTGGAAATAGCTGCCAGCGCAAGAGGCAGATGCAGGTTCAACTGCAACATTAAAGACAAGTTTGAATAATTAGATAGATGAGAGGAGTATGGGGGGCTATGGTCCAGAATCTGGTTGAGTGGACTAGGCAGAATAACAGTTTGGCATGAACTTCCACTTTGAACTTTGGTGGTGCTTTCCCGGTGCCTTAAAGTGTCTGCAGTAGGTCTCAATGTACCATAGGAACTCAGGAATTACAACTACCTGTTAAACTAATCAAAGAGTTATATTTAAAAAGCTCCAAAACCTGGCCTCTGCACCTCCCTCTGCTACTGAACCTCGACTTCCTCACTGGGAGACAACAGTCTGCGTGGATTGGAAATAACACTTTCACCTCATCGACAATCAACACTGGCACACCTCAAGGATGCATTCTTAGCCCACTGTTCTACCCTCCACACACACGACTATGTAGCTACGCATGGCTCAAACGCCATCTATAGATTTGCCAACGACACAACTATTGTTGGCAGAATTTCAGATGGCGACAAGGGTGCAAACAGGAGGAAGATAGATCTGCTAGTTGAGTGATAATCGCAGAAACAACCTTACAATCAGTGTCAGTAAGACCAAGGAATTGACTGTGGACTTCAGGAAGTCGAGGGAACACCCACCTGTCCTCACTGAGGGAACATCTGAGCATCTCTCTTGGGCTCAACATACTGATGCAAATTACAAAGAGAGCCCAACAACGTTATATTTCATTAGGAGTTTGAAGAGAGTTACTATGTCACCAAAAACACTCGCAAGTTTCTACAAGTGTGCTGTGGAGAGCACTCTAAATGGTTGCATTGCCGTTTGGTATGCGGGGGCCACTGCACAGGATTGGAAAAAGCTGCAGAAAGTTGCAACCTCTGCCAGCTCCATTACGGGCTCCAGCCTCCCAGGCATCCAGGACACCTTCAAAAGGCAGCATCTATCATGAAGGACCGCCATCATCCAGGACACACCTTCTTCTCTTTGCTACCTTCAAGGAGGGGCACAGGAGTCTGAAGACACACATTCAACATTGTAGGAGCAAGCTTCTTCCCCTTCACCAGCAGATCCCTGAACGGACAATGAGTCCATAAACATACCCTCAGTATTTCTTTTTCCTCCCTTTTTGCACTACTTAATTTATTTTTATATATACTTTTTATTGTAATTTATGTTATTATTATATACTGTTTTGTACTGCTGCCACAAAACAACAAATTTCACAACATATGCCGGAGAAATTAAACCAGATTCTGATTCTGAAGTTAGGAGTTTTGTGACTGGATTGAGATCTTGTCCTTTAAGTATTCTTTCCTTAATTGACTAAATGTTGTGTTGTCACTGTGAAAGTACTGGTGAATTTCTGCCTTTACTGAGACACGGCCAACAAAATGTGTGAAGGGGTTCATTTTTTCCAGGGCCTCGCTGGCACTTGGAGGGGATTGTTTGATGCAGCAGAGGCAGGTTGGTAGTCTTTTGCCATGTGGATGCTGAGAGTTGACCTATCCTATCACAGGTTACAGTGGCAGAGGCTGAGGGGAGATCTGATAGAGGTTTGTATGAGTATGAGAGGCATAAATAGAGTAGAGAAACAGTAACTTTATCTCAACGTTGTGATGTCCAATACAAGAGGGCATGCATTTAAGGTAAGGTGAGGGGCGTTTTTTACACGGAGAGTGGTGGGTGTCTGGAAGGTGCTGCCGGTGGTGGGTACAGGCAGATGCATTAGAGACTTCAAAGAAACATTTAGATAGTTGCATGGATGTGAGGAAATGGAAGGATATGGGCATCTTGTAGGCAGAAGAGATTAGTTTCGTTGGCCATTTGATAACTAATTTAATTGGTTGGGCACTACATTGTGGGTGCACTGTGTTCTAGCATACAGACAATGGCACAGCTTTGTTTTCGTTGTTCTTTTGAGAGGTTGGCTCTGTTGTGTGCAGCAAGTGAAGTTTAATTGACTATAAATCAGAGCACAAAAATCCTGGGGAAGTCTTCTCATTATTTCCAGCTCCATGAATCACACAAGTTTTTTTGCTCAGTATTCAGCTTACATCATTAACACAGATTTGGCTTAATGAGAACAAAGACATTTGGATGGAGTTTCTTTGAAAACTGACATGGACAGGTTCAGTCTCATTAGCTACCATTTAGTCATTTCTGCATTTGGCACTTCCACTCAAAACTGGGCTGTGATTTTTACATCCACTTGCTGTAAGTGTTGAGTATTTTTCTCTCTTGTTTCTAGGCTGACTCATTGTGGGCATGACAAAGATTTATACTTGTGGGTGTAAGTACAAATCTATATGTGGCTTCAAAAATTGGAATTTGTTAAAGGAGACGCCAAGTGGAACAAAAGCCATTAGTAAAGGCTTTTTGCCCACATCCGTCATTGAGCTCGAGTGCTCTATATAACCTCACTCTTCAGTTGAAAAGTAATTTCTGCCTCAGTCCTGAAACTGAGCCTATCTTCGGTGGGGGTTCTCATCATTTAGATAAATACTTTCAGATGAGAAGCAAATGCCACCACAAAGAAGCAGAGTTTCCCCAACTTCTGTTCTTAAAAGACTTTTAATCCACTGAGTCATTCAGACTGGTGTCTAAGATTTGCATAGCAATGACTTTCAAATATACAGTCATGGAGATGTTGCAAAGTGTTAAATGAAGATTCTTGCATTGCTGGTTCCTTAAGGTTGTTATAGCCGGGGGTGGTAACGGGGACAAGCTCCCACTATCTATTAAATGCTCCCAAAGGCGTGCACCTCAAATAGCCTCTGACAACCAACTCCAGCTCCTGGCCTTCTCGCGTAACTTAGCTGCTAAGCCCGGCAGAACCGTTTCTACTGATAAGAGAAGGGGCAAAGGCAGGTTACTGGCACCTTAATACTAGACACTTTGGGCAAATGGGGCTGCTGTGGTTGGCAGCTCATCTAGGAGAAGGAAAACTGATCTCAAATCTCCGCTGCCTTGCGGCTATACTGTTTCATGGAAAAGGCTCCAGGAGTAAACCCTGAGGGAAAATTCTGGAACAGGAATCCCTAAGGCAGTCTTACGTTGAGCGCAACGCTGACTGCCAACTCTAGCAGTGCTGCTGGTGCCACTTTATATCAGTCTCTGCGTTCATCAGATGTGTGGAGAGGGGTAGCTTGCTACATGGGCAACAGCTCGCTCTTCCTATTGTACTGCCCAGGCTTACGTATCTGGACAGTTGCGTACACTCAACATCCATGGTCGACCCTGACCAACAGGCCTTGGTGATTGCAAGCTATGGAACTGTTCTTTGTAAGATCTATGAGGTATTTTTAGTAATGATGCCATAAAGCAAGTTCACAACTTCAAACAGATCCTGGAAGACTGTTTACAAAATTGGTCCATATATTTAGTTTGGAGCACAAACTGGTGGTACAGAGACATGATCCTCTGTGACCGACATCAGTGCAGGAAGACCGATAAGGACACCACTTCAACTGGATGCCACGGTGGTTCCAGCACAGGCAAACAGGAAGCAGGTACAAGAATCTTTAGAGGCTTGGTTCTTTTCTGATACCTCCATAAACAAACATATTGAAATTAGACGCCATCTACGAGCATCTGCAAGCTGATTGCCAAGTCCGGCGAACACCACAACATCAAACATTTACTGTGGAAACTACTGAGAATCGGGAATGAAGAAATCAATTTCTGACCAGAAAGGAGAGAAAAGCAATTCATGGACAGGATGCAGAAAACTTGAAACTAAACAGAAATACTTTGTGGGATCAATCCATCCTTAACAGTACAGGACTACTGAACAAGCTTTGTCCTTCCCTCTGAATGGGGAGTCTTACAATAGACAATAGACAATAGGTGCAGAAGTAGACCATTCGGCCCTTCGAGCCTGCACCGCCATTTTGAGATCATGGCTGATCAATTCCTTATCAATACCCGGTTCCTGCCTTGCCCCCATATCCCTTGATTCCCTTATCCATAAGATACCTATCTAGCTCCTTCTTGAAAGCATCCAGAGAATTGGCCTCCACTACCTTCCAAGGCAGTGCATTCCAGACCCCCACAACTCTCTGGGAGAAGAAGTTTTTCCTTAACTCTGTCCTAAATGACCTACCCCTTATTCTCAAACCATGCCCTCTGGTACTGGACTCTCCCAGCATCTGGAACATATTTCCTGCCTCTATCTTGTCCAATCCCTTAATAATCTTATATGTTTCAATCAGATCCCCTCTCAATCTCCTTAATTCCAGCGTGTACAAGCCCAGTCTCTCTAACCTCTCTGCATAAGACAGTCCAGACATCCCAGGAATTAACCTCGTGAATCTACACTGCACTTCCTCTACAGCCAGGATGTCCTTCCTTAACCCTGGAGACCAAAACTGTACACAATACTCCAGGTGTGGTCTCACCTGGGCTCTGTACAAATGCAAGAGGATTTCCTTGCTCTTGTACTCAATTCCCTTTGTAATAAAGGCCAGCATTCCATTAGCCTTCTTCACTGCCTGCTGCACTTGCTCATTCACCTTCAGTGACTGATGAACAAGGACTCCGAGATCTCTTTGTATTACTCCCTTACCCAACTCTATACCGTTCAGATAATAATCTGCCTTCCTGTTCTTACTCCCAAAGTGGATAACCTCACACTTATTCACATTAAGCGCCATCTGCCAAGTATCTGCCCACTCACCCAGCCTATCCAAGTCACCCTGAATTCTCCTAACATCCTCATCACATGTCACACTGCCACCCAGCTTAGTATCATCAGCAAATTTGCTGATGTTATTTTCTATGCCTTCATCCAAATCGTTAACGTAAATGGTAAACAACTGTGGTCCCAATACCGAGCCCTGTGGCACCCCACTAGTCACCACCTGCCATTCCGAGAAACACCCATTCACCGCTACCCTTTGCTTTCTATCTTAGTCTTAGTTGGCATTGACTGAATGGGCTGAAGGGCTTGATTCCATATTGACACTTACAATGTGGAACTGTTAATACAACCTAGTACTAATGGTCCAATCCATCACGGGTAAAGCCCTCCCCACATATACGGCATGTACTTCGATCTTAAGTTTACTTTGAACTTTGAACCAGCAGGGAAATGCAAATTTCTCCCACAATTAATTACAGAGGTGACAATAAAATAATGAGAAAGATGGGAAGCCATGTAGGTTTACTGGGAACTGTACAATTAAATCTGAGAGGAAGCTATAGAGGACAAGGAAAGCATTTTCACGAAATGCTGGAGGAACTCAGCAGGTCAGGCAGCATCTGTGGAAAAAGAGTAAAGAGTCAATATTTTGGGCTGAGACCCTTCCTCAGGATCCAAACAGCCATGATATTGTAACTATTTGACTTTAGTTCAGATTATACAAATACAAATACCGGTACTTTATTGTCACCAAACAATTGATACTACAGTGTACAATCATCTCAGAAGGAGCCTCACATATGCGTCTTTATTCTCCAGGTGTTCTAAGGAGGAATGTAGTGCCAGAGAGATGGCATCTGCTGTTGACCTGTTGCTCTGGTAGGCCAAATTCAAAGCATCGAGGTAGGTTATGGTTGATGTGTGCCATAACCAATCGCTCGAAGCACTTCATAGCAATTGATGTCAGAGCCACAGGTCGGTAGTCATTCAGGCATGCCACCTTGCTTTTCTTTGGCACCAGGATTATCGTTGCCTTCTTAAAACACGAGGGGATCTTAGACTGAAGCAAGGAGCAGTTGAAGATGTCAGCAAACACTCCAGCTAGCTCGCTTGCACAGGCCCGGAGAACCAGTCCCGAGACGCCATCTGGGCCCGTCGCCTTCCTTGGATTTATCTTCAGGAAGGCTCTTCTAACGTCTTCCTCGGTGACGATGAATCTTGATGCCACCAGGTCCGGTTCATCCAGAGGGTGTGGAACGCTCCTCTTCTGTTCAAATCTTGCGTAGAATACATTAAGTTTGTCAGGAAGAGAAGCGCCACAGTTATTGATATTCCCAGCCTTTTCTTTGCACCCAGTGATCTCATTTAGACCATTTATTAATTAATTAAATTTAATTTTTAATTTATTAATCTCATTTATTATCATTCTTTCTATGATTTTGTTTCCAGAGAATATGACAGATCATCTGGTTGAGCCATTGGCAGACCGCGTGCTGTTCCTGGATAAAATCTTGGTGGATTCACCTACATGAAATGCTGTCTAAGGAAAGCAGCATCCATTATTGGAGATCCCCACCACCCAGGTCATGCTCTTTTCTCACTGCTGCCATCCAGTAGAAGGTACAAGAGCCTCAGCACTCACACCACCAGGTTCAAAAACAGTTACTACCCCTCAACCATCAGGCACCTGAACAAAGGGGATAACTACACTCAACTTGCCCATCCATTGAGATGTTCCCAGAACCAATGATCCCACTTAAGGACTCTTCATCTTGTTATTTCATGTTCTCCTTATTTATTGCTTTTTATTTATATTTGCATTTGCACAGTTTGTTGTCTTCTGCGCTCTGATTGATCTCCCAATCATCCTGTTATAGTTACAGTTCTATAGATTTGCTGAGTATGCCCACAGGAAAATTAACCTCAGGGTTGTATATGGTGACATACTGTCTATGTACTTTGATAATAAAATCTATTTTGAACTTATGAAATTTAAACTTTGACCTATGCTTTGTTGTTTATCGAAGGGGTTCACTCATAGCTGAAGACAAAGAATTCCATGTTATTTATCAAGCTGCTAAAGGGTGCACACATTTTTGAAATGACGCAGTGAATGGTGATGGACACTGAAAGAATAAGTTGCAAGAAGTAACACTTCAGCTCAAATCCTGCCAAGCAACCCTGGCACAATCCTGTCGTTGAAAATCTGATAAGCCAACTTCTAACAGGGGTGATGATCTGAAGGCAGTGGTGTCCAAGATGGCATGCACAAAAATTTTGTCATGCTGTCTCTCGAATCTTTAAACACCATCCATAATAAGAAGATACATCATAATCATCTTCACTGCCGAATGAAGCAGCAAATGATTTTATTTTACAACCTGAGGGCAGTGAGATGTCTTCACAGGAAACGTCTCACACTGGCTTGGTGCCAGCTAGACAGTTGTGAGAACACATGATGTTGCATGAAATTTTGGCAGATCTGGTGTACACATCAGTATTTGGATAACAATACTACTTGGAAATTATGTTATTTGTCAAATGTCTTTTCAAAAGATTAATATTAATAATTTTACCAGGTTTTCTCCGACGCTTCATTTATTTAAATCTGTCTTAGTTACATATTTATTTATTAAGCTACAGGACTGATCCTTTTCCCTTAATAAAACATAATTATTGTTCCTAATTTATACTTAAGGACCCCATCACCCAGGTCATGCCTTGTTCTCACTGTTACCATCAGGAAGGAGGCACAGAAGCCTGAAGGCACACACTCAGTGATTCAGGAACAGCTTCTTCCCCTCTGTCAAGAGATTCCTAAATGGACATTGAACCTGTGAACACTACCTCACTACGTTTTTTATTTCCATTTTTGCACTACTTATTTAATTTAACTATTGAATATATATATATACTTACTGTGATTCATACTTTTTCTCTTTTATTATGTATTGCATTGTACTGCTGCAGCGAAGACAACAGATTTCACAACATATGCCAGTGATATTAAACCTGATTCTGGTTAATCTCTGTTCAAAATTACCATGGCATGTGAGAGAGTTTTTTAGATTATCACAAACATGGGCACACACTTCCAGAAAAATTTGCTACCCCTGTGGTCAAAGCTTTCTAAGGATAACAGCAAAAATAGACAGAAAATAACATGACCTCCATACACATTAGGGCTCCAATTGGAAATGGGGGAAATTCCAGTGAGAAGGATTTCCTTGAATTCTGACACCATTTCTAACAGTGACCAGAAATACTGAGCTAAAATACTCAGAAATGATACAACAATAAATATTAGGAATGCACAGAAAGTAACTCCAGATCTACATATAACATGAGGGGGAGCTTCTTCACTCTGAGGGTAGTGAGAGTGTGAAACGAGCTGCCAGCGCAAGTGGAGGGGGTTGTTTTGATTTCGATGTTAAGACAGGTTTGGATAGGTACATGGCTGGGAGGGGTTTGGGGGGGCTTTACTCCAGGTGTCAGTCAAAGGGACTAGGCAGATTGAATGGTCTAAATGGGCTGAAGGGCCTGTTTCTGTGCTGTAGCTTTCTATGACTCTGTTTGATTATGTTTAATATATTAAATACATATACATTCTGAATATGAGAAAAACAATGGAATATGCAGTTTACTTAACTTTAAAATATTAGAATCCAATATTAATTATTCAATTTGACATGCCTTTGAAAGATTAAGGAGTCTGATATCGATTTTGTTTATGTGATAGCTTCCTCTTTTCATTCTGCCCTGGTTCACTCACTGATCAATAGTGTTGATTTGATCTCAAAGCCATCAAATATACAAGATGTTGGCGAGACCGTACTTAGGGTTTACGTGCTAGTGAGGCTGTCTAGCTATAGATTAGTTGAATTATTTCCATTGAGCTGGAAAGGATGCAGAAAGATTCACAAGTGTGTTACTAGGACAGGAGGGCTTGAGTTATAAGGGCAGGCTGGATAGTCTGGGACGTTGCTCGCTGGTTTATAGAAGACTGAGGAGTGACCCCACAAAGGTATATAAAATCATGAGGGGTTTATATAAGGTGAATGATCAGTGTTTTTCCCAGGGTAGGGCAGTCTAAAACAGAAGTACGTATAATTAAGGTGAGAAGGGAAAATATTTAAAGGGGAACTGAAGGGCAGCTTTTTGTTTAACACAGAGGGCATGGGCAAATGGAACAAGCAGCCAGAAGAAGTTGTAGAGCAGGGATTCCCAACCTTTTTATAGCATGGACCAATATCATTAAGCAAGGGGTCTGTAGACCCCAGGTTGGGAACCCCTGTTGGAGAGGCAGGTCGAGCTACAACATTTAAAAGACATTTAGATAGGTACATGGATAGAAAATGTTTAGAGGGAATGGGGAAATTACAGGCAAATTGGGACTAGTTGAGTTGATTGCCTTGTTTCCATGTGGTATAACTCTATCACTCTACCAACACTGAAACACTGCTTACTTAATTTAATTATACATAAACATTGCTTATAGCAATTTATAGGCTTTAATATTTTCATATATTATGTATTTCATTCCTTAAGAATATTATAGCTGGGGGTTGTAGTGGAGATAAGTTCCCACTACCTATTAAATGCTCCCGATGTCATGTGTCTCAAATGGCCTCTGACAACCAAATCCAGTTCCAGGCCTTCATGTGTAACTTAGCTACTAAGCCTGGTGGAACCATTTCTACTGACAGGAGGAGGGGCAAAGGCAGGTTACTGGCACCTTAAAACCAGTCTTTTTGGGCAGATGGGGCTTGTCAGCCGTGTTTGGCAGCTCTTTTAGGAGAAGGAAAACTGATCTCAAACCTCTGCTGCCATGTGGCTGCACCCAGACATGGCGAGGGCCTCGGGAGTCAGCTGGAATCCCTAAAACAGTCCCATGTTGTGTTCAGCGCTGACGGGCAACTCCTGCAACGCCGCCGGTACCAAACTGCATCGATCTCTGCCGTCCGTTTAGGTTCAGCAGCTGCGTGGCAAGAGGAAGGCTGCTACATGGGCACCAGCTTGCTCTCAATATCGTTGTGCCCTAGCTTGCATATCATGCAGACAACTAGGATGCAAAGCCTGTGGTCGACCCCGACTCACACAGGGCTTTATGTATTGCACTGTACTGCTGCCGCAAAACAACAATAAGTTTTGTGACCTATCCCAGTGATATTAAACCTGATTCTGAAAAAATGTTTGTAATATTTTTAAATTTGACATTTATACTAATTACACTATCCAATTTATTTGGCTGATGAACTATTTTCTCCTGATGCAAAAAAAACCACAATGGATTCTGTTGACAATTACTGTTGTAGCAATTGTAACAGGATGGTATTGCCAACCCAGTTTCTAATCACTATAAAGCTCCACATAATTCTGCATGAATTGCGTTCATGTTCGGAGACTATTAAGCTGGTTGATGTGTGAAGTGGAAAATTCAGTGGTGTTCCTTTGCGGTTGATTGTAGCACCAATTAGATGAGTTTTATTGAAACCTGGCCATGTTCCACCAGTCTGAGCTGTTCATGAGAACACCCTGGGGGTAATGGAGTCTTTGAAGTTAGAAAATGGCTGAAGGTAAATTGGCAGCTTGTTTTACTTTCCTTCTGGTGTTTATTTCCATTGACGTCTATGAAAATACAATGTTGTTGTGTATTTGATATTTCAATGATACTTCAGTAATCTTGTATATATGTTGTTCGAGTAAACATTCTTGTTCATTGAAATAATCCATTATGAGTTATATGTAAAAATATGTTAATTGCATACGTCATCATGCTACCACGTATTACGGCGGCACCGCACTTGAAGTAAACTCAAAGTTACACCCCTGACTTCCTTGGAATCTGTTTAATGTTTTGAGGAAACAAAACATATCAAAAATGGGCTGCCAGTTAAGGCTAATCTGAAACGACATATTGAGAGTGCTGAATAGAAGTGTTCCATTCCTAAATAATGAAGAATTAGAACCAGTGGAGGCTAGTTGGTCCGATGTCTCAATTAGATCATGCCTGATTTTTCATTTACTGTTATTTTCCTGCACTCCATATTCTATGATTCCCTTAAAATCAAAAATAAAATGGATCTCTGTTACCTAGGGGAGTAGGGTCCTCACATTTACCATGTAGCAGCCTGTAAAAATGATGTAAATTTCATTGAGACCATTTCTCGCTCTTCTGCATATAGAATGTAGGTGGAGCCATCTTCATCACCATCTGTCTGGTCCCCCAATCTCTTCTACACAAGGTGCATGAACCTTGTATCTGAAGGCCAAGTGTAAGGACTGAGGCCTATCTGATGATTCCATCTGGATCCACACTCCTGCCCAACTCACATTCTGCTGCTCATGACCTCCCATTTCAGGGCCGTGCGTCACCAGGAACCAATTACCCATAAAGTGCCAGAACAAGTCTAATAATCAGAGGAGTCACCATCATCATGTGTCATGTCAAATGACATGGGTGATCATGATCTATGACCATGATTGTTCTTGGCAAATTCTTCAGAAATGATTTGCCATTGCCTTCTTCTGGGAGGTGTCTTTACCAGATGGGTGACCCCATCTCCTCAGAGATTGTCTGACAAGTTCCTTCAGGCAGGTAACTGAAGGCAATAGTAATGCTTCAGGACAGGAGTATCCATAGCATTGTGCTGTTGCTGGACAGATTTTTATCCACCTTTTTCTAATTTCACATGCCTCTGATTTGTTAATGTGGATAGACGAGCAGAAGTACTGTTTGTTCCATAGAGACAAAGTCCGATTTACGAGCTAAATTCCATGATACACTGTTAATTAGAAACATTGTTTCACATGAAATGTCATGAAAATAGAGAGAAATGTAAAGGAAATGAACATTCCTACATTGTACTAAGGCAAGGTCACCAACCTGGGGTCCAGGGACTCCATGCTTAATGGTACTGTATTGGTCCATGGCATAAAAAAGGTTGGGAACCCCTAGTCTAAGGGATGGAATTTAGCATGATGTGAAGGAAGGTGAGGGCTTTAAGGGGTGAAGGGCTAGTTTCCATGCTCTTTGGCTCCATGTTACTGGCCCTCATCTGTGGCTCCACAATGTAGCCCTACTGATGAATCAGTGAGTATTCCCCATCCTATTCAGCTGCTGCTCTAAGTAAAATTCCAGATTTGTTTTGAATTGGTGGCAAATGTATGACTGGGAAAGATTGGGAAAGGAATTGACATTGGTATGGCATTTTAAACAGATTTAAGTTCAGTTGTTAACTGAAAGTTGAAAGGAAAATAGGGTTTTGGTAGGCTGTTGTAAGAAGGGTATTATTGGTATTTAATTGCTTTGGTTATTTTGGAGTTCCTAGTTCCAACCTTATCAGAACATTGGTATTTTAGAATATGACACTCAATCATGTAAGTGAATCCTTTCAGCAGAATGCAGGTTTATATAGGACCTTCAAATTGACAAAGCACCCCCGAGTACCTTGTGGGACACTGACGGATCTCAGTTGTAATCATGAGGAAGACAGCGAGTAATCTTAGTGAAGGTGGGGAAACCTCACAATAGGAGTTTCCTGAGTCAGGTGACGCTCCCTTTCATTTGCTCCCACACAATTTTATCAAAAATCAGACAACAAACTTCTGCAATCAGTCACCAGGAGGAAATAAAACCTCACAAAGAGAATTAACTCCAAAGACACGTTTTACTTTGAGAAACCACCATGTCTTTTTTTTGTCCAAAATGAAACATTTCAAAAAAAACCAGATGATTTACATTTGCATAGCAGCTCTCTCATCTTCTGGGCTCACCAAGTGCTTCACAGCCAATAAAATACTTACAATAAACATTTACAGTAAAATATGTGTAAAACGCAGCCTCTGTAGCAATGCAGGGAGTATGCCAGTCGATTGGTGCAAAGCCATTTTCTGCATAGAGCAACGTTGCAGAAACATTAACTCTGATTGACCAGCCCGTCGCTAACTGTGCTTCACTAAAGCTGTAAACTCAGCCAGCTCCATCATGGGCACTAGTCTCCCCAGCATCCAGCATCCCTCACAAGGTGATGCCTCAAAAAGGCCATAGCCATCATTAAGGAACGCCATCACCAAGGACATGTCCTCTTGTCGTTGCTACCATCAAGGAGGAGAGAGGCACTCAATGCTTAAGGAACAGCTTCTTCCCTTCCATGGACAATGAACCCATGAACACTTCCTCAGTATTTTTCCTCTCTTTTGAACTACTTATTTAATTTATTTATATATGTGTGTGTGTGTGTGTGTGTGTGTGTGTGTGTGTGTGTGTGTGTGTGTGTGTGTGTGTGTGTGTGTGTGTGTGTGTGTGTGTGTGTGTGTGTGTGTGTGGGTGTGTGTATATATATATATATAGTACTTAGAGTAATTTACAGTTTTTTAAAATGATGTATTGCAGTGTATTCTGCAAAACAACATATTTCAAGCCATATGTCAGTGATATTAAACTTGATTCTGAAGTAGTGCTGTACATTGTTTTGTGTCCATCTGAAAGATTCAAAGGCCGTTTATTACCTAAGTACATATGCAGTAAACAGCCCTGAGATTCATCTTCCCGCAGGCAGCCACGAAACAAACAAGCACCATACAATCCGTTCAAAGAAAACATCAAACACCCAATGTGCAAAGAAGAACAAATCGCGCAAATAGCAAAAAAACTAGCGAATAACACTCAGAATATAAAACATCAAACTGCAGAGTCCTTGAAACAGTCTGGGAGTGTTTGGCTCAGTTCAATTTAGTGTTGCATCATTTGTTGACTGCAGGCTACAGAACCTGATCACACAAAATAGCAATAAAAAAAACGAGTAACCTAAAACCAGATACACAAATAGAGACCTCTAAAAACGAGTCCAAACCACAAACCGTACCAATCAAACCTTACTCAAGACCCCAGACTCCTGCACCTTCCTCCAGCAGCAGCAGTCGAGAGGAAGAGGAAGACTGCCAAATGCAGGCAGACTTCCGCTCTCGTCCTCGTTGATTTCAATTTTGCTCGATGCTTTCATCGACAAGTTGATCGAGATTTGGAGCCGATCGTGGATTCGCACTTCGCCACTAGGCCACAGACTCCATTTTGAACTTTGCTCTCAATCACGCTGAGTTCCGTTGAAGACGGCAAGAATGCCGGAACACTCCGTCGGCCCAAAAACACATGATCAAAATGAAAATGACAGGCTCCAATCGCACACAGATATGAGCCGTAGAAGTACATTTAAAAGAAGAAGGAGAAGAGGAAACAGTTTCATGGGCTGACTACAAGCCGTTGCCATTGGTTGCTGGTGCCTCTTGCCACAGGCATGTCTTTATTTTATCAGGATTATTAGTTTAAACCTTACTGTCCAGACCTCTGATGAGGAACTTGAACTCACAACATACATCTAGATTACGCGTACTTCTATCTCACTGTAGATAATAAAAGTTTGTGGAGGGTGGTCAAAATTCAATGAAGTGCCATTAGAGAGAAGAATCGTTAATGAAAAACTTAATAAGTAACTTTTCTGCTTTTGCAGACAACAGATTGTGAATTTCAATTTATATGAGCTAGATCATTCTGGACACTTGTAGAAAAACGGAGCCTTTTCCAGTGACCAGATTTTAGCTTGCTTCCATAATCAATAATGTTTACAGAATACAATGCACTGAATAATAATTCAAATTACATAAATAATGGTTATCAAAAGATGGTGTTTGTGTTGTCTAGTGCCATATGTGTGCAGTCTGCTCTTCGTGTCACTAATACGGTTCCATTACTGTCAACAACACCTTACTTGAATTCACAGGTATCAGTTACAATTGTGAGAGAAGGCGATTTCAGACATTTACCAAATAAATACACAGGGCCCTCCACTGGTCAGGGATGACCATGGATGCTGCGTCCTAGCTTTCTACGTGATACGCGAGCCAGGGCAGTCTGATGTAGGACCAAGCTGTTGCCCATGCAGCTTCCCCATCTCTGTGCAGCTGATGAATCCAAAGGAACGGCAGAGGCCAATACCGTTTGGCACCAGTGGCGTCGCACGAGTTACCAGTCAGCATTGAACTCAACGTAAGACTGCCTTAGGGACTCCAGCTCAGAATCTTTCCTCACAGCTGCTCACAGAGCCTTACCCTTGAGTGGGAATAGCCGCAAGGCAGTGGAGGTTTGAGACCAGAGTTTATTTCTCCTTAGATGAGCTGCGAACTATGGCTGATGAGCCCCATCTGCCTGAAGTGACTGGTTTTAAGATAGATAGAGAGATACTTTATTGATCCCAAAGGAAATTAGTGTCACAGTAGCATTACAAGTGCACAGATATAAATATTAGAAGAGAAGTAGAAAGAATAAAAAATAAGTTACCACAGACAGTCTAACGGGGGGGGGGGGGGGGGGGGGTCATCACTTCCCCAGCTACAGGTTGACTCATTATAGAGCCTAATGGCTGAGTGTAAGAATGACCTCATACAGTGCTCTTTGGAGCAGTGCAGCTGTCTTAGTCTATTACTAAAAGTGCTCCTCCGTTCAGCCAAGGCACCAGTAACATGTCTTTGTCCCTTCTCCTGTCAGTAGACGTGGTTCCACAGGGCTTAGGAGCTAAGACACACAAGAAGGCCCGGAACTCATCATGATTGTCATAGGCTATCTGAGGCATATGCCTTTAGGAGCTTTTACTAGGTAGTAGGAACCTATCCCCACTATCTTCCCTGGCTATGTCAACCTTAGGAACCATATAAATCCATTGCTTATTTGTTAACAAAAACACTTACAAAAGAGAAAAGAACAGATTCCAAAAGTAAGGACTGATGCAAAACGTAGAGAAGCTAATGAAAACCAGAAGTGCCAGACGTTTTTCTGCAAACAGGTATGGATATAAAGGTGGGAATGTTACAATACTCTTCCTTTGTATGGTTACCACATTGAGAGAATGTGATATTTTGCATATTTAGGGTTGATCAGTTCCTGGCTTGTATCCCAGCAGCATTGGTCCATGGTTCACACATCCTGATCCATTCCTATCTGGAGGCTCGCTCAGCAGCCTCTGTGACAGTCCTGGTGGCCCTTTTCTTTGTAGCCCTTAATGCCAATGAGAGAGTTGGTTCTGCACAGCGAGCAGCCAGCAAAATCTCTACACCCCACCTTTATAGGCTCACGTTGTGCCCTCCACCTCTTTCTCTGGCACTCCCTACCAGCTCCTGGTACTTGGCTTTCTTACACTTAAAAAACTTCTCAATCCTTCTTCCCAAGAAAAAGTGAAAAGCAGAATCTATATCTATTATCTATTACTACGTATATCTGAATCTACACTTCTTCAACAAGGTAAGTTTATCTTTGTGTTGTTATGAAGGAAAAATTGCAGTCCACCTGTGTTTTCACCAAAACACTTTGCAATTTACAGTAATTACCCTCTCCCAATACAGGCCAAAATACTTTTAGAATTGTACCTGGTTTTATAAACAAGTAAAACAAGGTTCACTAGTTCCTCACTATTTAATTGTTAATTTTTATCTGTTCTTCATACCAAAACAAATAGCCTTGCATGCTTCCCATACTTGCCACCTGCTTTAATTTGGCCATATTATCACTGTTCAAATTCTTCGGTCTTGCTAATGAGTCACTTTCTGCTCAGGGTTGTAACAAACTTTGATCGTTACACGTTCTTTTCATCTACATCAAAGTTATGTGATTATATTAACATGCTAAACATGATCAACATATTACCCATCTAAAGATCTCAACCTGACAAACAGGAAGCAATTAATTGCATTTTCCATAATATGCTCTGATAAATAATGAAAGCAGTGCGTTCCGCTTACTCATGAACATGAGGAATTCTGCAGATGCTGGAAGTCCAAAGCAACACATTGAAGTTGCTGGAGGACCTCAGCAGGTCAGACAGCATCAAGGGAAATGAATAAATGTTCGACATTTTAGTTTGAGACCTGATGAAACCAGCAAAGACGAGTCATCTTGTAGTGAAGAAAAACTAACGAAAGTAAATTAGCAATATAATGGTTTAGTTAGCAGTCTTGTAGCTATATTAATGATACTAAGGGATTTAATAAAGTAATAAGTGTAACTGAATGAAGTTAGTGCAATTAGCATATTTAAGCCATCAACAAAAAATATCATTCACGGTGGCTCACCTCCTCTTTAGTACACCAAACTAAACTATCTAATTCAAAGTGTGAATACGTAACTACACACATTCGCTTCAACCACACCCTGACCCTTGTGACAGATTACCATAATAAACATTCGACAAAATACAGTATAGACAGAAAATGGATACAGTTATACTGAAATTGTCTGCTTCTTGAAGCAATGCACTGAATGAATTAAGCAAGGGCCGTATCAATGGTTTTCTGTCCAGTTATTAAACATGGTTGTTTGAAAAAGTAACTAAAAGGCAATTCAACCTAACTGTTCCTATAGACAGAGAGAGAAAAATCTATTAACATTATTACAATTGAATTGCTGCTCATTTCATTATCACATACTAATTTTAGAGGGATATTACTGGGGAAGTATTTAGATGAGGGTTTTTCAGGTAACTATGATTAGGACTGAACTTCAAGACTTTATTGGTACATAAGTCCTAATTTTAGATTATCTGTTGAATAGAAATGAAGAAACAGCTCTCAACTTTGTCCATTGCATTTGGTTCCCTTGATGTGACCACTTCTACATCATGAGACCCAGCACTGAGTGAATAACTGCTTTGCTGGAAACCTGCACTCTGTTCAGAATGGGCACCTTGGGCTCTGGATTATAGGCTATTAAAATTGCCTTCCCCATTGACACATCAACCTGACTGTTCCTGGAATTCTCCACTGCCAGGGTGAGGTCAAATGCAAACTGGAGCAGTGGCATCTCATATTCCTCTTGGGTAGTCTACAACACGTAACATGAGCATTGAATTTGCCAATTTCAGGTAACCTGTGATCCCTGTTACTTTCCCTTTCTCCTTCTGACATTCCTAGGGTCCTCTTGCACACCCTCTTCTTTCCAACCCATCTCCTACGCAACCCTTTTTATGCAGTTACTTTCCCCCCCCCCCATTACCTACACACCTCACTCACTTATTTCTTCATCCCCCCCTCTCCTCCCACCCGCCAACTGCAATTGCCTTACCCGGTTCCACTCATCACCTTTCTTTCTTATCAGATTCCAAAATCTGCAGCCGTCTGCCATCTGCCAGCCTCTGTTGCTATCTTAACCCTCCCCTCCCCCACCATGGTCCATCCACACAGCAACCTCTCCTCACCCAGGCCCACCAGCTCCTGCCTCACTCCTCCCTTGGTTTGTTTTATAGTAGCTATCTCCCCTCATTGGGTGGCAGGGTCTCTACCAAAGGAGGTATAAGGGACTCCTTCCCTCTGCTAGCCTGCAGGTCCCCCTTGGGCAAGGTGTAGTACCTGCCTGGATCCCAAACAGGGTCATGAGAAGGCATGGGAGCAGCTGGTGGATGATCACATGGGCAGCTGGTGCATATCTCAAGTCCTGGTTGTGCCACTGCTGATGTCAGGCAGACAGTCTCTGAAGAGTATGGATAATGGCTGGGGTCATCCATGTTGAAAAGACACTGCCCAGAATAAGGCAATGGCAACCTACTTCTGTAGAAAATTTCACCAGGAACAATCACCATGATCGCTCCGGTCACACCACACAACACATAACGAGCGGACCATCTCCCTTCTACACGCTCAGACCCGAGACACGGTCCTGACCTGAAATATTGGCTTTCCATTTGCCTCACAGATGCTGCTAGACCTTCTGAGTTCCTGAAGCAGCTTAATGTTTTTTCCTCCCACTCATTAACTTTGAAACAAGATCTCCACTTCCCTTCACACAGATGCTGACTGACCGGCTGAATATTTCCAGCAGTTACCATTATTTTTTTGTCAATAACCTCATGTAGTCGCACTGCAGAATCTTACTTTTCAACCAACCAGATCATCTTCACAAGGATCTCGGTGTTCACACAGACAGCATCTGAAGTGGTGGCATAGTGTTTTACATTTAGGGATTGTGTGGTTCTGCCAGTGACTATTTGGATTTTAGGAACTTGACGAGATTTGGTATGTCACCAAAGATGTCAGTAAATTTCTACAGACGTATGGTGGGGAGCATTCTGATTGGTTGTGTTACTGCCTGGCATAGCAGCTCTGATACGCAGGATTTAAATAGGCTGCATTGGATTGTAGGCACAGCCAGTTCCAACAGGTCCACAATCCTCCCCACCATCCAAGACAACTTCTAAAGCTGGTGCCTTCACGATTAAGGACCCTCACCACTGAGGCATGCCCTCTTCTCATTACTACTTCAGGAAGGAAGACCCACACTCCACATTTTAGGAATAGTTGTTTCTCCTCTGCCATCACATTTCTGAAAGGTCCATGAACCCGTTCAAAGTAAATTTGTTATCAAAATGTCACCGTATACACTTCTTGTGGGCATACTCAATAAATCCATAATAGAATAATAACCATAATAGAATCAATGAAATACTTCATGAACTTGGGCATATAACCAGTGTCTAAAGACAACAATCTATGCAAATACAAAAAGAAGAAATAATTAAGCAATAAATATTGAGAACATGAGATGAAGAGTCCTTGAAAGTGAGTCCATAGGTTAAGGGAACTGCTCAGAGATGGGGCAAGTGAAGTTGAGTGAAGTTATCCCCTCTGGTTCAAGAGCCTGATGGCTGAGGAGTAATAACTGTTCCTAACATGAGTCCTGAGGCTCCTGAACCTTTGTCCTGACGGCAGCAATGAGAAGGGAGGATGACCTGGGTGGGGGGGTGCTCGATGATGGATGGTGCTTTCCTGCAACAACACTTCATGTAGATGTGCTTGATGGTGGGGAGTGCTTTACCTGTGATGGACTGGGCCATATCCACTACTTTTTGTAGCATTTTCCATTCAAGGGCATTGGTGTTTCTATACCAGACTGTGATGCAGCATACAATATACTCTCCACTACAAGTCTATAGAGGGTTGTCAGAGTTTTAGATGTCATAACAAATCTTTGCAAATTCCTAATGAAGTAAAGGTGCTGCAATGCTTTCTTCATAATTGCCCATACATGCTGTGCCCTAGACAGGTCACCGAAATGATAACACCAAGGAATTTAAAGTTGCTGACCCTCTCCACCTCCAATCCTCCACTGAGGACTGGCTCACGGACCTTTGGTTTCCACCTCTTGAAGTTGATAATCAGCTCCTTGATCTTGCTGACATTGGGTGAGACGTTGTTGTTGTGCCACCACTCAGTCAGCTTTTCAAACTCCCTCCTTTGTGCTGATTTGTCACCACCTTGCATTCCACGAACACTAACTCAATATTCCTCTATTGTATTGTTTACTTATTTATTTGTTTGTCTTTATTGCTGTAACTTACAGAAATTTTTATGTCTTGCACTGTACTTCTGCCACAAATCAACAAATTTCATGACACATGTTGGTGATAATAAACCTGATTTGGGCTCCAGCCAATACAACTTTCCATGAGAGCATGAGTAAAGCAGAGCATTATACAGAACTTGAAGCAACAAAGCCCTATTTTAGCCCCAAGGACAACCTCTAGGATGTGTGGAACTACCAACATGCTAAGCGGGATAGATTCAAAAGATAATTATCACTTTAAAGTTGAGCACCCATGAGGCAGTGTGAATTATCATCAGTAATAGATGTGTGAAGTGTGGTCCATTGTATCCTGTATTTCATGGCTCTCATCTCCCTCAGCCGGGAGTCAGAGAATCATAGAGAAGTAGAGGCCCTTCAGCATAATTCTTCCATGATGACCCAGATGCCAGTCCATGCTAATCTCTTTGGCCCAGACAAGAGAAAATCTGCAGATGCCGGAAATCAAAGAAACACACACAAAATGCTGGAGGAACACAGCAGGCCAGGCAGCATCAATGGAAAAGAGTTTTGGGCCAAGACGTCTTTTGTGTGTATTTTGTGTGTATTGTATACATACATGGTAAACGGTAGGGCATTGAAGAATGCAGTAGAACAGAGTGATTTAGGAATAAGGTGCATAGTTCTCTGAAGGTGGAATCTCATGTGGATAGGCTGGTGAAGAAAGCTTTTGGTATGTTGGCCTTTATAAATCAGAGCATTGAGTATAGGAGTTGGGATGTAATGTCAAAATTTTACAAGGCATTGGTAAGGCCGAATTTGGAGTATTGTGTACAGTTTTGGTCACCGAATTATAGGAAAGATATCAACAAAATAGAGAGAGTACAGAGAAGATTTACTAGAATGTTACCTGGGTTTCAGCACCTAAGTTACAGGGAAAGGTTGAGCAAGTTAGGTCTTTATTCTTTGGAGCGTAGAAGGTTGAGGGGGGACTTGATAGAGGTATTTAAAATTATGAGGGGGATAGATAGAGTTGACGTGGATAGGCTTTTTCCATTGAGAGTAGGGGAGATTCAAACAAGAGGACATGAGTTGAGAGTTAGGGGGCAAAAGTTTAAGGGTAACATGAGGGGGAATTTCTTTACTCAGAGAGTGGTAGCTGTGTGGAATGAGCTTCCAGTAGAAGTGGTAGAGGCAGGTTCGGTATTGTCATTTAAACTAAAATTGGATAGGTATATGGACAGGAAAGGAATGGAGGGTTATGGGCTGAGTGCAGGTCAGTGGGACTAGGTGAGAGTAAGTGTTCGGCATGGACTAGAAGGGCCGAGATGGCCTGTTTCTGTGCTGTAATTGTTATATGGTTATATTGCTCATTTGCCTAGGTTTGACCTATGTCCCTCTTAACATTTTTCAGCCAAGTACCTGTCTAAATGTCTTTGAAATGTTGATATTGTATCTGCCTTAACTGCTTCCCATTTCAGTTTGTTCAAAATACAGTACATACCTCCTTCTATATGAAAAATTTACCCCTCAAGTTCCTATTAAATCTTTCCCCTCTCACTTTAAATCTGTGCCCTCTAATTCTTGATTTCTCAACTCTGAGGGAAATATCTATGTGCTTACACCTTTCAATGTCCCTTGTGACATTATACACTGCTGTAATATCATCTGTCATTCTCCCCCAAGAAATAAAGGTACTAGCCTGCCCAACTCTCTCAGTAACTGGGGCTCCTAACCTTTTTTTATGCTGTGGAGGCCAGGTTGGGAACCCACGCTCTATAACCTTTCTCTCAAGTTCTGTCAACATCCTCATGAATTTTCCTGCATCTATTGGAATGAATTACTGTAACTGTCTACTGTAATCATTAAGGAAGAGAACGACTGTTCTCGTAAGGAGTACAGCAGAAAGTACTTGGAGAAGACCATCTCCATGTGGAGGTTGCATGTTCTTCCTGTGACTGCATGGGTCTCCCTTAGTGCTCCAGTTTCCTTCTGCATCACAAAGGTGTGGCTTTACTGTGGTTATTTGGCCACTGGGAAGAGTCTGTAGTGTGTGGGTGAGTGGCAGAGTCTGGAGGGAATTGATGGGCAAGTGGGGAGAATAAGTTACATGGAAAATAAGTAGATGGCATAGACTTGATGGGCTGGAAGGCCTCTTTCTCTGTCTTAAGTGAAATGTGAGAATGGTAGAAGGATCAGGCATTCCTATAACAGAGGTGAAGCTAAGGAGTTAGAAGCAGATTGAATGGAGAAAGGAACATACAGCATACAGAGCTTAGCGCTCACAGTCGTGGATCAGAACAAAGCTCAGCCACATTTAGTCATGAATGGAGGTGGGTGATTAAATAGCTTCTGGGAGGGAAGGAATCCAAGAATATCCGCAACCGTGGCTAGGGAAGAGTCCAGCATACACATGCCAAAGAAAAGGCTGAACCACTTTCAGCCAGCAATGTCAAGTGGATGATTTATTGAAGCTTTCTCTTGATGTATACTAGCACAGAAACCAACCTTCAGCCAACCTTATCCATTCCAGATGAATCAGCTGAGAGCTTTGGATTCTGGCATCCCAGCTATTACTGTAATGTGTGAGTCCATTTCTGTTACAGCAATGATCCCACCCCTGTCAGCACTACCTATTGTTCTGTTGTCTGTGCAAGTGCATTAGAAACAAACATAGAAACACTATTCACTCTCTTTCATTGCAATGTGAATACACCAGTTAAAGCCATCTCCCACGTGTGTACTTTTAATATATACGTAGTTGTGCACAGACACAATAAATCGATGACGAGTACAAACCTGAATGTCTGAGAGTATCACCAACTACACCGACAGTTACAGGACGAAACTGGGAGAATTAAACAGCACAAGAAGGCTGTCACAGGTGCTAACAAACGTGTGAGTACAGAGTGACAGTAAAAGACACATTGAACTTAAAGTGAAAATGCATTCGGGAAAGTCGATGAATTTGATAGTACCAGTGAAGGCTGGGAGTTGTATATCGAGAGTGTTAAACTGTATTGTAAAGTGAATAACATGGAGGGGCAAAGGTAAACCCCTGCACTGAGTGGGTGCAAGAACATACAGTTTCTTATGCAAGTTAGTAACCTCTGCAAAGCCAGCAAGCAAGATGTTCGATGAAATGATTACAACTTTACAAAATCACCTGAGTTCTAAAACACTGGTAATAGCTGAGAGATTTAGATTTTACAAAAGGAACCAGTCAAACAATGAAAGCCTTTCTAAATACATTGCAGAACTGCACAGACTTGCCTACTACAGTGGTTTTAGAGATGAACTTTCTGATGCATTAAGAGATAGGCTTGTACCAGGTGAGGTATGCATAGTCAAAGCATGTAAAAGAGGTTACTAGCCGAAAGAGACCTAACCTTAGAAAGGGCACTGACCATTGCAATATCGTTAGAGACTATAAGGAAGGATCCAGCAGAACTACAGAAAAAGAGGTTAGAATGTGAAATGCACAGAATGTCCCTGAATGGTGCATAAAGCCAAAGATGTTATTGACGTGGCAAATCCTCCTGTAATATAAATGTCTGTTCAAAGCAAGTGTCACGACAAGGTCACAGAGAGGGAGGGTGCAAGGCAGACAAAAACACAACCGAGTGGAAAGCCTCAAACACAAAACTAAGCAAATGCATGGAGTTACCGAACGTAAAGCAGAATCAGACAACACAGAGTCTGACAAAGGTAAACTGTCATGCCCAGAACTGCATAGCATAGCTAAAACAGATCAGAAAATCATCTGGATCACAATAGATGTGTCCGGTGTAAAACTGAAAATGGGAGCTGGATACAGGGCCAGCTTTGTTCGTAATTCCAGAGGCCGGCTACAATAGTCTGTTTTCTAAGATGCCATTAGAGAAGACCTCAGTGATGCTAAAGACCTACAGAGGGGAAAAAGTGTCTCCCAAAGGCAAACTGAAGGTGCATGTGATGTACGGAAGCCAAACACAACAGTTAGAGCTTTACGTATTGTAAAGTGGAGGGCCAGCACTTTCTGGATGTGAATGGTTGAGAAAGGTCCAACTAGACTGGCACTCAATCAAAACTCTAAGAGTGACATCTTGACAGAAAGGCCATTCTGACTTTTATAATGACAAGAAGGTCTTTGGTGAAGTACTGACAGGGTTTGATCCTAAGAGAAGACCATGGGGAGCTGGCACTATGTTATGTTAATAGCAACTGGAACCATTTTCCTTTGGGATAAGTATGATTTCAGCCAGTGGAGAGATTTCTCCCTCACTATTGACTTCAATTTTTCCAAGGCTTCTTAATGTAGCACTTGGTCACATGTTACTCTGACGTGAAAGGCAATGAACACCACGGCACCTCCGGAATCCATGTTTTTCTCCCCATAATCCTAATTGAGTCTGGAGCCCAATCGGATATGTCCATACATGGCCTCCACTACTGCCATGATGAGGCCAAACTCAGGTTGGAGGAGCAACACCTCATATACCGTCTGGATAGTCTCCAGCCCCTTGGCATGAACATCGAATTCTCCAACTTCCAGTAATTCCCTCCCTCTCCCTTCCCCTATCCCAGTTTCACTCTGCCTCCTCCTCCAGCTGCCTATCACCTCTCTCATGATTCTGCCTTCTTCTACTACACATAGTGCTTTCCCCTTACATTCCTTCTTCACCTTTCCTGCCTATCCCCTCCCTGCTTCCCCTCCCCCATCCCTTGATCTTTCCTCTGATTGGTTTTTCACCTGGCAACTACCAGCCTTCTCCTTCCCACCCTCCCCCCACCTTCTTTATAGGGCCTCTGCCCCCTCCCTCTTCAGTCCTGATGAAGGGTCTCGGCCCGAAACGTTGACTGCTCATTTCCATGGATGCTGCCTGACCTGCTGAGTTCCTTCAGCGTGTTGTACGTGTTGCTTGGACCCCAGCTTCTGCAGTGTACTCTGTGTTTGGGTCTGGAGCTCCCCTGGTGAATCCAAGCTGATCAATAGAGAGCAGCAGTTTTATGAGCCAGTGCCAAATTATAATACTGTTGACATTATCATAATCACACTGCTAATGATCGAGGATTGACTAATTGGGCAGCCGTTAGCTGGATTAGATTTATCCGGTCTTTAGTGCTCAGGAAACGACATGGGTAACTTTTCACATTCTTGGATAGATGCCAGTTTTATATCCGTGCTTTTTTATATTTAGAGATACACCCTGGTAACAGGCCCTTCTGGCCCAAAACCTTGTCCCACCCAAATACACCCATTTAACCTGCTCACCCCTACATCTTTGGAATGTGGGAAGAAACTGGAGCACGTGGGGGAAACCCACATGGTCACAAGGGGAACATACAGAGAGTGGGGGAACTGAACCTTCGTCACTGGTGTTGTAATGTATCTTGCTAACCATTACGCTACTGTGTCAACAAGAGGCATAATGAGTTCTGGAACACAAGCCTTCATCACAATTGTTGTGTCTGTGCACAACCACATATGTTTTTAATAAGAGCACACGTGCAGGAGATGGCTTTAACTAGTCTATTCACATTGCTTTGGGAGAGAGAGAGAGAGAGAGAGAGAGAGCAATGTGCCTGTGCAGACAGCAGATCAATACATAGTGTTGGGGGGGGGGGGGGGGTCATTGCTTTTAATGATATAGATCCATACTTTACACTTCCTCTCCCTTTAGATTAATGCAACATAAAACTGCATATATGCACAAACGCTCAATTTCCCTTCCATAACCCACATTCCAAATGAATATGCTTTCATGGTTTCTGGTGTCACGTTGCTGTCAGTGACATCATCACTGAGAGGTAAGTCCAGTGACTACAATATGCCCATCTTGTTGGATGCAATCGAGTTAGGTGTGTTCTTCGGTTGAGCATTCAGTATCTGGTCCACATGACATCTCCATGCCTGATCTCCAACATCCACTGTGTACACCAGTGGACCAGTTCTTGTAGCTATGCTACCAGGGGTCCACTTGTCTTCTCTGTAATAACATGCAAGGACTTCCTGTCTAATCTTGAAGCACCTTGCGACTGGCTGAACTGCTTATTCTGTACTTCTCTCCGTAGATCTGGTTTCAGGAGGTCTATGCAAGATCTCAGATTCCTGCTCACGAACAGCATTGCAGGTGTTTGATTTGTTGTTGCATGAACGGAGTTCCAATACACAAAAAGAGAGTTGTCCACCTGTGCTGTTGAGAAATGTCCTCCTTGTCTATCATTTTAATGGACTTCTTAAAGGTTTGGATAAACCTTTCAGCTAACCCATTTGTTGCTGGTTGGTGAGGAGCTGAATTGAAATGTCTGATGCCATTTTTCTTCATGAACAGTCAGAATTCTTCTGACATGTATTGTGGTCCGTTATCACTCAAAATCTAGTAAGCCATTTCTGCCGAAGGTTGTCCTCAGAATGGAAACTGAAAGTGATTGACTTCATTGGTTTAACCTCCAGCCACTTCGAATGAGCATCCACAGCAATCAGGAACACGGAGTCCAGGAATGGCGCAGCAAAGTCAATACATACCTTTTGCCTTGGTGAAGTAACGGTGCCTGTTACTTGGTGGTGCACTTTTGAACTTTTGGCGTCCCAAACAGCTTTTGGCCAAATCTTCAATCTGTTTATCCATTCCCGGCCACCACACGTAGCTCTGGGCAAGACACTTCATCTTGACTATACCCAAGTGTCCTTCATGCAGATTTTCTAACACTCTGGTGCGCAGTTCAGAGGGAGCCACAACACGAGATCCACACATTTGTATTCTTTCTCAGCAAGGTCTCGTCTCACTGAGAACTCTGGAAACACAGGGCTACCATGAACTAGCCATCCTTGCATGGTGATTTAATAGACTTTTGACAATGTCGGTTTATTCCTTATTTCCCTTTGTATTTCGGAATCTGTTACTGGTAAATGGTCCACCAATGCTGTGTGGAACAATTCCGCTGGGTCACAGTATGCAGACTTTTCTTCTTCAGTTGCCAATAGTGGAAGATGTGACAAGCCATCAGTGTTGTTTGGTACCCTTGAGCTCCATGTCATAAGAATGGGATCCTAGGAATAGTGCCCAACATTGTAACCGGGTAGCAGTCATCACTGGAATTCCCTTCCTGGGATTGAAAATGGACACGATGGGGCTGATGATCTGACACTAGTGTAAACTTCTGTCTGTAGAGGTAGTGATTGAACTTCTTTATTCCCCATACCAGACTAAGGGCCTCTCGGTCAATCTGTGCATAGTTGCATTCTGCGCTTGTCAGTGATCTTGAAGCAAACACAGATCCGTTCAGATCCATCTTTTCCTTCTTTTACGTTCTTCTTCTTTTAACTATGATCCTGCTGCTAAGCCGTGTGCAATGGGAACCTTTGATTTACATTTTGACGGTGCGCTTTTGGGCCGATTGAATGATTTGGGGCTTCGCTGGCTCTGACGGGGTTCGGTGAGGTTTCGAGCAGAGTGTGTGGCTTGGAGGCGGGCCGTGAACCCATGATCGACTCAATTTCTCACCGATCTCACCAATTAAAGGGTCAAGAAAGATTAAAATGAACGAGGTCGAAAGCAGAAGTTGAGCGGTTTTCAACACCACCTGCCTGCGTTTGACCAATGTCTCTTTCTCCCTCTTGCTCACTGCTGCCAGACGAAGGTACTGGAGTCTTGGGTCTTGAGCAAGGTTTGATTGACGCGATTTGTGGATTAGGCTTGTTTTTAGAGGAATGAAGTTCATGTTACAAATGTTTCTAGTTTCTGGTTACTTCTTTTTTAAAGCTATTTTGTGTGCTTTTGATATGTGGCAATATCTCTATCACTGAAGTGACACGATTGACAGGAGGGAATCAATTCCCCCCACACCCATGACATAACTGCTGAATCCCACATCAACATCCCGAGAGAGTAACCATTGACGGTATCTTAACGAGCTGCCAGTGGAAATTGCAGATGCAACCTTTTGATTGGTTTTGACAGGTACCCGGACGAGAGAGGTATGCAGGGCTATGGTTCTGGTGCAGATTGGTGGGACTAGGCAGAAGACCAGGTCAGCATAGACTAAATGGGCCAAAGGGCCTGTTCCTTTAGTGTTGTGCTCCATTACTCTGTGACTGTAAGGTGTCTCACTATTATCTTTGTAAGAACAATTAAAGATGGCATTTAATGCAGGCATTGTCAGTGATGCCCATAGACGTTAATGAATAAAAAATGACAATTTAGCAGTTAAATTTCTGACCACCCTACTGATGCGGTCATGCCTGCCAGAATCATGCACCAGAAAATCGGGAATATGCTGCATAGACAGTTCCAAATATTTAAATAAATGCCTTTTGGATATTTTTTAGCCACAAACAGGACTACCTGCCAATGCCACAAAGCTGCAAAGTCACGTTTTGGAGTCTGGCTTCTTCCATTTTGGCACTAACAAAAACTAGCCAATTCAGACACAATGCTGTTATTCACCTTAAACTCACTCTGTTTTATGGGCTAGTCCAAGATCATTTGTGAATCAAGGAAATGGCAGAGAACTTTCCTGCAGATTGTTGAAGTTTCAGGTCGGAACCATGGATTGATATCTGCTGCCCCCCACTGGAATGCATATTATTGACATCTCCCATACATATTGCATCTACATTTAACCACAATTAGTGTGAGCCGGTTAATTGAAAGCAGCTCTATTGATTAGTTTTACATACTATTACACAATAGGATTCCAGTAAGATTCTAACTGATCTTTACATGTCAGGTTATAACTACAAGGGATTCTGCAGATGCTTGAAATCCAGAGCAACATACACAAAATGTTGGAGGAAATCAGCAGGTTCTGGTGAAGGATCCTGGCCCAAAATATTGACTGTTCATTCCTCTCCTTAGGTTCTGTGTTCTTCCTGCATTTTGCATGTGTTGCTCTCAATTTTTAACTGAGTTCTGCCATAATTAAAAGCTAAGATTTGGACCTATTGTCTTGTTACCTTGGTCCCTCTTTCCATTCTCTCTCTCTCTCAGTGGCCATTGCCCCATTGAAAACCTTTGGGGAAATTTAATACATTTTAATTTTTTTTGTTTTATTTTATTTAGAGATTGGTCCTTCGAGCTGTGTCACCCAGCAACCCCTGTCAATCCCAATTTAACATGGCCCCAATCACAGAACAATTTCCAATGACCAATTAACCTACTAAATGGTACGGCTTTGGACTGTGGAAGGAAATTGAAGCATCTGGAGAAAACTCATACATTCCACAGGGAGGACGTACAAACTCCTTACAGAACTCTGAACCCTGAGGCCCCGAGCTGTAATAGCGTCACGTTCACTGCTATGCTACCATGGCGACCAAAACCCTAACCAAAGTTGAAACTGATTCCCATTAGACCCTGGTGAACCAGTCAGGTGCAGTGGTCATTGTCAGAAACAGGACACTCCGAACATCACTTAACCAAGTGAACAGTCAGGAAACAACTGGTTACGTTCACCGTTAGATTAGCCTTAGCAAGGGGGTCAATTCGATATGACCAACACAGCTGGAAAGAAGTTAAAACACAGTTACCATTAAAACTGTCCAAAATCATTTAATTCAAATCCCAAGGCAATTAGTTATTAAACTGGTCTGTTGAAAAGGTGAAAAATTAAAGAGCATTGTAATGATATGCTTTTCATGTTCTTTTTGAGAGCTCAGCTTTTGAAATGAACTCATTAAAAGTGAACCAGTGAAAATGCTGCGGAATGGAAAGTGTGTCAGAGTAGGCGCTAGCAGCTTGCAAGGTTAAGAGGCGCAAGCAGGAATAGATATTACGTTTAAAAATTCAACTTTCAAGTTAAAAGACACAGGATAATGGGCCCACCAAATCTAAATGAATCCAGGTCAGGAAAGCCAAGATGAGAAGCAGTGGAACCTAGAACAAGGGGCCTCATTGCTGCTTTCTATGTACTGGGGGGAAGGGGGCAGGAGGCAGAAGGAGAGGGGAAAGAGGGGCATAAAATAGGCCAAGAATGACCGTCGAGCATCCCAAAGTTGGTGAAAAAAATCAATATGGCTGCCTGGAGTCAGCTTTAGAAGAAGGTTTTATGTGAGCACCCAGACGTATTCTGTTGATTTGCAGGACATTCTCAGTATTCACATTTCCACGTAACAGAGAAAGAAGACATTTCATCCCATTGCATCTATACTAGCTCACAATGCAATCCCAATCTCCTGTTAGTGAGTCCTGTAATGTCCCAGTAACCCACATCCCCATAAATACTCCTTTCAATTTTACCACTTGCCCACACATTACAGGTCATTGACAATAAAGATCCCAGACCATAGATCTTAGGGATGCTTGAGGATATGAGAACATTGAGGAAATAACCCACACTGTCGCAGAAAAACACTGAAATACCACTCAGACAGCAGCAATGTCTCGACTGAACCTGACAGCAGTTTGACCCACTACAACAAGGAAGGCTTTGGAGATGGTGCAGAAGAGGTTTACCAGGACGCTGCCAGGTTTAGAGGGCATGTGCTATCATGAGAGGCTGGACAAACTTGGGCTGTTTTCTTTAGAGCAGCGGAAGCTGAGGGGAGATCTGATAGAGGTTTATAAGATTATGAGAGGCATAGAGAGAGTGGACAAGCAGTAACTTTTTCCCAGGGTAGAAATGTGTAATACCAGAGGGCATGCATTGAAGGTGAGAAGGGGTAGGTTCAAAGGGGATGTGAGGGGTGAGTTTTTTAACTCAGAGAGTAGTGAATGCCTGTAATGTTGGTAGAAGCAAATACATTAAGGGCTTTTATGAAACTTTTGGATGGGCACATGAATGTGAGGAAGATGGAGGGATATGGACATTTTGTAGGTAGGAGGGATTAGTATTTTCGAAGATTTTGAGTTACTTAGCTAGTTCAGCACAATATTGTGGGCCGAATGGCCTGTTCCTGGGTTGTACTGTTCTATGTTCTAATGCTTTGCCATCAATATGCTAGTCGGCAGTCAATTTTTCAAGTGTAGTTGCCAATGTAAAGAAAGAAATCATCTTCTGAATGAACCAAAATATCACAAGTTATCGTTTTCATTTATTTTAATATTTTAATTATTTATTAGTATTCTGAAGTTTTTAATACATATAATTTGCAGTTGATTGTTAATATTAAGAGGTGTTTAAAATCTCTTATATAGCCTTACAAACAGACCCAGCCCGCTTCCTTTCTACAGATGTATCATGGAAAGCATTCAAGCTGGCTGCATCACTGTCTGGTAAGGAGGTGGGGGTGGGAGGGGGCACACCACACAGGATCGAAACAAGCTGCAGAAATCTATAAAGTCAATCAGCTCCATCATGGTTACTCCATGGCATCCAGAACATCTTCCAGGAGCAGCGGTGCCTCAGAAAGGTGGCATCCATCATTAAGGATCCCCAACACCCAGGACATACCCTCTTCCCACTGCTACCATCAAGGCGGAGATATAGGAGCCTGAAGGCACACACTCAGTGATTCAGGAACAGCTTCTGCTCCTCTGCCATTATATTTTTGAATAGACATTTGAATCCATGAACACTACTTATTTAACCTTTTAAATATAGATATACTTCTTATTTAGTTTTTATTATTATGTATTGCAATGTACTGCTGCTGCATTACAACAAGTTTCATGACGTGTGCCAGCGATAGTAAACCTGGTCTGATTCTGATTCCAGTCAAAGGGTCTCACAGGACTTTACACCACACAGGAGGAGGCCATTCATCCTATCGTATCAATACCAGCTTCTGGTGGAACAATCCCAGCAGGACCTTTCCCTTATTTACTATTCTCCTTCATCTTACTCTTTCACATCTCCATCCTTCTCCTTTTAACCCTTTCTGCCCCTTGCCTACATTAGGAGCAAGTTATGGTAACTCAATTAACCGACAAGGCAGGCCATTGGGATGTGAGAGGAAAGCAGAGCTCCTGGGGAAACACATGCACTCGCGTAATCGCCACACTGGTCAGGGTCAAACCTGGTTCACTGGCGCTGCGAACTGCTACGCAACCGTCCCACTCCTATTGTGTGCGTACCTACTTTCTGAGAATAACTATAGTTTATAATATAAGAAACAAGTACAGAAACAAATCTACCACTCAACAAAAATAAAAATTAAAAGTTAGCAGGTATTTACATAGGTGAAAAACATAATATGCTTCTAACTCCATTTACTTACTCTATCAGTCAAATTCCCTTTGTTCAACCCTTCTTTCCTAGCCATACATGTAACTAAAATAAATTGATTTTCTCTCTTTCCAAATTCAAAGAAGGGCCTTAGATCTGAAAAGTTAGCTTTCTCTCTCCAGGGATGATGCCTGACTACTGAATGCTTCCAGCAGTTTCTGTTTTTATTTTGATAAAAGTACTTTCTCCAGTTTTCTACTAGAGCCTCTTATTAACTGGTTTCCTCAGTACACAAAAATCTGTTGAACTGATTTTATTTTATTGTATTGAGATACTGCACAGAATAGGCCCTCCTGGCCCTTCGCACCAAGCCACTCAGCAATCCCCCGATTGAACCCTATCCGAATCACAGGACAATTTACAATGACCAATTAGCCTACCAACTGCTATGTCTTTGGACTGTGGGAGGAAACTGGAGCACCTGGAGGAAACGTGCCATTATGGGGAGAACATACCAACTCCTTACAGGCAGGAACGTGGCCTGGAAGACTAGCATGCCTTCAAGGTGTCAGATTTTCATGGCTCTGGAGGGAGGTGGATTCAAGATCAGTGTCACCACCTGACGTGCCACGGGAGATGGAAGATCGAAAGCAGCGTGCTGGCTGCTGGCTGTGTGCCCAGAGACCCGAGTTCTTTGGGCACAGAGCTTGGAAAAAGCGACAGAACAGACTTTTAATATCATAAATCAGCGAGTTGTTTTGTTATGTCTCCCCTCTCACTGTGAAACGGGGACACCTCTTTTTCCCTTATTAGGGAGAGAGAGAGCCTGTGGTATGTTGAATTACCAGGTGAACGAGTAGTCTTTGGGGTACCGCAAGTCTGTGTTTATATTGATGCACGCTTGAGTGGTCAGTGGGGGGTGCAGATGCTTTTTTGCTGGGGGGAGGGAGGGGAGTCATCTCTCTGCTGCTGCATATGCATGGGAGGGGGTAGCTGGGGGGTACTTTGGGGTTCTAACATTTAACTGTCATTCATTCATTGGGGCACTCCTCTGTTTTCATGGATGTTTGTGAAGAAAAAGAATTTCAGGATGTATATTGTATACATTTCTCTGACATTAAACGTACCTATTGAATTGAACCTAGGTCACCTTTGCTGTAAAGCATTGTGCTAATCACTACACTACCATGCTGCCCTCTCAGCCTTCAGTGTATCAACTGATTGATTTCAGAATCATATTAGCAGACCTCTGCTTACAGGATTTTCTCATGTCAGTGCTAAATGGCTCACCCTTCTCCCAGACTCTCCACCTAAGGGAACAATCTTATTGACATCCACCCTATCACTCTAATGAGTATAGTACAACTCTGTCATCTCAGACACTTCTAATAAATTCAACAGCTGTTCTTTGATAATTAGTTTCAGTTGACTGAACTAAAAGAGTCCAAAACATAAGATGCATGCAATATTTTTCTCCTCCTTCTGTGAGATTATAGCTTGCAATATTTAATTAAATAGGATCATAAACAAAAACTCTTTTCCTGTGTAAGCTCTTTTTCTAATATATTTCCTGTTAAATCCGTTAACAAATGTTATTATTGGCATTGACTTGTAACAGGCTAATCTCCAGAAAATTTTACACCATGCCAACAATACAAAAAATGTTCTTTCACTAAAATACCAGCCATATTTGCTTAAGAGCTCTGATTACAATTTTGCAACATCGAAGTATTGCGTCTGTTTTGGCCAAGATCGATCAAGGTCATTGAAGAAGGTAAATCTTTGGAAAAAAAATCTATTTTTAACATGAATAAAACATTCAATTGATTCTATATCTATCCTATACCATCTTCAGAAGACAGAGTCAGACAGTGTCTGCCTTTCACTCTGTCAAATTCATGGTCTACCTTCCAAGACTACCTCACCTATTGACCCATCGTGTACATGCTGGTGTGTGTGAGCACGCTCATTCACGTACACACAAAAATCACACATGCATAACATATGCAAAACCAAGGTTCCTACAATGAATATTCATACAGGGACTTAAAAGATTTCAGTCATAAATGGATATATGTCTCAGAGGTGTGACCACACAGAATTAAAAGCTTGTCAGCACAGCTGTTCTGCTGTAAAAATTTCTGCCCAGTTCATGAAAGTTACGGAAGAGGCTGGTACTCAATCAAATTCATATATAGTTTAAAACCTAATTTGTCTTTTAATAAAATTACTTATGGTGTATATACATAATGAGCCAAATTCATATAAGCTTTCCTTCTCTTGATATCCTTTTGTTTGCAAGTATACAATGAGAAAGAACAAATATGAAATCCCTTCTAAAAGATAAGCATTTAAACTACTTGGGTCAAAAAGGCCTAATTTGGAGTATTGTGCACAGTGTTGGTCACCTACCTACAGGAAAGATGTAAATAAGGTTGAAAGTGTACATAGAAAATTTACACGGATTTTGCTGGGACCGGAGGACCTGAGTTATAAGGAAAGATTGAATAGGTTAGGACTTTATTCCTTGGAATGTAGAAGATTGAGAGGAGATTTGACTGAGGTATACAAAATTATGAGGGGCGCACATAGGGTAAAATTCAAGTAGGCTTTGTCCACTGAGGTTAGGTGGGATACAACCAGAGGTCATGGGCTAAGGGTGAAAGGTGAACATTTTAAGGGGAACATGAGCAGAACCTGGTGAGAGTGTGGAATGAGCTCCCAGAGGAAATGGAGCCTGCAAGCTCAATTTCAACATTTAAGAGAAGTTTGGATAAGTACGTGAATGGTAGGAGTATGGAGGGCTATAGACCGAGGGCAGGTTGATGGGAGTAGGCAATTTAGATGGTTTGGTATGGACTAACTGAGCCAGAAGGTCTGTTTCTGTGCTGTAGTTTTCTATGACTCTATAATGACTAAAATGAGAAAACTAATCACGCTTCTTAAAACTGATCATGATCTTAGAAATGTTGCACCTAAACATTTTGACACAGTAATTTGTTGTTAATAATCCAGAATGCTAATTTATTTACTTTATCTATTAAAAGACAATTGCTCATTGATAAGTGATGGTAAGTATGCAAAGAAAATTCCTTACTGTTTCTGAACAGTGAACTCTGTGTATAGTGTACTTACTGGGATAGCTTGCATTTTGCATGTGGGTATTTGATATACACCAGAAGGTTTTAATTAATAAAAACTGTGAATGTTTATGCAGCTGTTTTCAATCCGGCGCAAAAGAGAAGTAACTCACAAATATTAACTGCTGAGACTGTGCATTTCACCACCTGAAAGTTATTCTAAAAGCTGTTGTGGGTCTGAATTTAGGAAAACAAATCCTGTGAAAATAAACTGGAATTGCAGAGAGTCAAAATCAGACAGAGCCAGTAATGGAATACAGATGATATCTGAAGAAAAAGCTACCGATTTCATCATAAGCTTTACAAAAAAAAAAGCATTATGGAGCCATGGAAAAGTAGATCTATTGTTACACTAGTTTTTAAAGCAGCCTTTAGATGTTCTGTCACCAGAAGGAATGTCCTGTCCTTCACATCTCTACTCCTCCCCCTCCTCACTCCCGACACTGTGCTCCATAGTGCCATTGAAAGGGAATATCTTCTGCATTCCCACTGGACTTTTATCTTCATTTCATTCCATCTTTTTGTCATTTAAATGATACAAAGTCACTCTTGGCTCTGTCAATGACATTCCTATCCTCTGGGTTCTGCTAGTAGAGAATGAAAAGCATACAAAGGCAGCAGTTAATATGGTTTAACTCATCAGCATCTGTTCTCTTAGAACTAAATGTGTGCCAGAGTTCATTCTTGCCTTCTAAGTGTCACCATCTGCCTCTTCATTTGTTTCAGTCAGGTGATCTGATGGCAAAATCCTTCAAGTCGTCCTCCGGATACACAAAAAAGGGCACATAATAGGATTTCTTTCACTTGAGAATCATGTCCGCCTAGACTGCAACGTTCAAGACCAGTTACACCCGGAAAATTGGCAATGTTTAGCGATCAATGGTGAAGAGGTGAATAGATTTTCCATGTTATGGATTTTCAGTAATAATTTAAAAAGTAGGGGTTCCCAATCTTTTTTATGCCATGGACCCCAGGTTGGGAACCCCTAAAACCTTAAAGGGATGCTCAGTGCAGAAAGCAACCCTTCAGCCCACCTAGTCTGCTCTGATTATCAGACCCCCCACTTAGTTAAAACCTATAATAGCCCATTTTAATGTCCTTATATTCCCACCAACACCTCCTCAACTTACATGCTATGGCCAATTCATGCTTGCCAATTAATTAACCATGGTTGGGATATGAGAGGAAACCCACATCGCCTCTGGGAAAATGTGAAAATTCCACACAAATAACACTGGAAATGAGGACAGAGCTCAGGTTAGAGAGGTCGTGAGGCAGTCACAGAGAGGCCTCATTGATTTAAAGATCCACATCAATTAAAGCTGGATTTTATCTGAATTGCAACCAAAGAAAGTTCAAAGTTCAAAATAAATTTATTATCAAAGTACATATATATCACAATATACAACACTGAGAGTCTTTTTCTTGTGGGCATAATCTATAGAATAATAACCACAACAGAATCAATAAAAGGCTGTCCAACTCCACTCAACCAGACTCCAGAAGACAACAAATTGTGCAAATATAAAAATAAATAATAAATAAATAAATAAATAAACAAACAATAAAAATTGAGAATATGAGATGAAGAATCCTTGAAAGTGTGTCGATTGGTTATGGGAACATTTCAACGGCGGAGCAAGTGAAGTCGAGCAAAGAAATGTGAAGGACTGGTATTATTATAACATGAAGGCACAATTGAGGGTTGCTGTGCAGCGTGGTTTAAAGGGTCAGAAGGGCCTATTCCACGATAGAGGAGAGAGAGTCTATATAAAAAGGTCAAGGGATGGGCTGGAGCAAGAGCTGGCTGCTGATAGGTAGAACTAAGTGAGGAAGGATGAGGTGGAGCAAGAGTTGGCAGGGGATAGGTGGAACCAGGTGAGGGGGGAAGAGCTAGAGAAAGAGCTGGCAGGTGATAGGTTGAACCAGATGAAGAGGGATGAAGTGGAGCAAGAGCTGGCAGGTGGTAGGTGGAACCAGGTGAGGTGGGATGAGTGACAGATGAAGGAAGGAAGAGCAGAAATAGGAACAGAGGTTGAGATATGATAAATGGAGGCAACAAGGACTTCAGATGATGGAATCTGTTAGGAAAGGAAGGTGAAGCATGGAACTAAATAAGGGAGATGGAGTGGGTAGATGGGAACAGTAGAAGGAATGGACCCACTGGGTGGAAGGTATGAGTAATGGGCAGCTGGAATGGGTGGAGGAAGGGAAAGAAACCGGGTGATGGGGAGGTGCTGGCGTGGGCCTAGAAGGCGTAGAAGGAATCGGGTAGGTCAGGAAGAGAACAAAAAGGGCCAGAGGAGGAAGAAGGTTACTTGAAAGTGGAGAATTCAATGTTCATGTTGTCAGGTTATAGACTACTCAGGCAGAGTAGCTGATGCTGTTCCTCTATCTTGTGTTCAGCCTCACCCTGGCAGTGGAGGAGGCTGAGGACGGAGAGGTTGTGTGGGAAGGGGGTAGTAAATTAAAATGGCTGGCAACTAGGTGGCTCCATCTCTATCCAAAACCTTTTACAACCAATTAAACACTGAAACAACACAGTTACTGGTCTAATGCAGGAAATGCATGAACCAATTAGCTCACGGAAAAATCCCCAGGCATCAAAGTGATGATGATAAGATAGCGCTTTTCTAGACATGTTGGTTGCAGAAAACGTTTAGTCCTGACATTGTGAAGACCATCCCTGCTTTTTCTCAAGATAATTTTAAGTGCCACATTATGAACAACTCCACCACTCTCCCTTCGCACAGTATTACTTGTTATAGTCTTCAAACCCACAGATACCGATGCAGAAGAAGAGTAATACTGAGCTGTCTGGTACCTCAGGCAAACTTTGCTCAGGACAGCCTTAAGATAATGAATATTATCCCTTCCCCCGGGTGTCTAAGACTCTTGCACAGTCCTGTATGCATTTTCAACCTCTCACTGCTATGGGCGGACGGTCCAACCTGCTTCAAAAAGGCAACAATTATACCAGTGCCTAAGGAGAACAATGTGAGCTGCCTGAACGACTACCGCACATAACACTCACATCTACAGTGATGAAATGCTTTGAGAGGTTGGTCATGAGTAGACTGAACTCCTGCCTCAGCAAGGACCTGGACCCATTGCAATTAGCTTATCACCACAATAGGTCAACGGCAGATGCAATCTCAATGGCTCTTCACACGGCCTTAGACCACCTGGACAACACAAACACCTATGTCAGGATGCTGTTCATCGACTATAGCTCAGCATTTAACATCATCATTCCCACAATCCTGATTGATAAGTTGCAGAACCTGGGCCTCTGTACCTCCCTCTGCAATTGGATTCTGACTTCCTAACCGGAAGACCACAATCTGTACAGATTGGTGATAATATCTCCTCCTCGCTGACAATCAACACTGGTGCACCTCAGGGGTGTGTGCTTGGCCCACTGCTCTACTCTCTCTATACCCATGACTGTGTGGCTAGGCATTGCTCAAATACATTCTATAAATTTGCTGACGTTGCAACCATTGTTGGTAGAATCTCAGATGGAGATGAGAGGGCGTACAGAGGCGAGATATACCAACTAGTGGAGTGTTGTCGCAGCAACTATCTTACACTCAATGTCAGGAAGATGAAAAAGCTGATTTGGACTGCAGGAAGGGTAAGACAAAGGAACACATAACAATTCTCATAGAGGGATCAGAAGTGGAGAGAGTGAGCAGTTTCAAGTACCTGGGTGTCAAGATCTCTGAGGATCTAATCTGGTCCCAACATATTGATGCAGCTATAAAGAAGGCAAGACAGTGACTATAGTTCATTAGGAGTTTGAAGAGATTTGGTATGTCAACAAAAACACTCAAGAACTTCCATAGATGTACCATGGAGAGCATTCTGACAGACTGCATCACTGTCTGGTATGGGGGGGGGGGGGGGCTACTGTGCAGGACCTAAAGAAGCTGCAGAGGGTCGTAAATTTAGTCGGCTCCATCTTGGGTACAAGCCTACAAAGTACCCAGGACATCTTCAAGGAGCGGTGTCTCAGGAAGGTAGTGCCCATTTGATGCACCATCAATAACTCACACTGAGACTTAGGAAACGAGATATCGGCTTTTATTGACTGGAAGAATAAACAACACTACATCCTGGGGAAAATGAGGGAGAGCAGCAGCCCACAGTCGCCTTTATACAGGGGTCTGTGGGAGGAGCCACAGGAGCAGTCAGCAGGGTCTGTGGGAGGAGCCACAGGAGCAGTCAGACAGGTATATCTAGTTCACCACACCATTGCTAAGGACCCTCAGCACCCAGGGCATGCCCTCTTCTCACTGTTACCATCAGGTAGGAGGTACAGAAACCTGCAGGCACACACTCAGTGATTCAGGAACAGCTTCTTCCCCTCTGCCATCCAATTCCTAAATAGACATTGAACCCTTGGACAATATCTCACTTTTTCTTTAATCCATTCAATATATGTATATTGTAATTGATGCATAAAACTGTAGTTTTTGCCTCCCCTGGACTCCAGCAGATGCTTAGACCTGGCTGTTTGGAGGGCACAGAGCTGTGGCTAATGGAGCTGGTAACTCGCAGCTCCAGGTTCCTAGGTCCACTCCAGACCTTGGGTGCTTTCTGTGTGAAGTTCACACATTCCCTCTGAGAATGTGTGGGTTTCCTCCCATATCTCAAGGATGTGGTGGTTGGTAGATTTATGGACTGTAATTCATTGGGTGTAATTTGCCCCTCCAATCTTGAAGAGTGGTAGAATCTGGTGGGAGTTAATGGGAAGGTGGGGAGAATTAAATGGGATTAGTGTAAATATTCATGTGGACTTGGTGGTCTCATGGAGCTTCTTCCTGTACCATGTAACCCTAGCCTTTAAGGCTGACTGTCCAATCTGCTCATACCTGACCCTCTAAGGCTCAGTGCTCACCATACCTTGGGCAATATTACATTATCTTTGCCATGGTCCTGCTCACATTTCTTCCAAGAGGACCACAAACATCGTAGGGTTTGGAGGTCTGTGTGCCTCAATGACCCTGAGAACTATGGTTCAGCTCAAGGCTAATGACACTGACTGGTTAAAAAAGTTATAATGGTAACAGCAATGAAGAATCATTCTAGATCTCAGTGGCCAAGGACAGATAGAGATGGAGGTCCTTCATTCCTGCCCTAAGTGCCGGTGGTGTAATAGGCAACATGTCTGCTCACATTTGTCTAACGGGAATTTACTCCTAAATGACTGGAGCGGCTCAGTATAGTAGAGAGCCTCCCTCAGCATGATGCTCAACCTCACTCATGCTGGTGGCCATGGAAACCATTCACAAATAATGAAAAAGAATTAAAACAAAATAAACAATACTAAAGTAAGAAAAATAAACTTGTATACTGATGCATTATTTGCAAATATTGAAATACATTTAAATTAACAGAAAAACACAATAAAGAGAGTAGAAAATCCCACACTTGAGAAAATCTGCAGATGCGGCAACACACACAGATTTCTGGAGGAACTCAGCAGGTTGGGCAGCATCTATGGGAAAGAGTGAACGGTCAATGTACTGGGTCGAGACCCTTCACCAGGACTAAATTGAAAAAGAGAGGAAGTTGCCTTCTTCTCATCTTTCCATCACAGTCTCTTCTTCACGTTAATTTTAATGGGCCTATTATACTTGCACCAGGTCTACCCTGGTTTAGGCTTAGTGAACAGCTAGTGGAAAATCTGAGGAAGTATGATTGTACTGTTGGTGGAAGGTAGCATGAATTTCAATCTATGCTTGGGATTCCTGAACAGCTGCTGTCTAGTGAAGTGAATAAAGCCAGCAGATCCTCGTGGGCCTACTACTGTTTGAGCAGAAGGTCAAAAACATTCCTTTAATGCTTCCTTCTCACTGAAGTCACCCACAAATCAAAACACTGCCTGGAAAATGATGCTTTGTTCAGATAAAACTGCTTTTCGTAGACCAATTTTAGATTTCATTGATCCACACGATAAATAAGGTTATTGGTCCATCAGCCAATCAGAAACCAAGCTTTAGTTATCAAGCAATATTTCATATGAGGGAAGCAGTCACAAAAATCAGACAAGTCCTGACAGATGGGGTTCAAGATTATTCCGGAAAAGCAATCCAAATGGGAGGAAAAATTACTGTGAAGCAGCTGCTACCATGAATGAGAATTGTTCATGCAGAATAGGTATAATTTACAATCTAACAGATTAATATTGTTTATCCACTAACAATTTTCATCTCTTTTTAGTCTGATATATTCGTGTAAGTTCCAACAACCACACTACAATCCATCCTACTCTTCAATTACTTTGCTGTGCATCTGGTAGTGAAAAAATAACCCGTTTTTCATCTTATTTCCATTTAGTTTTCTTCTCGGACCATGAAGTGGCCTTTAATGCCTGTCTGAAGCTAACAGGGGCCTTTACTCTTCACATTAATGTTGTCTCTTAACATTTAGTTCACAACAAAATCTGAATGTTTGAGTAACCATTTGGTATAGAATTTCCAAAATCCCAAACACAGAACAATCAATGCACAGGAATGGAAAGGTCCAAGGTACACATTCTTTTGGGCCTTGTCGTCATCATTAAAACCAGCAAATTCTGGACTTCCTCAGGTACAGTTTCAGGGCATAGAAAACCTGCTTTCAAATTCACCAGCAGCTGTCTCTGGTATGTTATGGAAGGAAACTGGGTTTAAAAGGAATCAGAATTGACAAGGAGCGTAGCAGTGGTCTGTGCAAGAAAGGTAAACACTTTGATCAAGGTGTTGGTGGTAAAGGTTGGGAGGGGAAACAGTTCCTAGCAGCAGGCCACCTCTCAGTCCAGGGAAAACATTCTCTGGACCACATTCAGATGAGTATGTTTTTAAATCTTTTTGCCATGGCTTGCAGTAGTCTAACTGTGTTTAATACTACATTTTCCAGAACAATACTGCTGCACCAAAGGCATTCAGCTTTTCATGAAAGGCCTCAGACTTGTGGAAGGTTCTTTATTTGACTGAGCAAAGAGCTCCGTATGCTCTGAATACTTCCACTTTTCCAAAGCCAAGGTAGTAGAAAACTTTGAAAGACTGCACTTCCCAATTGCCGCGTTCAATATCCAATAAAATGAGGATTATACACTCCAAGTGCCCATTCAGAATTTGGCTACTGCTCAAGGGACTTATTCTTAATTTTTCTGTTTTCTCGTATGATTTCAATTGTGAAATAAAATAGTTCCTTCTTTTCAGTATTTTTGTTGCATCTCTCCAATGATGTTTATGTCATTTTGAGAAACTGGTTATTCTCCATTAAAATTAGGAATAAAGCAATAACATTTTCTCCCAAATTAAATATTAAATACCACATACAGTGAGCTCCATCCCCTCCCCCCGGGACTCATCGGGGAACCCCCACCACTTAGGACATGCTCTCTTCTTGCTGCTGCCATGAAGTAGGAACCCTCAGGACTCACACCACCAGATTTAGGATCAGTTATTGCCCCTCAACCATCAGGCTCTAAAACCAAAGGAGATAACTTCACTTGCCCCATCACTGAAATGCTCCAGAACCAATGGACTCACTTTCAAGGACTCTTCATCTCATATTTGTTGCTTATTTACTTATTATTACTGTTTCTTACTTTTGTATTTGCACAGTTTGCTGTCTTCTGCACTCTGGTTGAATGCCCTAGTTGGGCAGTCTTTCATTGAAACTGTTAGGGTTATTATTCTATAGATTTTGACTATGCTCACAAGAAAATAAATCTTAGGGTTGCATATGGTGACATATATGTACTTTGATAATAAATTTACTTTGAACTTTGAACATTAAATTAAACAAGTGAAGAACTACGTTTTAGCAATGGAGGGGGAATCATATACTTATGTCCTGGTAGAATTAATGCCAGAATTTTAAGGATAATTATAACTCTGCCCAGAACTGACAAGCATGCCTCATGTCACAAAATTCAAACCTTGATCTTTATTCAAGTTACTGCTAGGTAAGACTGCTGGGAACTTTTGACATTATATCTAATCAAAATACTATGTTGTTACAAAAGGGAGCCGGTGGTACATTAAATGTTACAAAATATTGTTACAATTTAATAACGGCATACTTTCCTTTAACAAGATGTAGTCTTTATTAAAAAGCAGCAGTTTCATTTGTAAGCATGGAATGTGGAAACGTTCAAAATGTCAGGGAAAGATTTTGTAAATGGGAATTCATTGTACTCATTTCTGTTCTTGGAATGTTTACAGTGCCACAAGCCACAGAAAACTATTCCACAACAGATTGAAATGACTAGCTTTCAGAACCTTGCAAGATGATGATTAAACCACATGCATCAAAAAATTCAGTGTGCATAGAAAGAAGCTCATAATGATGAAGAATGTAATCTCCTCATTCTTCCTCTTTCCCCCCCGATCCCACCACACAGAAGATATTCTTCCTTGACCCTTTCCTAGTCTTATGCCGTTGATCTCTGCCCTCCTCCTTACCAATTGTGGCTTAAGAGAACAGGAAAAGGAAAACCTGATACACATCTCCAAAACTATAAAGGGACTAAACTGGCAAGACATCTGGAAATTACTTTCACTCCAAAGAGAGTTCATGACAGGGAATAAAAAATATAGGGATTGCTGTAGACAAAGGGTCAGGAAAAAGGCAATCAAGTATCTAATGAAAAGATTTTTTAATGGCTCTTCTTCCCTTTCTTCCTGTAAGAATGTGTTCCAACTTCACTCTTTCTCTGTCACCATCACATCCATTCCAATGATGTGGATCCATTCACCTTCAACCACTGTTTTTCCATCCTCCTCCTAGAACTTGCAAAGGGTTCACCCCCAGTCTGAACTGTCCCATACAATCAAAGATGCAACATTTACTCTATCTCCTTCCCCTTTCTTGATCACCAAGAGGCCCCAAAACACCTTTAAGTGAAGTAGTGATTGTTGGAGAGAACAGACACAGATTTGGAAATTGCGTTGCTAAGCATCTCTTTTCAGTTCATATATGAACTGGTCCCTGAATTTCCACTTACTGGTTCTTTAATGCTCTCATTCTGAATCCCTACACCGTTCTAGTGAATCTAAACTTGTGGAACTGGACCCAACTTGGTGTGTTATAGTCTTTTGTTCAAGGGATTGATATCATGAATTTCAGATCATTAGTGATTCCAATATTCCAGATTCCTGGCATACATAAGGTTTTCCTTTCCTACTTTCATCAATGATTCTTTTTCTCCAATTTACAATTTATGCTACATTTATTGTATCTTCTTCAGTGAGGTCTTAATAGACCAGTCATTACATTTTCCATTTATAATACCTTATATTATAATGGCTTATATTTATCCTATTAACTCACTGTTGACAACATTCACAGTTTTTCTTTTTCATATCTGAGGTTGTCGATAGATGCTAAGGAAATCCCAGCCCACAAAATGTGATCTCCAAACTTGAAAAGCCTCCATTCATTCCATATCCCAACAGATGAGGGAACCATAAAGAAATGAGGCATTAATATGTGGAAAATGCATTTGTAATAATTAAGACTGATCAAATTCAGATACTGGAGTTTGCTAAATTTACTCTCATGATTGATCCTTTCACTCCATCAATATTTATAATTAACTTTTGCTACATTCTAAAACTTTTCCAATTTTCAGGCTTACACCTTTTTCTGATTATATTAATATGCTGTATATTTCGATGATACAGCAGGTAGTTTAAGTGGTTCGGCATGGACTAGGTGGGCCAAAGGGCCTGCCTCTGTGCTGTACTTCTCTATAACTCTATGACTATATATCAACTTGAACATACCCGGTTAGCCATGGATGGATTTTTGATCTCACTTTTTATCTTTCAATGGACTAAACATGCATCGGGAATTGTGAAATATTTAATTGATTGTTATTGTTAATTTTCTGTCAAATCCTTTCCTCTGATTTCCTGATTCACCTTATTTAATTCACTTTTTTTTCTATTGCAGTTATTTACTTCAAAACTCTAGTTTCTGAATTTGATCAGTCTTAACTATTACAAATGCATTTTCCACATATTAATACCTCATTTGTATCTTTTTATGGCTCTCTCATCTGTTGGAATAAAGAATGAACGAAAGGGCTTTTCAAGTTTGAAGATCCCATTCTGTGGCCTGAGACTTCCTCAGCACCTGTCGACAACCTCATATATGCTGATGACCTTGTCTTCCTTGCACCTACCAAGATTTGCAGAATGTACCAAGCCATTACCCAAAATATCAGACTACTACAATGTTTGCTCAGCTGACACAAAACACTTTAAATCATCCTGTATGATTTGCCAGTGAGGGGCAGCTACAGAAGACAATCTGTCCCAACAAGAGGCACCAATGAAGAGATTGAACTCATAATGTAATATGCTGGTACCTTCTTTAAGAAATGGTTTTGCTGTGTCTTCACTACAGTGTGTCTCAAATTTGTGAAAATCAAATGATTAATTTACATCACCAAGGCAGATGTAAAGCAGTGGATTTTGTCTATATGGACTTCAGTAAGGCCTTTGACAAGGTTCCGCATGGAAAGTTAGTTAGGAAGGTTCAATCGTTAGGTATTAATATTGAAGTAGTAAAATGGATTCAACAGTGGCTGGATGGGAAATGCCAGAGAGTAGTGGTGGATAACTGTTTGTCAGTTTGGAGGCCGGTGACTAGTGGTGTGCGTCAGGGATCTGTACTGGGTCCAATGTTGTTTGTCATTTATTTTAATGATCTGGATGATGGGGTGGTAAATTGGATTAGTAAGTATGCAGAAGATACTAAGGTAGGTGGCGTTGTGGATAATGATCAAAGCTTGCAGAGAGATTTAGGCCAGTTAGAAGAGTGGGCTGAGCGATGGCAGATGGAGTTTAATGCTGATAACTGTGAGGTGCTACATTTTGGTAGGAATAATCCAAATAGGACATACATGGTAAATGGTAGGGCATTGAAGAATGCAGAACAGAGTGATCCAGGAATAATGGTGCATAGTTCCCTGAAGGTGGAATCTCATGTGGATAGGGTGGTGAAGAAAGCTTTTGGTATGCTGGCCTTTATAATTCAGAGCATTGAGTATAGGAGTTGGGATGTAATGTTAAAATTGTACAAGGCATTGGTAAGGCAGAATTTGGAGTATTGTGTACAGTTCTGGTCACTGAATTATAGGAAAGATATCAACAAAATAGAGAGAGTACAGAGAAGATTTACTAGAATGTTACCTGGGTTTCAGCACCTAAGTTACAGGGAAAGGTTGAACAAGTTAGGTCTTTATTCTTTGGAGCGTAAAGGTTGAGGGGGGACTTGATAGAGGTACTTAAAATAATGAGGGGGATAGATCAAGTTGACGTGGATAGGCTTTTTCCATTGAGAGTAGGGGAGATTCAAACAAGAGGACATGAGTTGAGAGTTAGGGGGCAAAAGTTTAAGGGTAACACGAGGGGGAATTTCTTTACTCAGATAGTGGTAGCTGTGTGGAACGAGCTTCCAGTAGAAGTGGTAGAGGCAGGTTCGGTATTGTCATTTAAAGTAAAATTGGATAGGTATATGGACAGGAAAGGAATGGAGGGTTATGGGCTGAGTGCGGGCCAGTGGGACTAGGTGAGAGTAAGCATTTGGCACGGACTAGAAGGGCTGAGATGGCCTGTTTCCGTGCTGTAATTGTTATATAGTTATAGATAGCTGGAGATCCACCTTGAAATATAATAGAAGTTGGTGGTAGTTAAAGGAAATGTTATGATAGCACATTTCAAGAAAGCAGACAAACCATTAAGATCTGGGAAGAGCAGGCCTCCTACCAATATCAATAGCTCTGTATTTCACAGTGGAAGACTACTTTGAAGCTATATATATTGAAAGGTAATAGAAACCTACTGGGTGGCAGCTACCCCGTAACAGAAACATCTGCAACCCTTTGGTTTATGAGCTGGCTCACCACTGGGCTTCAGTCAACATCACTCTTGAAACAAGGATTGCAGACCTGCTGAGTTTCAGTCTTCTTGGTAGTGGAATGAGCATTTACTTATTGCAGGGGTTCCCAATCTGGGGTCCACAGACCCTTTAGTTAATGGGAGTTATCCTGGGAATAAAACAAAGTTTGAGAACCCCTGGTTTATAGATTGATATTTGGTTACCTCAACCTGTTCACCTCTATAATGAGTGTTGGGAATTTGTAAGTGGCTTGGTCACAGAAAGATTTAAGCAAATCATACAGACATCTTGAAGGATAAGCTTTATATGTACATGAATAAAAGTGAATGGAGGGTAAAGGGGGCAAGTTAGCATGAAATAACATGAGGATAGTAGGCAACAGAGAGTATAAGTAGTGCTCAGCTGTCCTGCATGCGGTTCTATAGTGCTGCAGAGATTATATCATTAAGAGAAGACGAGGATCTCATTCCATTGCCCCTTAATTCCACAATCAGATATTTGCTTCCCTATCAACTCCAATGTATTTCAAAATTAGTTTATTGTCTATAGTGCCATGGTATATTTCAATGTGCAAGTGTAGTAACAACATTGCAAGCTGCAGTAGCCACGAGATAGCAACCTGTGACAATTCCATCTTGAAGCCAGAATTCCCTGAGTCAGCATGGGAAGATGCTGCAAGCTTTGTGTTCTCCATTATAGAGTGTTCTCAAATGTAATTTTTAGTTTTACAATCTAACAATTTAGATCTGGAGAAAATTGTGGTGCTGATGGAATTGTTAAGCTCACAAGACATAGGAGCACAATTAGGCCACTTGGACCATCGTGTCTGCTGATATATTATCCCTCTCAACCCACTTCTCCCCATAACCTTTGATGCCTGGACTAACCAAGAACCTATCAGTCTCTGCTTTAAATACTGTATACTTAATCGCCTGGCCCTCCACAGCTAACTGTGGCAAATAAATTCTATAGATTCACCACCCTCTGGCTAAAGAAATTCCTTCTTATCTCTGTTCTAAATGGACAAGCCTCTATTCCAACATTGTGCCTTTTGGTCCTAGACTCACCCACTATAGGAAACATCCTCTCCACATCCACACTAGCTCAGCCCTTCAATATTCAATTGGTTTCGATGAGCTCCCCATCATTCTTCTGAAATCCAGCAAGTACAGGCCCAGAACCATCAAATGCTCCTGTTACATTAAAGCTTTTGTAAGAAATATCTACTGTATATTTTTTAAAAAACCAAATGAAATAAGTAGCACAAAAAGAGAAACAAAAGGAGTGAGGTAGTATTCATGGTCTCAACACCCATTCAGAAATCTGATGGCACAGAGGAAAAACCTGTTCTTGAATTGTTGAGTGTGTGCCTTCAGGCTCCTGTACCTCCTTCATGGTGATAGCAATGAGAAGTGGGTATGTCCTGGGTGATGGGGATCCTTAATGATGGATGCAGTCTTTATGAGGCATCACTCCATGAAGTTGTCCAGAATGCTGGGGAGGCTGGTGTCCATGGTGGAGCTGACTGAATCTGCAACTTTCTGCAGCTTATTTTGATCCTGTGCAGTGTCCCCAAACACCCCCGTACCAGATGGTGATACAGCTAGTTAGAATGCTCTCCATGGTACATCTGTAGAAATTAGCGAGTCCCTTTGATATCATACCAAGTCTCCTCAAGCTCCTAATGAAATATAGCTGCTGTCGTGCCTGCTTTGTAATTGCATTGATGTGTTGGGCCCAGGATATATCCTCGATGTTGACACCCAATAACATCCATAGGTTTTGTATTTTGCTTTATAAGGTTGTTCCAAACATTTTGTTCCAAATTACTTTTTTTCCTCAAGCACCTTGTGAGTGTACTGACAGCCCAACGAGAATGAAATTGACAGAGCAATATATTACTTCACACAAGTCAATGGATGTGACCAATTAAAATGAACCAATAAATGCAAATTAATTTGTGGACATCAGAACTTCACAGCAAAATTCCAACAAATTAATGGAGTATTAAAATAGATAGGGATTAAGGATTGAATTGAACACTTGTATTCATCTTACATCTGTTTGTTCTCAATGCATTTACTTATGGATTAAAATATTTAAAACATACCATTGATAGCTTGTGTGGAGAAAACTGGGGATTTCATAAACTTAAGAAAACAAACTAAGATAATTATTTTTGACATGTCAGTCCCTGGCCTCCTCTACTGCAATGAAGCCACACTCAGGTTGGAGGAGCAACACCTTATATTCTGCCTGGGCAGCCTCCAACCTGATGGTGTGAACATCGATTTCTCAAACCTAGTAATTGCCCTCCCCTCTCCTTCACCATTCCCCAATCCCATTTCCCTCTCTCAGCTTACCAGACCATCACCTACCTCTGGTGGTGCTCCACCCTCTTCCCTTTCATCTTTCTCCTATAAGACTTCCCCTTCTCCAGCCCTTTATCTCTTTCACCAATCACTTCCCAGCTCTTTATTTCACTCCTGCCCCTCTCCCAGTTTCATCGATCACCCACTACCTTGTACTTCTTCCCCTCCTCCCACCACCTTCTTACTCTGACTTCTAATCTCTTTTTTCCAGTTCTGATGACAGGTCTTGGCCCGAAGCGTTGACTGTTCACTCTTTCCCATAGATGCTGCCTGGCCTGCTGAGTTCCTCCAGCATTTTGTGTGTGATGCTTTGGTTTCCAGCAGCTGTGGATTTTCTCTTGTTCATTATTTCACTGGCACATTTTATGACTGTATTAAATAGTTGAATAAATGATCGTTGCCTCTTTAACTAATTTACCATTTTGTCAAGCAATTCCACAGTATATATCATAACAGGATTACTGATAACAGCCACAAACAGTCAGTCATACTTTGGAAGTCACAGTAATGCAAGGGTAACCTGGGGCAGTTGCAGTCAAGTCAGATATTCAACATGGCTTTGTGAAGGGAAGATGGTGCCTCACGAGCCTGATTGAGTTTTTTGAAGAGGTAACAAAAGAAATTGATGAGGGTAGGGCAGTGTATGTGGTCTACATGGACTTTAGCAAGGCATTTGACAAGGTCCCTCACGAGAGACTCATCCAGAAAGTCATGAGGCATGGGATAAGTGGAACCTTGGCTGTTTGGATAAAAAATTGGCTTAAAGGAAGAAAGCAGAGGGTAGTTGTGGAAGGAAAGTATTCTGCCTGGAGGTTGGTGACTAGTGGAGTGCCGCAGGGATCTGTCCTGGGACCCCTGCTATTTGTGATTTTTATAAATGACCTGGATGTAGAAGCGGAAGGATGGGTGAGTAAGTTTGCGGATGACACGAAGATTGGAGGAGTTGTGGATGGAGCTGTAGGTTGTCGAAGGTTACAAGAGGATATAGACAGGCTGTAGTGTTGGGTAGAAAAATGGCAGATGGAGTTCAATCCGGATAAGTGCGAGGTGATGCATTTTGGAAGGACAAACCATAAGACTGAGTACAGGATTAATGGTCAGTTACTTAAGAGTGTGGATGAACAAAGGGACCTTGGGATTCAAATCCATACATCCCTCAAGATCGGGGCGCAGGTTGATAGGGTAGTTAAGAAGGCCTATGGGATGCTCAGCTTCATTAACAGGGGGACTGAGTTCAAGAGTAGAGAGGTCATGTTGCAACTCTACAAATCTCTGGTGAGACTGCACTTAGAGTATTGTGTTCAATTCTGGACACTTCATTATAGGAAGGATGTGGAAGCTCTGGAGAGGGTGGACAGGTTTACCAGGATGTTGCCTGGTTTGGAGAACAAGTCATATGAAGCAAGGTTAGCAGAGCTGGGACTTTTCTCTTTGGATTGTAGAAGAATGAGAGGGGTCTTGACAGAGGTCTACGAGATTATGAGAGGCATAGATAGGGTGGATAGTCAGTACCTGTTTCCCAGGGCAAACACCAGAGGGCATATGTACAAAATTAAGGGAGGGAAGTTTAGGGGAGACATCGGGGTAAGTTTTTTTTACACAGAGAGTTGTGAGTACCTGGAATGACTTGCCAGGGATGGTGGTGGAGGCTAAAACATTAGGAGTATTTAAGAGCCTCTTGGAGCCTCATGGATGAAAGAAAAATAGAGGGTTATGGGGTAGTGTGGGTTTAGTACTTTTTTTAAGGATTATATGGGTCGGCACAAAATGGAGGGCTGAAGGGCCTGTACTGTGCTGTAATGTTCTATGGTCCTATGGAGGCCTTTGAAGTGAGACTGCTGGAGATACCCATGCTTACTACAGATGAGCTAGTGTGTAACCAAGCGAAACAAGTGAGGTCTCAGTAGTGAGACTTGCCCAGAAAGGTCTTTCTAAAGCACATCTTCCCTTTACTAACAGGGGGTGCTAGAGACAGATGAGATAACAGAAGGATGTGAAACATACCCAACAACTAAGGTATTTGCTTTGCTAACTTCAAAATATCATTGGCTGTCCACTCAAAGCTTTGATTGACTTTGAATACCCCTACTGTCCTTAATAACTTCAAAGTATCATCGGCTATCTGCTCAAGTTTCAATGGTCTTTAACACCTTTATTATGAATAACATTTGAGCTTGTAAGTAAGGAATTCAAATAGATACAATGTACAATAATCAATATCCGTAACTGATAAGCTAATTCTGTATAAAAATAGCAGTTTTCTGTTCAGACTTCAGAACAACATGGGTGACTGGGGCCCATGCTGTTCTTGTGCACAAGTAAAATAAAAAAGAATGCTTGAGTCCTAAGAACGTGTGTGTTCTGGGTCCAGTTATTTAGTTATTTAATCTAATTTATTATCGGTGATGATAATACCTTGCAAAATGCTACAATCCTAAGTTTTAAAAATCTTACTTTTCTAATTTTTATATTGAACCTGTTGCAAATAATGAATAATTTTCTGTAATTTACAAAGATAAGTCATAACAGCATATCATTAAATGTACAGAGCTCATTGAGGTTAGTAATGATAGAAAATCAATTCAAATAAATGTTGGGTCCCAACCTTCTTTATGCCATGGACCTCTGCCATTAATCAAGGGGTCTGCGGACCCCAGACTAGGAACCTCTGTGATAAAGGGATGACCATGACGACAGAGTTAGGCCATAATGTGACATGATGGTAACTTTTGATTTAAGTAACAAACTGAACTGTTAAATGGTCATAGCTGAATTTTGGACTGGCCAAGTAGATTTTAAAATTTACTTAAAATCACAAAAGGTTGGTTTGCAGGTGCAACAAGTTATCAATAAGGCAAATAGAATGCTGGCTTTCATTGCAAGAGGGATTGAATTTAAGAGCAGCGGGATTATGTTGCAAATGCACAGAGTACTGGTGAGGCCATATCTGGAGTACTATGTGCATTTCTAGTCTCCTCACTTGAGGATAGCGATACTAACTTTGGAAGCAGTGCAGAACGGGTCCACCAGGTTGATTCTGGAGGTGAGGCTATTAGCCTATGAGGAAAGATTGAATTGCCTGGGACTATATTCATTAAATCTGGAAGAATGAGAGGGGGTATAATAGAAACATATAAAATTATGAAAAGCACATTCAACATACTGCAGGAACTCAGCAAGCCAGCGACATCTATGAAAGTGAATAAACCTTTGACATTTTGGGCTGAGAACATTCTTCAGGACTGGAAAATTATGAAAGGGATAGATATGATAGAGGCAGAAAAGTTATTTCTACTAATAGGTGAGACTAAAACTAGGGGAAATTGCCTCTTGATTCTGAGGACTTTATTTAGGATAGATAATGTTTTTATTTTGCAAAGCAGGAGGATTAAGGGTTTTTGGGAAAAGGTAGGTAAGTGGAGCTGAGTTCATGGCCAGATCAGCCACATTCAGACTGAATGCCAGAGCAGGGTTGACAGGCCAGATTGTCGATTCCTGCTCTTTATTTCTTATTCAGAACATACCAGTACTGCTGTCAATTGTAAAAAAGTCTTTGTGGTGATTGCTCAATACTTTTTGTTCAGGCACATTATGTTCATTGGCATCTTGGTGACACTGTGATGAGACAGGTGAAGAAGATAGCAGTTCATGAGTTGCACTATGATTTCCAGATGAACCTGAAACAGATTAATAGCAATTTGTGCTGAAAAGCAAGATTCTCTTGAGGACATTTTGACAAATGTCCAGGCTACACTGGAAAGTTGTTACCATGGAGATCAGAAAACTCTGATCATAGACATGTTACTTCTGGCTTACAGGCACATTTTTGAAGAAACCTCATAATTTCAAGAAGAATTTGTTAATACATGATCATTCAAAAGCAGTCCAGTGAGAATTTAACATGCTCAGAATTACAGAATCACTAAATCATAGAAATTGTATGACACAGGAGGGCATTCAGTTCATCATTTTTGACTTGATCCACAGGCCCACAGCCCTTCAAATACATAATCCCAAGTATTAGTTAAACATGAGGAAGAGTTGTGCCTCCACCGCCCTCCATTGAGTGATGCTGAATTCCTACCATCTCCTGGTAAAATAAATCTTTCAACTCCACTCTTTTCCTTCTGCAAATAATTTTGAGTCCTTGCCCCTTAGATTTTGACCCTTTTACGAAAGGAAATAGGCATTTATTATTCACTCTATCTAGGCTCTTCTCAGTGTTACACATTTTAATTAAGTTTGCCCTTTGCCACGTCTGTTCCCAAGAAAACAACTCTATAGCATATCTAATCTTCCCCAACTGCTACAATTCTAATTAAGTTAGTCAGATGCAACTTTCTCTTAACAAAGCCAGGTTGACTGCCCCTGATTAATTTGTCTTTCTATATGAATGTACAGATGGTTACTTTCAACCGAGGTCTCAAATGCACCACTTGGCTTTTTATTAAAGAGCCTAATGGGGGAAAAAAAAACAAACAGTAAAAATTTTATAGGCATTATAGTATCACTAAATCATAGACCAAACCCGATAACATGGGGGTTACTGTTTATCTTTACATTTGTGTCTGAACTTAGAGCCTGGCATATGCCAGAACTTTTGGCAGCTCCTCAGGTCTGAGGATGACTTGCTTTAACTCCAACTCTATAGGTCTGAGGTGGCTCTGGAGACCAATATGGGACCTGCTAACTCTGCCACATATGGAGAATGAAGTGGTGTTGGGTTTGGTTGGTTGGTAAGCTAATATGGAACTCTTTTCATGATCTATCCTAGACAATGGTGTGCTCCTGACAAATTAACTTGAGGTTTTCAATGCCATCCTGAATGATCAAAGTTTTCCCCAAAATCAATGGGGCTGCAGAACATTCCTGAAGTTTTTCCTTTATCCTCGGAGTATTACCTTTCACAATGGAGCTCTGAATAGGGTGTTTGCTTTGGGAATCTGATGCTGGGCAAGCGAACAACTCAACCACATTAAACAGGCAAGCTGCAGATAAGTTACATTTTCAATGCAGGTTGATTACATCAGTTATCTTACCCTGCTGGTGGACTTGGAGGATTATGTGCCATCAACATTGGTGGTTCTGCTCTGATAGTTTGAGGTCTTGAGAAATGTAAGGTGAGCAGTGATCACTGTTACCAGGTAAGACCATGAGCTCTACCATGAGATTTGCTCGGAGATCAAGATGTTTTCTTATACTCAAGGATATGCTGGCACATGGAAGGTTGTGGCAAAATTCATATGAGCATGAATTACAAAAGGAATAGGGCACTATTTCTTCAAGCCTGATGTGCCATTTCAATGGTTCCATTTAATATCAGAGAATCAATACGCGTATACAACCTGAAATTCTTAGTCTTTGCAGACAACTATGAAACCAAAAACCCCAAATGAATGACAGAACCCCCCAAAACCCCTCCCCTCCTATTCACAAACAGCAGCAAAGCATCAACCCTCCCCCCATTTGTTCCAGCAGAAAGCATCAGCTCTCCCTTCCCACAACCAACATGCAAACAATAGCAAAGCCCCCAGAGGCCATGATCCAGACCACTGTGCATCCCAAAAGTGTCATCCCACTGCAATCATAATGTCTTGCAATAACCTTTAACCCCCTTGTGTATCTATCATTTAGCTATTATTCAGAGCTGCAAAGACTCACAGCCCTCAGAGAGAGAAAAAATATCCTCTTATCTGTCCTAAAAAGGTGACCCTTTATTTTCAAACTGCCCTTGCTAGTTTTAGATTCTCCTGAGGAAACATCCACTCCATGTTTACACTCAGGATTACATGTTTCATTATCAATTTTTTTCCCAAGATGTAGGAGGTGGTCCTCTTTTAATATTTTTATGGCTGAGTAAATAGATGGTAGATACACATGGGGGTTAAAGGCTATGGAAAGAAGGTAAGTATATGGAGTGGAAGATCAGCCATGATATTAAATGGCATACCAGGCCTGAGGAGCAGTTTCCACTGTAGACAGTATGAACATATCTCTGAAGATTTATTCTGGATCCAATATTATTCTGAAGAGGGCATGCCAGTGCCTATATTTCATTATAAGTCTGAAGAGATTTGATATGTCACAAAAGGCTTGCAAATTTCTCCAGATGTACCATCGAGAGCATTCTGACTGGTTGCATCACTGTCTGGTACCGAGGCACCAATGTACCGGATTGGAAAAAGCCACAGAGGGTTGTAAATTCAGCCAACTCCATCATGGGCACTCATGTCCCACCCATCTAGGATGCCATAGTTATAGACCCTCACCACCATGGTCATGCCCTCTTCTCTTTACTACCATCAGGAAGGAGGAAGACACACATTCATCATTTTATTTATTTAATATAATTTTATTTAGTGTCACAGGAAAACTTAAAATGACCAGTTAACCTACCCAGTATGTCTTTGGACTGTGGGAAGAAACCACAGCAACCTGGGAAAACCCATGCATTCCACGGGGAGGACGTACAGCAACTCCTTACAGAACGGCACTGGAATTGAACTCCAAAATCCAGAACACCCCAAGCTGTAATAACATCACACTAACTGCTATGCTACACTGACATCCATTTTAGGAATAGCTTCTTCCCCTCTGCCATCAGATTTTTAAAATGGTGTATGAATATTACCTCACTATTTTGCTCTTTTTACACTATTTACATATTTATGTGTTTAGAATTTGATATTTTGTCTGTTGCACTGTACTGCTGTTATAAAGCAACAAATTTCATGACAAACATAACTGTGCAGAAGTCTTAGGCACATATAAATAGCTAAGGTGCCTAAGACTTTTGCACAGTACTGTATTTGTCAAGGTGGAGCAGAGAGTGAGTTTGTAAATCTGGCAGGAGCAAATGATGTTGGGAATGGTGAGAGTGGAGTGCTGTGGGAGCGGTGTAAGACAAGTGGCAGAGAAGGAGTGCTGGGGGTTAGGGGTGGGGTGTCATGGGTGCAGACACACCCAGCCCTGAGGCACCAGGCAAGGTCATTTGATTCAACTCAATTGATTTATTGATCATTACAGAATGTTTCTCTGGTGCTTCCCATTTCCTCCCCTCTCCCTTCCCCTTTTCCCAACCATGATTCCCCTCCCCCTGCCCCTTCCCACTCTCAGTCCACAATAAAGACTCATTTCAGATCAGGTTTATCATCACTCATATATATCATGAAATTTGTTTTTTTTTTGCAGTATAGTGCAATACATAAAGTTACTACAGTACTGTTCAAAAGTCTTAGACACCCTATCTATATATACTGTATGTGCCTAAGACTTTTGCACTGTACTGTATGTCAGTCCTAATAAACCTGATTGTGATTGCTTTGCAGGTGCTGAGTGGAAGGCACCTTCTCCTACATGCTTCAGTGAATAAATACTGCAGGTCAACATCTCAGGTTGAAGTGATAATTGGCTCTGGAGTGGAGCAAAGGGATAGAGTTTCTGGTTTGTTTCATTGACTAGCTCCAGGCCAGTGGGACATTTACTGGAGGAGAAATGCAGCACTGAATGGAATCGAGGAAAGTGTTGGGCTGACACCAAGAGGGTCGGTTAAGATTTATACATGAAACATGGCACTGCGGGGAAACTCACACCTCCTTGCAGCTGCTCACCATCATTTTGGAAGAACCTCTAGGTACTGGCTCAGTCCACATCCCTTGAATGAATAAAAAGCAACACAAAATGAACACTCATCATGAAGCAGACGCAAGATGGAGACATTTTAAGGGTGTTACATTTGAGAAGTATGCTCTAGCACCCCCCCCCCCCCCCACCTCACTGCGTTTGAAGCCTGCAGTTCATTTGGAGCTGAGACACAATGAAGCTCTTGTATGTTAAAGACTTTGTGGACAGAATTCAACCTGTCAGGATTGATATTCTTGGTGAGGTGGCCCTCCCTATAACTGAGCAGAGTGGCACAGGCTTTGGTGGAGACATGATTATTTTTCTCATTCTACATCATGGGAAGGCATACCTCCCCACTGGCCAATAACATTGATCCTTTGTTGGTGGCGGGGTAGAGATGTGTCTCCACCAAAGGAGGTGTAAGGCACTCCTTCCCTCTGCTAGCCTGCAGATCACCCTTGGTCGCAAGAAGATGTAACAGCAGGTGGTGGATGGTCGTATGACCAGCTGGTGCATATCGCAAGTCCTGGTTACGCGACCACTGACGCCAGGCAATCTCTGAAAGAGTAATGAAAATGGCTGGGGATACCTGTCTTGTAAAGACTGTCCTGAAGGAGGCAATTTGTTCTTCTGTAGAAAAATTTGCCAAGAACAATCATGGTTAATACAATAGGGTCTTTTAAGAGACTCTTAGATGGGTACATGGAGCTTAGAAAAGTAGAGGGCTATGCGGTAGGGAAATTCTAGGCAGTTTTTAGAGGAGTTTACATGGTCAGCACAGCATTGTGGGCCGAAGGGCCTGTAATGTGCTGTAGATTTCTATGTTCTATAAAGACTGTGATCGTCCACATCATATGACGCATCACATAATGATGATGATGAATGTTCCTTTGACATCGATTACCTGACTTGCCAACAATTGGGCTTCTTACCCATGGTTACACCTGACTCTTTCTCTGAGGTTATTACAAATAAAAACTGCATCCTGCACCTATTATGCTGGAGATGTTTACTTTTAGTGCTCTATACTATATATACACTCGGCCACATTCTTGATCTTCTGTAAATTTATTGAAAGCAGGACCACATGCTGGGTTACCAACCCTCCCAGAATGTCTCATTAAGGGAAATGTTGCAGTTACTATTTAAGAAATGGGGTAACAGGTAGAAAAATAGTGTTAAATCAAGTTTTTGAGATGGCTTGACTGCCATACAAATAAATCATGCTTTTTGAAATGGTTAAAGGTAACATGCACATTTCAGTTAAGTGACTATTGGTGGTAGAGGGTCAGACATAGAGGGTTACAGATCTATATGCTACAAATATGCTAACAATGATGTGTAACATGAAGAAACTCATACTTTTCAAACAATGTGAAGCAGCTTCGCAACCTTCATCTCAGAAGCATGGGTCAAGCCACACTCAGACAAGAACAAGAAAACTCCGAGGAAACAAAAGGGAAATTTTTAAGAGATTTTATAAATTATCATTATAATCAGGACATATTTCTAATTGCTCTGTGAAGACACTGGTGTTTTATATCAATACTTTATAGACACAATACAACAAAGTGTGCTGGAATTTGCCAGAGAGATAAGCAGATACTGAAATACAAATTCTTTAGTGGTGCGCAGCATCTAAAAATTGCACGCCAACCAGTTTATAACTTCTGATGTACAGTAGATGAGATTTAGCTACTATGAACTACCTGTATCCATTGGACTTATTAATGCAACTTTATCAAATTATCCCTGCCAAAAGACAACATTTCATCGTAGCCAAATCAAGGCCATGAATGATATCAGAATCATCTAAGGTACTGCACGTGGCCACTGAGAGGGCTTTCTGTAGGGATGACTTGCTTCTCCAATTACAAAATAAGTAGAACATCTACGAAGATGAGAAAAGCTGTATTTTGTTAGAAAAGTTCATTGGTTTTTTTGGATCGATCAGTAGTGAGATTGTACCTTTTACGCCAGGAAAAGAAAACATAGTTCCATATAAATGAATCATCTATTTTGTTCATGTTTATCCCCAATTTTTAGAAATAAACCAGTGTGGAAAGAACATTAAATCCATTTAATATTCATGAAAGGAGGATCACGTGTAGGGTTACAACCCTCCCAGAATGTCTCACTATGGAAATGTTGCAAATATAATTTAACAAATGGATCACAAATGTTTATTATAATAATGATTGTGTACTAGTAGAATTTGGTCAACACTGGAATCAAACTCACAGAAAAAACATACCAGCACTTTTGCTCAGAAGAATGCAAGCATAATATGTAATGCTACATAATGACTGTAATGCCTGGTTCCAATATTTTTTAAGTTCTTTGTATTTTACACCTTTTTCTTCATTCTCCTTTCTCTAGCTTCTCTTCAGACATCTGAAACTCTTGGCTTGAGAGGAAGTCAAATCATCTATTTTACTGTGTATGACTTTGGTCTTTTCTGACACTAGATCTGCTCTGACCTCCTTTTTAATGGTACTACTAGTTCCTGGTTATGCACCCATCTGGACCACACCACAATGTTGTTTTACCTCCCTTGATATTACTAATTTGTAGCAGATTAAACACTGAATTAAGAACAAGGTCCAGTTACAGTATAAGATATTTCATTTTACAAATCATTCATCCATATTTCACATTTCAGTACATCTAATTTTTCAAGCAACAATACAGTTACTTGTGTATAGTTAAACAGAAAGGAAGCTCGAAATGCGATGACTGATACCGTAAAACATTTTCTGATTATGTTGTAGGTCTGCAATCCTTGTCTACGTTTGTCAAAGCGATAACTGCACAGGGAATGCTGACTGTGAGATCCTCTATGGGAACCTATAAAAATATTATAGCTAAGAATATTATAGAGAAAGAATTTAGGCATAAACAAAATTGTCACCGTATCAAAAATCTAGATATGCCAGAGAACACTGCATGAAGAACCTCCTAAATGCATTTGGTTGATTTTCACCGCAACAATTGGAATGTAATTTATTTAGGTCAGAACTGGAACTTAACATTCAAAACACTATATTCTCATCATGGACTAGGCAAGGTAACCTTTGAAGCTGAAGAGGGCCAGTGTATTTTCAAAGGTTAGCATCTTCAAGTCATGAAGCAGTTTTATCCTCTTTGCTCTGGTGCAGCTCCTTAAGTAGTTCAGCTCCTGCATCCCCTGCTTTTGTGGCAAAGAGAATCGCACCTTGCTTCAGATTCAGCATCTTTAAATACCTTGCATAATCTGCATAAACTGCATTGCAAAATTTCTGTAAACCTTTATTAAGGAAAATGCTTTCAAAGCATAGCTATATATCGCTATTATGAAGACATTCTAAAAGATTTATTGTGGGTCATTAGGCACTCAAAATGTTATTATTGCTTGAATATATTTCTTAATTGATATGGTTCTTAAATCAGCTTACTTTAAAGACAGCTATTAATAATACAATTATTTGCTATTTGGAATATGATTCTTTGGTATAACAACTCTTTTGTGAGAAGAAACACAAAAGCACAAGTAAAACACAAAACACAAGTATTTCTTGTGAAACACTTCCACAAGAAAACTCTACACAGATCAAAATTCACTTATCCAGCAATGTAATTTTTGAAATGACTGGGTTTCCAGATTTAAAGCAAAGGAATATGCTACATGTGTATTACTCCAGATGAGCAATGTCATTGAGCAAAATTACAGTTCAAAGATTCAAAGTATATTTATAATAAAAGTATGTGTGCAGCATACAACTCTGAGATTCGCCCTCCCATGGGCAGCCACAAAACAAAGAAACATCATGCAACCTGTTCAAAGAGGACATCTAACACCCAACGCACGAGAAAAAGAACAAATTGCGCAAATGACAAGTAGCAAGTGAACAACACATAGAATAGCAAACATCAAACTAGGAGTCCAGGAGTATTCAGTTTAGTTCAGTTCAGCACCACACCCCTAGCCAACTGCAAGCCGCACAGCCAGTCTTTGATCACTCCGATCAAACCACGCAAAAACAGAAAAAAAAGAGTAACCAGAATCCAGAACTACATGCAACATGAACCTCAATGTACCCCAAAATGAGTTCGCAGCCATGGGCCTCATCAATCAATCCTTGTAAACTTTGATAATAAAAACATAAAATGCTGCTATCACACCCCCTCAACATAATACCCAACTAATATTAATGAAAAAATATTCAACTTCCTCAACACCGCACAATCAAATATCTGCAGATTTATAACATATGCTCTGGTGTCAAGGAAAACTGTAAACCCAAGGCTCAGCAGTGCTTCACAGATTCTACTAGCCCAGCAGCCGTGAGAAAATGGTTGAACAGCAAGAATGCCCCCAGGCAGGAATACAAATTACATCAGGCCAAAACTTGGCAGCTTCTGCATAGCCATTCCTTTTGGAAAGATATTTTAATAAATGTACTTCTATGTCTTATACTATATATAAAAATGCTTGGAATCATTGCTTTTTGTAAATTCTCTTGTCAGAATATAAACTAAGGGATACTGTGAGAGGCTCAAATCAGCTTGAAACTTGAGTGTGAATTAGTTCAGATAGAAGACATAATTTTAAGGTAACTTTCATCCAGATAATTGATTATCTACTTCCTGTGGCTGTGAGCCCATTATATTTCAAAGTTCAAGTAATTTTATTGAGGCATCCGTTAGTCTCGCGAGACCATGGATCTGCACCTGGAGAGTCTTGCTTCAGTCTGTGTTGGTAGAGCAGTGTGGCTGTAGAGGCCCACACGGGAGTGACAGTCTCGGCTTCAGCAACTGCACTTGAAGGCGCTGTCCTCCGGTGTTGTCTTGGTGCTGTTTCTCGGCAAGTGCGCTTTTCTTCAGCAGCAAGCCTCAGCTTCTCTTCTCCTCTTCTTAGACCTCTGCACAGTTCCAGCCACAAGCGAGGGCAATCGCTTGCAATGTCCTCCCACCTCTCGATGTTCATGTTCAGTGACTTCATGTCTCTCTTGCAGAAATCTTTGAAATGAAGATTGGGCCACCCTTGTGCTCTCTTGCTGAGGCCAGTTCCCCATACAGCAGGTCTTTCGGGATCCTCCCGTCTGACATGTGGTGTATGTGGCCCAGCTAGCAGAGATGGCGTTGCTGGAGCAGGATGAAGAGGCTGGCTATCTGGGCGCGGGCCAGGATCTCATTGCTGGTGACTCGGTCAGTCCAATTGATGTCCAGGATGTGAAGGTGGAAGGCGTTGAGATGCCGCTCTTGTCTGGAGTAGAGGCTCCAGGTCTCGCTGCCGTAAAGCAGTGTGTTGAGGACGCAGGCCCTGTAGACTGCAATCTTGGTGTTCTCCCAGACTCTCTTTGGCAGCCTGGCGAAGGTTGAGGCTGCTCATCTGATGCGTCTGTTGATCTCAGGGTCTAGGGAGAGATTGTCTGTGATGGTGGAGCCAAGGTATGTAAACTCGTGAACTACCTCCAGCTTGTAGTGGTTGATGGTAATGGCAGGGAGGTGCTCAACACCTTGGCCCAACATGTTGGTCTTCAGACTGATGGTCAAGCTGAAGTCCTGGCAGGCTCTTGAGAAGCTGTCCATGAGGCGTTGCAGTTGCTCTTCAGAGTGTGTTGCCAGTGCCATGTCGTCTGCAAACAACACGTCCCTGATGAATACTTCATGAACCTTGGTTTTCACCCTCAACCGGGACAGAAACAGACTACATATATGTCACCATATGCAACCCTGAGATGTATTTTTGTGGGCAAACTGAAAAAATCCATAATAGAATAATAACCATAATAGAATCAATGAAAGATGGCACCAACTTGGGCGTTCACACAGCCTGCAAAAACCAACTGTGCAAATATAAAAAGAAATAATAATAATAATAAATAAATAAGCATTAAATACCAAGTACACAAGATGAGTCCTTGAAAATGACTCCATAGGTTGTGGGAACATTTCAATGATGGGGCAAGTGAAGTTGAGTGAAACTACCCCCACTGGTTCAGGAGTCTGATGGTTGAGGGGTAATAACTGTTGTTGAAGTTGGTGTTGTGAGCCCTGAGGCTCCTGGATCTTCTTCCTGATATTTGTAGAGGACTTCAACAATGGTACCTCTAGACTGGTCAGAGTGACTGGTTCGATAATTGCCAGTATGATAACATAAAAAGGGAATTTTTATCAGCACAAACTCAATTAAAATGTGAGCTTTATGTTACACTTGGCACTAACTGAGTTTTAACTTTGACAAGAGGTTTCAAACAAAATTACACCAACTCAAATTCAATTTTAATATAAACTAAACAAATGTGTTAAAACCTAAATATGCGGGAGACAGTTTTGCTGTTAAAGTTTAGTTAGCACATAAAGACAAATCAACTGGCAAAATCCTTGGGTGTACTAGTAGAAATAAATCAAGCATTTTGTAAGCTCAGAATTTACACTTACTTCACATCTACATGTCTACTAAGAATATGCTCTACGTTTCTAACTCATCTATGTACTGGATATAGGCATATCAATCTTTTCATGAATAAATATGTACAGACCATGGAAAAATAGGAGCAGGAAGCCATTCGCCCTTTGGGGCTGCTCCACCATTTGATACAATCATGGCTGATTTTCTATCTCTATACTATATTCCTGCTCACTCCACATTCACCTTATGGAAAGAGCAGCTGACTGAATCCAAATTAATGGGGCTGGAAGACTGTAAAGTCGTGACATAGTCCAGGAATTAGCTCAAAATCTGGTACTGTTTCTGTGATGTTTGGGGTGATTGGGGTGGGGTGTGTGGGAACAAACTTTAGCAAGTCTCAAATGCAAGCTGTGAGAAGCAGCTATGAAACAACACAGTGTTATTAAATCTGGCCACTAGGGTGCATGAATATTCAAAGAGCTAACTTTTACTATAATGTGGTAAAACAGAGGTTTTGAATGATCTGTTGACATCATAAGTTATCTACTACATATGGTATGGGCTTGGCTTGGTTCAAAGGAGAAGGCAGGTGCTGGAAAGCTTGAAAGCTTCAATTTCCTCATTTCAAATGATCAATATTTATTAACATTGCCTCAGTCAGCTGACACAGTTATCAGACAGGAAAGGGGAAGAGAACTGAAGTGTTGTTTGGCAGCAGGGTTCAAAGGAAACTGCAGTTTCCGTTGGCTGCACAGTGGGATTTTACCTTGAAAGTGGGACAACTAAGCTAACGCTCCAACAGTCAGGACAGACAGGGTTTGAAGGTAAGACACTTCTGTCTGCTTTCAGTGCAGGACTGTTCTCTCCCAAAAACACTGCAGTCAGGCCAAATGGATTTCTCTCTCCCCAAGGGAAGTCAACAAGTCAATAATTCAGCCAGGGAGTAAACTGGTTAGTTATGGAACGTAATTTCTCATAAGATCATTGGCAAACTCACAACTTGAAAAGTCGCAACTACAACACAGGAGTTACCTCATAGTTAGAAGGGGTAAATATTTAGAAAGGGAATCCCAGTATCAGCTGCTGCAATAAGCTTATTATCATCTCTCAAGTTCAAACAGGCCTTTCATTACAGAGTAAGAAATACTGGTTTGCTGTCGTATTACTGGTCCATTGTAAAATTAGAGGGGTGAGGGGTGAGGAGTCTCCTGTCTTGTTTATTTAATTTAGAGTATGGAATTTTCCTTTTCATCCCTTTGAGCCACACCACCAACAACCCCCAATTTAAGCCTAGTTTAATCACAGGATAATTTACAATGTCCAACTAAACTATTACCTGATACATCTTTGGACTGTGGGAAGAAATACAAGTAACTGGTTACATGGGGAAAATGTTAAAAACTCCTTACAGATGGTGCCAGAACTGAACTTGAACTCTGGAACATCCTCAGCTGTAATAGCATTGCACTAACCACCACACTACCATGGTGCCCCAATCTTCATATCTTCTGTACCTAGAATCCTATCTACACCCTTACAAATATTCACTGGTTGCTACTCTCTTACCTGAAGTGGGCCCCCTAACCCTTCCACCAAGCTTATTGCCGTCAAAGTTGCTAGGCAAATTGAATGCCTTTGAATGGATTTGACATTCGTATTTAAATTAAAAGCACAATTAAACTAACATGTGCTTCTTTCTTCAGCCACTTCATCCAAACAAGGTCAATAGGCCTTCCTAACATTCAGTAACCAGCACCTGGAACAGACTGGAGGCTCTGTCCACTAACAGTAGTTGCTGGAAAATTTGTGGAAAGTTATGTTCTCCCACCAGATTCTAAGAGTTTAAAGCAGAAGATTAACAATGCAAATGCTCAGGTCTTCCTCCTTAATTCTGGAGTCTGACTTACTGGTCAGTTACATAGGTAATAAATGGCCATTCCGACTGGAACTGCCAATGCTTAAACAGGAGGTCTGGGCTTTTGTTTTCAATTTAAAAGCAAGGAAACTGATGATAAATTCATGTCATGAAGTTTGTTTGTACAGAATAATGAACACATGGAAACATGTTCTGGGCCAAAATCCTTGGACTAATTTAAGGAACAGGTGAACACCCGTGCTTCACAGGGCTTACATTCTCTCGGCGTATAACTGAAAGAAAACAGTCTGCCTCAACTTCTGATTTTACAGTAAACTACAAAGAATTGGAGGGAAAACTCCAGCGATCAAACATGAAACAGTTTCTCAGATATTTACAATTTTATCACTTTCATGAGAAGGATATCTGTATTTTCATTCATTTCAAGAACTTCATATTTGAGACAAGCCTCCAAGAATATTGCAGCTCTGTCAAAATAACGCATGCTGAAATTTAAAAAGAAAATATACTTTAGCCCATAAGAAATAACAAATAAATGTCATAATAGTGTGCAAATTCTTCAGGAGCTTAGAAAATTAGAGTTTGCCAGCAATTCCAAACATCTAGCTGTTGGATCTCAGTCTGCAAAACTCCTTCACTTTCAACAGCTTAAGGACATTTTTGTAATCGTGTGGACAATCTGTTCCCAATTACTTTCCTCATGCATAAGTTTTCTGTTCCCAGCTCTAGCTTTTATAACATCTGCTCATTTACACATCATTCTGGTTCTAACATTTTCACCATAAGCGTTCCTGCCATTGCTTTCCATCTTATGCTCAATCTTTGCTAGTCAAGTGAAAGAACAGCTGGGATATTCTTGTTGCCTCAGGAGCACCTTCCACAAAGATTACTTACAAAAGAATACTGATCGTCACTGAACACACATCATCTTTGACTTACCTTTGAAAGGGAAAAGTCATAGGGAAAAGTTGAATAGGTTAGGACTTCATTCTCTGGAGTGTAAGAAAATGAGGTGAGATCTTTTAAAGGTATATAAAATTGAGGATAGATACATGCAGGCTTTTTCTCGAAGTTGGGGTGAAACTACAACTAGAGGTCATAAGTTTAGAGTGAAAGGTGAGGTATTTAAGGGGAACCAGAGGGGATGGTGTGAGTGTGAAATGAGCTACCTGCAGAAGACCAGAATGTGGGCTCAACTACAACACTTAGGAGAAGCTTGGGCAGTACAAGGATGAGAGAGGTATGGGGATGCTATGGTCTGGGCGTGTGTGACAGAGAGTGCTCAGTAAACACACTCCTTACACACGCGCTTTCATGCACACACATAAACATTGCCTTGTCACTCTGCTGTTGTTGTGCTGCCTTCAATGTCTTCCCCGACATAATCTCACAATGGTCATAAACCCAGTTACCATGCTTGGGTTGGTTTTCTGGTGCCTTTCCTGCCATACACGGCAGAATACTCCATTTCTTTAGTAATGGGTACGTGTAAATGTGTATATGTTGTTTACGACGGCCCAGTCAGCAGCAGGAGTAGGCCACAGCAATGACATTTCTCGCAGGTCGACGATGCTTGTTTAAAAGTGCAGAAGGGCCAAGCAGGGGGCCATTGTTGGAAGTAAGGAGAGTCAGACACTGTCCCAAAGGAGGCTTTAGCTCGAAAGCGGCATTGCCTCTGGGGAAGTTTCTGTTAAGGTTCCTTTTTTTTTCTCTTATTGTACCTGATGAAGTAAATGGCTGTTGTGTGTGTTCTTCATGACCGATGTTGGAGTCCTGGGAGACCTAGGATCTCCCAGGGAACTACATCTGCATGAAATGCATCTGGCTACAGCTCCTTGAAGACCGTGTTGGGGATATGGAGCAGCAGCTGGATGACCTTCAGCTTGTACAGGAGAGTGAAGAGATATTTGATCAGAGTAACAGGGAAGTAGGCACCCCAAAGTTGCAGGAGGCGAGTAGTTGGGTGACTGTTGAGAGGAATGGAAACATGAATAGGTAGTTAGCACAGAGCACCCCTGTGGCCATTCCCCTCAATAATAAGTATACAGTTTTGGATACTGTTGTGGGGGGTTGACCCCCCAGGGGAATGCCATGGAGACCAGGTTACTGACACTAGAAAGATGTGACCTAGAATCAGAAGATGTTGAATCCTTGTAGGTTGAATTAAGAAACTGCAAGGGTAAAAGGACTCTGATGGCAGTTATATACAGGCCTCCCAGCAGTAGCTGGGATGTGGACCACAGATTACAACAGGAAATAGAAAAGGCATGTCCAAAGGGCAACGTTCTACTTCCCTTGGTGTAGAAGGGAAAGAGGGAGAAGAGGGGAGTGGTAGTGATAGGGGATTCAATAGCCAGGGGAACAGGCAGGAGTTTCTGTGGACGTGAACGGGACACTTGAATGGTATGTTGCCTCCCAGGTGCCAGGGTCAGGGACATCTCGGAATGTGACCACAACATTTTGGAGAGGGTGGGAGAGCAGCCAGGAAGGAAAAGCAAAAAGGGCCTGAAAAGAGAATTTAGAGAGCTAGGTAGAAAGCTGAGAAGCAGGACTTCCAGGGTAGTAATTTCTGGATTGCTGCCTGTGTCACACACCAGTGAGGGATGGTTTGGCAGATTAACGTGTGGCTGAAAAGCTGGTGCAGCGGGCAGGGCTTCAGATTCTTGCATCATTGATATCTCTTCTGGGGAGGTATGACCTGTTCAAAAGTGACGTGTTGCACCTGAACCCAAGAGGGACCAATATTCTGTCAGGCAGGTTTGTTAGAGCTAGGGGGGTGGGAACCGGAGTGAAGGGACTCAGGATAGGATGGATGGTAAAAAAGCAAAGATAACTTGCGGTCAGGAAGGGCAGGCAGATGATAGGACAAAATTGACACCAGCTGGGTGAGTAACTATGCATTAGAGTTGCAGAATCAAAAAGGCTAGCAAATGCAGCACTCAAAGTGTTATATTTCAAGGCATGGAGAATAAGAGATAGGGTGGATGACCTTGTTGCTCTATTATAGATTGTCAGGTATGATGCTGTAGCCATCACTGAATCGTGGCTGAAGGATGGTTGTAGTTGGGAGCTGAATGTCCAAGGTTACACATCGTATCTGAGGGATAGTAAGGCTGGGAGAGGCGGTGGCTTGGCTCTGCTGGTAAAGAATGGCATCAAATCAGTAGAAAGATGTGACATAGAATCAGAAGGTGCTGAATCCTTGTGGGTTGAGTTAAGAAACTGTAAGAGTAAAAGGACTCTGATGGCAGTTATATACAGGCCTTCGAACAGTAGCTGGGATGTGGACCACAGATTACAAAAGGAAATAATCATGGGAGATTTCAACATGCAGGTCGATTGGGAAGATCAGTTTGGAAATGGATCTAAAGAGAGTGAGTTTATTGAATACCTACGAGATGGCTTTTCAGAGGAGTTTGCTGTTGAGCCTACTAGGGGATCAGCTATACAGGATTAGGTGCTACATAATGAGCTCAAGATAAAAGAACACTTAGGAGGCAGTGATCACAATATGATTGAATTCAACATGAAATTGGAGAGGGAGAATGTAAAGTGTGACACAACAGTATTTCAGTGGAGTAAAGGAAATTACAATGGTTAAGAGAAAGGAGTTGGCCAAAGTAAACTCGAAGGATATGCTGGCAGGGATGACAGCAGAGCAGCAATGGTGCGAGTTTCTGGGAAAGATGAGGAAGGTGCAGGATAAATGTATTCCCAAAACAAAGAAATACTCAAATAGCAAAATAGTACAACCGCGGCTGACAAGGGAAGTCCAACTAATGTAAAAGCAAAAGAGTAGGCGTACAACAAAGCAAACATTTGTGGGAAGACAGAGGAATGGAAAATTTTTAAAACCCTACAGAGAGCAACTAAAAGAATCATTAGGAGGGAAAAATGAAATATGAAAGCAAGCTAGCAAACAATATCAAAGTGAATAGAAAAAGCTTTTTCAAGTATGGAAAAAATAAAAGAGAGTTGAGAGTGGATATAGGACCAGTAGAAAGAAAGACTGGAAAAATAATAACGGGGGACAAGGAGATGACAGATGAACTAAATGAGTATTTTGCATCCGTCTTCACTGTGGAAGAGAATAGCAGTGTGCCAGATGTTGAAGGGTGTGAGGGAAGATAAGTGAGTGCAGTTGCTATGACAAGGGAGAAGGTGCTCAAAAAGCTGAAAGACCTGAAGGTACTTAAGTCTCACAGGCCAGATAACTGCACCCATGGTTCTGAACGAGGTAGCTGTAGAGATTGTGGAGGCACTAGTAATGATCATTCAAATGATCTAGGAATCTAGGAATTCAAATGATCTAGAGATCTAGGAATAACAGTGCATAGTTCCCTGAAGGTGGAGTCTCATGTAGATAGGGTGGTGAAGAAGACTTTTGGAATGCTGGCCTTTATAAATCAGAGCATTGAGTACAGAAGTTGGGATGTAATGTTAAAATTGTACAAGGCATTGGTAAGGCAGAATTTGGAGTATTGTGTACAGTTCTGGTCACTGAATTATAGGAAAGATATCAATAAATTAGAGAGAGTGCAGAGACGATTTACTAGGATGTTACCTGGGTTTCAGCACTTAATTTACAGAGAAAGGTTGAACAAGTTAGGTCTCTATTCATTGGAGCGTAGAAGGTTGAGGGGGGATTTGATCGAGGTATTTATAATTTTGAGAGGGATAGATAGAGTTGACGTGAATAGGCTGTTTCCATTGAGAGTAGGGGAGATTCAAATGAGAGGACATGATTTGAGAGTTAGGGGGCAAAAGTTTAAGGGAAACACGAGGGGGTATTTCTTTACTCAGAGAGTGATAGCTGTGTGGAATGAGCTTCCTGTAGAAGTAGTAGGGGCCAGTTCAGTTGTGTCATTTAAGGTAAAATTGGATAGGTATATGGACAGGAAAGGAGTGGAGGGTTATGGGCTGAGTGCAGGTAGGTGGGACTAGGTGAGATTAAGAGTTCGGCACGGACTAGGAGGGCCAGAATGGCCTGTTTCCGTGCTGTGATTGTTATATGGTTATATGGTTAAAAATCATTGATTTCTGACATGGTGCCAGAGGACTGGAAAATGTCACTCCACTCTTTAAGAAAGGAGAAAGGTAACAGAAAGGAAATTATAGACCATTTAGCCTGACCTCAGTGATTGGGAAGATGTTAGAGTCAATTGTTAAGGATCAGGTTATGGAGTACTTAGTGACACAGGACAAGATAAGACAAAGTCAGCATGGTTTCCTAAAGGGAAAATCTTGCCTGACGAATCTGTTGGAATTCTTTGAGGAGATTAAACATAGGATAGATAAAGGGGATGCAGTGCATGTTGTATATTTGGAATTTCAGAAGACATTTGACAAGGTGACACACATGAGGCTGCTTAGCAAGTTAATGGCCTATGACATTGGCTGATTGGTAGGAGCCAGACCAACAGGCTTGTCAGCGAGTGGGGAAAAAAGGATCCTTTTCTAGTGGTGGTCCTCAGGGGCCAGTGTTGGGACTGCTTCTTTTTATGCTGTATTATAAGTGATTCAGATGATGAAATAGATGGCTTTGTAGACAAGTTTACAGATGATACGAAGATTGGTAGAGGGGCAGGTAGTGTTGAAAAAACAGGTAGGCTGCAGATCAGTTTAGACAGATTAGGAGAACGGGTAAGAGAGTGGCAAATGAAATACAATGTTGAAAAATGCACATCCATGCACTTATACATGTGTAAACAATCTTTTAAACAGGGAGAAAATCAAAACATTTGAGATGCAAAGGGACTTGGGAGTCCTTGTGCTGAACACCCTAAAGGTTAACTTGCAGGTAGAGAAGGTGGTGAGGAAAATAAATGTAATGTTAGCATTCATTTCAAGAAGTCTAGAATACAAGAGCAGGGGTGTGATGATGAGGCTTTATAAGGCACTGGTGAGGCCTCCCCTTGGATACTATAAACAGTTTCGGGCTCTTTATCAAAGAAAAGATGAGCTGGCATTGGAGAGAGTTCAGAGGAGGTTCACAAGGATGGTTCTGGGAATGAAAGATGAGGAACTTTCTGGGTCAGTACTCGCTGGAATTTAGAAGGATGATGGAGGATCATTAAAACATTTCGAATGTTGAAAGGACTAGACAGAGTAGATGTGGAAAGGAGGTTTCCCTTGGAGGGGAGTTTAAGGCAAGAGGGCACAGCCTCAGGATAGAGGGGTGCCCATTTAAAACAGAGATGCAGAAAAATTTCTTTATGCACAAGGTAGTGAATCTGTCGAATTTATTATCATAGGCAGCTGTGAAGACCAGGTCATTGGGTTTAAGATAGAGCTTGATAGGCTCTTGAATGGACATGGTATCAAAGATTATGGAGAGGAGGCAGGATATTGGGGCTGAGGAGGGAAAAAAAGATCAGCCATAATTGAATAGCAAAGCAGACTCAATGGACCAAATGGCCCAATTCTTATGGTTTTATGGTCTTATGGTATACTGTATTTAAGGTAGATACTTCTGTTTATTTTGTAATATGGCTGTAACTTCATTGTGGGGTGCAACAAAATCTAATTCATGTGTAGTCTTAAGATAACTTTGTGGGTAACTAAATAAGCTATGTCCTTGTGCCTAACACACAGGGACTTGGTTCTCAGTAGGGTGGAGTGAGGGGGTGGGGGAGAGAGGGAGGGGTTGTGGTAGGGGTGGGGGTAGGGGGAGAGAGAGGAGAGAGAGGAGAGGGTGGAGGAGAGAGAAGGGGAGGGGAGAGGGGGAGAGGGAGAGCCAGATCGGGACTGTGGGACTGCCAGGAGATCTCACTGGACAAAGTAATGAAACTATTATTGTACTTTCTGGCAGATATCCTTTTGTAAATATTGGCAGTTTTCTTTTTACTATTTTCACCTATTTTTGGAAGTTTGATTTTGATGCACCTAATAAGCACCCTTGCACTAAAATGCTAAGTGACTCCAGCCATTTTTCGTTTGATCATAACCCACATATCTAACAGTGTGGGCTGTTGGGCCTAGGCACAGAAACAGGTTGTCATGGAATGGATGTTCTGTGCTATAGTACTCTATGACAAGAACACAGTTACTTGGCTCTGTCATAATATATCACCTAGAAATTTAATATTCTGAAAGGTGCTCTCCAAATCATAGAACCATTTAATAAGTTATTCACATTTAATTAACTTACTGATTAGGTGCTACTGTTTGGTACATTTAACAATTAGGTTATATTTCATTTGAAAACAGAATCAGAATGCAAAGAACAAATTTAATGCCTCAATAGCATCTCTCTTTTAGAAAAAGTGTTTGCCAACTAGGACTACATCTCATCCTTATCCCCAGGTGCCCAGAAAGACTTTCCTTTAAGTATTTGTCTCTCTCCTACTGACAGTCATCTCAGAGTTCTCTTGCATCACCCGTTCAGACAGTACACTGCAGCTCATAACAGTTCATCGTAAGAGAAGCTTCTGCTAGATGTCTCTAGTGTTTTGCTTCACATCTCCATTTTCTGCTAAAAGAAAACCTTCTGTCACTTGAAATAGCTTTTTCCTTATTTACTCTTTCAAAGCACTTCAAGGGTCTGAACACAACCATCAAATCTTTTCCTTTTCAAGAACATATCTCACCACAATTTGAAAACAAAAAAAAAAGCAAATGTGTCAGAAAGTACCTTCTAATAAGTAAATTTCAGTATGAATTCAATACTTTTTCTTTTAGTTTTCTGTGATTATTAACTTGTCTTGTTCAGGTGCAATAGTTGCCACTTTGTCCAACAATCCATTTGAATATAGATGCGGGTAGACTGCCCGAGTGGAAGCCACATTACTTACCTATGAAGCATTTCAGCAACTTTGCTAAAACAGCCCAGTGAAAGGAGGACGAGGATGGCTTTGGACTTTTGATTCACCTGTGGAGAACAAAGATGATCCACCCACCGCTTCAACACTTCCGCACATTCCTCTGTGTTTAGACGCACCTTCATTAGAGAAATTAAGAAGGCAGTAAATATTTTTTCTAAATCTTTCCAGAATAACAGCAAAAGATGTGACAGTACATTCACTTAAGAAATAGGTATTTGCATGAATATGAGAAAGTCTGCAGATACTGGAAATCCAAAGCAACACACACAAAACGCTGGAGGAATTCAGTGGGTCGGGTAGCATCAATAGAAAAGAATAAACAGACCGCTCCTCAGTTCTAAGAAGGAATGGGGAAGATGGCAGAATAAAAAGTTGGGCTGAGGGGAAAGAGGCTGGCTAGAAGGTGATAGGTGATGCCAGCCGGGTGGGAAAGGTCAAGGGCTGGAGAAGCAAAAATCTGTTAGGAGAGGAGAGTGGACTATGGGAGAAAGGGAAGGAGGAGGGGACCCAGGGGAAGTAATAGGCAGGTAAGAAGTAGTAAAAGGCCAGAGTGGGGGATTGATAGGGTGGGGAGGGGATTTGTTTACCAGAAGGAGAAATCAATATTCATGCCATCAGTTTGGAGGTTACCCAGACAGAATATAAGTTGTTGCTCTTCCACCCTGAGGATGGCTTCATCTTGGCACAAGAGGCGGCCATGGAATGACATGTTGGAACTTCAAAGTGCCATCATTTACCCAGAGAAGAAACCTCAGAGTCATAGAATTGTATAGCACAACACAAGCAGGCCCTTTGACCCAAATGCTGCATGCCACTCAAAGTGCCTTCTCTGTGATAGCTCCTTTTGTCTGAATTTGGCCCTCTAAACCTTTCCCCATCCATGTACCTGTCTAAATGTATTTTAGATATCATAATTGCACCACCTCCATGACTTCCTCTGGAAGCTTGTTCAATATACCCACCACCCTCTGTGCAATTGGCAGACAAGATTAAATTAAAATTATTCCTACACAGAAGGAAGGCTTATTTACTTACTACATAGTAGTCGACATTGGGGAAAGAACAGCCACAAATTCCAAAATGTGTTTATTGAGTAAGTCTATTTTTGAAATTTAACATTAAACAACTGTATATTAATATTTGAAACAATTTCACTTGAACATCTTTCAACAAGTTGAAAGTACCTACCCCACATATTTTAAAATGTAATAAAACAGCAGAGAAAGCAAACTGAATGTGACAAGTTCACATGACAACATCTTAAGCAATTAGTGCTAAATAGGCAATGTTTTGAGTATGCCTTCCATGTGACATGTTCAAGTTGATACTTTTCAACACTTCTAGGTCTGTCAGGTTTTGATAACTAATGGATTAAAAAATGTGGTGAAACTGAGTTAACCATTTTATTAGATAGTAGACATCAAATTCAACATGAAAAAGCAGGTTGTCATATTAACTGGGTGGACTGACTTTTCTGATACACATGAGCACAAGCTTTTAAGCCATTCATCCACAATACAAGTGATTCTTCTTTGCAAAAAAAACTCAAGGAAATGCTTAAGAAAGCAAAATTATGAACTATCATAGTTAGAATTTCTGGAATTTGATTGGAGCTTTTCATAATTTTCTGTTGCAAACATTAATTAGAAGAACCAAGCTTTTTAAAGTAATGACCTCTTTTATATTTGGATTTTCTGGAAAAGGTTCCACTATCTCTCAGTGATTTATTATTGTTATACGTACGGAGCCACAGTGAAAATCTTGTCTTGCATTATTGTTCATAGAGATCTAATCATTCTCAGTGTTTGAGGCAGTACAAGGTAAAACAGGAGAATGTGCAGCATCTACAGAGTTTGCAGAGTGGGTAGACGATAAGGTGTGACGAGCATGGAGCTTGGTAGGTGATAGGTAGACCAAGAAAGGCTGAACAATGACTGGACAATGGAGCCACATAGGATGGTTTGGAAGACAGTCATGGAAGCAGACAAGGGAAAGAAGTAGATGGGACCAGTTGGGAAAGGGAGATGATGGTGAAGTAGTGGAGGGATGAGTGGGAACATATACAAGTACTGTAACCTGTTGTGTGAAAGGTGATAATGGGAACAGTTAATGGAAAGATGAAAGAATGGGCTGTGGGAAGTGATCTGGTGGCTGAAGTGTGTGGGTATGAGGTGGATGGATCCAGTAAGGAAGAATAACAAAAATTGGTGACAGGGAGCTGAGTGGGTGGGGAGGGGGGGGGGGTTGGGTTAAAGAAAGGGAACATAAATCAGAGGACTGGGGATTGAATTGGGAGTAGCAAAAGATGGGAACATAGGAGGTGGGGTTACCTGAAATGGAGAAATAAAGTTTTCATATCATTGGATTGGAGATTACTCAGGTGGAATATAAAATGTTCTAATCTGCCTGGCAGTGGAGAAGGCCCGGTTCACGTGGGAATGGGAACGGAAGGGAAGATGAAATGGCATAGAACTGGGATCCTGGGATGGCTACTGTAAACAGCACAGGTACTCAAGTCTGCCTAGTTTGTGCTTTATCTCACCAATGCAGAGTTGACATTGAAAAAGAATTTGGGCTGCTTGAAGTACAAGACATTATGCAAAAAAAGTGTGCAGGTTAGGAGCTATTGCATAACTTAAAGGTCAACAGTGGAGGGTGGAGGCAGGATGACTAGATAAACAATTATAACCAGGTCACATCTTACGGAGACGTAGTCATTAGTATTGATGTGGAGGGTGGAGGCAAGAGTCAGTATGAAACATTGAATAAATCAGATGTAATAAAGGATCCACGGGCAAGGAAACAAACATAAAGCTCAAATCTCTAGGTTGTCCAGCTTGATTTCTGAGGAGTTTAATGAAGGTGAGGTTCAGTTACTTCAGGACCTGTGGCAACCAAAATATGTGGGTTTATTTTAATTGTCCTTAAATTTAAAGAACTTATTGGCTCATCCAATCAGCAAAGTAACTGACTGGTGTAGCAACCACTTTAGATAATTGTGCCAGAAACAGGCTTAAACCTCAGGCTTCTAGATAAGTCCAGAAAGGGATAACAGTATAGTTAGCTAACATAATATACACAACCATTTTGGCACTATTAAATCAGATACATTGTGGAGGTAAAGCCAATGAAAGTTCTTCAATTCCTGTGTATAATTGAAACTAAAGGACAACAGAATCTTGAAGATATACTACAGGTGCAGAAAAAGATTGGATTAGGAGCAAAAGAAAACAAATTGATAGCAATTACCACTTGCATTTGAGCTTATGAATCACTTACTTTGGCAAGCCATGCGGCTCGATTCCATTCTCCATAAGTCTGCAGGTATCGACAAGCATCCGCAGCTTTATCTATTAGACAAAGTAGCTGTACACCCTCTGTAAGTGTAAACCCCCCCAAAAAAAATCAAAATAGTGAAAATGGACATTAAGCATCAAGTTGAATCATGAAATCAGTACAAATAGAAATAGATTCATTTCTTCCATTAAAAAAACACTTTAGTGTTTTCCACACGATTATACTGTTGGCACTAACATTATTATACACGTTAGTTTGATTTTCAGTTCGATTTAATTTGTTTATCCACAATTTTCTCACTCTCAAATCCCCCACTAAGACACATTTGTGTTGTATATTTAGGACATTTAGCCTAATGTTATTGCTGGTTTGTCAGTTCTTTTGCTAATTCTCTGCCGTATTTGTTGCTAAGAATCTTTGTACCTCATTGTTATTTTTAGTGTACTACCTTTGACTCATTTTTTTCACAATGAATCCCATTTAAGTCGGAAACTAAAGGAGAAATCCAGTGATACAACAGCACATTTTTAAGACTGGGACCAAAAAAGCCACTAAAGTTTCAAATTTGTAGCAGATGGCAAATGGATTTTATGAATTGCTGCTGGATTTGATAACTCTCTGCCTGATGCTTGACAGAGAATGGCACCAGAGGGAATGCAATTACAGAGCAAAACAATACTTTTTCAGAAGACATCTTCCTGGCTGAAGATGAGAAAAACACAAAATGCGAGCTTGCTAAGTCAATACAAATGCACATTGTAATTTCAATGCTTACAATACATAGTTTTTAAAAACGTTGGGGTCTAGATCAGAAGGCATAAATGAAGAATATTATGATCATCATGCATTGAGCTTTTAATATTTAATTGAACATAACTTCTTTTATAGAGCACCAAATATGACAAACATTTAGGTCCAATGGGTGCCTCTGAAAATACTGCTAATATTCATATGGTTATCCGGTATAAGCAGCTTTTGGTATCCTAACGGCTCTTCTAAGATTTCAATTATTTTCCTCAAATGCTTCACATGGTTTTGAAGATCAATTTGCTCAAGATTCATTGACTTCCCTAACATTTTCACCTGCTGCAATGCATCATATTGTCTGGGAAGAGACTCCAAACCTGAATTTTTTTCCTTCCTTTTCTAAACAACTTATCTACGAGTAGATTCATTGCCCAAGGAAGTGATTTTTTTCCAGACTTTTTTTTAAGTGGCTCTCCCATGTGACCCAATATTAACAACACGTTCTGTAGTTTGCTATTATTTAAAGGAGCACTTTCTTTAAAAATCATCCTGCAACTCATCCAGGCCAGCACTTTGAAAAGCAAATCTCTAGAGTAGTGGAAATTTTAATCAAGTCTGGCATTCATTTACATCTCCCCACTTTAAAAGCCTCCAATGACATTAAAGCTAATCAGGAGAATCATATATATCTGAAAGCACATTTTACAGAACTTAAAAGCCATTACACATATTTGAATTTACCTCACCATTAGATTGTTACCTGCTAGCTTCCCATTTGCTATCATGTTGGTAGCCACCAATTTTATCGTGCTCTGGGAAGGACCTGACGAGGTTATGGTGGTAACTAGGCAAGCTTTCAAGGAGTCACAGTAATAGCTTGGATTTTCTGCACTGGTTTCCAGCAGCAACTGCACTGCCCTGTCCGTCTGTCAAATATAAACAGCACATTTCATTTTGTGAAGAGCAGATACATTTACCAATATTGCTATCTCCCATATGTCAATCAGTGAAGGTTGGCAACAACATCTCCTCCTCGCAGATATTCAATATAGGTACATCACAAAGCTGCATGCTTATTCCCCCTGACTGAATCTCTATGTACACTTGACAGTGTAGCCAAGCATGGCTCCAATGCCATTTTCAAGACTGCTGATGACACTACCAGAGTGATACAGGACAGCTGGTTAAGTATTGATGCAACAAGAGCCTGAATGTTGACTTCAGGAAACGGAAGGAGGTGAGCATGCACCAGTCTATATTGGGAGAGAGAGTCAACAGCATTAAATTCCTGGGTGTTAGCACATCAGATGACTTGTCCTGCATCCAGCATATAGATGCAATCACAAGAAAACCTTGCCAGCTTCTTTTCTTTCTTAGGGGTTAAGGAGGTTCAGCTAAACACAGTAACAAACTTCTACAGTTGAAAGTATTTTCACCGGTTGGATCTTGGTCTGCTATGACAACTTAAATGTGCAGGAACGTAAGAAGCTACAGAGGTGAATGTACTCTGCTCAATACATGATGGACTTAACCCTCCCCAACATCAGCAGTATCTACAGGAGACACCACCTCAAGGAGGCCCATCCACCTAACATCCCCACTACCCAAGCCATATCATCTTTTCACAGTTATCATATGCTGGAGGTGCAAAAGTCTGAAGTCCCACATTACCAGATTTTCCTTCCCTTCAACTTCAGTTCTTGAACAAACAGGCAAAATCCTAATCACTGTTACAGTTTAGCAGCACCAAGACAACTCTGATCAAATTGACCTTTTTTGTTCTGTGATATTTTTCTTGTGCAAAATTTATGCCCAATTTATATTTTCCCTGTCAATGCTGTTTATGCGATGCTTGCCATGTTTTACATTGCACCTGTGCATACATGTTCTTGTGCATATGATAATTGACTTTGACTTTATATGTCCAGGAGCTAACTTCACATCAGATGGATGAGCAGGGTCTGGAGGTGTACAGTTCAGGTGCAGGTAGATAGGACTAGGCTGAAAACTGGGTTAGCATGGACTTGGATGGGCTGAAGAGCCTGTTTCAGTGCTTATGTTATGTATGGATCTATTTATTTTAGAGCAATGACTCTCCTCAGCACGACGTATGATCTGGCATCTACGCATGCATATTGATCTGTTGGCTATGCATGGTGCTGTTAAAGCCATCTCCCACATGCGTGCTTTACTTAATTGATATGTAGTTGCAAAGACACAACACTGCAGTACTCCATGATCTTAGCACAACAAACCATAAAAGATGAATGAAGCTGAGTGAAGTTTTAGAATTTATATTTATTTGATACAGTTTGAAACCACAACTCATTTTCTGACAGAAATGCTCTTCTTACCTGTCTTCCCTTCCCACTAGCAAAATATTTTATTCGGGGTATTGTTAACAAAAATACAAATAAAGGGCTTGAACATTTTAAGCATCACACTGATAGCTTGCTTAGCATACAAGATGTACTGGCAGCAATCAGCCATAGCATTTTATACAGAATAACCTACTGTTAAGCTTATTGCCTCACAGAAACCCCTGGGTTGGGAAGAACTGTACTGGGAAACAGAAGGAGGGGGAAAACAGCATCTTCCATCACATCATGTTGACAAATACTATGGGATCTGGGTGGTCTGTCAAGAGAGAGTAGGTGCTGTCAGCCCCCAGCAGTGACCACACTTACTATGTTGATCAGGGTAGCCTTGACCCCATAATTTAGTAGCAACGAGTGGCTCCCTGCCCAGCATCAGCCCTCTCAGGCAGTTCCTCCACACCAAGCCACATGCTGATTCACTAACGGTGGGAAGGTCACAGTTGGCAGGGGTTCACAGCAGGTTCCCTGCATACAGATTACCGGCACAGCAGCATGCAATCTTCCATTTTTGAAACCATGGGTAGCAATGGACCCTGACAGGAGGACCAAGAGCACTACACCAAATATCACTAATCAGAGAACCAGTGTAATTTGATTCAGTTCCATCAACATTATAAACATTTTGTCAATAGTCAACGTCCCCTGTATGTCATTTTCATATCCCAGCACACAGGCAAATCCATCACTCCGATAAAATTGCCTGTGTCCTAATAACTGATATCAACACCAAATGGTTCTCCCAGTACTGTATAAAATGCTGTTCAAGAACTTACCTAACATTTTACTCTGAAACTCTTCACGAAATTAATTCTCATAAGTTATGCTTCAATATTTTTATACAAATTAGGCACTTAGCAGATGACTACCAAAATATATTACACCATTAATAATGGGAATGGATGTACATTTCTTACCTGGCCTAATAAAAGTAACTGATCTGCACATTTCCTTGTGTGATCATACGTTGTCCTTTTCACTTCTTGCAGGTTAACTCGCTCAATCTGGGATTTCTAGGAATAAAATGGACGGGGAAACAAGAATTTATTCTTTAGATAAATGAAAATGTTACATTAGCACAAGAGGTTCTGCAGATGCTAGAAATCCAGAGCAAGACACACAAAATGCTGGAGGAACTCAGCAGGTCAGGCAGCATCAATGGAAATGAATAAACAGTTGACATTTTGCGCCAAGACCATTCTGCAGAACTGGAAAGGAAGGGGAAAGTCGCCAGAATAAAAAAGGTGAGGGGTGGGGAAGGAAGCTAGCTGGAAGGTGACAGGTGAAGCCAGGTGGGTGGGAAAGGTAAAGGGCTGGGGTTGAAAAAATCTGATAGGAGAGGAGAGAGGAAGGGAAAGGGAAAAGAAGGTGAAGGAGGAGGGTCACCCAGGGGGAGGTGATAGGCACGTGAGAAGAGGTAAGAGGACAGATTGGGGGACAGAAAAAGAGGGGAAGGGGTCAGACACCATGCAAACTGAAGTTGTTTTTGACATTTTTATTCGACTTCATTTCAGTATAAGCATCCAGTGGCATTTATATAAATATTCCTGATTAAACTTAATCATGAAATTCTACAACATTGCTTGTCTCAAACAAGAGAAAACCTGCAGATACTGGAAATCCAAGCAACACGCACAAAACACACTCAGCAGGCCAGACAGCATCTAGGAAAGAGTACAGTCAAAGTTTTGGACCGAAACCCTTCGGTACGACTGGAGAGAAAAAGCTGAGTAGAGTTAAAAGGTGGGAGGAGGAGAGAAAGAAAAACACAAGGTGACAGGTGAAACCTGGGGGGAAGGATGACGTAAAGAGCTGCGAATTTGAATGGAGAAAGAGACAGAAAGTCTCTCGCCATATCTCCTTGCCTGCCCGTCGGCTCACTCCTCCCCTCTTTTCTTTCTTCCATGGCCTTCTGTTACAGGCAGTGGTGGGAATTGAACCTGGGTTGCTGATACTGTAAAGTGTTGAGCTAACAAATATGCTACCATACTGCCCCAGGAGATCAAGACTCGCGAGGTGATGTGCAGCTCTATAACAGCCTGGCTAGACCACAACTGGAGTACTGTTTTCCGTTCTGGTTGACTCACTATATTAAGGATATAGAAGCTTTAGAGAGGGTGCAGTGGAGATTTACCCGGCTGGATTAGCAAGCACATCTTGAAAGGAAAGGTTGAGTAAACTAGGACTTTTCCCTTTGGAAGGTGGATGAAAGGTGACATGATAGAAGTGTATAAGATGATCAGAGACATTGATAGTGTGAGCAGCCAGTACCTTTCTCCCAGGGTGGCAATGGCTAAAATAAGGGGAGACAATTTTAAGACGTTTGGAAGAAAATATAAGAGAGATGTTTGAGGTATTTCTTTTTGTTTTGCACAGAAAGTGGTATGTAAGTGGAAGGCACTGCCAGGGGTGGTGGTAGAGGCAGATACATTAGGGACATTTAAGAGACACTTAGGCACTTGGATGATAGAAGGGAGGAGGGCTATAAGACTATAAGCCACAGGAGAAAAATTAGACCATTTGAGTACAGGTCCAAAGCTGCCAAACGCTCCTCATATGTTAACTTTATATTATTCACTATTGTGCCCTCATATTTCATCTTTTTCTTCTTTATAGCCTTTTTTTAGTTGCCTTTTGTTGGATTTCAAGAGCTTCCTAATAATCCAACTTCCCACTCACTTTTGCTACCTATACATGCCATCCTTAACTTCCTTTGTCAGCCACAGTTGCCTACCCCTGCCGTTTGAGAACTTCTTCCTCTGTGGGACATATCTATCCTGCGCCTTGTGAACTATTCCCAGAAAGTTCAGCCACCTCTGCTCTGCCGTCATCCCGCAAGCATCCTCCTCCAATGCACCTGGGCAAGCTCCTCCTCATGCCTCTGGAATTCTATTTATTCCACTGCAATACTGATACATGTGACTTGTGCTTCTCCCTCTCAAACTGCAGTATGAATTCAATCATATTATGGTCACTGCCTCCTAAGGGTTCCTTTACATTAAGCTCCCTAATAAGATCTGGGTTATTACACAACACCCAAGCTAACACCCTTTCCTCGAGTAGGCTCAAGCACAAGCTGCTCTTAAAAGCCACCGTGTGGGCACTCAACCGACTCCCTCTCTTCCCTCCATGTGGGAGGGAAGGGTTTGATTAACCTTGGAGTAGGTTAAAAAGTTTGTACAATATCGTTGGCTGTAGGGCCTGTACTGTTTTATATTCTGTGTAAGTACGTGATAGGAAATGTGCTGGGTACTGGATCACAGAAGAACGAGCATCATAAGCTTGTCTGTTGCAACTTGTGTTACCTGGAAGTAGGAACTTTCGCACAGGACATCGTAGCAAATATCCAGTGGGCTGGCCTGGTTCTCCTGAACACCATTCTCTGTAACTACGTCTTTTCTCTTTGAGAATCTGTACAAATAATGAGCAGCAACGGTCCAGAACAGCAGTTCTGACTCATCACCAAAAAGCCTACGAAAGCAAACAAAACCGGAAGAGTGACTTAGAGAGTGTCAGGAGTACAGGAGGCGTAAAAACAAAGAATATTTTTACTAGATATACCTTAGGCATTAATAACAAAAACAATCTCCTAAGATAAAAATCACCCTTTCACTAAGGTAATTGTAATGTAAACTACTTCCCCCCCCCCCCCCCTCATTGTGGTTAGGCACTAAAATCACACTATTCAAAGCTCAATACTCACAGAGGCTGTACGTATGGGATGTTCAGGGAGGGTAGAACTCTAGTGAAGGGGCTTGTCATGCCTATTCTGGGCAGCTCACTCACCTTTGGTCCCCACCAGACACTCAGCTCTCACCTGTGGCTGCCAGTGGCCACACATTGGTACACTGCTTTGACAGGTGGGCTAAACCAGATGAGGGAAGGTGGCGGGCCTCACAGCATGGTGAAATAGGGATAGTGACACAATAGTGAGAGCTCCAGCAGACTGGGCAAATGAGATCTACAGTGAGATCTAATGGTTCTGCAATGCTCTGTGAAGGCCGAAGGGCATAATGACGCACAGATGTCATGGACATCCACTGCCACCAAGGAAGATGCCAGCTACTCATACCACTGGATCCAGACATCAGAGATCGAGAAAGGACAACTGTCCCAGTGCATCGGCTTTTCGACTTTAAAACTCTCCCGCACAAGTTTCCTGTAATTATCAGGTACAACGGACAACCACCACAGAATACCACCAAGAGTAGATCATAAGGCACAGGACCAGAATTAGGCCATTCAGCCCATCAAGTCTGCTTCACAAACTGTAGCAGATAGCAAAGTACTTTGGGGTATGAACAAGGAAAGAAATGATAAGGGATGGGATGGGATGAGAGGAACACAGGATTCTTGAGATGCATTTGGAAGTGGGGAAAAGGAAAACTGGGATACAAGGTATTAAATCCAGACATTGAACCCACAGCAACACTCCACTGGAGAATGACTGGCTCTACTATATTATCAGAGTGACATATTATATATGGCCTTGTGCGTACATGGGGGTCAAAGGGTTGGGTGCATGCCAGCGTATACAGATATGACATGAGAATAATAATCGTTATATGAGAAAAGAGACAAGATTGATTTATTTACTTATTGAGATATAGTCCTGCCAGCCCTTAGAGCCGTGTCACCCAGCAACCTGCTATTTAATCCTAGCCTAATCACAGAACAATTAACCAGTACGTCTTTAGATTGTGGGAGGAAACTCATGTGGTCATGACGAGAATGTACAAATTCTTTACAGTCAGCGGTAGGAATTGAACCGGGGTCACTGGTACTGTAAGGCATTGTGATAATCACTATGCTACCATGCCACCCCATCTTAAGAACTTTCGGGTTGCATGTTACAGAATACTGATGATTCCCACTAGAGAAGGAAAAATTTGTTAATCTCAATTTTGTTAGTCTGAGGCACAATTATTTGCCTCTCAGTGATGGGAGTGTATCGTAATTAAGCTTCTGCAGATCAGGGTGATATATCTCCTGATTTCCCTGACTCCATTTGGGAGCTGCCTGCAGTATCAGCAGGTACAATCCCCATTCCAGAACTTGAGCATTCAATCCGAGCCAAAACTGCAGGAGTGCTGCATTAGTACAAAGCATTAAGCTAAGATTCTGCTTGCTAGCAGTGGCAATTTGTGCAGATCGCACAGCATGGCTCCAAGACGACAGGGTAAATTCCAGTCAACCAAGACCATACAAACAGAACACCGGCCGATCATCTTAATACTGCCAGTTGGGCACAAAATTATTAAAACCATAAACTAAAGAGAACCACTGAGCACTGGCTTTCATTTCAAAGATGACTTTCAAATGCACAAACGTGATGTTAAATATGTTACACAATGCCTTTTTTGAATTATTTTGCTAATGATAACACAAGAGATCCTGCAGATGCTGGAAATTCAGAGTAACAAACAGAGAATGCTGCATTTTGCATGATAATGTCATACAAAACAGCATTTTGTACTTGTTGAGGTCAAAATTGGTTAGTTAGACATTAACTTTGTTGAAAAGATGGTCTGATCAATACCAGTCAGCACATTACAATATACATAAGTGGTTGAATGAATAAAGTCAGCATCACATTGTTTGGGAAATAATGTAAACAAATATAGAAATATGAATTTAGTTCACAAAAGTGTTTAAATGCAATTCAAAGAAATGATAGGTAAAAACTGGGAAAAGTTTGTTTGTAATAAAGCTTCTTGCTTTAAGTTATTTAACAAAATAAAAAGTAGTAATTATGCATAGATGGTAGAAAAGTAAATAAATATACCAAACACCAAATGTATGGAAATTAATAAGTACCAGAAAGTTGAGTCAATATGGAAAATACTGGTCCATGCAGATTATTAACAGAATGTAAAGTGTAATTTGTAAGAGACATCTTCATGATATGAACATCTACCCAAATAGAGCCAGGGAAGGCAGGTGCACTTCAGAAGTGCTTCAAGTTTGACAATGCAAGTTAAAGCTTCAAGTAAGCAGGTGTAAAAAGCAGGAGGGATTGATGATGGCTCAAATGATTTTTAAAGAGTTGGACTTTCTGTGGCTTTGGAATTAGAAAACAGAAAGAAAAAAGGTTCCATTAAAAGGTGAGAACAATATAATATGGAGCTATGACAGGAGATGAGCAGTGGAGCGCACTGATTCAAGTCCAAAAATAAGCTGAATGAAAATGGGGAAGGAAATAGAAGGGAGAGAAATGTACTGTGATCTGAAGGATAATGAATATTCTGGGGCCTGGGAGAGAAGGGTGCAGATTTTGCAAAGATGTAACAGAGCCAACGTTCTGGGCTTTGAGCATATAGGCGTGATGCCCACAGGCCTAATGGTTTAACTATGGAGGGCAGGACTGAAGGAGGCAATGGCTTAGCTATTCCAAGGTGAATCTAAGGTACCTTGCCACCAACAAACATCGTTGTAGCAGTTGGAATTCAGGGTCTACAAGAAGCTGCTGGATGTCGCTGTAAAGAAAATAAACAGCATTAACTGAGAAACACGTAGGCGAATTTGGTAATATTTTATATGCTAACATGCAATTGTAAAGCTTTAATCAAAAATACAGTTAAAGACATCATTTCAATTTCATGACATGAAATACAACTATAAATTATGTACTCACTTTGATATAGAGTTTAATTGTTCTTGCATAAGACATTTTATTTCTTCGTTTTCTGAATAACAGCTGTAGAAAACAACAGGAAAAAGTTATCAGCATAGAGATATGCTCATCTGGTTCAAGAATATTGCTCTTCAGAATAAATAAAACATCAAGTAATTATGTACAAATATGTCAATATATAATTAAGGTACAGTAGAATTTCAGCACTAATTATTTTAACAATATGCTAATACATTCTTAGTAAACATTCAAATGACTATCCTAATTATCCAGAAGAATAATAAAAATATGCACTCACGAAATATTGATTTCTGTTTATACATCTAAGTTCCATAACTAATTACAAAGCAACAGGAGTCGTTGTTAGGTTAGAGCGTACTTACATTTGCATAATATCAAGTGAGTACTGTCCATTCCATGGTTGATGCAATAGGAAAGCTTTCAATACAAAACAAGATCTTGGAAGGAGGAGATAAGGGCACCAAATTGGATCTACACAAGAAAAATACAGATAGTCCAGTCATGATGCAAGCTTCTTTATTGTCAATCAGCAGCATCATTGCAATTCGCTGCAATTCTTTTAAATGCTCAGACTTTAATTATGCTGTCACGCCAAGCAACAGGAGTTGGTCTTGATTGAAAGAAGTAAAATGATTATATCTTGGCTTCAATGCTAATGTTTCATTTTTGTTTTTGTATATGTAGCACATCTACATGGAGTCTAGTGCAGACACAGGAAAGCAGCATCCATCAACAAGGACCCCTACTACCCAGCCTATGTCCTCTTCTCGCTGTTACCATCAGAAAGAAGGTACAGGAGCCTCAGGACCCACACCAACAGGTTTGGGAATAGTTACCACCCCTCAACCATCAGATTCTTGAACCACTGGGGATAACTTCACTTGTCCCCATCATTGACATGTTCCCACAACCTCACTGTCAGGACTTCTCATTTCATGTTCTCAATATTTATTGCATATTTATTTATTATTATTCTTTTGTATTTGCACAGTCTGTTGTCTTTTGCACATCGATTGTCTGTCCATCCTGCTGGGTAGGGTCTTTCATCGATTCTATTATGTTTCTTGTATTTACTGAGTAAGCCTGCAGGTAAAATGAATCGTAGGTTTGTATAGGGTGACATACGTGTACCTTGATGATAAATTTACTTTGAACTTTGTTTATAATTAAAATCATACTTAAAATATTAGTTAAAAGCAGAGATTTTTATTTCCTAGATTGTTGATTTTCAGAATTTTTAAATGTCACTAGCTATCAGTTTTGTTGATGACATTATTGCCGTTGGGTGCTTGTGAATGATGGAACTGAAAATCAAGAGAAGCTGATGAAAGAAATCTGAAATCCACCTCACAGCCACATTTTATTAATGGACCCATCACTATGCAAGAAAAATAAATACAGTGAAGAAAAAGTAAAAGATACTGTGAATGATAGGGAAAACACTGAACATTGCTATTTATTCCAAATATTCCAAAGTATTCCAAGTGTATAAAAGACTAAAATCATACATCTTCATAAGGAATTTTAAAACAAAAGCTTGAATTAATTCAAAAATAATTTGCAAAACACTTCATATAAATGTCCCTCAGAGGGCAACAACTAGAATTATTTGTTGATAGGTGAACAAAAGATTTCAACTCAGATTACATTTTTCTTTGAGCATTAGTGATTACCTCCTACTTTATCTGAGAAGTAAAGAAAATGAAAGAAGCTTGCTGCAGTGGAAGGATTCCACCAGAAGGTGGAGTACAGGCTGTACGTGGGTAAAACTGCATGAGAATTAACACCCAACCATCTCACCATCAGGTCTATAAATAAATGCATGGCTATTTATCTGTAATAACTATGATCAATTTTGCATTATTTATAAAAACATCGCAAGCCCTAAACTACTGGAGCACTCAATGTAAATTATGACTATTTTTTAGAGACAGAATGCCAAGTAGTAATGTATTTATGGCTTTGTGCATTGTTCTAAAAATTTAACAAAACATCATATTTTCAAATTCACAGTAGCATATACCAATAAAGAGAGTCTATTTGTCTGATCCAGCATACTTAAACTCAGCACTTACTTCAAGTAGTTATCTTACATGAAAGGGTGATGTTGTAAATGACACTCTTTTACACTAATGCTGTGTTGAAATGACCAGTACAAAGTATTCATTCCATTACTGGAAGAAATCTTCAAGACTTCAAATCCAATTTCTATCGAAGTCCTACTAAGTTCTAAGGCGAGGGAAAACAGATCTTTGACTATTTCTGTGGCACATTATCAGGCAACTTAAGAAAGTAACTACCAACTTTTAGATTAAAAACACTACAGATGGTTAAGAGGCAAATCTGTATTAGCTTTGGAGAAGAGAAGATGATATCTGAACAGAATCTGAACTCAGCTCAGCACAACTCAGCTCAATAAAGAAACCAAACATGAGAATGGCAGTGGAAGGGAAAGAGAAAAGAAAATAGAACTCAGCTGGATACAAGTAAGAGCATTCATTGTAAAAAGGAAACTGTTAAGTCCAGGAATTACCACAGATACATAAGAAAGGTAGAGAGAGTTGGTATTTACATAATGACAATATTCATCATCATCAAGTGTCATGTTGTATGACATGGGCGATTGTGGTCTTTGACCATGATTGTTCCTGGCAAGTTTTTCTATAGAAGTGGTTTGCCATCTCCTTCTTCTGGGCAGCATCTTTACAATATGGCTGACCCCAGCCATTATCAATACTCTTCAGGGATTGTCTACCTGCCTAGCATAGGTGGACACATAACCAGGAATTGGGCAGCAGGGTAGCATGGTAGCACAACGCTTTACAATACCAACAATTCCTACTGCTGCCTGTAAGCAGTTCTCTCTGTGACCACATGGGTTTCCTCTGGGTGCTCTGGTTTCCTCCCACAGTCCAAAGACATACTGGCTGGTAGGTTAATTGGTCACTGTAAAAGTGTAGGATTGCTGGGCGGTTCGGATTAAAGTGCTGGAAGGGTATATTCCACACTGCATCTCAGTAAATAAAATAAAAAATAACACTACCTTTGGAAAAAAAACACTAATACTATCAAATACAATTATCTGAAGTTAAAATAACCTGAGAACATGTAAGCTTTTATTGAAGCTTTATAATGCACATACACAATCTGACCATGTTTTTACACTTAAACTTGTAATCGCACCTGTTAACTCCTGTTCATCTATTCTGTAACTTGCTGATTTCATTGCTATTTCCAAAACTCGGATGCAGCCATCATCAGAAGCCAGAACAACTTTATCAGAACTGCACCAATCTACGTCAAGGACCTTGTAGCTGACATTGCGACCAGTTCTCATGCTACTTATCATTTGAACCTTAAAACATAAAATTACAAATAGTTATTTTTTTAAGAAATGAAAACCATTTTATTAAATTTATTTCAATGGCTATATTTTGATCAAATATATTTAACATGTGAGAAATGAACTTTGCGGAAGATTCAAGTAATCTATCTAACATTTAGTAAAAGCGCATTAAATGTAATAAACAAGAATGCAACTTGTATGATACATTACAAATACTTTCAAAGTGGAGCAGGGAAAAATCTGGACATTAACATTACCTCCTTAGAATCCCAAACTTCAGCTCCATCGTTAAACATCATTAAAAGTTTCATGTTTCCTTTCCCAGGACCAAAACGAATCTTCTTTACCCAACCACGGTGAGTAGGAATTCCTCTGCACAGAGATCAATCAAAACAAGAACTTTCACAAATGAACTTCTACATCAGCTCAATTAAAACAAATCGAGGAAGCCATTTATCTGGTTGAACAGATGTCAACGGTTTGTAGATTCTCACCGGAATAGCACAAACAGGGATTTGAAGAGCTATACCTATGTCGCCGTTGTTGGTGTTTGTCATGTTTTATGCTGTTTTGCTAAGCACTGTGGGCATGCTACATGGCACTGGATTGTGTGGCAACATTTATGGGCTGCTCCGAGTATACCCTTAGGTGGTTTTAGTGTTAATGCAAACGATGTATTTCACTGTATGTTTCGATGTACATTTGATAAACCAATCTGAATATGAATCTGATAAGGGAATGGCAAATAGATGATACTAGATCCCCTCTACATGGTCACACGAGTATCCAGGCCCAGACGAATTAATCTTACAAGTGGCTGATGCATTCAAGTAGTTGATGCATTTTTAAAAACATTTTCAAAAATTTCTTAGATTTAAGAATAATTACAAAATAACAAATGTAATACCTTTGGTCAAAAAAAGGAGACCAAATGGAGGAAACTACAAATCATTTAGCTCATCCTCTGTCATTTGAGAAAATGTTTGATGATACTATTAAAGAAGTTATAGAAATGTACTTAGGAAAAGTCAATGTGTTTTTTTGAAAGGGAAATCACTTTTTACTTATTTTTTGGAGGTCTTGGAAGTGCAGGAAACCCTCACATAACATGGGTGGGGGAAGGGGGCAGTGTCCATTCTTGGAAAAATAGCTTTCTCTTCATTTTCCATAACAAAGCTACATTACCTGCATATGTGCCAAGAAATGAGAGTTGGAAAAGTTTTATGTTGATTTATTTATTTTTCCACACAAATTCCATGAGTGAATTTTATTCAAAGTTTAATGCAAAATTTATTATGAGAGTACATACATGCCACCACATCCAACCCTGAGATTATTTTTCCTGCGGGCATGTTTAGCAAATCTATAGAGTAAGTGTAAACAGGATCAATGAACAACAAACTGTGCAAGTGCAAATATAAGTAAAATAGCAATAAATAACAAGAGCATGAGAACACCAGAAATAGAATGAGTGTAGTTACCCCCTTTTGTTCAAGAGCCTGATGGTTGAGGGGTAGTAACTGTTCTTGAATTTGGTGATGTGGGTCCAGAGGTTATTGCACCTTCTACCTGAGGCCAGCACTGAGGAAAGAACATGGCCTGGGTGGAGAGGATCTTTGATGATGGATGCTGCCTTTCCATTGCAACATTTTGTGTAGATGTGCTCAATGGTTGGGAGGGCTTCGCCTATGATGTACTGGGCAATTTTACTTTGAACTTATTCCATATTAAGTCTTTGCGTAGTGACCCGAGAACTCCTTAAAGGTGACTTTCCATAACAGAGCACCCATAGTACGCATTTGTCGTTATGTGTATTCCAGATAAAGGGAAACCGATCCTTAACATACCTAGATTTCCTGAAGGCTTTTTATAAAAGGGCTACATTAAATGCTATTAAGGGATAAAAGTTCATGCTTTAGAAGGAATAATTCATGGTTTAGCCTGGAAAAAAAAAATTTGTCGGCTAACCAGAAACCGAATAGAAAATAATGTGTCCTGCTGAAGTGTCTTGGTCTGATACGTTGACTGTACACTTTTCCATAGATGGCCTGCTGAGTTCCTCCAGCATTTTGTGTGTGGTGCTCAGATTTCCAGCATCTGCAGATTTTCTCTTGTTTGTGAATGGCAATATTGTGCCATTTACTGCTTGACAAGGTGTGATGAGTGGTGGGTCACAGTTAACGTCCACACCACGCTGGATAAATCCATAACCGAAGCTTTTTCTTCTTCATTTTTACCCTCTGTCCACACTAAAACTGCGTTTTCGCCCCCCCGAAACCAGAGCTTTTCAGAAACGCTTTCCAGGGTGAGTATTTTTGAAAACGCTGCTCGGACAGATCAGTGTGGACGGGGTAACCGGTGACATCTGAAAACTCTATCAGATGGCAGCACGCTATTTCATTGTTTCCTTGAACGCAACCGAAAAATTTCAAAACAGACGGCAACGAGACTGAAGCCAGAAGAGTTAGAAATGTACTCACCAAATACTTTGACCCATAACCTACTGAATAAATAAGTATATTCACTTTGCCCTGTTTTCTGTCCTTGCTCGTATGAAGGTGGTTTACCTATTTATGCAAGTACTTCTCTGACAATAGATGTGTAACAGCCTAATGTAACATTGTATGGAAATACAAAGTAATACTGATGCAGACATGTTTTACACATTTAACAAGGTGCTTTATTAATGCAACAGAATTCGTCAGGTTTTCAATGTTCGTTGTCAGCTGGGTCATACAGTCCCTGAACTCCCTGTCGGTTGCCTCCATATGCTTCAGTACTTGTTTTTTAAGCAATTTGTTTTTGTTTTACTTTTAAATCTTCCTGCGCGAGAGCCAACAGCTGCCCGTCATTTAAGTTTTTCTAGTCTGTAACTACACAAATGCGCACTGTCTTTCACGACGAGATTCAACACCAAACATTGCTTGTTTTCGGTAGATGCGCCCTGCACATGCGCAGGAGGAGGAGATTCGCCGAAATCTCTGTTTCAATGTGGATAGAGATATTTTTAAAAACGCATAGTGTGGACGCCTATCGTTTTTATGTGAAACTGGCGTTTTCAAAATTATCTGGTCTAGTGTGGATGTAGCCACAGATACTCTTTAACACCTTATGTTAGATTAAAGCACCAAAGGTATGTTTGCTAAATGTGCAGATGTTCTAATATCATTAGTACAGTAAGCTGCAAAGGGGACATAAAGAGGCCCAAAAGACTTAGAGAAAGGGTAAGTGAGTGGGCAAAGAGCTAGCAAATAATGTGTGACACAAATAAATTTGAAACTACTTTCTTTTACAGGTATAAATTTGATAGCATGTTGTCCAAGTGTGTTGATGCACAATTTGCCGAGGTTAATGTGCAGGTACAAACTAATAATGTGGAAATAAAATACAATTTTAGTTTAACACCAGGGACTGAATAGAAAAGCAGAGAGGTTATGTTTCTATTATGCAAGGCATTAGAGACACCACATTTGGAATATTGTGTATAGTATTGATTTACCCTTCTCAGGAATTACGTTACTGATACAATTCAGAGGTTTACTAAATATACTGTATCTGGAATGAGCAGTCTGTTTTTTGAGAGGAGATTTCACAGACAAGGATTGAATTCATTAGAGTTCAGAAGAGTGAAAGGAGACTTGATTGAAATGTTTGCTGAAACATCCAAGATCCTCATAAATTTTAACACTATTGTGCTGTCTTACAGCTCTGGGTATCTGGATTTGACCCTGACCTTGTCTACATGAGTTTGTCTGTTCTCTCCATGACGAGGTGAGTTTTCATCATTTTGGTTTCATCTTACATCCTAAAGGTGTGCTGGAAGATGAACTGGCTACTGTAATTTACTGTAAAGGTAAGTAGCGAAGCAAAGAGCAATAGGGAAGTTGTAGAGATGGCAGAAAGAATAATTTGTAGGACTTCAGAGGAAAAAGAGAAAGGAAATGGGACTGATGGGATTTCTCTGCTGGGAAACAGCATAGGTTAGATTAGTTGAATAGTCTCCTGTTGTGCCATAATTCAGGTGCTCCCCAGGTTAAGGCATTGTCCTGTTCCTGTGACCGATCGTTACCCAGACAGTTCACAAGTCAAAATGTGGCTGTGAGCTGAGTTCCCACAAGGTAGAAAATTCCTGCAGTCATGCAACAGCCAGCCAATCCATTCCATCAATCCTTTAAACACAGTTTGTATGTATGGGCTGTACTTACGTCAAGCATTCATCAACTGGGGAGTTCCTGTAAGCAACAAAGTTAGCCTTGACAGAGTGGAGTTCGATAGGATGCCTCCCCTTCTGGGAGAATGTTGTACTAGGGGATCACTGCTTAAAAATACAGCTTCTTTAGAACTCTTTTCCTCAAAGGGCAGTTGACATTTTTAAGACAGTGGTATGCAGATATTCATTAGGCAAGGAAGTGAAAGATTACTACAGGTAGATAAAAATGAGGTGCTGAAATTACTGATGAGCCATTGGCCACATTCTGTACCTAACTTGTATGCCCCAGAAAAAGCCCCAAGTTCATGCAGGAATATCCTCAAGGGAACCACAAGTAGACAACATCACTTCTGCAATAACCCATAACTGGTGGCAATACGACTTACACATCTGTGTCAGCATGGGCATATAGCAGCTGAACTGCTCTGAGTGAAGTCTCCATCTCTAATTGGTCAAGACATGATAATGATAAGGCAAAGCTGCAAATCGGGATCAGGCGTTCCCAGCCTGGGGTCCACAGACCCCTCAGTTAATGGTAGGGGTCCACTGCATCAAAAAGGCTGGGAACCCCTGATCTAGACCTATGACTGGGCAAGGGGTAGATCATCCAGTGACTATTTGTCTGCTCACTGCTCAAAGACAGATTGTGTCTAGCTTGGGATTTTTTCAGGAGCGATTTGTGAAGATCAACAAATTTTAGTGGACAGATGTGAAATGTAGTGGTATGGACCTCACTCCCCCTCCTCAACACAAAGAAGTCAAGTGATCCTGCATTATTGAGTCGCTGATGGTAATCACATCTGTAGCAGGTGCTCAATTATCATAGCGCCTCAGGGCAGACACACATTTAATGTCACACCAGTGAAGTTCTAAATTCACCTACCTTGAAAGCCTAGCTTTTAAGTCCCAGAAGTTCACATTTCCATCAACATCCCCTAGCACCAACATCTCTCCTTTCCATGCAATGCATGTAATGCTGCCCATGTCTCCCTGTAATAAAGTTGAGAGTTATTTCAACAGAGTGAATGACTATGAACAGCATTCACCTCATACACTCCAGATGCAGTTTTAACTTTTTACAAAATACTGAATAATTTTAGCGAATATCACTGCAAAAGACTATGGGCTTAATCCTTCTACAACATCTACATATTGAACTAGCAGGAGCGAAGGATATTGGGAATGGCAAGGGTGGAGTGCTGCAAAGAAGGAGTGCTGGGGCGGGGGTAGGGTGGGGTGGCAAGGATGCAGACACACCCATCCCTGAGACACTAGACAAGGTCATCTGATTTAATGATCGATACAAGAATGTCTCTCTGGTGCTTCCTGCTCTCTCCTCTCTCCCTTCCCCTTTTCCCAACCACGATTCTCCTCTCCCTGTCCCCCTTCTGCATTCAGTCCGCAATAGAGACCCATATCGGATTCAGTTTATCATCACTCACTTGTCATGATTTTTCTTGAGGCAGCTGTACAGTGCAATACATAAAATTATTACAGTACTGTGCAAAAGTCTTGGGCAGCCTAGCTATATGTATATGTCTAAGACTTTTGCACAGTACCGTATTTTAAGAATATTTTGAGATTGAAAGGCTAGTTTTTTTCCAACAAGCACAACATATATTCTTGCAGGGCAGCATAGTAACGCTACTACAGCACCAGTGCATCCGGTTCAATTCCGTCGCTGTACGTAAGGAGTTTGTACATTCTTCCCATGACTGTGCTCCCGTTTCCCCCCATGTTCCAAAGAAGTACTGGTTACGAGGTGAATTAGTCACATGGGTGTAACTGGTAGTGCAGGCTCATTGGGCCAGAATGACCTGTTCCATGCTGTATCTCTAAATAAAAATCAATCAATAAAACACGTTGCAATACTTTGAGAGCAATTTTTATTCTCTGCAAGATTATATTTCCATTCAGGGCCTTCTTGCCCATGCTCTGCATCTTCACTCTTAAGCAATTTCAAAGTTAATTTATTTCCTTTGACGGAGGATGCTTGTACTTCTCAACAAATTCACTTGGACATTCAAAAAATGCAATACTCACAGAAACCCGAACTCTGGGACTAAGCTAATTGCATAATCTTATGATTCACTTAGTGCTTATTTTCATTTTACTTAGCAGTTTCCCATTACTGGAAAATGGTAGCATAATGACCGGCAGAGTGCTTTAAAAAGCCAGTGATCAGGGTACAGTTCCCTCCACTGTCTATAAGGAGTCTGTATGTTCTCCACCATGACTCCATGGGTTTCCTCCGGGTTCTCCATTTCCCTCCCACATTCCAAAGACGTATGGATTATTAAGGTTTAGTAAATTATGGCCATAGTACGTTGGTGCTGGAAGCATGGCGACATCTATTCTGGCACATAGTCGCAAATGAGGCTTCACAGTATGTTTCAATTTGCATGTAGTAGATAAAGCTAATCTTTAAAGATTTTTTGTCTTTAAAAGGAATACTGTTAAATAGAAGAAATTATGTTTCTTCCCTTCCCTACTCCCCACCCCAAACACACTGGCATCCAGCAGAATAAACAGAATCGAACCATAAAAATTAAAGTCATCACTACAATAATCACAAGCAGTGGTAATAATAAACCTAGTTTCTTGCATTTAAGGTATAGTTATATTATATAGCTCTATTTGGAGAGTGGCAGAATTAAGGTCATTAGCACCTTCTGTGTTATCATTCAAAAGGAATGCATTTTTCTCACTTAAATAAAATTACACCTATTAATTGCTGAATTTACAAATCAAATTGCAACCGAAACTGAAGAAGGCACTATTATCATAAATTCACATGGGTCCTTGTAACATTAAAAATGTTATATATTACTCTGAAAGTGTAGAAACTAATGAAAATTAATAGTCAACACAACACATAAGAAACATTCCCTAAACACAAATACAAGGACTATACATCAAAACACAGCATGAGTATTTCTGTGCTTCTACATGGAGATGCCTAAATAATATTCACAATTTATTAAAAGCATCCTGAAAAACTATTGCTGAAGCTTCAGCACTTGGTAATACATTCTGTCGCTCATCACTTCCAACTCATATGATCTTATTCCTTCACTGTTCTGCTTTGTGATAACATATTTGCTTACTCCTTGCATAATTTACCAATCACACCTTCTTCCAATCCTTATTTCCTTCATTAACTGTCACTGAGGAAAAATCTCTCCCAATTCAGTTTCAATTATGTTTTCAAAATCCCAACTCTTTAGCATTTGGCTCCACGTTCTGCACTCCGCAACTAACACTCTGCTCAGCCATTCCGAATCAGTAAGTCACCTTCCTGTGTGATTATAAGGAGAGTCTTATTTTAATCTTTCTGATTGTGATCTATAAACTGGTCCTTGTTAATGTCCTTCAAAAACTCAATGTTGGTTTCAAAACATTTTCATGTCATTCTCAGGGTCTGCTCAATCTTAGTGGCTAGTGGTGATATCCACTTCTTATTTAATACTTGGTGGCTTTTATGGAAATGTCTTTCCCATGTTTGTTGCTATCTTGTCAGATTAGCTTTCTGAAATAGGTGAGAATTCTCAAATTAATTGTGGGAAGACCTTCTGGCTCCATCACGAATTTCCTCTCCCTCTCTGAACCCTGGTGGCAATGAGACCCTGAGTTGATCTCATGTCCTGATATCACATCATAGCTAGGAAAATAAGACCATAAGATATAGGAGCAGAATTAGGCCATTTGGCCCAGAGTCTGCTCTGCCATTTCATCATGGCTGATCGAATTTTCCTCTCAGCCCCAGTCTTCTGCCTTCTCCCTGTATCCCTGCATGCCTTGACCAACTAAGAAGCTATCAACCTCTGCCTTAAATATACTCAATGACTTGGTCTCCACAGCTGCCTGGGACAATGAGTTCCACTGATTCACCATTCTCTGGCTAAAGAAATTCCTCCTCACCTCCATTCTAAAAGGATGCCCTTCTATTCCGAGACTGTGTCCTCTGGTCTTAGGCTGCCCCACCATAGGAAACATCCACTCTATCAAGGCCTTTCAACATTCAATAGGTTTCAATGAGGTCACCCCTCATTCTTCTGAATTCCAGTGAATACAGGTCCAGAGCCATCAAGCGTTCTTCACATGACAAGCCATTCAATCCTGGGATCATTTTTGTGAACCTCCTTTGAACCTTCTCCAGTTTCAGCACATCCTTTCTTGCTCACTATACTCCAAGTAAGGACTCACCAGTGCCGTACAAAGTCTCAACACTGTATTTTTCTCCTTTTGAATATTTATCTCATCTCTATAACAGCATTGAAAATGGTCCCTCCCTGCTTCAGCTGACTGTCTCTGAAATTTTCATCCAGGTCTTTGGCATCTCTGAACTTAACTAGTCCCTGTCTAGTCTTGATTCTCCTACATTCTATAAACGTGAGATCATCCAAAACTCAGCTGCCCACATTCTGCCTCGGTGTATTTAGCAATTTCCTTTGCATCTTCTCAGATATAATGGCTCTGAGTTAACAATTCTCATCCTTATTTTCATTCCCTCATGAGCCACCATCACAATTTCCTTGTGCCTGCTGAGAAATATCTTGTGCTCTATTCCTGGCTGCTCAAGAACTCTGATTTTTTTAAATTGCTTCATTATTGAATTTGTCTCTTTGATTCCTAAAGCTCTGGAAGTTCATTCCTTAAACCGCTGTTCCTATCATCCTTTCTGATGCCAAATTTTGCTTAATAATGTTGTGAAGTGTCCTGCAGTGCTTTTGGAGATTGGAGAACAGAATTAAGCATTCCATATGCACAAGTTGTTGTTACTTTGCAAGTAATTATACTCTACGAAAAACAAATAGTTTAATATTAAATGAAGCAAATCAACCTTAAAATCAATTGGTAACCACAGCAACATCATAATAAAGCTTTACAATATATCCTAGTAGACCAGCTTTTCACATTTTACAGCAAGATCATTACTGAATTTTATTTGAGTGTGTCAGAATAATACAATAAAATTACCTTCCTTTACAAAGAAAAATGATTTACTGAACATGCATGCAGAATTATCAAGAGAATCAGAAATCTGAAGCATTCTTCATAATACAGTCTGTGCCATGAGCACAGGCTCTATAGTAACTCAGCCAAATGCAGTTCCCTTCACTTCTATTTCCAATTATATTTTGCTGCCACTAGATTCACCTATTTGAACTTCACTGTTAGAGAAGGTAGTTTTTATCATTATTTATCTGGTGGAGAACAAATTATAAAATCAAAGCAATGTTGTAAATCCGAGCAGCCTGTGTTTGAACCCAGCTGCATGTGAAAAAAAATCTAAACTCAGACTGAAACTGAAAGCACCAATTTCATCTAAGCAAACACCTCATTCCTACCCCAAACACTTCAGCTATCATTACTCAGCTCCTCTGAACAGGACAGAAGACGGTTTGTTCAAGCATCAACCTTCTTCTGCTGGACTGGAAAAAAAAGATCTGCCCCAGCATATATTTTAATCCAAACTTCAGAATGTACTAATTATAGCCTCTCACCATTGTCAAATCATACACCAATTATCTTGTTGTCCACTGACGCGTGTTCTCAATAATTAGTCAACAGCACTCCAGGTGCATCGAACTGGTTGGAAAGGGCAATTAGATTCAACCCACCCAGCTTCACATTTCCAAAAACCACAACCCTATGAATTAAGTGATTTGGGAAGCTTACTTGACTGTGTTGGTATTACAGACATTCAGCATTTGCTACACTTTGTCCTTACAGACCCACAGCAAAACCCTGGATCCAGTTTGTAAACAGAAACTCCATTCTGGAGCTAATTCTGCACAATGATATTGATTCTTTGGCTGAGATTTCTAATATAGCATCAATCATGATCAACTTTTTGCCATGAACCCATGAATGGTGCCAGAGGGTGACTTCTTCAAGTTCATCTGTGAAACAGTTTAAATTCTTCTCTTTAATATATTTTCATTCCTTTTCAAGGTGGCTGGGATCCTGTCAGGGTTTATAGCTGCACTCAAACTGCAGCCGTGGGTTCCCAATCTCAGAGCCAAGTGTTTTCGATATCTCCAGGAACGGCCTGGAAGGTGTGCACCTTCTGAGTGCGACCTTGTGGATGAATCAGTTCCTCGCTGGTGTCACTGACTGAAGCACTACGGGAGACAGGAATATCGAGGCAGCAGGTGCAGCTGTCAGAGGCCTCGACACTCCAGCAATTGCACTCTCTCTCTATCTCAACGGTGAGAGTTTCCTGCTGACTCTCGAGTTGGGCAAGCTCAAAATACAGGTATGCTGCAGACTGTAACCGAGCCGTCGGCTTCTCGTCTCGCTGTGGAGGAGGTGATACATCTCTCTCCCTTGTTAGTGAGGGAGAGTATCTATGGTTTGTGCTTGTTCCTCGACTCTAGATTATGGTCTCTTTGGGACCTTAACTACTGCTTGCATGGTGGGTGGTGGGGGGGGGGGGGGGGGGTTTGATGTTTTCTACTGGAACAAGTGGGAGAGAGGGAGGGTTGATGCTTTGCTGCTGCTTAAGTGTGGGGGGAGGAGGGGGCTTTGGGGTTCTAACATTTTTCTGTCATTCGTTCTTGGGGTTTGTCTTCTGTTTCGTGGATGTCTGCGAAGAGTAAGAATTTCAGGTTGTATACCGTATATATTCTCTGTATTAAATGGAGCCATTGAACAACTACAGGATAATATTATGATCTTTTACAGAAACAGACAGCAGAGACAACTCTTATCTGTAAAGTCTGTGCTGGATTTAAATTCCGGCTGCTGAAGTGATAGTCCTTTGCCTAATGTACCAGACAAGTTAATGTACATCAAATGTGTTTCTATTACACAACAATGAAGGGGAGAGCAGGAGGTAAGGAAGCTTGGTTCATTGAACCCAAGCTTAATCAACTGACCAGTTTATTTGACAATCTCGAGAGAAACATTCTGCCAAAACCACTCCTTGTCTTTCACGCAAATGTTTTTCAAGAATAATAGTTTTCAACCTTCATCTATTTTCAATTACGAGAAAAACTAAATTGTGCATCTGCTCTGATTACACAGATAGTTAATTATAATTTTGATTTGTTGGACACTTACTAGATCATACAATTTATTGGCATTTCAGTCAGTCTGCAAAATAAGCCTGTTATTTCACATTAAGATTTGGCCCGATGGTACTTACATCTGGAGGAATTCTGACTACATCCTTCACTATATTCCCTTCCACAGTGAGATGGAAGGTCTGTCCATCATTGTCAGTAAATATAAAGTGCTCCCGTGCAGAGATGTTATGACTAAGTTCGGCTTTACTCTCTGCCTCCTGCAGTAAACTGGAGAATTAAAAGATTTATTGAATTTACAGTCAATATACTTGTAATAATTCATACATGGCTATTTTAATAGACTTAAAAGTCAAATCACTTTTCAAGAAAAAAATCGACAACATGAACCCACCACTGATGCTGCAGAATGCAGTAAAAATGATGAACTAGAAACAGAATTAAACCTAATGGACTCTGGATTTATTTTTTACTGAGTAAAAGATCACTGTGGGATGAGAACTAATGGCAAAGGAACTCATTGAACAGAGAAAAGTACTGAAATAGGATCATCAGTGCAGTTCCACTCTACAGACTGGAACACAAATATCTATGCTGACATTCCAGTGCTGCACTTCACTAATGGAAGTGCTCTCTTTTGGAAATGGCTATTTTTGAGACTATGGGAGTTATCCCTAATTTTGTAATCAATGCTTATCTTGCATTCAACACAAATCATAGAAGATTTGCGGCACAATCAGTTGTCTCCGTCCCAACTGACAAAAGGACTCCAGCCTAATCCCATTTTCCTATACTTGGTCTGTAGTATACTTTAAGCATGGCCATGGTTTCTTCTTCTACCACAATCAACAAGTTCCAAATTCTTCTGTGGATAAACAAAAGTCCTCATTTTCCCTTTAACCTTTCTACCATTTATTTTGAACTCATGATCTTGAATTTTTGTTCTCTTGGACGAGCAAAATGAACCTTTCCTATTTACGGTGGGGTTTGTGGATTGGCCTCTGTAGTTCACATTATGATGTGTTTCTGGTGCTCCTCTTTTTGATGTGATTTTGAATCAGGGCAGCCTGCAGGTAATGAAGTCTGAGCTGAACTGAATACGCCTGAACTCTTTTGATTTTTGTGTTTTATATTCTGTGATCTTCACTCATTTTTTTGTCGCTGTTTGCACGATCTGTTTTTTTTTGCATTTTTCTAGAAAGGGTTCCATGGTGTTTCTTTGTTTTGTGGTTGTCTTTGTGGAAGATGACTATCAGGGTTGCATACTGCAGGCATACTTTGATAGCAAATGCACTTTGAATCTTTGAAAATCCTTCATATTTTTATATAGTCATTCAAACCTTTATTCCAAACAAAACAACTTTCTTTCACCCAACCTTTCCCCTAGGCTAAAATTTTCCAGCCCCTGCAAGACCTCATAAATCTGCCCCCCCCCCCCCCCATCCTCTGCAGTGAAATAATCTTTTCCGTAATATGATGATCAGAATTGTACATAATACTCAAATTCTAGTGTATGCACCCTTACACTTTTATATTTTGTACCAAGGCCAATAATAAAAAGCATATACACACCTTAAAGCCACTTTATTGACCCGCCTTTAATGATGTGTGGATAAATGCTCCCAAGTCCCTTTGTTACTCCACACCACTCAATACCCTGAAGTTTAATGTGCATTCATTTGTTTCACCCCTCCAAATGCACTACCTTATACTGCTCTGGGTTCAATTCTATTTGCCATTTTTCTGGCAACTTTTCTGGTCCAAATGACCAAATCATCTACCTTGTTCTGCAGTTTAGAGTTTTCACTATCAACCACATAGCTATTTCTATATCATCTTAAAAACTTCTTTATTACACAAGCTAGTTTATTCATAGTAATTTCATACACATAAATGTAGAGTGTACCCAAGCATCTTAGGTTTGGCAACCTCATCTGCTACCTTCTATACCATCTGCATTCACCATCTTAGAAGATTAAATCTACTAACATCAGCAGTATCCAGCCACTCTTTCTCGGTTACCTGATCATAGGTGACTCAATGTTATTGGTTTCGGTATCAGAAACAACTGTTTGTCTGGCCATGGCTTCTCGAGCTGCAAGCTGCTTTCTGCGCAAACTCTTCAAGTTGTGGGAAGGAGACCACTCCTGTAGACAAAGAAGCATAGTGAATTCCTTTGTGTTTCCAAGTCCTCTAAAATAATATTCCTCAGTTTCTTTCCTCTATGCAGTTTATTAAACTAGTCCCCTCAAAAATAAAAATTCACAAATTAAGAAATCAATCTCAGCACAGCTAGAAGTTAAAACCAATAGAACACTTTGGTGATCTTTATAAATCTAGCACTGGATGACATAACTTCCAGTGAAGAGGGAATCAAGACTGCAAGATAAAAACACAACTTCACCTTTCCCTCTTGTGCATTTCTTCTTCCATTTACCCAGTCTTTTCTTAAAACCTCAAAATATCAATCATCTGCAATTTTCCCCAAATTTCTTTCAAGAGTGTGTCACTTCCTGATCATTTCCCAACAAGCTTCTAAAAATAATGATATAGAAATTCATCTAGATAATGCCCAAAAAGTTTTTGCAAAAAAAAAAAGTGGCATCCATCACTAAGGATCCTCACCATCTGAGGCATGTCCTCTTCTCAGGCAGGATGTAGAGGAGCCTGAAGACCCACATTTAATAACTCAGAAACAGATTCCTACTTTCAACATCTGATTTCTGAATGGTCTATGAATACTACCGTTTAGCACTTTGTTTCGCACTATTTTTAAATTTATTTCTGTAATTTATTGCAATTTTATATCTTTGCACTCTATGCTGTCACAAAACAACAAATGTCAAGTCACTAATGTCAGTAATAATAAATCTAGCTTACGCTAACACGGAGTAAGGAAATTGGAAGCACCTTTCTGGAAGTGTCAATTGGAGCCATTCTGGGTGAGTATTTCAAGCTCCCTAATTTTCTTTACAAGAATCATGACTCATCCTAGTAATGGAAGAGAAAGGGCCCAAAATTCTTCTCCAGCAAGATTTTCCAACACATCGCCGTGACAAACACCCGTCACTATTTACCTACATAAATGGATCTTACAAACAGTAAAGGCTCTAAAAATGACATTGAAGAACCAATGATATTGAATCTGTGTTTACTGCCAGACCTTTCTACTGGCTACTGAAACTGCACGCTGCTCACACCGACTCTTCTGCACTTATTACGTTAATTGGTCAAATGACGCAAATTCAATCGGTAACTTGTCTCGTGAATAGGCTAGAGTTAAATTTGGAGTTGCTGGGCAATGCAACTCAACGACCTATTCCGCACATCAGCTCTAAATAAATAAAACTCTTCCAAGCGCATTGCTACTATTAAAACTGGTTTCCAATGACCGTTCGTCAACACCTAGTAGATGACATGTACAGGTAACAGAGAGCTCCTATGGGGAACGTTTCAGAGAAAGCATGCAAGTTATTGTCACCCAATACTTTATCCAGCTGCATTTAATAGGAAGCTACCAACTTATGAATATTCCTATAAGTCCTCATTCACATCTGAAACCTTATATATTCACCTACCAATATATTTCTCAAATCACAAACTATTCAATGTTACATGAGGCATTTGATATTCATTATTCCAGAATAGGAAATGCCTGTGATTCTTCAGTCCCAGTCAGGCTGGGCCTGGGCACTTACAGCCTCTCCAGGAGGGGAGGTTGGTTAATATAATGTACCAAGTTGTGTCCACAACTCTGCAAGGGTTTCAGGCAGTGAAACTTGCATATCAAGTTGTACTTCACCCAGATAGGATGCTTTCTATGGTGCACCTATATAAAAATCAGTAAAGGTTCAAGGTGACAAGCTGAATTTCTTTAGCCTCTTGAGGAAGTAGGGGCACCGCTGAGATTTCTTAGCCGTGACACGTACGTGGCTCGACCAGGTCAGGCTATTGGCTTTGCTTACTCCTAGGAGCCTGACTCTCTCAATCTGCTTGTCGTCAGCACTGCAAACGTAAACAGCAGCATGTGCCACCCCACTTCCTGAAGTCAAAACCCAACTCTTTAATTTTGCTGACATTGAAGGGAAAGTTGAATAGTTCTTGAGTGACGACATGCACCCTGCTTTGATGTTCGTGTGAAATAGTCTGGAGCACGCATGCAAGTGGCTGAATGTTGGGATGCAATATATTGAAGTATCAGTGTAAGTGTGTGAGCTGCTGGGGAGAAGCGAGGTAGAAAAGAGTGAAAGGGTGGGGGCAGGGAGGATGACATGGTGATGGCAGAAGGGTAATATGGCAAGGGAGGAAGAAAGTTAATGACAGAGCAGCAGTGATATAGCAAGGAAGAGAGAGGAGAAAGGGGGCAGAAACAAATTGTGTGGGCAATGGAGAGGGTAAGGGAGACGGAAATGCAATCTTATGAGAGGTTTGAGCAGAATGTGAATGGAAGTGAAGAAATGAGCTGCACACGAAGAAGTTTTATATGGCGAGAACTCACCTTGGAAATCATGAGATTATATCATTTGCAATACCAGTCAACAGTGCAATGAATACTGCTCCTAGCAGTGGCCACATTGGCAATCTCCTGATGATGAATTGAAAAGCAATCTCAAGTTTTGTCAAGTGGGAGAGCATTGGTGATGTTGTACACGTGTGCATTTAAGGACTGGCTGATAAGGCCACAGCTGTGTATGTCTAAGTGCCAATAGCTGTGAGAAATTCAAATAGAGCCACTGTTTCTAAAACATGTACATGACATTATTTAAGACAGCCTGATAAAGTTGCTTTTTTCAAATATCACTATCAAATTGTTTTCAATCAAGATTAGATACACATGCAACAATATTTTATACTCAAAAACAGCACATTCAAATTTTCAAGGCAAACTATTATAATCAACATTAGAAAAATGCAACATACATGACTGTACATTGAGGAAGCGATGTGTTTGCAGCAGGACTTAGACAAATTAGGATGGGCAAAAAAGTGGCAGATAAAATACAGAAAACACCAAGTACACTGCAGCTGCTGTGGTCAAATTAACACGTACAAAAGCTGGATGAACTCAGCAGGTCGGGCAGCATCCGTTGAAACGAGCAGTCAACATTTTGGGCTGAGACCCTTTGACAGGACACTGACAGAATACAGGTTGGGAAATGTATGATAATGCATTTTGGTAAAAGGAACCATAGTACAGACTATTTTCTAAATGGGGAGAAATTCAAACACCAAGGTGCAGAGGGTCTTAGGAATCCTCATGCAAGTTTCACAGAAGGTTAATTCACAGGTTGAGTGTGTGGTAAAGAAGGCAAGTGCAACATTGGCATTTAGTTTAAGGGGAATAGAATATAAAAACATGGAGATAAAACTGAACGTTTATAAGACATTAGCCAGAGCATACATGGAGTATTGTCAACAGTTTTGGGCCCCGTATCTCAGAAAGGATATATTGAGAGAGTCCAGAAGAGGTTCACAAAGATGATTCCAGGAATGAAGGGTTAACATATGAGGAGCGTTTGGCAGCTTTGGGCCTGTACTCACTGGAATTTAGAAGAACGCGTGGGGTCTCATTGAAACCTACCGAATGCTGAAAGGACTATATAGGATGGATGCGGAGAGGGTATTTCCTCTGGTGGGGGCATCCAGAATGAATGGGCACAACCTCAAAAGTGAGGTGTGACCTTTTTAGAACAGAAGTTAGGAGGAATTTCTTCTAGTCAAAGAGTGGTGATTCTGCCACAGACTACAGTGGAGGCCAAGTCCGTGGGTATATTCAAAGCGGAAGTTGATGGTTTCCTGATTGGTTGGGGCATCAAGGGATATGGTGAGAGGGCGGGTGTACGGGGTTGAATGGGATCCAGGATCAGCCATAATGAAATGACACAGCAGACTCGACGGGCTGAATAGCCTAATTCTGTTCCTATGTCTTATGGTCTCATGGACTGAATTCCACTGATTTTTCACTTCACACAGGCAACGATTCTAGATATGTACAGTGCTGCAACCTTTAAATAATTTTCATTCTTCTCCTCATCCCCTTTCCTGCATTATTTGCTTTGACCTGAAGCTCAGAAATCTCCTTCCTAAACCTTTCCACTTTCCCTTCTCTTCATTTAAGATATTCTTTAAAATCTTTCTTAAACAACAAAACAACAACTATCCTCCAATCCTCCAGTACCTCACCTATTACTAAGAATGACTTAATTTAATTTCTAACTTAATTTCTGTACTTGCCTCCCACAGGGTCCGAAGGAATACCTTGTCAGACCCTGGGATTTATCCACCCTAATTTGCCTCAAGACAGCAAACGCCTCCTCTTCTGTAATCTGTGTAGGGATGCTGCTTTGACTCTTCTCTAGACTCCAATTTAGAATCTCAACTCAAGGACCAGACCTATCTTTTTCCATATTTACTATTGGCATTATGATCACTAGATGCAAGGTAATCCCCTACACAAACCTCTGTAACTGCCCTGTCCCATTCCCTAATAGCAGATCAAGTATCGTACACTCTCGTTGTGACTTCTACATACCGGTTAAGGAAGCTTTCTTGAACATATTTGACAAACTCTATCCCATCTAGTCCTTTTACAATAAGGGAGTCGCAGTCAATATGTGGAAAGTTAAAATCACCTACTGTAACAACCTTATGTTTCTCGCAAAATTCTGCAATCTGTCTACAAATTTGTTCCTTTAAATCCTGTGGACTGTTGAGTGGTCTGTAATAAAGCCCCATTAATGTGGTCATGCTTTTCATATTCCTCAGTTCCACTCACAACACATCACTAAACAAGTTCACCAATCTGTCCTAACTGAGCACCGCCGTGATATGTTCCCCGACTAGTAACACCACCACTCCCCCTTTAATTCCTCCTGCTGTCACGCCTAAAACAATGGAACTCCAGAATATTGAGCTGCCAGTCCTGCCCCTCCTACAACCAAGTCACACAAATGGTCACAATATCATAATTCCACATGTTGATACATGCCCTGAGCACATCTGTGTTTCCTACAATACTTCTTGCATTGAAATATATATAGCTTGGGACATTAGTCGCACCATGCACAATTATTTGATTGCTGACTTTGTCTGAGGTCTTAACAACATCTGTCTCCACAACATGTTCACTATCTATTCTGGCACTCTGGTTCCCATCCCCCTGCAGCACTAGCAAACTCTCCTGCCAGCATATTAGACCCCCTCCAGTTCAGGTGCAAACTGTCTCTTCTGTACAGGTCCTACCCTCCCTGAAAGAGAGCCCAATGATTCGAAAAACGTGTGTCATTCCTCCTACACCAACTCATACTCATGTGCTAAACTGTATAATCTTCCATTTTTGACCTCACTAATACGTAGCACAGGTAGCAGTCCTGAGATCACAACCCTGGAGAGCCTGCACCTAACTCCCTGAACTCACTTTGCAGAACCTCGTCACTCTTCCTACCCATGTCATTGCTACCTATATGGACCATGACCTCTGGATGCTCTCCTTCCCACTTAAGAATGTTGAGGACTAGATCTGAGATGTCCCAAACCCTGGCAGAGAATTCTGCCCTACTTTGATTATTTCCAAACCTTTCATTTCAGATTTCCACCACCACCAAGTTTTTTGATTTGCAGAACTATGTTGTGGTAGTATATTACTACAGACAGAAAATGGAGATCTAGGCTTCATAAGACAAAATAAGATTTGTAAGCTGAGGACATGTACTGGCATAAAATGGGAAATCAAACATTTGTAATTTGAAGAATCCTTATTTACACTTGAACTGCTTACCAGGCTTCAAATGTGACTGTGTATTCCTTAAATCTGCTCTCCAGCTATGAGTCCATGCTTAGCATATACATTGGTTATAATTGTACAAGATTTAACTTCTGTTCACTCTACAGGGAATTCCTGAGTAATAACTAATGTTGGTAACAGTCTAGGCCTGCCTTGGATTTAGACATACTTACAAGATTATGGTAAAAATAGAAATATCACGGAACATAATACAATTTCAATCACATTTTGATTTTTTTGGGAAGGAATCACAATCCATATATCTACATTTTTGTGGATAATTACTAATTATGAATGCACCAGTGAAAACATCTAAACTGCACGCAACAAAACTTGAGATTATACGGGTATTTTGGAGTGAAGTTACTTCATTAATACAGGAAAATTTCAACAATTCTACCAATTTCCCTTATTCTTGAAGGAAAACATTAGCAAAGTGCTTAGAGTATAAAGGAAAACAGAATCGGTAAAGTAACTAAGATTTCAACAGTAAACCACACACATGAAAATCCTTAACCTGTTGACACTGTAAACTCTAAGTTCATGCTCCTGCATTTTACATTTGCAACCCATTTGAATCAGAATCTACTTTCAAAGAAAAAGAAATAGAGAAGTCCTTTTTCCCAGCTTCTCACCTTCATCATGTAACATTACTATGACATATATATCTCAGGAGACACTTCCAGGAAATCCTTTTGCTTTTTTCCACCTAATTAATCCTTACAGTTTCAGCATACATTTTAAACTTTAATTACTTGTTGTTTCCTATACTTTCTTCATTTGGATTGATTCTTTTTGCTTTCAAATGTTTTATACTGCTTTTGGCATTTTTCCAATTATTTTGAGTGTTGGTTATCACTTTAAAAACTATTTGTTTTGACTGTTTATTACTTTTCAAACTGCAATTTTCAATTTTAATATGGGCTTAATTATTTGCTTGTTTTTTGCCCTCACTGTTCAGCACTCTAAATCTCCTTAGGATATTGTTTCCCTTATACAATTTATTGTATTAAATTAATTCAATTTATCATTCTTGAAATGCACTCTTAAGTAGCTTTTCAAGTCGCCCTTTTATAAAATTGATTTGAAGTGTTTGTCGTAATTATACCACTCATTTATGGTCAGCATAATTTCCTATACACCATCTTTTGATGTATCTCTCTCTTGTACAGCCTGTTCTTTTGCTGGAATTGACTCTATTTCTTCTGCCTACACTTCATCATCAGCACGGTTATGAGATGACATATTAATTATGTCAAGTAATACAAAGAAGAAAATCTACACACAAAGAAGGCAGTTTTCACCACATTTACAATAAATGTTTCGTAAAGAATTTTCACTGGAATCCTGAGGCTGAGAATAATGATCACATTTCAAAAAAAAAGACACGAAATATTAACCAATTAAATCACAAATCAAATTTCCAAGCATTGCCACATGCATGAGTTTTACGTCTTATTCCTTGTTGACTTCTGTCAATTATATTTCCCTCCTACTCCCCCAAAAAAGTATCCTTTCTTTCTGAGTTTGTGCTGTGGGTTGTCATTTGCACTCCAGAACAATGCTTTACAGTACCAGTGACCCAGATTTAATTCCTGCTGCTGCCTTTAAGGAGTTTGTATATTCTCCCCATGAGCACATGGGTTTCTTCTGAGTGCTCTGGTTTCCTCCCACAGGCCAAAGATATAGTGGTTGGTAGGTTAATTGGTCTTTATACATTGTCCCATTATTAGGCTAGGATTAAATTAGGGGATGGTTGGGTGGCATGGTTTGAAGGTCAGGAAGGGTCTATCCTATGCTGCAGCCTAATAAATAAGTAAATCCCAACAAAATGAAATACAGTACGCCAATATTGGCAGAACACCAGGCAGGGTCAGAAGAAACCACAGGCAATTCCTGTGCCAATATTAAATATGTTCACCAGGAGCTAGATGAAAATCAGCATATGACTCCACTGTGAATTTACCTTTTCTGGTTTAAAAATTTAATTATTGCATCATACAGCTACCCATAATGAGATCAGTTAACTTGGATTTGATCACAAACTTGATGCAAGATGTTTGAAGTCTTAGCTGTTGCCTAGCAACTTGAGCATATTTTTTGAAATGCACAAAAATAAAACCTAGATGTCAATCCTCAGGGCAGTTTTTAAATCTTCCTAATTAAATAAAAGCACGTGATTTCATTAATAATAACTAACTTAGCAATTCTGCATGAAAGGGAATATGTTACTTTTATATATCACAAATTCAGGCATAAAAATAGGTCCTATCACACATAAACTTTCAAATCGCAGGGGTCAATGTGTGGACATACCAGTGCTGTAACTGCAGGAAAGTTCTTCATCATTTCACGAAGCAGAGTGCATGTTCTAATATCCCATAGCTCCAATGGCTTGTCTCTGAACACCACAACTAAGAACTGCCTAAATAAAACAAATATATCATCTTTTAGATTGGGCTGATGTGTTCTATTTTTTTTCCAGCAACATTCATGATATAAACTGATTTACTAATACCAACACAAAGGCATTTGCAAAAAGATTTTATTTTTCAGTGTAAGTACCTATACATTTGCTCAATATTTATCTAACCAAGATGAGAGCACATGTATGAATCTGTGGTCTCATCACCTGAAGCTGAGTACAAAATAATTATATAACTAGAACACAGCACAGCACAGGCCCTTCAGCCCATAATGTTGTATTGATCACTTAACCTACTTTACAGTCGAACCTTTCCCTCACATGAGGCCCTCCATTTTTCTTTCATCCATGTACCTATCTAAGAGTCCCGTAAATGTCCTTAAGGTATCTGCCTCTACCACTACACCGAGCAGTGCATTCCATGTACCCACCACTATCTGTGAATAAACCTATCTCTGATCCCACCCCTACTTTCCTCCAATCTGTTAAAATTTATGCCTTCTTGTACTAGCAATTTCTGCCCTTGGCAGTCTACACTATCAATGCCTCTTATAATCTTATACACTCTTATCAAGTCTCCCCTCATCCTCCTTCACTCCAAAGAGAAAAGCCCTAGTTCACTCAACCTTTCCTCATAAGACATCCTGTCTACTGCAGCCTGGCAAATCTCTTTTGCATCCCTCTCTAATACTTCCATTTCTTCCTATTATGAGGCAACCAGAACTGAATACAATACTTCAACTGTGGTCGAACCAGAGCTTTATACAGCTGCAACATTACCCCATGGCTCTTGAACTCAAGCTCCCGATTAATGAATGCCAACACACCATACACCTTCTTAACCACCCTATCAACTTCTATGGCGACGTGGGAACACAGACCCCAGGATTCCTCTGTTTCTCCAAACCCTGTACTTTGCCCTCGAGTTTGACCTTCCAAAGTGTATCATTTCACTCTTTTCCAGATTGAACTCCACGTGCCACTTCTCAGTCCAGCTCCACATCCGATCAATATCCCACTGTAAACTCTGACAACTTTCTATGCTATCCAAAACACCAGCAATGTCATCTGCAAACTTTCTAACTCACTCTTCCACCTCCACATTCAGGTCATTTATGAAAGTCACGAAGGACAGAGATCCCAGAAGAAAACTCAGCAGAGCATTACTGATCACTGCACTCGAAGCAGAATGTGCTCCATCTACTACCAGCCTATCTTCAGTGGGAACATAGACCCCAGGATCCCTCTGCTCTTCTGCACTACTAAGATCTGCTCCTTACAGAGCCATGCTGATTATCCCTAATCAGACTACACTCATAAATCCTGTCTCTTAGAATCTTCTCAATAGTTTGCTCACCACTGCTGTAAAACCCACTGATCTGTAATTCCCAGGATTATCCCTATTACTTTTCTTGAACAAAGGAATAGCATTTACCACCCTCTAATTTTCATGTACTACCCCTGTAGCCAGTGAATACACAAAGATTATTGCTGCAATCTCTTCCCTCGCTTCCTGTAGAGACCTGAGGGATATCTTGTCCAGCTCATAGGCTTATCTATTAAAAATTTTTAAATGTTCCAGCACATCCTCTTTCTTCACATCAATATGTTCCAGCATTTTAGCCTGCTCCAAATGCACCTCATATTCATTACGATTCCACTCACTGCCGAATACTGAAACAAAGTGTTCATGAAACACCCCCCCCACCCCCCCCCCCCCCCCCCCACCAACCCGGACTCCAGCTACGTTTCCTCTTTTATCCCTGATTGGTCTAACCCTCTATCTAGTCATCCTCCTGTTCTTCACATGCATGAAGAACTCGAGGTTTTTTCTAATCTTACATGCCAAGGACTTCTCACATCCCCTTCCAGCTTTCTTAAGTCCATTCTTAAGCTCCTTCCTGGCAACCTCATTACTCTCTAAAGCCTCATCTGATCCTTGTTTTCAAAACCTTAAGTATCCTTCCTTCTTCCTTGTCAACTTCACCCTACTATCCTTTCCCTACCCCAGTGGGACAAACCTATCCAGAACCCAAGTAAGTGCTCCCCAAATAACTCTCCAATTTAAGCTCCAAAGTTTCTATCTAATAGCATCTTAATTTATCCTCCCCAGTTCAATACTTTCCCATTCTATTTGTTTATATCCCTGCACAAGGCTATGGTAAAGGTCAGGGAATTGTGGTCACTGCCTCTGAAATACACACTCACTGAGAGATCTGCCACCTGACCAGGTTCATTTCCTCCATCCTAGTTGGCCTGTCCACATACCATGCCAGAAATCCTTCTGGACACACTTAACAAATTCCAACCCATCTAAACCATTTGCCCTGGGGAGATGCCAATCAATATTAGGACAGTTGAAGTCACCCATGACAAAAACCCTGTTATTTTTTAACCTTTCCAAAATCTGCCTTGCGATCTGCTCTTCACTATCACATCAACGCTTTGGGGGAGGATCGGTGGCACGGATACAGAATACTACAAGTAGTGATTGCTTCCTTCCTGTTTTTCAATTCTACCCATAATGACTCAATGGACAATCCTTCTATGACATCCTCCCCTTATGCAGATGTTATAAGATGTCCAATTAGCAACGTCACTTCCTCACCTCTTTTACCTCCTGCCATCTCCCTTCTGAAACCTCTAAACACCAGAACATCCAGCAAACTTTCCTGCCTTTGTGACAGACAACTCTTTGTAATGGTCGTAATGTTCTACAGTATTTCCATCTACTGATGCATGCTCTAATCACCCTTATACTTCCTGCATTAAAAAAGACACATTTCAACCCATCCAACTGATTGCATTTATGCCCTACCCACTGTGGTCCTTCCTCACAATCTCTCTACGTGTTCCAACTACCTTTACACCAACTGCTCCATCCTCTAACCTATCAGTCTCATTCCCATTCCCCTGCCAGTCTACTTTCAACCCTCCCCTATATCTCCAGCAAACCTGCTCGCAAGGAATATTGGTCTCCCTCAAGCTCAGGTGTAACCCGTCCCGTTTTTTACAGGTCAAACCTTCCCCCAAAGAAATGCCGATCATCCACAAATTTGAAACCAGTTCTTGCACCAGTCCTTCAGCCACACAATGAACGATCATGCCCTCATTATTATACCCTTACTGGCATGTGGCACAGGCAGCAATCCAGAGATTACTTCCCTGGAGGTCCTGCTTTTTAGTTTCCAACCTACTAAATTCAGGATCTCATGCCTTTATCTATCTACTGCATGTCGTTGGTACCAATATGTACCATGAATTCTGGCTGCTCACTCTCCTCCTTAAGAAAGCTGTGGATATGACCTGAGATACATCCAGGCACCTGGAAGGCAAGATACCATCTGGCACACTTTTTCTACAGCCACAAAATCTCCTGATTGCTGTATCGCCTATCACTGCCACTCTCCTCTTTTTCCTGCCTCCCTCTGAGCTACAGAGCCAGACTCAATGCCAGAAACCTGGTCACTGTAACTGTCTCCTGGTAGGTCATCCTCCCCTAGCAGTATCCAAAGCAGTACACTTGTTATTGAGGGGAACGGCCACCGGGGACATCATCATCATGAGCCATGTCGGCCACAGGGCCACCGTCTGCTTATTCCCATTCTCTCTCCAGTCACCTAGCTACATACTTACTGAAACTTAGGTGTGATTGCCTCATTGTAGTTCCTACCTATCACCTCTTCATTCTCCTGAGTGAGCTATGGGTTATCCAGCTCCAGATCCCTATTGTGGTCCATAAGGAGCTGTACCCAGATGCCCCTCTTGCAGATGAAACAATCAGAGACACTGGAGATCGCCCAGATCTCCTGCATTCCCGCACTGGAATCCATTCTCCCTGCTCTAACTAATAAAGAAAGAAACAGAAACGTCAGGCTGGCGGATATCCGCCTCTTCTCAGCAAAGCATCAGTTCCCCACTCTAACTCTATCCATTCACACTTTGGCCACTCTGCTTAACGCTAACGTCTTCTTTTTGGCCTTTACCAATTGCCTAAGAATCCTAACAATATCAAGCTCAGCAGAAAGCCCAGAAAGACTCTGCCTAGCTTTTAAAAGTATGAACAACTGTACTTATAGCCAGACTAAATGCACAAAAGTGAAGGTAGACTACATTCTCCATATAAATACTGTAAATTGGGTTATGTCCTTTCAAAGATTCAAGCTATCAATGGCATCACTCAACAAGATTTCCCGGGTTAAGTATCAACGTTCTTCTACCAATATCGCAGCAAAGGCAGAAAGGCAAAGGTGCGAGTGTTCAATTTTTAATGCTATGAAGGTAGAAAACTTTTAAGATTATGGTTAAGAGAATAACAATGTATTTAGTGACACAGCCTTACTTACTTCAAATGGGATATTTTCATCATTTCTATTGGTGGTTCATCATTGCTTCTCTCACCCCTAAATGCAATACTTCTCCCTGGGTAGCAAAATCATTTGCAGAAAATATGATCAAAACCAGTGAATACAGCAATTGCCTGCTGATATTTCTTCATCTCTAGTGATCAACAGTAATGTAATGAAATAGCATCACAAAGATTTTAGTAAAAGATTAACGTTATTCTTAAAATACAGCACAATTAGAATAGCATCCCAAACATAAACACTTTTGTGCTGAGGACTTTAATTTTATAGCTCAAATACATGCAATTCCACACATTACCATAAAAGGGCATTGAGTTGGGTGTAATCAGCTTTTCTGTAGGAAACCATTGGCATTCAGTTACTCAGAAGCAAGATCTGAATTTGTGTGAACCCATGTAAATGAGGATATGCTGAATAACTGATCCAACAGTCATCCCATCTATCTGGATGGTGATTTCTGTTCTTGTAGTTTAGAACGAAACCTGTTGGCAAGTTCAGCTACTTAATTTTGCTTACTTGAATTTATTCCCATAAATTGTTGTGTATACACTTTGATTTTGAAATATTTTTAACCATTATTTTAAATAGTCTTAACATTGTACTTCTGAATAGGAATATACATTCTGAAATTATTGCATGGCCTTAACAATGAAAGAAACTATACACCTCTGCTTCTTCCTGCAATAGAAATTCTTCAATGAAATTCTGCTAATAATATGCAAGATTAAAAAAATGGTTAGAATTGAATAGAACTTAAGAAAAAAAATGTTAAAAACAGAGAATATATAATAGTTTGTTTTCTTCTGCACTCTGGCTGAATGGTCAAGACAGGCGCTCTTTCACTGATTTTGTTATAGTTATTATTCTATACATTTATTGAGTTCACACACAAGTAAATGAATCTCAGGGTTGTATATGGTGGCATATACGTACAGTACTTTGATAATAAATTTACTGCATGGGAACAGGGCCTACAACCATGATGAAAATCTAACTAATCCCAAATTATCAGATGCATTATGGTCTGTATTCCTCTATTCCCTACCTGTTTATGCACCTGTCTTAACATCTCGTAAACTATACCATTGTATCAGTGTCCACCACCTTGCTTCCAGTGCATTCCAAGCACCAACAGTTGCAAGAAGTTTGTGAATGCTTTGCAATTACCTGGTTTTCTGCGTTAATTTGTTCTGATCGAGGCATGGTGCACATAAACAGATCTTTCCTCAGAAGAGCAGGCTCTGTCAGTGACCTGACTTTGTGTCTCTTTTTTTTTTATAGGCAGGGCACTTCTACAACCCACACCTCCAATCTCATCTCATTGATTGGAACACCTGACTCCAAATAGCATTACCCCAGAGATTCACATACATTTTTGAACCTAGACTGTGAAAGTTTAAATGGAGTACCCAGTATTGATGAGAAGAAGTACAATTGTTTGTGTTATTAATTTAGACAGATCATGTTTGTCTATTATTGTAACTTAGATGATCAGACCACATTTCATGAGTAATTAATGCAGAAAACCAGGTAATTGCAAAGGGTTCACAAACTTTTTCTTGTAACTGTAGCTCTCTTTGTGTAAAGATAACTTACTGTGGTTGGGTTGAGTTGTTCTCCAATCTTGGCACCTTACTTACAGACGTTTTGTCACCATGAGAGGAGACATAGTCAGTGTCCTGTTGATAGTGGTATATCTGCCAAATGCTTGTCCTTTAAACACTTTTCAATCAGCTGATTGGACATCATTTTGAAAACTCAGTTGTGATGTGGGCAGGAAATCTTGTTGCTAAATAGCTGTGGTGAACTTCGTGCATGTGGTCTGGAATTTTGCCCGCATGTTCATAAAAAGGATTATGGTCTATGTGTTAGTAAAAGTCTATTGAAAAATTGATTTTAAAGTATATAAAGGCCAGGTATTTGGAGGACATACCACAATCAATGGTGCACTGACAATGTCTCCTCACATGGTGACGAAACATTTGCAAGTAAATTGCCAAGATCGGAGAAAAGACCAACCACCCATGCTACACATTTTCTGAATTAGCTCCAACAACTTACTATGTACAGCTCCTTTAAATTTCTACCCTCTCATTTCACACCTAAGCCTTCTAGCATTTGATAGTTCCACCCAGAGGAAAAAGATTGTCTGTTTACCATGTCTACACCTCTCCTATTCTTCTAAATCAAATTTGAAATATTATTCAGTGAAAATACAAGAATGACGAGGAATTTAACAGAGCAAGAACAGAACCAAAACTGCACAGGTCAACCACTGCTAACGTCTGGTTGATAAACAGAACTGGACAGGAGAAGATTAAGTGCAGTGGAGCAGGATGGAAAAGGGGAGAAGAGTAGGAAAAGGAAAAGAAAAAGAATAGGTGGGGCAATTAAGAAAGAGGTGAGGGATTGGAGGAAAGTGGAGGAGAGGTAGCAAAGAAACCAGGCCAATGGCAGCACAAGTGAGATTATGGAGAAAAAGGGAGTAAGTGCCAGAGAAAGCTTCTTGAGTGGCATCACAATTAATGAGGCAATAAGATGGAAATGCAATAAGCAACTTTAAATTCCAATGGCTCTTAAAAAAGGAATCAAGAGTATTTAATCTCAGAGTACATACAGCTACATCTGATGTGACTGGACTTAAATTTAGTCCAGTGGTAATTTATTTGCTTTTTTTTTTAGCAACCATCAATTCTGACAAGGAGCAAGATGATCATTAATTTTACATTAAATCTACATTATTCATGAGGAAAGGAGTACAGACCTTGTGATTAAAATTACAATGTGGTCATCACTAACACGCAGCAGTCAACCCTTTCAGCAGGCATTCCAGACCCAGTTGTGGCCACAAAGCCACTCATGATCTCAATCCCCAGGATTCCCAACCTAACCTCAGCTATGACTGAACATCCAACCCACAATCCAGACCCTGGTGTTTCAGGGCTTGACCCTGGATCTAGACAGACATTAACTATTTACATTTCACTATTTAACAAGAGATCAAATGTACTCCATCTCTTAGTAAACAGGATTCACCAGCCAAGACAGCAGCAGGTACTATAGGAACTTACCAGTATTCCAAGTGATGCACACACTGACAAATAGATGGATAGTAGGTTAGCAGATAACAAAGACTGGATGCATTGGCCATGTAGGTTTGTATTAATCAGAAACAAAACTCTAATCCCAAAAAGAAAGCATTCAAATTACTTCATACTAACAAGTAAATTTACTATGTTCACTAGATGGAGAATTTAAAAACTAAGGCAATCAAAATAAATCCAAAATTTTGATTGCAATTCCACCAAGAGGACCACAGCCTTGTCGTAGGGTTTGTGGGCTTGCGTGCTTCAATGACCTGGAGAGCTATGTTGGCTTTATGCTTTGGCTTTTGGTAGGGTCACTCATGCCAAACAGGTCAAAGAGTAGAGGACAGACTAAGAGTGCTTCACCAGTCCTCAGGGTTCAGGAGTTCATCTCAGGGCCAACAACACTGACAGGTAAAACAAAATTGTTACAGAAACAGCAATGGAGAGTCCTTCTACATCAGTATTCCTGGGTCTCCACACGGGCTTTTCATAACTGACAGTAGTGAAAACAAAGAGGAAGCTATTGACACAATGAAGGAAGATCCCAAAGATGGAAAGATGGACCTTCATTGCTGCCCTAAATGCCTGTGGCATACCAAACAATACCTCTTTCTGATTGTAGTTAAGAGGAGTTCACGTAAACTGCATTTCAAAATCAAGATGCTACAATTTTATAACTTTCTTAAAATTCTTATTTTTCTCATAAGCACAAGGTTCTTGTGCCTCTAAACAAAATTAAATGTAACCATTCATTCATCATCAAATTTCAGAATTGCCTAAAATCAGAAAAGTAGATATTCTGCCTCCTGACCTGTTGGTAGATCAACCAGCTGCAGCTCATTCCGCACTAGTCCCAGATTATTCGGTGTCGAGGTGGCAAAAGAAAGAAAGCTGGTCAGACTTGCCCACTCAATGCCCCTAAACAGTCCAGAAAAAAAAATCAGTTGTGAAAAACAGCCACGATTCTAGCTCTCAGACCTTGTCATTAAACTAGTTTGGAAATACTGTCATAAGTTCAGCCAGAAAGCTGCCATTTTCCACCTTCTAAATGGCTATTCCGACTTCGAGGTAACAACGTCTTGAATTTACATGGCATATTTAATGTCATGTCCCAAAGCAACTGGCAGGAATATTATCAAATGAAGCACTGCGTTTAGTAACAACAATCAGAAAATTTCACTTTGCATGCTGTGACAAAAAAAGGCTGCTCATTCACCCATTTTACAACTTGCTCAGTAGTAATATCTGTATCACTGTGTTCGGTCTCACAGAGCTCATTTTACAAGTCTATAAACTCCATTACAAATAATTACTACCTAAAATTGCATTTCTCGGCTTACGGCAAAGGTCGGGTATAAATTTCTTGTGATTTACCAACAGTGTAAAATTGAAGTTTAAACTGAACTAGTTCAACAATGTTGAGAACAATTATTTTTGCAGTAAATCAGAACATGCCTGCCTGTAACACAATGGAAAGTTTTAACCAGGGCAAAACTGTCAGCTTTCACTTAGGACAGGGGTTCCCAACTTGGGTCCAAGGACCCCTCAATTAATCGTATGGCTCCATGGCATGTAAAAAGTTTGGGAACCCCTGAGTTAGATGAAAATGAAAAGATATGTAATTAACAATTATTGAGATAACAAGATATGCCAAACACCTTCTAACACAGAAAAATGTCCAATAATTACCCTCTGACTGACCATGGCACCTATATATACAGCTTCCTCAAAGGAAGTGGTCTTAGGGTAAAGGTCAGGCTGGCAGCTAGAGAGCCCAAAATGTTCATGAGCAGTGAAATGGCCAACCAATAGAAAATTTACTTTTCATGAATTATAATTATTGAAATTTATGACCTTTAGTTCTTCCGGCCAAATAACTTGAATCTATATTTAGCAAATCTTTGACATTCCTCTTAGCCACGTTAAGATTGTACATCACAAGGTTCCTTAACTTATTGTCACTGCTTATCACATTTACATGGATATCAAGAGTAGTGAGAAAAGGTCTAGGCCACCAAGACAATTCTAGTTGCTAGATAGAAAAGGATACAGTGTTAAAACATCATTTGCATTAAAGAGAATGTATAGAACTTGCTGCATTTTCTATAGCAATTTCTCAAAAGAAATCTGACATATAGGCTATGGATTCAATCATCACAGCTGACAATTTGCCATTAGGTTCTTCCACTAACACAACAGAAGTAACTGTGTTTGCCTATGATTTTAATTTCAAAGTAAAGGCAGAGAATTTGTTCTGCTGAAGAAACTACTTTTCAATAACTTGAATAATTTGGTCAAGAGGAAATCAGGTGACTTAAAAACGCTTAAAAATACATATGCATACTCCTCAAAATAATTATCCTTTATATTTTCCATTTTGCCCTTTATCCTATCCTCTAGCTGCTGCCTCACCATGCTAATACAACTGCACAACAATTGGCACCACGGTTTTGCAGTGGTTAGTGCGACGCTCACGGCACAGTACAGTGTTCAATTTCGGCGCCCTTCCGAAAGGAGTCTCTGTACGTTCTCCCTGCGGAATGCGTGGACTTTCCCCGGATCTCCCCTTCACCCCCCTCCCCCTCCACAGTCCAAAGATGCACCAGGAAGGTTGGAAATTATCTCACAATTAGGTTAGGGTTAATTGGGTTTGTGGGGTTGCTGCGGTGACGTGGGTCGAAGGGCTGGAAGGGTCTGCTCTGCGCTGTATCACTAAATAAGTAAGTAAACTGGGTAGTTCAGTAGAGGTCAACTTCGATGGCCATTCCTGTTTTGTGTTATAAGGCATAAATCTACTAACTTAGCAACCAGTCAATAAAGCGTAATGGATTTTGGATTGTTTATATCAGTGCAAACTCACATGGGCGTAGTTAGTTACCAAAGGAATCTTCTTCATTATGAAATATCGAAGTCATCAATTTCAGTCCTCCTTTAATAATGATTGCATATGCAACAGCAGGTTTGAGAATTTGAAAAACAGCTGCTGCAACAATCCCTCTAATGCCATTTCAATACGCTCTGAAATTTGCACTACAGCACATCACAAGGCAGATGTTTATGAAAAATGCTCATAATGTGGAACAAAGATGAAGCTCGAGAGGAAACGGGTCACCTTTCAAAATAGGGAATTAATTTTGCATTCTTTATGCTGATCTTTTTATATCTCCATTTAACAAAGCTCATTTATAACAATGACGCTGACAAGCAACATATTTCTTGGTTTTCATTTGAAAACTTGCATGTGGAATTTCTATACTGAAATTCTTACCTGACTTCACAGGAATGTATGCTTAATTCCTTGTATAACAATCCACTAGTAAGATGATAAATTAACACAGATCCGTTGCTGGTACCTGGAATACGCATTGATTAACAGCTGATAAACATGTTTTTACCCATTAATCAGTGAAGTAATAAACCCACCAATTCTGTTGTTAAAACACAGGGCAAAAAAGATATAACATATGGACTATTCGTATAATTTTATACATCGTTGAAAGTCAATAGTCATTTCTTGTCAACATAGTCATCTAAACTGTGATTTAAATCAACCTGACAATATCAGAAGTACTTGGCCACTGAATCTCCCTGACAGCTCAGCAATTTAGCTGTCAGTCAGTGAAATAACATCACATCAATCCTGGCACATTCTGATGCAAGTATTATCTTGAGCAAGTTAGCAGAACCTAATCCAAAAGTAGTAAATACTCTTCCAAAAAAAAAGATAAGGCACAGACAGTAAATAAAAATTGCAGGTGAAAAAAGAGAATTTCAATTCTAAATTAGTGACTTCTGGGGCTCCAATGTATAAAAAGCTGCCAAATTTTGAATTGAAACATTACTTTAACTAGATTTTTATTAACTTCCATTTTTGAGAACACTCTTAATCATCACATTTCATAATTCACATTTTCTGAATGAAGTTTTCATTGACCATACCTGAAATATAATTTCAGATTTTTGCTTTTAAAGCTAAGGCAAAAAGCACTGTAGATTCTGTTTAATTGGGACATCGGTTAATAGGCACAGGTGCTTATTTGAGACAACTCTTAAAGAACAAAAACAAATCGAGCGAAAGAGGGATTCCTTTCATTTATTTGGGACACTATGTCACTTAATTGGGATAGGAGACTATTGTTGAGCAGTTTTTAAATAACATCAGTTATTTAACAGTTTTCAAATAACATCACTTGCGTGTGTTTGTGTTCAAAAAGCAATGTTTTTTTGTCACAGGTAGTTGGCAAGTACTAAGCAGTAAGACAATTCAGAACTATTTTATGTACTGCAGCTTCAAGCACTCAGGCCTGGAGATGCCAGAAACAGCCCTGGGAAATGAAACAATTTCACTACTTCAACAAGTTAGGTACTACGAAGAATTTGAAGATAACATCATTCAAAATGATTGAATGTTACGATGTATATGAAGATTTGGAGGATGCAATCGGCATTAGCATTGTTTAAAGTCTGCACTAGGTGACTGCGTTGAATTTGTCAATTTACAGTCAATCAAAAGAACACAGCAGCATACACTGGATTAATTCCTCAATTGAGAACCATCATGAACTAATACAATTGTGTAGTACTGATACTGGTTTAATTTGTTCTGCATTTCACTTAAATACATAATTCACAATTGTTACTCAGTTAAACAGTAGTTTGTATTTTTGTACCTTTTTAAAACATATACCTTTATGTACCTTTCCTAAAAACATATAGCTTGTATCAAGTACTCACCCACAGCCAACAATGGCTGATAGCTTTTTATGTTCTTGGTAGTGAGTGGTGGACACATTCGTATAACAAATGGTGGCTGTGGGAGACCGGACAACAAGCCAGTCAGTAGGAACTTCAGTTGAACTTCCTGCTGGTTCAAAGCCCTTGGCAGCTCTTCATCTACAGCTAAACTTTGCCCTGTCAGAAAGTTAAATTGTGAGTATAGGTTGTGTGGTACATCAAAACAGGTTGGTTAACCTTGCGCACATAGAACACCAAACAGTCCGTAAGGCATGCTATAGAAAATCAGCTGACCATTTCAAATTTACTTTTCATACTCTATATTTACATTGTTTAGTTCTACTGGCCAAATAACCAGAAAGAATAGTCTTACTTCCAGTTTAAGATGGTGAGGCACAATAACAACTTGCTGGTAGCAAACAAAACAAACAAAACCATGAATTACTGTATTAGTTTTGTTTATGGATTTGGACTATGGACTTTTTCAGGCTTACAGTTATTTTAAATTCTGTGTTGTTCCCTGTTCTTTCTTATTGTTTTTTGTACGGTTATAGGGGTTTTGGGGGTTGATGTTCTTGTTGCATTTTTGCTAATTTTTTTGTGTGGGAGAGGGGGATTTGAGGGGGGTCAATGTTCTTGTTGCGTTTTGTTGGAGGTAGGGGGATTTTGGGGGGAGATGATGATTGTGTTTCCGTTCTTTTTATGCGGGGGGGGGCGGTGTTTGCTGTTTCTCTCTGAATTGACTTTCCTGATCTTTCCTTGTTTCTTGGCTATCTGGAGAAGAAGAATCTCAGAGTTGTATACGGCATACATACTTTGATATTAAATGAACTTTTGAACCTCTGAACTGTTTCCTCAGATATGGTCACAGCAATCAATAGCCTGTAACTTCCCTTTTGGAGTTGAGGTTTTGAAGCGCCTATACGATCTGGTATTTTTGCAGTGTGAACTGAAGTTTTGAAGCTCTAGACAGTTGCAGCATGGTGTGTATGGGCTAAATCCAGATGAATGGGGTGGGGTTGGGAGCAGGGAATGACTGGAACAGTATGGGAGCCACTTGATGCAGCAGAACCAAGGCAAGGTGAGTGGAGGTGAGACAGAGATGAGGTGGCAGGGCTCAGGCCTGGGCCCAGGCGTGAAGAATGACCTGAGGTTAAATGGTTTTAAGTGCTGGGCCGAATTGGAAATGTCGTGCATGGGCCAAATCAAGGAGGCATAGCCTGGGTCTGAGAGTGAGGAACTACCCAAGGCTTGGCTAATTTAAGCACCAGGCCAGATTGTAAAGGCCAGGCTGGAGGGACCGGAGGGGAGAGACGAGCTGGTGTCCAGCTCACTGCTCAGCATGGTTTATTCAACTCTCTGCTGAACTGAGGCCGTGGCCTGCAACTAATGGGCTCCTGAATTGGCTGCAGTGATGACTGACTTCGTGGCTGTGGACTCATTTTTGTGAACTTCATTTCTCAATGTTATTTGCTTACTTTAAACAATTTGTTTTTTTTTCTGCAGATTGGTTGTTTGAAGGTCTTTTTTAATGGGTTCTATTGTGTTTGTTTTGTAACTGCCTGCGAGAAAGTGAAACTCAAGGTTATATGCAGTACAAATACTTTGACAGTAAATGTACTTTGAACATTGAACATATTCACCATATTTTTAAGGTTCCCTTTGACCATTTTGTGGGCTACCTAAAGCACATACTTGTGTGTGTTGATTGTTAACACAAATTACGCATTTCACTCTATGTTTCAATGTATATATGATAAATAAATTTGAATCTGAAATTTAATATTATACACGTGAAGCTTTCTTTTTGTCATGGTCTATCATACTTACATGCATCTTATTACACTGAAGGCTAATGGGAGAAATGTAAAAACACAGATACATAGAAAATCTACAGCACAATACAGGCCCTTTGGCCCACAATGTTGTGCCTAACATGTACTTACTCCAGAAATTACCTAGGGTTACCCATAGCCCTCTATTTTCCTAAGATCCATGTATCTATCCAGGAGTCTCTTAAAAGACCCTATTGTATCCGCCTCCACCACCGTTGGCGACAGCCCATTCCATGCAACCACCACTCTCTGTGTGAAAAACCTATCCCTGACATCCCCTCGGTACCTAATTCCAAGCACCTTAAAACTGTGTCCTCTCATGTTAGTGATTTTAGCCCTGGGAAAAAGCCTCTGACTATCCACATGATCAATGTCTCTCATCATCTTATACATCCAAATGTAGACTTAGATAATTAAATTGACTGCATACCATTCAACTTTTCAGTAGACCTCTCCTAAGGCTGCGAGCTCTCTCTTTCACAGAGTATATAATCACAATTTCTACTCATTTGTCCCAGCGATACAAACATGGACACTGATTTGGCTCACGGGCATTGGTCTCAGGGCATCCCATCTTAAGAAAGTACAGGTACAACTAAACGCAGCATTTTAGTTGTAAACTAAGCAATAGTGATCAAAAACATATTAAATCTATGGAAAACAATTTGCCATGTTTAAAGGAGCATTACAAGATTAGCTACAGTGTCACTGATTCTATTATGTTTCTTGGATTTAGTGTGAATTCCTGAAAGAAAATGAAAAGGGGATGGTAACATATACAGTATGTACTTTGATAATAAATTCACTTTGAACACTGTCTTCAGTTTCTTTTTTTTTTAATTTCCCAATTTCTGCAAAACTTACTTTAAGAAAGTTCAACAAAAGGGTACATGTAAGATTTAATGATAGTTTTTGGAGGTGAAAGATTTTATGCTTTGCTTGCCCATTTCTTGTACATTACGTTTACAGATCATGCAATCTAATCATTACTGAAAAAGTAAAGCAATGGTTGCTAGCAGAAAAATATCTCTGCTATACAGGTATACAAAGACTTTGCCTTTTCTTAAAATAAATTTAAAATTCTACACAGACTTTAAAGTGTAGTTTTCCATTTTTTTAAACAATGAAAATGGTAATACTTTCTCAGTACCATATTTTCAGTTCAAAGGCTTGTTGAGAGCAGAAATGAAGAGTTTGTTAAGCTATCTTACTCTGTAGAATATAACGTTACAGTGCAGCAGCTATGATCATATCTGCAATGTGCATTCGCAATAAATGTTTTGTTTTCCCACATCACTGGCTTGTTTTGCTTGTCCTGAACAAAATAACTTCTCCCTACTCCACTTCAGTTTAACCTTACTTCTGATGGGCCTAGCTATCCTCATAGATTCTCTTTGAAAGTGTAATACATGTATTGATGTTGCTAGCTTTTCCTTCTCCCCAGAGAATCTGCAGTGATAGCCAGGCCCTTCAAAGAGATAGGTTGGACTGGAGTTTCCAGGTAGATTCAAAGTGCTTAATTGCTCTTTAATAATAAAGGTCCACGAGAAACGCAAAAGACAAATTTTTCAAATCCTAATAATTCATTATTTGTGCTTTACTAAAATAAAAATAAATACCCATATTTTGAGGGCAACACTGTACCTCTTTTTTTTTAAACTAGTCAATCAAATTGAGAAAAATTATCAGATTTGATAAATTGATGTTGTTTGTTCCCATTCTATTGAAACATGGGTAACTAAATGATAATACAGATTTATGACTGAAGATTATTGATCAGTTTGTTAAAATGCACCTAAAAAGCAGGGAGCTGCTTTATCACACAGAGTACTTGTTTCAATGCTAGAACCAAAAGTATGCATTCCTTCATATTTCTTGAAGGAGTCAGCAAATACCCAACTGTAACCATATAACTGTCCTCCTACAAATGGCTACAAGCAAACTTGAAGTCTGGCTTCCTTTTGCACCCAGAATGCCAACCAAGAGCATCCACCCGGGAAACATTCTCACCAGCCACATGCACAATTATTGAGTCTTTGGTGAGAATGTTAGAGTTGTGCCAATTTTTTTTCCTTTCTGCATAGAGACTCTAAAGTAGCAATGGGTAAATGAAGTGGAAAGAAGAAACTATTATTTCAGCTATGCCAATTTAAGGAAAGAAATTGTTTTATAAAACACTCAATTTCCTTGTAGATTTAAGGTCTCCTCTTACCCTCCCAACACAAAAATAAATCACTGAATGAAGAGTTCAGCACCAGTAGTACTTAAATAAACCAACACCTTCCATCCTCAAAGAATTTTGACCATAGATTCAACATCTATTCCAATAATCTAGCATATTCAGGATTTTAATGATGCCAGACTGGCAAATATTATGGACTATTACACGCTTATCCTATCCATATGCAATATATTTTGAATTCAAGCTTCAGACAACTGTACAATAAATGGTGAGCTAAGGAAAGCACCTGAAACATCTAATGGTGAAGATAGTGGATTCATGGAACTTTACAGTACTGTGCATTGTTAAAGCAAAGTAAATCGGAATGGTAAATTACCGATCATGTTATCCAACGAGAGGTCTGGAAGCTTTTTTTGTTGGGTGCTCAAAGGGATTCCACAAAATGAAGCTGGACAGTACAAAGGAGAAGCTGTGGAACTTGAGTAACTGATACAAATGGAAAATAGCAATAAATAAGGCAACAAGAAAACAAATCAAAAATATCAATCTACATTGCTGATGTAAAAATTGAGGTAAGTAATGGAAATAGGCTTCTTAATAAAACAACTAAATCAAGAATTAATTACAAAAATATTACAATGGCTATGTTAATTGTATTGCCAAAATATGTATCATGTGAACATGGGAGTTGGGACAGAATAACCTGCATCTTTTCTCAGTAACACTGGACCAGATTAAGTCCACATTCATGAGGTAGGCCCACACTTCCATTGGCAATGACTATTCATATGAAATAACTTAGGCATGCACAGACTAATTCTTAGGAGACATAAGTCCATGGCACACCCGCACAGTGTTCACTGCTAATGAACACTTTGAACTTATGCATTCCCTTTAGGCAGGCATTCCTGTGCCAGTAAAATTAAAACTGGTCTAGCACCTCAGAAGATAACTCTACAAGTTTTTGACATGTTTTACATTGGTAACAAATCAGCAGAATGAGAATATTAGCAGTTCCACATTAAAATTCAAGACAAAACCATAAATAACCTAACACATCAACAACCTCAAGAAAAAAAAGAATAATTAATGATTTTCTCATGATGTACTTTAATTAATTGCATTGTTGATGATGAATAGTAAAAGGAACCTTCAGCACAAAGTTAATTTATTCTGCGTTACATATATGCATGAAAAAATAATGAGAGAAAAAATGTAAAGATCTGTATGTCTCTGAATGTTCTAAAAATTTCCCTAATATAAAAGTTCAGTTTTCAAAACACATTCATTATTCCCTTCATTTCTGATCACAATGACAACATTCTGACAATCAGTCAGTTGACTGACTGTCAAAATGTTGTCTGATTATCAGACTTGTGGAATTGATGTCACTATAGTCATGAGTTTCAAGCTAAGTGCTATAACTGATATGGTACAAGTTAGAGCATGGAACACATTAATTACCATGAGTCGCTACTGAACTAGTCAATCAGTTTGATGAGAAATTAAACAAAGAAGAAAATTAGGTAAAGCTTTGGGCAAATTTCAGGGAAACAGAATATAACTGAAACATTAACAGAGTCACTCGAGGACAAACTGCTTTGTACAAAACATTATAATTCACTGAATTGGTCAATTATCATAACTGGGTTTTAAAAGGACAGAGTAGACAGAGATACCTGTAATAAGGTTTTGGTCCCAAGAGGTTGGATTTCAACTCCCACAACATCACTCTGCCATCACTAACAATCAAAGCAGCAGAATTTTCATTGACAGCACAGCACACCATGCTGAAAGGACGGACTGTCTTAGTGACTCTGATAGCATCACACTGACAACGCAAGTCATAAGCAAGTTCTTGAGCAGGCTGATCTGGATCTAAAACATTGAAAAAAAATGTTATTTTGCCTGAAAGAATCCTCTGAGAGACTAATTAATGTCTTATTAAATAATGTCGGTGGATCATGTCAGCCATGCAGGATGTAAACTCTCAACTCATTTACGGGAACACAAACTGCCTGCACGGAGACACGATCCACTGTTGCGAATCTTGATATGCGAAGACCGAGAAGGGCACCACTTTAACTGGACACCGCAGCAGCTCTGGTGTAGGCAAACATGAAGCAGGCATGAGAACTTTTAACAGCGTCACTCTCTTCTGATAACTCCGTAAACAACCATATCAAAATAGAGACCATCTACGAACCCCTAAGAGCCAAAGAAACGCGAACCAATAGGATTCAAAGGTCAACTGAAGGGGTAGCCAATCAGAACCGAGGCAAGTGAACAGGAGCCTATATAAATGTGAGCACTCCCAGAGAAAAACATGAACAACTGCACACTGGGGATATCACCTCAACTGGTGATGAAATGTCTGCGAGCTAATTACCAAGCTTAGTTATCACAGCAAAATCTAACACTTCAACCCAAGCTACCAATATTGACCACTAACCTAAAGTATGAGATGTTTTGTAGCATGAGTGAAATTATATACAAATGCAAGTTTTAGAATCACAGGAAATTAATTGTCTCAAACTCTTTCCATTTTTAGGTTGTTAATTTAATTTTCCTCATATTTTTTCCAATTAAAATATTCCTGATCATTTTTTCAGCAGTAATTGTTCATCATTCGGCCTCTCAAAAGAGTTTATAATTATAATTACCTTTTGTATCACCAGGCTTCACCTATCACCTTCTTGCCATTCTCTTTCCCCTCCCCCTACAGTTTTATTCTGGCATCTTCCCCCTTCCTTTCCAGTCCTGAAGAAGGGCCTCAGCCCAAAACATCAATTGTTTATTCATTTCCATGGATGCTGCCTGACCTGCTGAGTTCCACCAGCATTTTATGCCTATTGCTCTGAATTTCCAGCATCTGCAGACTTTTTTGTGATTATAATTACTAGGCCTGATCTTACAGTTAGATTTGCCTGCGCTTGATAGAAGGCAAAGCAAGGAACAGAGCATTCCTCTTTATCAGAACCATCAAGCTGTTTTTTTTTAAAACAATTTTTTAAGACCTAGCCAATTTCTATGTTAATTTTTCAAACCTTTATAGTGGTAAACTCTCCTTGAAAAGAAATGTTCATGCTGCTCTTTTACGGTGTTAGTATCTTTCTCAAAGGAAACTAAAAAGCTAAACATTATTGCAGTAATAATGCAATGCCAATATTTCATGGATATTCAGGGTTATTTTCTTTTGCATTGCTCCTACAGATAACTTGGAATGCCATTTGCCTTAGTAATGACCTTTTCAGACTTTGGCGACCACAATTTATAGAACTAGAGAGCAGTACAGGCCCTTCCAGCCCAGTAAACTGTGCCCCTCAGCAGCTAACTGATTTAACCCTAGCCTAATCACAGAACTATTTACCATGATCAATTGAAACCTACTTTTTGGTAGGTCTTTAGACTACGGGAGGAAACTGGAACATTGAGAGGAAAGCCATGCACACAAGGTAAGAATGCACAAACTTTCTTACAGGGGATGTCAGAATTGAACTCCAAATCCCTCAGCAGTAATATCATTGTGCTAACCGCTACACTACCACGGTGCCCCAAACACAGATACTACTGCTTTCAAAGATGTACCGCTACACCCTTAGGTTTTCCCTTCACTCAATGTTTTTCATTGCAACCCTTCTCTGCTTCCTGGATGTACTATATACACTCAGTGGCCACATTATTAGGTAAAGAAGGTACCCAATAAAGTGGCCACTGAGAACATTTCTGTATGCCCGTGGTTTTCTGCTGCTGTGGCCCATTCACTTCAAGGTTTGGCGTGCTGTTCAGAGATGTTCCTCTGCACATCATTCTTATAACGTGTGGTTATTTGAGTTACTGTTACTTTCCTATCAGCTGGAACCAGTCTGGCCATTCTTCTCTCATTAACAAGGTGTTTTCACCCACAGAATTGCCACTTATTGGATATCTTATTGTTCACACTATTCTCTCTAAACTCTAGAGGCTGCTGTGCATGAAAATCCCAGAAGATCAGAAGCTTCTTGGATACTCATACCTCCACGTATGGCAGCAACAATCATTGGAGGGGATAGAGAAATTTCTTCCCTTCTCTCTTATTCCATTCCCCATTCTAGCTCCCTTCTTACCTCTTCTCTTCTCCTTACCTGCCTATCATCTCCCTCTGGTGCCCCTCCTCCTCCTCTTTCTCCCATGGTCCATTCTCAACTCCTTCAACCTGATGGCAGCAGTGAGAAAAGAGCATGGCCTGGGTGGTGAGGATCTCTAATGATGGATGCTGCTTTTCTACAGCAACATTTCATGTAGATGTGCACAATGATTGGGAGGATTTCACCCATGATATACTAGGCCAAATCCACTACCTTTTGTAGCACTTTCTGCTCAAAGGCTTCGGTGTTTGCATACCAGGCTAATGCAGCCAGTCAATAAAATTTCCACCACACATCTGTGGAAGTTTGCCAAGGTTTTTGATGACATGCTGAATCTCTGCAGACTCCTGAGGAAGTAGAGGTGCTGTCATTCTTCCTTTGCAATTATAATTATATGATGGGTCCAGGACAGGTCCTCTAAAATAGGGATACCCAGGAATTTAAAGTTACTGGTCCTCTCCACCTCTGGTCTTCCGATGAGTACTGGCTCACGGACCGCGGGTTTCTCCTCCTGAAGTCTACAATCAGTTCCTTGGTCTTACTGAAATTGAGTGAGAAGTTGTTGTTATTACACCACTCAGTCAGATTTTCAATCTCCCTCCTGTATGCTGATTCATCACCACCTTTGATACAGCCCACAACACTGGTGCCATCAGTAAACCTGTATATAGTGTTGCAGCTGTACTTAGCCACACAGTCATAGGTGTTAAGCAAGTAGAGCAGGGGGCCAAGCACACATTCCTGTGGTGCTCCTGTGCTGATGGAGACAGTGGAGGAGATGTTGTTGCCAATCTGAACTGACAGGGGTCTGCAAGTCAAGAAATCTAGGATACAATTGCACAAATGGGTATTTAGGCCAAGGTCTTGAAGTTTACTGATTTGTTTTGAGGGAATGATCGTGTAAATGCTGAGCTGTAATAGATAAAGAGCATCCTGATGTATTGCATGTTTGCTGTCCAGATGTTCCAGTGTTGTGTGAAGAGCCAAGGAGATGGCAAGCTGTAGGCCTGTTGCTTTTGTAGGCAAATTAGAGCAGATCCAAGTCACCAATCTGACAAGAGTTGATATGCTTTAACAACAGCCTCTCAAAACACATCATCACTGTGGATGTAAGTACCTCTAGGTGACAGTCATTGAGGCAGGTTACCACACTTTTCTTGGGCACCAGTGTAACTGAAGCCTGCTTGAAGCAGGTGGGTACCACACACTGTCAGAGGAAGAGGTAACTAATTGACTTTACTGAATTTACTATAACATGCATGGTGCAGTATGTTGTTGAATAATAGGGTACACTTAAAATTGCAGCATAAGTTCTTTCTAAAAAATTCTTCAAATGAAATGTGTTTTTAAAAAAGAGAATACATCTCTTCTAATTATTATTCTTAGTAATAATAGCAACTATTATTATTAGTTGCTGAAATATATTTTTTTTACAATGCATGGCAAAATTATTCAGTAAGACTGTAAAAGATAACCAATTATTAGTGCATTGCAACTAAATTAGGGGCTTCACTTTGATAAACATAATGAACAAATTTGGGAGTAAACAGAAGATAATGAGATTTTATATAAATTAGTGAAGAGATAAGATTTAGAAGATGGAAGTGAATATGACAGATGTCCTTTATAACCATCAGTTGGCAGGAAGAGAAAATGAAGAGACTGTATTGTATATTTAATTTCTGATTTTTGACAAATCTCTGTGATGAAAACATCCATCTAGGATATGCTCTTTTCTCTCTGCTGTCATCAGGAAGAAGGTGCAGGACTCACACAACCAGGTTCAGGAGCAGTTATTACCCCTCAACCATCAGGCTCTTGAACCAAAGGGGATAACTTCACTCAACTTCACCAGCCCCATCAATGAACTGTTCCTACAGCTGTGGACTCACTTTCAAGTACTCTATATCTCATGTTCTTAATATTTGTTGTTTTTAAAATTATTATTATTTCTTAATTTTTTTAATTTGCAGTTTGCTGTCTTTTGCACTCTGGTTGAATGCCATAGTTGGGCTGTCTTTCATTGATTCAGTTATAGTTATTATTCTATAGATTTACTGAGTATGCCCACAAGAAAATGAATCTCAGAATATATCTCAGAATATATGGTGACATATATGCACCTTGATAATAAATTTACTTTGAACTCTGAAATGCTTTCTTTATATAAATATTAGTTGAAAAAATGAGCACAATGTTTGCAGAAATTTTTTTTCTGATTTCTTTCAGAACATTCAAAAACACTCTAGAGCCAGTGAGATACCTAATTGTACTTAGTGTTGTAATGCAGGAAATAGGGTTACCAATTTGTTCACAGCAAACTCATAGAACTGCATTGTGATGCTGAGCAGATATAAACCTATTAATATTCAGGAAAATATATCACCGTAATCCAAACCAGAGTCAATTGGAAGAACTTTAACATAGTGATTCCATTCTAATAGTGCAGCATTTTCTCAGTAAATCTGTGGAGTGGAACTTGAACATGAAACCTCAAATGGAAAATTGCTCCCAAATGAGTCACAAATGACAAATATAAAAGATTTATTTTTCATAATTTTCCACTGAACACCAGGATTAAAATACCCGGCTGGAAATCATTCAAAATTCTCAGTCAAGATGTATGCTGTTAACTTTATTCAATGATAAATAATTTGCATTTTGTCACCTAGCAACAATGGTTAGCAGACTAACTCACCCTGTTCTTCAACAGGCACCGCCAGTGAACTGGAATTTGGTCGACGTATTCTTAATGTTATACAGCCATTTTCGTGAAGACAGAACAATGCATCTCGTTGGCGACAAGGAATAACCTAGGGCATGAAACTAAAAAGCTTAAGAAATACAACTTTGTTCAAGAATGATGCATTCAGACATGAGAAAATGTTGGAACTATATTTCCACAGATATTACTGGCATAAACTGAAAATATTACAGATAAACAAAACATTGCTTTTTAAACTTGCTGGATGAGAAATAACCAAATTAAAAATAGTGACCTCACTTGAGTCTTGTATTTCTCATTATCTCTATTGCTGTTCTGTCAACAGAAGGTAGAATTATTATAGCTACTCAGATTATAACTACAGAGAGGTGATTATGAGAATAAGCACATAAGAGATTGAAGTAGAAGTCTAAGGCCAGAGAGTCTGCTCTGTTGTTTCAATTATAACTACTTCATCATCAGCTCTCTATCTCTCTTGATTTGTGAACCTAAGACTTGAACACATACAATTACTGAGCATCCACTTTCTGGAGATAAATAATTCCCATGGGTTGGTGGTGAAAAAAAGTCTTCATTTTATCTATGACCTACCAATTTATATCATCTCAAGCTATTCCGAGGTTCTCCAACCTAAGGAAGCAATGCCCCAAAAAACAACTTAGCAAACCCTTTCAGAATGTTACATATTTCATTGAAATGGCCTTGCATTTTCTAAACTTCAAAAAATATTGGTTCATATTTTCTTTATATGGACAACCACACAAACCAGTGTTTACAAATCTTATAAAATTTTCTTGCAGCATTAAAAAAAATACCATACATTAAAAATGGAATCCATCCGACTGGAACAGCAAATAAATTATTTCCTTCGTAATGATATAAGTGTCTGACAAAGTAATCATCTTACTATACTCTCTGAATCGTACATTTAGCTTTCTGATTTACCTCACTCTCATACTAAATTATACAAAACTCAGATAATAAGCCATTACTTTATCTCCACAGAAGAACCACATTCCCACTTCTAGCTCGGTTACTGGTAAATACGTGGAAGCTCCAAGTCAGGCAAAATGTGAAAAAGTATTCACAATCTGAGTAAAATTAAGTGAATAAATATAGATTTTTCCAGAAAGTATAAATTTCAGCCCACCTTACATGGAAATAATGAAATTAAATCATTCATCACTTTTTCATTATCTAGATTACTACCACATTCACAATGCAGCCCAGATTTTTTATTGGCAAAAGTGAACTGTACAACTGTATTAAGGGGAACATTCCTTGGATTTCCAAACACTGCCATTTCCAACTTAAATGATAATGTTCCCAAAATAACTAATACCCCACTTACGCCAGTTAAAAACGCCCTATTTATGCTGAATACGTTAATGATAGAACAAGACTGTCTCTCTGCAGAATACTTACCTGTAAGAAAGGAGCTCCTGTTCTTTCAATTGCCACAATGCCGACAGTCTGGTTCACCTCCAAATCCAGAATCAGGATTTCTCTGGGGTACAACAGCAGCATATGGTTCCTCTTTGATGGCAGATAAGATAATTGCAGGCAGTCATTCAGAGTTACAGACTCCGCACTGAAAACCAGGTGAACAATAAAAAATGTAATTCCAAAAACCTTTTTCCTACAGAACAATAATTTTCCCCGAAATATTTTTCTCCATAAAATCAAGTACCTCGTAATGCAGCGATATATTATGTGTCAAGCCAGAAAACTCGGATGTCAAGTAATCCTGAAGGTAAAACTTCAAGACTGGCCAACAGGGCCAAGCGGACATTGGCTTATTTATTGGAGTATAAATTGGAAGTAATAATTGGCATATAAGAGCATAAATTGGGCTGATTCCCTTCATCAGGTCTTGGCCTGAAAAGTTGACTGTTCATTTCCCTCCATAGATGCTACCTGACCTGCTGAGTTTCTCCAGCATTTTGTGAGAGTTGCTGAAGATCTCCAGCATCTGCAGAATCTTGTATCACTGGAGTATGATTCACTCCTTGTACTCCCTCCCAATATTCTGCTTTAAAACGAAATAGAACAGAATAGTGGAGAAGAGTGATACTTCTCAAAATATTACTATTTTTTTTTCAGCTGCTTAGGACCCATATTAATTGGCAAGCTAAGCAGCATGGTCATCTATGAAAAGAGCTATGAATTTCTTATGTATACTACAATTCGAATTTCTGAAATCACTATCACTAAAAAGTACATGCCTTGATCCAAACAGTTTAGCCACCATTAAGAACCCTTTGCAAAATAAATAGCAGCTCACCTAGGGTAACTTGCTCATTCAGGTACATAGCCATGACATACTGTTAATATAATTCAATTACTTCCTACCAATTGGCAGAATACTACAAAGATATACATTTTAAAATAATCAATGACTGTAAAAATGTCTTTGTTGCTCTATATTCCTGAAAACTGGGGAATTATTCAGAGAAAGTTATTTTAATCCTTAATGGTAGGATTACACTGGATACAAAGATTTTGCTTCCTGAATACATATGGGTGTATCTTATGGATTTTGAGCTGCTGATCATGAAAATCACCATAAAATTTCCCTATCACACACCATTTCTTTGAAATCACCTATATTTTTCATTTCGGATCAGAATAACTGATGCCAAGTTTAAGAAAGGCATTTTTATTGGTCCACAAATCAAACAGGTCATCAATTACAAGCAATTCGAAGAACTTCTAGTAGGACTGGAGAAAATCACATGGAAGGCATTAAGGAATGTTGTTGAACATTTTCTTGGCAACTACAGAGTACCAAACTACGTGCAGCTAGTTGACAATATGCTTCACGTAGACAAGACCATGAAGAGCAACATGACACTAAAGATTCTTTTTCTGCATTCCCATTTAGACTTTGCCCCTGCCAATCTTGGTGCTGTCAGTGATGATCATGTTGAAAGATTTCACCAGGACGTTGCAGTCATGGATAAAGAGTATCAGGGCAACTGGAATACAGCAATGTTGGCTGATTATTGTTGGACACTTAAGCAAGAAGCCTGAGACAAATAAAAATAATCAACAAAGCATTTTTAGATTAGTTGAACTCTTGCAAAGCATCAGCACCACTATGCAATTAAGTACATTACATTCAATAAAATTATTTTTTTTTGTTTCTCCAAATTCCTACGTGATACAAATAACCTGGAATTATACATGCATTCAGATTCAAGTGAACTACTTAAGCAAGGATAAATTTCTAAAGAAGCAATGCTTCCGAAAAAAATTGTGGTCTAGTGTTATTAATTGTAATACAACAGACAAATAAAATGTTGGTAATGCTTGTTATTCAAGTAGGAAACTTTTAATAAAGAAATATTACTTCAAAAGAGCAAATGAAAACAGAGCTTGCAAAATGTAAAATTTTTACCGTAAAACTCAACTTACTTTGGTTTCTCGTTAGTGATGAGGATTTTCACTCTGTTTAAAGCTTTCTTGGCACCAGTAGCTGCTGGTTTTGTATGAGCAGGACTTGAATAAGGACTTGATATATAAACCTTTTTCCCTGAACTGCTGGGAGGTTTGGATGGTGAAAAGTCCGAGATAAACACTATACCCTCACTGGTCAGTACTGAAATAGGAAACAATGGAAAATATAATCCTGCTTTTTATGACCAAAAAAACAGTTAAAGCATACCAAACCATGAAGTGCAATATGTCACTAAAGATTCATTTTCTGCATTCCCATTTAGACTTCTTCCCTGCAAATCTCAGCATGTCAGTAACGAACATGGTGAAATGTTTCACCAGAGCATTGCAGTCACGGAGAAACAGTATCATGGCAACTGGAATCCATCAATGCTGCCAGATTATTGTTGGACATTTTACAATATTTTACTGATATTTTACAATGACTTTCTCCCATGAACCCAAGATGTTTTTCTAAAATAATGGCAAATAACCTGCTAAGAGATCTGCAAAAGAAAAACGACCACATCAACTCCCAAATATACTTTCAAGAACTGGAAAATAATACAGTAGCAAAATCATGAAGAGCTAATAGTAAATAAAAGAAAATTATTTCCAACAACCTAATGGTTGAAATATGAGAATGTATATTTAAGGTGATTGGCAAAAAGAGCAGAGATGACGACTGAATTTATTATGAAGTAACTGACTTGAATTCACTGCATCATACATAATGATTTAATGTAATTGTTCAAAAATAAATGTACTGTGAATGTGGAGAAAAACAAAGTTATGGAGGCAGAAATGATCAATTCCTGTAATTGTAATCTCTCATTCCAGAAATCAATCTAATTAATGTATTCTAGTTAAAGTCTTAATGGCCTTTCCAAAATGTAGCACAAGTCACAGACAGAACTGTTTTAAACAGGATTATCACAACTTACACTATTTTTATTCCACTCTTGTCCTGGATCCTCCATTTTCTAATAACTGCTTGTTTGACTATCTCCCGTGTACAAACATTGCAAACAGTCCCAGGTCTTTCCATATTTGCACCACCTCAATTCATTATTCCTATCAAAATGTGTCTCTTCATACCTTTCTGCGTTGGATTTCATAAGCCACGTGTTCAACTATTCCAACAACCTGACAACCGTCCACCTGAAGTCTACTACTATTTTTCTTAATGTCTAGTACTACATTTTCAAGTTTTATTTCATTTAAAAAATTAAATCATGCCCTGAACCTTTAAAGACCAAGTTGTTAATGCACAGTATATCCCACAAGCAAAGGCCCTGGCCTGAACCACAAGGATGTTAGCTCATGCCTTCCTCAGAGAAAGAGCCATTTGTTGTAACTGTCTGTTTTCTATCTGTTAGTTAACATTCTATCAACGCTGGTTTCACTTTTTTTTCCTCTCATTCTTTTCCAATTCCACTAACATGCTTTGTAATCAAATAATCTCCAAAATTCTGGAGATCTACAGAACTGTGCACAAGTCTTGGGCACAGATATACTGTATATAGCTAGACGCCTCAGACTTTTGCACAGTACTGTGGTAATTTTATGCATTGCACTGTACTGCTGTTGCTGCTGCAAAAAACAAACTTCATGATATACGCGAGTGATGACAAACCTGATCAGATACGAGTCTCTATTGTGGACTGAGAGTGGGAAGGGGGTAGGGAGAGGGGAATCATGGTTGGGAAAAGGGGAAGGGAGAGGGGAGGGAGAGGGAAGCACCAAAAGGACAATCTGTAGTAATCAATAAGTAATTGTTTGGAATCAAAAGACCTTGCCTGGTTTCTCTGCACCATACCTCTCCCCGCCCCGGCACTGTTCTCTGGCACTTGTTCCACACCCTTTCCGCGGCCCTCCACTCTTGCCATTCTCAACATTCTTCTTCTTACCAGATTTATAAACTTGCTCTCCACTCCACATTGGCAAATATAGTACTTCAAAAATGTCTTAGGCACTTTAGCTATATACAGTACCTTGGAAGTTTTCATGTTTTATTGTTTTACAACATTGAATCGCAGTGGATTTAATTTGGCTTTTTTGACACTGATCAACAGAAAAAGACTCTTCCATGTCAAAGTGAAAACTGATCTCTACAAAGTGATCTGAATTAATTACAAATATAAAACACAAAATAATTCATTGCTTAAGTATTCACCTCCTTCAAGTCAGCATTTAGTAGATATACCTTTGGCAGCAATTACAGCCTTGAGTCTGTGGGGAATAATCTCTACCAGCTTTGCATATCTGGACACTGTAATTTTCCCCCATTCTTCTTTAAAGATATGTTCAAGCTCTGTAAGATTGCATGGGAATCGTGAGTGAACAGCCCTTTTCAAGTCCAGCCTCAAATTTTCAATTGGATTGAGGTCCAGACTTTGACTTGGCCAATCCAGGACATTAACTTTGCTGTTTTTAAGCTTGAGGTCATCTTCTTGCTGGAAAACAAACCTTCTCCCAAGTTACAGTTCCCTTGCAGACTGCATCAGGTTTTCTTCCAGGATTTCCCTGTATTTTGCTGCATTCATTTTACCCTCTACCTTCACAAGCCTTCCAGGGCCTGCTATGGTGAAGCATCCCCACAGCATGATGCAGCCACCACCATGCTTCATGGTAGGGATGGTGTGTTTTTGATGATGTGTGGTATTTGGCAGTGTTTAGCCTGATGGCCAAAAAGCTCAATTTTGGTTTGATCAGACCATACAGTAGAATCTTCTTCCAGCTGACGTCAGAGTCTCCCATATGCCTTCCAGCAAACACTAGCTGAGACTTCATGTGAATTCTTTTCAATAGTGGCTTTCTCTTTGCCATTCTCCTAGAAAGCTGCGACTGGTGAAGCATCTGGGAAACAGTTTCTCCCATCTCAGCCACTGAAGCTTGTAACTCCTCCAGAGTTGTCATAGGTCTCTTGATGGTCTGCCTCACTAGTGCCCTTCTTGCATGGTCACTCAGTTTTTGAGGATGGCCTGCTCTATACAGATTTACAGCTGTGCCATATTCTTTGTTTCTTGATGATTGATTTAACTGTACTCTAAGGGCTATTCAGTGACTTGGAAATTTTCTTGTATCCATCTCCTGACGTGCTTTTCAATAACCTTTTGGCAGAGTTACTTAGAGCATTCTTTTGTCTTCGTGGTGTAGTTTTTGCCAGGATACTTACTCTTCAGCAGTTGGACCTTCCAGATACAGGTGTATTTTCACTACAATCAATTGAAACAACTTGACTGCACATGGCGATCTCCATTTAACTAATTTTGTGACTTCTAAAACCAATTGGCTGCGCCGGTGATGATTTGGTGTGACTAATTAAGCAATCAATTATTTTGTGTTTTATATTTGTAATTAATTTAGATCTTTGTAGAGATCTAGTTTCACTTTCACACAAGTCTTCTTTTGACAAAAAAACAAATTAAATCCACTGTGATTCAAAGTTGTAAAACAATAAAACATGAAAGCTTCCAAGGGGTGTGAATACTTTTTATAGGCATTTAATATGTGCCTAGCACTTTTGCACAATACTGTATACACCATCAATTGCTATATTCTATTAAACTCTCTCCTGTTTATTTATCTCATTCTGTTTATGGCACAGTGCCGTACAGAGTTGGTTGCTGGGTTTCTTCTCGTTATATAATAAACTACGTTGCCCTTGGCCATCTTCAAAATGCAGCAAAGACAATCTAGTTACAACAAATTCCGTTGACAAACACATACTGGCTTTCCTTCATTTCTTGACTTCAATTACCTCACTACCAGTTGCTATTTTCTAACCCTTCCCTGTGACCAAACTTTCTAATACCATGATCACTATTCCCACCCCCCCCCCACTGTGACATTCCCCTCCATATTCCTCAGAACAAGAGTCACAATTGCTTTCTTTCTTTTTGTAATCAACATAAAGCCAAAAAACTCTTCAGAACATAATGTGTGATGTTCTCCCTCTCTGCCCTTCACTCTATCATGGTGGAACATCACACTGTCTCTGCACTACAGTGCTTGCACCTCTTAGCAAATTAGTTTAATAGTTTGATTTCTATACTTATTTAGTTGTCTATAAAATACAGAAATTATCTCTTTTGCTCCTTTATGGTTCCTCAATTTGGTTTTAAGGCTACTGCTTCAAACAGATGTAAACTGCCATCTGCACTGTGAAAACTAGCTAAAGATTGAACATGAATGTCAGTAATTGATCTTTGCCAAGATGATACTGTATTTGCATACATTTATTCAAGAGTGTGAAGCTCTACTACCAGGGCTTAAACCTTTCCATATTCTGGGAACACCCTCATTTCCTTAACATATAGGATTGCTTTTGAAATGATCTATGTGCTTTAACTATTTCTGAACCAGAAACTAATGACCAAAATCCATGTAAATTACTGAATGAAAGTTCCTAATGCAGATTTATAAAACTTTCTCTCCATTTACATATGAATCATTAAATGTGAACCAAGGAAGCACAAAATAAACACAGTTTTCTGATTGTTCCGTCTGAGATCCAAAGATATTCAGTACTTATTAACTTTCAAATTCTGAAGCTCGCATTGTTCAACAATTGTCCCTAATTGCAGCATCACAAGACGCTCTAGGATTGGTCACAAGAATGAGAGTAACCATGAGAGAATGCTGGCAGGGGTCCATTAGGGAACTGGGAACTTAATGGCATGTAGTTGTGATCCAGAGATACAGAGCGGGTGTTGAGACCCAAACTCTTAAAAATGTTTGCTCCTGTCAACTTCATTCTTAGCAGGGAAAGAGGGGCTCTGGATAACCTCACCCTCCTTGCCAACATTAGCACTCTGCTCAATAACCTGACTATGCAAATACAAAATAAAATGATAACACTCTCACTAGCATAATAAGCATTAGGGCCTTCTGCAAAAAGTTGGACCTTTTGTTGTGAACAGTTTTGGTGTTTATATTCTATACAAGCAGTTCATAGGTTTTCCCATCACTGTTGGTCCCAAGGCAAAGTTTTCAAAAGAATGTCAGTAAGTCACTACTCTAAACATCTTAATTGCTCAAAATCTGGAGTATATCTTGGAAACAATATTAAAAGTATGTTCAAGATTTATGGTAAAACAAATTTGCAGCATAATTCATTTATTATCAAAGTATGTGTGCAGCATACAACTCTGAGATCTTCCTTCTCCAGACAGCGACAAAACTGAGAAAAACCATGGAAGTCAGTTCAAAGGAGAAGAGCAAACCCGCCATCCTTAGAGTTCCCTGGAAAGAGATTCCCTCTGTAATCACTCAGTTTAAAATGTAATTCTCCAGATCTAAGTTACTGTCAATGCCTAAATTACAGCAGATAACACAGAATGACAGCTGCTTCACTGAAATCACTGCAACCAGTAATTCAGGTTAATCTATTCTAACTTCATGCTAAATTTTAATTTTGCCTTGCCAAATGAGCTGTGCTTGTTGCACAGATAACATTAAGGATTAAATTAAATCAACTTACATGCTAGATTAGATATCTCAAAGGGATCGAAGGAAAAAGAGAGTATGTTTTCTGCATAACTTTTCTTCCATAATTTTGTACCGGTGTCTGCATTCCAAAGAACTATGTAGTTTGGTGGATGAACTGCTAATAGCAGGTCCCGAGAGGCATCCTGATTCTGCAGCCATTCCATATCTATTAATAAAATAGCAAAGTGCAAATAGTCAGAAACAATGTTCCTCTAGCTTGAGAACGGAAATTTTAAGCTTTACCGTAATGTATAAACATCTCAGATCCAAGGCTGCAAAATTCTTTGACTTTCCATGCAACCATTCAGGTTTAGTTCAACTCCACATTAGTTGGAACTTCTCGGTAGCCAAACATTTCAATTCCCATTCCATTCTGGCTTGTCAGTCCATGGCCTCCTCCTGTGCCATGATGAGGCCATTCTCAGGGTGGAGGAACAACACCTGATATTCTGTCTGAGTAGCCTCCAACCTGATGACATTTCCTGCTGGTGAAAAAACTTCCCTCTCCTTCCTGTTTTCTTCTATTTCCCACTCTGGCCTCTTACCTCTTCTCACCTGCCCATCACCTTCCCCTAGGTCCCCTCCTCCTTCCCTTTTTCCATGGTTCACTCTCCTCTTCTATCAGATTCTTTTTTCTCTAGTCCCTTTTCTTTCCAACCCACCTGGCTTTACCTATCACCCTCTAGCTATCCTCCTTCCCCTCACCCCACCATTTCATTCTGGCGTCTTCTCCTTTCCTTCTCAGTCCTGAAGAAGGGTTTCGTCTTGAAACCTCCACTGTTTATTAATTCCCATGGATGGTGCCTGACCTGCTGCATTCCTCCAGCATCTTGTGTGTGTTTCACTCCCCTCAGCTGACGATGATTAAACAAAGTAGGTGATTACCTGAGCGGGTTCAACCATCCTAATAGTTTCGTTATCACAGATTTTTATTACCATTTCTAATAGCTTGAAATGAGTACTCTGTAATCCAAATGAATTTCTAAGGAAGTAGTTTAAAATGTACATATGTAAAATGTTTAAAGGTGATTTGGTTTTAAATATTTGTTTGTATACCAGTACATAACCCAAACATGAGCTCACAAGCCAAAATGCAAATTCTCTTTTTCAACACCACTGCAGAAAATATTAGCAGAACATTCTGTTAGAAAATTACCAGTTATTACTGGGAAATTAAAAATTAAAAACAATCTGCCTGTTGAAGAAATACAACAATACCAATAGGGTTCAGAACTGAATTTGTACAGAAGTTACTAAAATAATAAAGAATAAAATAACACACACAGAATGTTGGAGGAACTCAGCAGGCCAGGCAGCATCTGGGAAAAGAGTACAAGGCCTTGGCCCAAAACATCGACTGTACTCTTTTCCCAGATGCTGCCCGGCCTGCTGAGTTCCTCCAGCATTTTGTGTGTGTTGCTCAGATTTCCAGCATCTGCAGATCTTCTCTTGTTTGTGAAAGAATAGTTATCATTATTCTGCCATTAACAAGGACAGATTTTAGTAATATGCTGCTGTATTGGACAGCTCAGACTTAAAACTTTTTAAAAATTTAAAATAACTGTTTGCCAGAGAGACTACACACATTTAAAACCCTATAAAGGGCACACCCTCAGACCACAGGAGCAGAATTAGGCTATTCGAACTGTTGAGTCTGCTCTGCCATTTCATCATGGCTGATACATTTCGCTCTCAACCCCATTGTCCTGCCACACCTGACACTACACCTCCTGTCACTGCCATCAGGGTGCTAAATATCTCGTCCGTCCAGGTGAGGCAATTTTGTACAGGTGAATCCCACAGTGTTACTTATTGCATCCAGTGCTGTCTTTGGGGAGACCAGGTATATACTGGGGGATTGTCTCATCAAGCACCAGCACTCCACACACCAAGCCAGCTGGAATTTCCCAGTGGTCAGCCATTATAATTCAATTTCCCATTCCCACAGCCTCCTTCATTGCCAGGTTGAAGCTAAACTCAAATTAGAGGAGCAGCACCTCATATTCCACTTGGGAAGTCTCCAGTGACATGAAGGTCAAATTCCCAAACCTCAATAACCTTTTGTCCTCTCTTTTTCCCTATTTTTCTTTTCTCTCTACTCCTTATCCAACCAAACTTGCTCCTGATCTGTTAACCTCCTCATGACCCACTCCATCTGCTCTTCCAACCACCCCCTTTGTTATCCAGGGGTTCCCAACCTGGGGCCCACAGACCCCTTGCTTACAGGTATTGGTTCATAAAAAAGGTTGCGAACCCCAGCTTTAATCCATGCTCCACCATCCTCTCCTTTGAAATTCCATCATCTTCAACCCTTTATCAATTCCACATATCACCTCTCAGCTTTGGACATCACTACCACTCTCACCCCCTCCCTCATTTGCCTATGACCCCTCCTTACCTGGATCCATCTATCTCTTGCCCTCCATCCCTTCCTCCCCCCATACACACATTTTTATACTGACTCTCTCTCTTCTTTTTCCAGTCCCGATGGAAAGTCTTGACCCAAAACATTCATTTCCTTCCATAGATGGACCCTGCTCCAAGTTCCTTCAATGCTTTGCATGTTACTGCCAAAACACATTTTGGCTAAGTCTTTGTTACAGGGCTATCATCATCATTATGTGCTGTGTCGCACGTCATGGGTGATCATGGTCTCAATGACCATGACAGTTTTTGACAAATTTTTGCCATTGCCTTCTTCTGGGCAGTGTTTTTGCAAGACGGGTGACCACAGTCATTATCAATACTCTTCAGAGATTGTCTGCCTGCCGTCAGTGGTCGCATAACCAGGAATTGTAATATGCATCAGCTGCTCATACAGCCATCCACAACCTGCTCCCGTGGCTTCACGTGACCCTGATCGGGGGGGGGGGGGGGGGGGAGCTACACCTTGCTCGAGGGTGAACACTTTACACCTCCTGTGGTAGAGATGTATCTCCACCCCACCACCCAAATGGGTTACAGGGTAGATGAATCAATAAGACATGCAGAAATAAATAGCCACAATATAGAAACCATTACACAGTCAAGGGTGCAAAGTAACTATGGTAAGGAACTAAATAGTCCAGGGGTATTCTTAGATGAGAATGGCCAAGTGGATTGTAAGAATGGGAAACTGTCAATGAACAGGAAGGATCTTAGAATAGAAAGTATAGAATCAGCTTGAAAAGAGCCAACCAGCATAGGTAAAACAAGTCGCTAAATCACAGGTGTATGCAATGATCATTATGCAATAATAAAAGAAAACTTTATATACAAATAAAGAAAATGATTAATAGCAGAGGTAATACAAAACCAGTTGGCAGAGTAAGCTGTGAGGAGAATGTGAGAGAGTTAATGGGTTCTAGATAGATGGAAGTGAATAGATGAGTTCATAGTGGATTGAATATAACGTGGAAAAAATGGAAAGACATCCAACTTCGGTGGAACAAGATGGAAAGTTAAAGCAATATATTTTTCAAACTGGTGGACAACTGAAAGATGTTGCTGCTCAGAAGGACTTAAGACATCGTTGTACATCTATCACCTAAATACAGTTGCAAGAAAAAGTTTGTGAACTCTTCGCAATTACCTGGTTTTCTGCATTAATTACTCATAAAATGTGGTCTGATCTTCATCTAAGTCACAATAATAGACACAATCTGCCTAAACTAATAACACACAAATAATTGTACTTCTTCTTGTCATTAATGAGTATACTATTTAAACAATCACAGTCTGGGTTCAAAAGACTATGTGAACCTCTAGAGTAATGTCTTCTACAAAAGTTATTTGGAGTCAGGTGTTCCAATCAATGAGCTGAGATTGGAGATGTAGGTTGCAGAGGTGCCCTGCCCTTTAAAAAGGACACACAAAGTTTGGTTACTGACAAGAGCCTGCGCTTCTCAAGAAAGATCTGTTTATATGCACCATGCCTCAATGAAAACTTTCAGAGGACCTTAGAAGAATGCGTGAAGCTGAAAAAGGCTACAAAATCATTTTTAAAGACCTGAGTGTTCATCAGTCCACAGTAAGAGAAACTGTCTACAAATGGAGGAATCTTAGTACTGTTGCTACTCTCCCTAGGAGTGGGCAATCTGCAAATATCACACCAGGCACAACGTACAATACTGAAGGAGGTGAAGAAGAACTCGAGGGTAACAGCAAAAGATCTGCAGAAAACTCTAGAACTTGCTAAAGTTTCTGTTCATGTGTCCACTATAAGAAAAGCACTGAACAAGAATGGTGTTCATGGAAGGTCACCATGGAGGAAACCACAGCTCTCCAAAAATTGCAGCACGTCTCAAGTTTGGAAAGATCACCTGGATGTTCCACAATGCTTCTGGGACAACAGTCTGCGGACAGATGAGACAAAAGTTGAACTTCTTGGCAGAAATACACATTGCGATGTTTGAAGGAAAGAGGGCACTGCACACCAACACCAAAACCTCATCCTAACTGTGAAGCATGGTGGAAGGATCATCATGGTTTGGGGCTGCTTTGCCACCTCAGGGCCTGGACAGCATGCAATCACTGAGAGAACAATGAATGCAAAATTGCATCGACATTTTACAGGAGAATGTCAGGGTAACAGTCCATCACCCATAGCTTAATAGAAGTTAGATGATGCAACCAGACAATGATCCGAAACACAAGAGTAAATCAACAACAGAATAGTTTTAAAAGAAGAAAATTCAGGTTTTCAAATGGCCAAGTCAGAATCCAGATCTTAACTCAATTGAGATGCTGTGGCGTGATCCAAAAGGGACTGTTCATGCAAGGTATCCCAGAAATATTGACGCACTGAAACAGTTTTGTATGGAGAAATGGGCTAAAATTCCTCCAAGCCGATCTGCAGGACTGATCAACAGTTACCGAAAATATCTGGTTGAAGTTATTGCTGTACAAGTGGGTCACATGAGTTACTGAGCAAAGGTTCACATATTTTTTCCAACAAATACATGTAATATTGGATCACTTTTCTCAATAAGTAAATGAAAAAGTAACTTTTTTTGTGTTATTTCTTTAATTGGGTTCTCTTTAACTAGTTTTAGGCCATGTGAAGAACTGATCACATTTTAGGCCATATCTAGACAGAAATAAAGAAAATTCTGAAGGCTTCACAAACTTTCTAGCAGAACAGTAAAGGGTAAAATTGTCTAATCCTTCTGGTCTAACATAATGCATGGAACATAACAGGCAATGCTTCCACAAATAGCCACGGCCATTTAATCAAATATAGTGACAGTTTAGTGACATTGATGAAGCAACAAATTTTGAACAGGACTCTCCCGATATTTTTGTAATAGTGTCACCCATTTACCAGGGTAGCAAAACTTCACTTATGCATTATATTCTCAGGTTAGCAGCTCCCTCAGTGGTGAAGAGCTTACTTAGATATCTGTGTTCAGTCATTTGGAGTGGAACTTAAACTGTAAAACTCAAGACTTAAGTGAGAGTGCTGCCAAATCGTAGAATACCCCAGATGTGCCTTAGAATTAAGTGTCAATATTTAATCATTACCTTGAATGGGTTTGGTGTATTCCTGAATCTCGCATCGAGCTGCTCCTGTAGCTACATCCCAAACAATAATCTTTCCTGCGGTATCTGCAGATGCCAAGCGCAGAGAATAGGGAGAGCCAATATTATGGTGATAATTTTCTCTAGCCCATTTTACCTGTGAAAATTAAAGAAGATGTTGAAACCAGATGAAACAAAAAACTTGATCAGAATTAGATTTAATATCACGGGCATTTGTCGTGAAATTTGTTGTCTTCACGGCAGCAATATAATTCGATACATAATAATAGAAAAAATGAATTACAGTAAATATATATATTAAATAGTTCAATTAAATAAGTAATGCAAAAAAACAGAAATAAAAAAAGTGAGATAGTGATGATGGGTTCATCATCCATTCAGAGGGGAAAAAGCTGTATCTGAATCACTGAGCGTGTGCCCTCAGGTTTCTGTAGCTCTTTCCTAGCAAAGAGAACAAGACATGAGCAAGGTGATGACGCATCCCGGTCTTTGAAGTTATGCATGTAAGTGACTTATGGTGTTTTGGATACTTAGCTATCAATCATTCCCAAACTAAGTAACCAAGGCAGCAAATTAAAACAATATATACCATACAAATATTGTCTATATAAATCAGTTGGTGAAAATATCACCACAAAAAAAAAGCACTTACTATATACAATATAGCTCCATACAGGAAGCATTCATAGTACTTGCACTTATGTAAACCTTACTAACAGCATGCCATACAAATCCAGGCTATGAAAAACCTGGGGAGGATTCCTTGGGTATGGTTTAATACATGTCATCAAGGGCTAATTACAAAGTCAAAGTCAAAGTAAATTTATTATCAAAGTACACACATCTTACCATATGCAACACTAAGATTCATTTTCTTGCGGATATAATCAATAAATCCATAATAGAATAATAACCATAACAGAAGCAATGAAAGACTGTCCAACAAGGCCATTCAGAGTGTAAAAGACCACAAACTGCATAAATACAAAATGAAAAAAAAAATAAGGAATAAATATCAATAACATGAGATGACGAGTCTTTGGAAGTGAGTCCACTGGTTGTGGGAACATTTCAATGATGGGGCAAGTGAGATTGAGTGAAGTTATCCCTTTGGTTCAAGAGCCTGATGGTTGAGGAGTAGTAACTGTTCCTGAACCTGGTGGTATGAGTCCTGAGGCCACTGCACCACCTTCTTGATAGCAGCAGCAAGAAGTTCAAAGTAAAATTTATTATCAGAGGACATTCATGCCACCACTCAGATACTTCTTCTGCAGGCATACTTAGCAATCTATAGAACAGTAACTGTAAATTGTAAACAAACTGTACAAATACAGATATAGATAAATAGCAATAAATGACAAGCTTGAAATAACAATATAATAAGAGTCCTAAAATGAGTGCAGTCATCCCCTTTTGTTAAAGAGCCTGATGGCTGAGGGCTAGCAACTGTTCTTGATCCTGGTGGTGCAAGTCCTGAGGTACCTGTACCTTCTACCTGATGGTCACAGAAAAAAAGCATGGCCTGATGAGGATCTTTGATGGTGGATGCTGTGTTTTTATGGCAGTGTTTCATGTAGATGTGCTGAATGGCTGGGAGGGTTTTACTCGTGATGTACTGGGCCAAATTCACTACTTTTTGTAGGATTTTCTCTTCAAGGGCATTGGTGTTTCCATACCAGGCTGTGATGCAGCCAGTCTATATATCATCCACCTCGCATCTATAGAAGCTTGTCAAAGTTTTAGATGACATGCCGAATCTTCACATACTTCTAAGAAAATAGAGGCACTGCTATACTTTCTTAGTAATTGTATTTATGTGCTGGGCTGGGCACAGGACAGGTGCTCCAAAATGGTAACACGGAGGAATTAAAAGTTGCTGATTTTCTCCATCTCTGATCCTCCAACGAGGACTGGCTCATGGACCTCTGGTTTTGTCATCATGAAGTCAACAATCAGCTCCTTGGTCTTGCTGACATTGAGTAAGATGTTGCTGTTATGGCACCACTCAGCCAGATTTTCAATCTCCCTCCTATGATGGTACATCACCACTTTTGATTTGGCCTATGACAGTGGTGTCTTCAGCAAACTTGAATATAGCATTGGGGCCACAGGGTCAAAAGTATAAAGTTAGTAGAGCAGGGGGCTAAGCACACAACCTTGTGGTGCACCTGTGCTGATGGAAATCAGTTGCATCTTCCAACAAAGCTTACAAAACTCTTGAAATAATGGGCATTGTATCTACAAGAATTAAATTAAATTTAAGTGAGCAGCTTTTGTAAAACATTATTCAAGGTTATTCTTAAGCGAGAGTAACTGTAATGCTTTATGCTCCCTCATAAAAGGTGACTGAGTTAGAGATAGAAAACTCATTGTTTTCACAAGTAGTAAAAAACAAATAAAAATACTACTCCCAAATTAAAAGTGGATTATTTATTGGCCATTTGATTACTAATTTAATTAGTTCAACACAACATTGTGGGTAGAAGGGCCTGTTTCTGTGCTGTACTGGTCTATGTTCTTATCTTCCAATTTGCAAGTTAGGCAAGTGATGCAATGATTCAAAGTACATAACCCCGTATCTTACAAAAGGAAAAAGTAAAGCCATGTGCTTTGAACCTTTAACACAGAAAATACTTGATGAAATCCTACCGAGCATTTAGAGAAACACACCTACCCTGTAAGATTTTAAACTGCAGTTAGAAAAAATATGCAAATAACAAAACTGTCAGCTCATGAACCACATCAGAGGGTACAGATTGTTGGATTGATTATAGAAATGGAAGAGGCTAATAGGAGGAATCTATTAATTTGTAAATCTAAACCAATGACTCTGGTTATGAAAATCAAAATAAACTGCACATGTAGTTTAAACAGAAAATGCTTGAAAAACTCAGCAGGTCACACGGTATCTATGGAATGAGAAACAAGAGTTAGCATTTCAGATCAAAAACCCTTCAGGTTAATCAAGAAAGGGTTAATTAGAGTTAAGACTGAAGTTGCTTTTTCAGTTTTAAACTTAGAATGTTAAATCCGTTTACTTTCCATAGCTGACCTGCTGAATATTTCCAGAACCATTTGTTTTCATATTTGCAGTCCCATTACATTTTTCACACTTTGCTTTCTTCACTTGATGTAATGAGAACAAATATTGTGCATAACCAGCATCTTATCCATGTCACATGTTGCAGATAAAGCGTGCCCATCTCTCATTCGGGTTCATTGAACTGAGGTGACAAGGCATCTGATTTCTGGTTCTTAGATCCCAGTCAATACGTCAGGGTGAAATTAAAACGGTTAAAGAGAAGGGACCACCTGGTCTGTCTGGAATTCAGTCTCTCGGCCTCCTGAATATAAGCCAGGTTCTTGTGATCCATCCATACGATAAAAGTGTTCTTGGCCCACTCAAGCCAGTGATGCCATTCCTCCCAGTGCCAACTTGACCGCAAGCAGCTCTCTATTCCCAATGTCATAATTCACCTCTGCCAGGGAAAGTCGCCTGGAAAAGTATGCCAACGGGTGCAGTTTATTGTCCGAAGGTGTCCACTGAGACAACACTGCACCCACTCCGACATCCGAGGCGCCCACTTCCACGATGAAGAGAAGATCCAGGTGGGGTGTCACCAGAATGGAAGCTGTTGTGAACTGCTGTTTGAGCTCTGCGAAAACAGCCTCTGCCTCGGTAGTCCAAAAAAAAGTGACCCACGGATCACTTGGTTAGTGCCATCTTTGGAGCCACCACTGAGTTGAAGTTCCTGACAAATTTTCAATAAAAGTTGGCAAATCCCAGGACTCGCTTCACACTGGATAGTGGTGGCCAATCTACACCTGCCTGTGTCTTACTAGGGTCCATCATGAGATTGCCAATAGAGATGATGAAGCCCAAAAAAGAAATAGTGGTTACGTGAAATGCAGACTTCTTCAGCTTGGCTTAAAGTCTATGATCAAGAAGCCTCTTTTGGATATCTCTGACATGAGTGAAGTGCTCCTCCCTGAACTTTGAGAAAATTAGGATCTCATCCAAATAAATGAGATACTTATCTCATCTTATGGCATACTTATGGAAAACATCCTGGAGCACATCACTTATAACAGTCTGGAAAAACTGCTGGTACATTCACAAGGCAAAAGGGCATGACTAGGTACTCAGAGTGCCCTGTCAGTGTGTTGAAACCCATCTTCCACTCGTCACCGTCCTTTAAGTGAACCAGGTTGTATGCCCTCCACAAGTCTATCTTCGAGACTACTCTTGCCCCTTGGAGAATCTCAAAAGCAGTATTCATGAGTGGAAGAGGGTAATAATTCTTGACTGTTGTGCAATTCAGTCCTCTATAAACAATGCAAGGCCATAGACTCCTTTCCTTCTTCTGTACGAAGAAGAAGCTAACACCGGCTGGAGAGGTGGAGGCCCAAATGAATCCCAGGGCAAGAGCCTCCTTAATATACTCCTTCACAGCACTTTCCACCAGGCCTGAGAGCGCGTATAATTGACCCCACAGAGGACACGTAGTTGGCAGTAGATCTATTGCACAGTCATAGGATCAGTGCAGTGGAAGACTGGAGGCCTTTCCCTTACTATAGGCCGCTTCCAAATCCTTGTAATTAGAAGGGATTTCTATTGGCTTGGGTGTTGCAATTACCCCTGAAACTTCCATCTTCCTCTAATGATGACATTGGAGACCTCATCGGAAGCAGGGGTGCTTCACAGACCCCAGAGTCTCCCCCATAGGTCCACAACAGTCTTTAGTGAAAACAGAAGCCAAATCACAGTCCAAATCATTGTCCGTCTCCTCAGACAATGGTAGTGAGGTGCAACAAATGATCCTTGTGCTTCTGGAACTAGATTCCAACAATCTCCATCTTAGATCCTTCCCCTCAGACGGGACCTGGCAAATGGAGCCCCTTGGTTTAGCTGCTAGAGTTCCATACCACCTGGGTACCTCCTTGGTTTGCTCCTGAACTGGAAATCTCATTCCAGCACACCCTTGGCTGGACTCGCACAGGCTTTTAGCTGTAGCTGGCTTGTCTTCCCTTGAAGGTAGGACAGGGTTTCCTGAAGGCTGCTGGTTACCCTGAGCAGAAGCGTGTCCGTTCATTGGCTGCTGGTCTCAGAAGAGTCTATGGATCGGAGCACCAAGTCGAAAACAAACCCCCTAACAATGGCTGGACCAAGCAACGATTCTCTCCTCCATCCAGTCCACAGATGGGTTATGCTGAGACAGCCAAGGGTACCCGAGGATCTGGGGTATGAGTGCAGAGTCAATAATGTAGAAATTAATGTCTTCCACATGATCCCCATCCTCATCTGCAACACCAATCTGTTGCTGAACCTGGCAGGAGACCATCCAAGACAGCTGAGGGCAAGGACTGACTCAACTCTCCCAGCGCTATGTCCAACCGATGGCGGTTCCCCCATATACAGAAAATTACCCACTGCCCTCAAGTCCACAAAAGCCTTCACCTGCCTCAGATTCTTATCCCAGGTAAACTCCGTCTTCAGCATGAAAGCAGAATCTGTGGGGTTGGGCAAAGTAGCTGCTACCATCACAGTCCTCCTGGTGTTAGACAGACTTCACAGTTTCCCAGGTGACTGCAACTTTGGGCATTTGGCCCGCAGGTGACCTGTTTCCCTGCAGTAAAAGCAGCAACCTTGAATCCAGCGCTAGGACCTCTTATCGGCGGAGAGTCCAGTGCGACCGACCTCCATGGGTTCATCTGGATCTTGAGCAGGCGACAGGCTGGTCATGGTCGGAGGTTGGGGAGTGGAATAACGATGTACTGAGTCTGGGCTCAGGCTAGACCTTCTTGACCTCAAGATGTCAACCCACTCGTATCGTGTCTTCAAATTTTCTTGCTGTGTCTGGCCACAGCTGACAAAAGGATCCGATACCCCACTGAGTCCATATTGGCTTAATCGTACCTTGACGAGAGGCCTTGACAAGGATGGTTTGGTCTCAAATGCAGGAGCATCTGAGGCTAGGATCGAGACATGATCAAACTGGATCAAAATTCAGAGCACAATAGAAATACTAGACAAAATCATGAATAGGCTTACAACTGAGCATCAAACTTCAATTCAGGTGCTCCTTAAATGCTCAATCCTTGGTGCCCAAAACATGATTGCCAATTTATGGGATTATCCTGAATCTTTAAAGAGGCCATGCCAGCTATCCATACTCTGGGGAGTTAGAGTGTCTAAACCTCAGAAGCTGGCGCAGATGGGTGCGTGTCATAACAACCTTTTCATGGTTTGGAGGCTTGCATGTCTCAATGACCCAGAGAGCTATGTCGGCTGGAGTCAGGGCTTTATGCTTTGGCTCCTGATAGGGTCGCCCATGTCAGGTGGATCAAAAAGCAGAGGACAGACTAAGAGTGGTCCCCTGGTCCTCCAGATTTAAGAGTTCAGCTCAGAGTTTACAACCCTGACTGGTAAAACAAAATAGTTAAGATAACAGCAATGAAGAATCTATCTACATCTGAGTTACCAAGGACAGAGATGTAGTTCCTTCATTGCTGAACTAAATGCCAGCAGCGTAAAGGGCAGTAAGTAGGTAGTATTAGTAAATAAATTACTTTGTTCTTTGCTTCTTCATAACAATTAATTGTTTTTCAAGTAGCACTGAGTTACTGTATAAATAGGACAGAGTTATTGTGTTCCAAAATGCACCTGCAAAATTGATGTTTGCTCAAATTCCTTTGCCAATAAAATGTCCTTTCTGCAGATTTATTAATATCTTCTTGCATTTTGTTGTAGTCTTCTTCATCACTGACAATTCAGTCTTGTCCATCAATTTAAAAATAATGTTTTGATTCCAATTTTTAAAATATAATAATTCCAAACAATGATCCCACCATCAATCCTTATAGTATCCCTCCTTCTGCCGCTCAGAATAGCTATTCCTTTTATCCTGGTTCAAAGCGTTGCTTTGTGGTCAGGTACCTAATTATTATGCTTGCTACTTTTCTCCAAGCAACAGATGTTCTGATCCTTCTATCCATTATGAGGCAAAATACCTCTCCAAAATCAACTACAGGTTGAGCATCCCTTATCCAAAATGCCTGGGGCTGGAAGTATTTTGGATTTTGGCTTTTTGAAATATTTACATCTATATAATGAGACACCTTGGGGATGAAACCCAAGTCCAAACACAAAATCCATTTAAATTACATGTACAGCTTTTATGAACAACTGGCGTGAAGCTCACAAAATGAACAGTCCACAGTCAGAGCACAGCCTGACATGATGGAGCTGAGTCCTCTACCGACTCTCAGAGTTGAATGACTGACTCCGTCTGCATCTATTATGGGGTTCCAGCACTGCGATTGGTTTCATATCTGTCATCGATTTCAAACAGCTGCCTGTTTGACAGCAACTACGATGGAAAGATGTAGTTTTATACAATATTTTTAAATATGCATGATAAAATTATCTTCAATTTTCTGTTTGTCGTGATAGAATTTGGCTTGTTTCATGATCAGCACACCGTTAAGCGGCATATTTTCATTCTGACGCTGATGAATCCACTCTTTCAATACACAATCAAGATCTTCATTTTTCACTTTACACAGTGCTTTTCTATTTTTCATTACGTGTGAGTTCATTTCTCAGAGATGTCAATGGTGTGCAGAGACTTGTACAACTCCTGGGAACCTTCCCAGCGCCTTGTAGAATTTTCCATTTGTGTCATCATGCCAATGCTAAAAAAAAATTCATATTTCGGAGGTTTCCAGATTCTGAAATTTTGGACAAAGGGTTTTCAACGTGTATTACTTGGATTAGACACACCAATAAACCATAAATGGATTTCAATTTTAACTAGTTTTTAACTAGAAGAACTGAATGGTTTCTTACATATTTCTCAAGAGCTAAGTGGAAACGTTAGCTATAGTTAAAGAAGTGTACTTTAATTTTATACTGAAGCCTCCCCTGATAAAGAAATTACATGTGTTATTTTCAATTTACAGGATTAATCTGAACAAAGCCAGCAGTTTGTTGCTGAAGTATCTCTCAAGTATCATCAATACACTTAATAAATGGAATGAAATATTTCAATTTAGCTATTACCCTTGCTAATTGATCATGTTTTATCTGTGAAAGAGAAGAGACAATTCTGTTGATGATAGAATGATATTCTTAGGGGGCTTGATAGCACAGGTGCAGATTTGATGTTTTCTCCGGCTGATGTGTATACAACCTGGGGTCACAAACTCAAAATGAGGAGTCAGCTTCCCTGAAAGTGGGGAATTTTTGGAAATCAAGTAACTGTTAGAGGCACAATCTCTAAGTATACTCAAGTAAGAGACAAATTGAGTTTTAGTTCATAAAATAATTAAAGGATGCGGGATTACTGGAAGAAAGTGGCAATAAGGTGAAAAAAAGGGCAGCACCTTAGCGTAGTGGTTAGCACAATGGTTTGCTGTGCCAGCGATCTGAGTTCAATTCCCACTGCTGCCTGCAAGGAGTTTGTACGTTCTCCCCATGACCACATGGGTTTCCTCTGGGTGCTCTGGTTTCCTCCCAAACTCCAAAGGCACACCAGTAGATAGGTTAATTGGTCATTGAAAATTGTCCCATGATTATGATAGTATTAAAATGGGCGGAGCAGCTCAAAGAACCGAAAGACTTATTCCGTGCTGCATCTCGATAAACAAATAAACATATAGAAATAGCCATAGGCTTACTTAATGACAGGAGATTATAAATTGAGCAATATAATTTGTGCTATAGAAGTGACAAATTAGGATTACCTTCACAACATTTGCTCTATGCTGTTCCAGAACCTGAATGATCTGCGAAGTGTTCGGATCAATGATCAAAATCAGTGAATGACAGCCATGGGCAATTAGTCCTTGCCAACCCCTGGAAGAAGACAATGCAGTTAACTACTTAAAGGCGGAAAGTTAAATAAAATCTTCACAGAAAAATTCAGCAATTCAACTTTAAAACAGGAAACAGTAATACCATAAGGGCATAAGATACCGAAGCAAAATTAGGCCATTGGCCCATCGATTCTGCTCCACCATTTCATCACGGCTGATCCATTTTCCCTCTCAGCCACAGTCTCCTGCTTTCTCCCTTTATCCTTTCATGCCAGTACTCAAGAATTTATCAACCTCTGCCTTAAATATACCCAATAACTTGATCTCCACAGGCACCTGTGGCATTGAATTCCACAGAGTCACCACTCTCAGGCTACAGAAATTCCTCCTCACCTTTGTTCTAAATGGACATTCCTCTATTCTGAGGCTGTGTCTTCTGGTCATTGACTCCCCCACCATGGGAAACATCCTCTCTACATCCACTCTATCGAAGTCCTTCAACATTCACCAGGTTTCAATGAGGTCATCCTCCTCCCTCCCAACCCCATTTTTCCAAATTCCAATGAGTACAGGCCCAGAGCCATCAAACGGTCCTCATGTGAACCTCCTTTGAACCCTCTCCAATGTCAGCAAATCCTTTCACAGATCAGGGGCCCAAAACTGACCCGATACTCCAAGTGAGGCCACACCTATGCTTTATAAAGCTTCAAAACAACATCCTTGCTTTTATATTCCAGTACTCTTGAAAGGAATGCCAACATCACATTTGCCTTTCTTGCTACCGACTCAACCTGCAATTTAATCTTTAATCTCGCACAAGGACTCTCAAGTCCCTTTGCACTTCATATTTTTGAGTTTTCCCTCCATTTGGAAAATAGTCTACCCTTTTATTTCTTCTTTTTAAAAATTTTACAGCTTCAAAACAAGTTATCTATTTAGTATTATCATTTAAATGAAACTCTATGTTGATGTTCACAGGGCTATCACTAGAAATACCAGCATCTACCCTATTTGAAACAAAAGATGTCAAAGGGACTTGACTGGATAGTTTTCCCATTGTTGGGGAATCTGGAGCTAGAGTCTACTTTTCAAAATTATACATTACCCATTTAAGGAATTCCTTCCCTGAGAAGTCATGAATCTTTAGGATTCTCTAAACGAAGCAGACAGAAGCTAAATCACTGAATAAACACACACAAAATGCTGGAAGAACTTAGCAGGCCAGGCAGCATCCAGCATTTTGTTTGTATTGCTTGGATTTCCAGTATCCGTAGATTTTCTCTTGTTTATCACTGAATAAACGTCAGGCCAAAATGTATTATCAACACTTATGGGTAACAAAGAGAAGGTAAAACTGAAATTAAGATCAGATCAGGCATAATCACACTGAATAGTGGAGCAGGTTTGATAAGACATTTGATCTTATCTTGTGCATGTTCCTTATCACATTAATTGGCCTTGTAGGCGTAGTGATGAACCATTTTCTTAAAGAATTAAAGATTCTGCTCAAGATTTACAGCACTGTGCAGGTCTGGAATAGAGAGTGAGTTAGTTAATCTGGTAGCAGCAGAGGATGTTGGAAAGAGTGAAGGTGGAGTACTACGGCTGGGGTGTGGGTCAGGCAGCAGAAGAAGGGTGGGGAAGGGGTGGTGCAGGCGCAGACACACCCAGGCCAGAGACACCAGGCAAGGTCAGTTGATTCCAATCAATTGGTTTATTGATCATCACAGAATGTCTCTCTGGTGCTTCCCACTCCCTACCTCTCCCTTCCCCTTTTCCCAACCATGTTTGCCCTCTCCCTGCCCCTTCCTACTCTCAATCCACAATAGAGACCCATATCTGGTTTATCATCACTCACATATGTCATGATTTTTTTTGCAGCAGTACGGTGCAATACATAAAATTATCACAGTATTGTGCAATAGTCTTAGAAACCCTAGCTACATACAAGTGCCTAAGACTTGTGCACAGTACTGTAGATCTCCAGACTTGAAATCCAGCAACGATAAAGTAACAGTGATGTAATTTCAAATTCGGGTGATGTGCAACTCTATGGATGCATATCAGTGCTGGTCCCATATACATAGCGCCTTCATTCTTCTTGGAGCTGGAGGTCATGGTGTAGACGTTGCATAGATAGGCAACTATTCAGTACTTTATACAGATGGTGTACAGTCACTGTGTGCCAATACTAAGTGTGAACATTTACGGTAGCAGAGTTCTAATCAAGCTGGCTGTTTTGCTTACATAGTGCTGAGTAACACTACACTCCATCAGAATTGCTGCAGTTGCAATCACCAGACAAGTAGAAGATAATACAATCACATTCTGGAGTTTTGCCTTGTAGGTAGAAAAGTTCTGAAGAATTTGCAGCGAATATCTAGTCCCTGACTGACCTTTGTAGCCAAGGTATTTAACTAGCTGATTTGGCTAAGTTTTAATCACTAGTAACTTACATGTTGATGTAGGGTTACTCAGTGATCATAATGCCCCTGAATGCCTCCAATAGCTATTCTCATCCTCCTTTGTCCAAAGCACATCTCCAATACCAGAGTTATACAATCTTTTCTGCATCAACCCAGGGCACAAACTCTTTTCAAGGCAAAGGATATTTGAATCTTAAACTGGCAATACCAAGTTCAAGTTCCACACATAAATAGTGACTCTCTAAGATAATTGACAGCATTGTGCAAATAGGTTTGTTCTAAAGGTTCTCACCAGTTTACGAATACCCGGATTATGTATAATCTATACATACATACAGAACCGTGCAAAAGTCTTAGGCATTTTAGATTTTTTTAATATGATTTCAGATGGTATGGCTTCCATAGAACCCTGATCTCAACATCAGAATCAGGTTTAATTTCACCAGCATATTTCACGAAAGTTGCTATCTGGGATTACCCGGAGAGAGAAATCAAGCAAGACAGCCAAACTCTGCAGAACTGTGGCAAGTTCTCCAACCTACTGTACCAGCTGATTTTCTTATAAAACCACACAACAGTGTACCCAAGAGAATTTTAAAGGCAAAGGGTGGCCACACCAAATATTGATCTGATTACTTTTTTACTGTCTTCTGCTCTTTATAGTAAGTCTTTTACTATTTAGAAATATTTCATTTCATTATTTTTGAAAGCATCTTTGCTTTGCAGAATTGGTTTTACATGAGCCTAAAGCATTTGCACAGTACTGTAGAGGGGTTTGGGAGATGGGTGGAATGGGTTTGCCCTCAGACGCTTGAGAACTCGGTTCAGGGCAGCATTTCCAATTTGACAACTATTCACGTTATGAACAGTTCACAGGAATGGGATCTTGGCTTAACCCGGAGCCAACTTGCTCTTCCATTCATATTTTATATTTCCATCAGACAAGACTGCTGTAGAATTTTAAACTTTTCTTAAACCAGGGATCGCAATCTGGAGTCTATGAACCTTTTGCTTAACGGTATTGGTCCATGGCATAAAATAGGTTGGGAACCCCTGACTTAAAGTAATCCTTATGTTTCTCAACTCATTGCTCATAGAATTACAAACTGCAAGGATAAGAATGCCAATCCCTCTATGATACAGGTGCCTGATTTTGATCAGAACAAATTGTCTTCACACTGATACAAGAGAACATTAAAACTCCTCTTTGGCTTCTGTTGAGGGCAAATCATTTCTGACCTATATAATGATACAAAAATTGCTGGAATTATGAAATATGTTAGAGTCTCAATGGGCTAAAAGGTTTATAGCAACATAGAGTGCAAAAACAGAAAATAATAAACTGCTGCTTTCAGGCGATTAGGTCTGAAAATAACAAGTTGTACGAATTTATTCAGAGTGCTTCTAATGAAAAGATTTATTTTATCGGAAGCAATGAAGTAAAGGTTCAGTGTGGATTAGATGGGCCGAAGGGCCTGTTTCTGTGCTGCTCTTTTCTAATGCTATGACGATCTCATCAGGGAAAATCTCTAGAACAGGGCATCTAATTAAGGGCAGTGATTTGGAATGTGCTGGACTCGCTGCCCCCACCCCCCCACCACGACCGCTGGCAGCAGTAACTCCTGTACCCAGGAACGGCTCTGGAAGACAGGATGGGCTCTTAACAACAGGAAAACAAATTGGCAAATTGGGGGGGGGGGGGGGTGGACTGCTGAGGTCGCACCCAGAATTCTCTTGAAGCTTTTGAGAATTCACCACTCTGAAAGCACACTGAACTATTCTGAGATGTCTCTGTAATGACATAAGCTACTGAATAAAAAAAATTCAATATCCAACAAGAGACAATCCAACTAATAAAGTAGCCATGAATTTTAAACATTATGTATACTAATCCTGACGGTTCTCAATTTGGTACTCATAAAATTACAAACTGCAAGGATAGGAACACATATCCCCCAGGATGTTGATGGCATTGCCATCACTGAATCCCTGACTATTAATATCCGGGGGGGGGGGGGGGGGGTTACCATTAAACAGAAAACAACATACAGTAGCCATATACATGATGTGGCTACAAGTGCTGTGCAGAATCTAGGAGTCCTGCAACGAGTAAGTCACCTCTAACCTTTCCATCCTCTACAAGGATCCAGTGAGGAGAGTGAAGGGAAACACAACCACTTGCCTACATGAGTGTGGCTCCAACAGCATTCAAGAAGCTCAGCACCATATAAGGCAAAGCAGCCCATCCATTCCTTCCATCACCAGCACACCTTCTGCAGGTATCAGTGCAGTCATTCGTCAAGATTCCTCACGCTGCACCTTCCAAGTCCAGTCTTCTATCGGCTAAAAGGACACTGGCCACAGAAGCACGGGAACACCAGCACTAGAAGTTGCCACCATCATCCTGACTTGGAAATACATCCTCGTCCCCTTCAGCATCACCCGGTCAAATTCCCGGGCCTTTCTCCGATCAGCATCGTGGCTGTACCCACACGTTGAGGGCTGCAGTGGTTCAGAAAGCCAGCTCACCACCACCACCCTCTCATGGACAACCAAGCAGGGGCAATTAAAAATGCCGGCGCTGAAAGCTGGATCTCTCAATGGCCACCCATGAACACTGCTTTCTCGAAATTCCAGTAATTGATTTCCGTTAATTGAACCCCTGCTCGCTACCATTCCCCATTCTTGTTTCCCTCTCTCACCTTATCTCCTAACCTGCCCACCACCTCCCTCGGGGGTTCCTCCACTACCCTTAACATCGAACTTGGAAAGCTACAGCACATCAGGTTTATTATCACTGGTATGTGTCGTGAAATTTGTTAACTTAACAGCAGTAGTTCAATGCGATACATAATATAAAAGAAAAATAAATTAATTAATTACCATTTTGTATGTATGTATATATATATATATATATTGAATAGATTAAAATTGTACAAAAAGAGGAATATATATTAAAAAAAGTTCACGGGTTCAATGTCCATTTAGGAATCAGATGGCAGAGGGGAAGAAGCTGTTCCTGAATCACTGAGTGTGTGCCTTCAGGCTTCTGTATCTCCTACATGATGGTAAAGTTCAGAAAAGGGCATGCCCTAGCTGCTGGGGCTCCTTAATAATGGATGCTGCCTTTCTGAGACACCGCTCCTTGAAGATATCCTGAGTACTTTGTAGGCTAGTACCCAAGATGGAGCCAACTAAATTTACGACCCTCTGCAGCTTCTTTCGGTCCTGTGCAGTAGCTACCCCCCCCCCCCACCCAACCCCCCCCCCATACCAGACAGTGATGCAGCGTGTCAGAATGCTCTCCATGGTACATCTATGGAAGTTTTTGAGTGTTTTTGTTGACATACCAAATCTCTTCAAATTCCTAATTCCAAGTATTGTCACTGTCTTGCCTTCTTTTCAACTATATCGATATGTTGGGACTAGGTTAGATCCTCAGGGATCTTGACACCCAAAAATTTAAAAATGCTCACTCTCTCCACTTCTGATCCCTGTATGAGGATTGGTATGTGTTCCTTTGTCATACCCTTCCTGAAGTCCATAATCAGCTCTTTTGTCTACTGATGTTGAGTGCAAGGTTGTTGCTGCAACACCACTCCACTAGTTGGTATATCTCGTTCCTGGGTCTCCATCTGAGATTCTACCAACAATGGTTGTATCATCAGCAAATTTATAGACGGTATTTGAGCTATGCCTAGCCAAACAGTCATGGGTATAGAGAGAGTAGAGCAGCAGGCTAAGCACACACCCCTGAGGTGCACCAGTGTTGATTGTCAGTGAGGAGAAGATATCATCGCAAATCCACACAGATTGTGGTCTTCTGGTTAGGAAGTCAAGGATCCAATTGCAGGGGGAGGTACAGAGGCCGAGGTCCTGTAACTTATCAATCAGGACTGTGGGAACGATGGTGATAAAATGCTGAGCTATGGTCGATGAACAGCATCCTCACAAAGGTAGGTGATTGTATTATCCAGTGGTTTATGGCCATGTGAACAGCCATTGAGATTGCGTCTGCCATTAACCTATTGTGGCAATTGGCAAAATTGCAGTGAGTCCAGGTCCTTGCTGAGGCTGGAGTTCAGTCAAGTCATGACCAACCTCTTAAAGCATTTCTTCACTGTAGATGTGAGTGCTACTGGGCAATAGTCATTAAGGCAACTCACATTGTTCTTCTTAGGCACTGGTACAATTGTTGCTTTTTTGAAGCAAATGGGAACCCATAGCAGTGAGAGATTGAAAATGTCCTTGAATACTCCTGCCAGTTGGTTGGCACAAGTTTTCAGAGCCTTACCAGGTACTCCGTCAGGGCCTTCTGCCTTGCAAGGGTTCACCCTCTTTAAAGAAGCCTAACACTGGCCTCCGAGACAAAGATCACAGGGTCATCAGGTACAGAAGGGTCTCCATAGCTGCAGTTATATTCTCCCTTTCAAAGTGGGCATAGAAGGCGTTGAGTTCTTCTGGTAGTGAAGCATCACTGCCATGCATGCTATTGAGTTTCACTTAGTGGGAAGCAATGTCTTGCAATCCCCGCCAGAGTTCTTGTGTATTCAATGTCACCTCCAACCTCCTTCGAAATTGTCTCTTCACTCTTGAAAGAGCCCTCCGTAAGTCATACCTGTTTTTCTGGTACATACCTTGAATGCCACAAGATCGAACCTTCAGCAATGACACAACTCCTGGCTCATCCGTGGCTTTTGGTTTGGGAATGAACAGCAAGCCTTTGTAGGAACACACTCACCCACACAGGTTTTAATGAAGTCGGTAACAATTGCAGCAGACTTACTCAGATTCGAAGATGAATTCCTGAATACGGTCCAGACCATCGATTCAAAGCAGCCCTGTAGGCGCTCCTGTGCTTCCCTTGTCCATACCTTCTTGGTCCTTACTGCTGGTGCTGCAGTCTTCAGTCTCAGGGGGTAGAAGTACAGCCAGGTGATCAGACTTCTCGAAGTAAGGGTGTGGAATAGCATGGTAGGCATTCTTGATGATGGTATAACAATGGTCCGTTTTGTTGTTTCCTCTGGTATTGCAAGTGATCTATTGATGGTAATTGCTTTTTCAGACTGGCCTGGTTAAAAACCCCCCAAAGCGATGGTGAAGGCATTAGGGTGCACTGTTTTGTGCATGTTGATCCCATTGCTCAGTTCATCTAAAGCCAGATTGACATTGGCCTGAGGTGAAATGTATACCCTTACCAAAATGATCACGGAAATCTCCTGTGGTCAGTAAAATGGTCAGCACTTAACTGCGAGATACTCCAGCCCTTTGGTCCACAATGTTGTGCCGCTCATGTAACCTACGCTGGATGCTGCCTAGAATTTCCCTACCGCATAGTCCTCTATTTTTCTAAGCCCCATGTACCTATCTCTCTTAAAAGACCCAATTGTATCAGCCTCTACCACCGTCACTGGCAGTGCATTCCACGCACCCATCACTCTGTGTGTGAAAAACTTATCTTTGACATTCCCCCTATATCTACTTTCAAGCACCTTAAAACTATGCCCCTTCACGTTAGCCATTTCAGCCCTGGGAAAAAGCCTCTGGCTATCCATACGATCAATACCTTTCATCATCTTATATACCTCTATCAGGTCACCTCTCATCCTCCATTGCTCCAGGGAGAAAAAGCCAAGTTCACTCAACCTTTTCTCATAAGGCATGCTCTCCAATTCAGGCAACATCCTTGTAAATCACCTCTGGACTCTCTTTATAGTATCCACATCCTTCCTGTAGAGAGGTGACCAGAACTGAACACAGTAATCCAAGTGAGGTCGAACTAAGGTCTTATATAGCAGTAACATTACCTCATGGCTCTTGAACTTAATCCCAGGGTTGATGAAGGCCAACACACCATACGCCTTCTTAACAACACCGTCAACCTGTGGAGCAGCTTTGAGTGTCCAATGAACACGGACCCCAAGATTTCTCTGATCCTCCACACTGCCAAGTCTTACAATTAATATTATATTCTGTCTTCAAATTTGGCCTACCAAAATTAACCACTGCACACTTATCTGGGTTGAACTCCAACTCAGCCCAGTTCTGCATCCTATCTTTGTTTCACTGTAACCTCTGACAACCCTCCAGACTATCCACATCCCCAGCTGTTGTGTCGTTCTTCTATGATCTTCTGTCCTCTCCAATCAGACGTGTGCTTTTCTAGCCCTTTAACTCTTTCACCAATCAACTTCCTAGCTCTTTATTTCATCCCTGCTCCACTCTTACCTTCACCTATCACCTACCACCTGGTACTTCTCCTTCCCTTGCCCCCACCTTCTTATTGACTTCTCCTCTTCCTTTACAGTCCCGATGAAGGGTCACGGCCTGAAATGTCGACTGTTGGTTTATTTCTATAAATACCCCTGACCTGCTGAGCTCCTCCAACATTTTGTTTGTGTTGCTTTACATTTTCTTGTGTTTGTAGAAATGCTGGCTCAGCCTGCAGTCTCTTCAGTGAATGTAACAAAAGTTTAAAAAATTTTAAACCTAAAAAACTAAATGAACAATACTTTAATACTAATGAGTATTAAAATTAAAATTAAAGTGTTAAAATTAAATAAAATAACTAAACATTTTTCATAGTATTGGCAACCTCAGATAAAGGCAGTGCCCTTCACAAAGCAGTCATTCTCACAGAAAGTTAAGGCCAGATGCAAAGTGCCTCAAGCCCCTCTCTTATCCCATCAATGCTCTGTTTTGGGGTCAGCAACAAGTCCAGAAATGGAGTGGGAGATTAGTTGTGGTGGCCTTTTATCTCCAGCTTGTCTCAGATAGTCACACCTGATTGCACAGAAGTCCAAGTCTTGCTGAGGCCCTAATAGCTGACAGCTGGAATTGTCTCGCAGCTTAATTCAGCCTATTATTCTTTTTTAAATCTTCCTTAAACTAAATTTAGTTTAGGTATTTAAAACATTTATATGCAGCATTAGTGTTTCCAAGCATTAACTAGCTATGCAAAAACATATTTTACCTAATAACATAAAATGCAATCAGAATATTAGTAGAATATCCCTCTCCAACACTTTATCTTTCCAACCATCTGGCTTCAACTATCACCTTCTAACTATCCTCCTTCCCTACCACACACCTTTTTATTCTGGAGTCCTCTCCCTTCTTTTCTAGTCCTGAAGAAGGATCATAGCCCGAAAAATTGACTGTTGATTAATTTCCAAAGATGCTGATTTATCAAATAATAACATCAAGGTAGTGCAAGGAAAAATAGCAGTGCAGAATAAAATGTTACAGTTATGGAGAAAGTATAATGCAGGCTGACAGTACAATGCAAGACTATAGTGAGGCAGATGGTGAAGTCAAGAGTCCACCTTTTCATAAAGAGATTTGTTATATTTGTTATTTGTTATTAGTCTTATTTAAAGCAAGACCTTGAGCCTGGTGATATGAGTTTCAAGGTGTTTATATCTTCTGCTTGAAGGCAGTGGAGAGAAAAGAGAACGCCTACGGTGGGGAAGTATTTTGATCATGCTGGCTGCTTGAGGAGTGTTGACCGAGTGCACTGAAGGGATGCTGGGTTTTGGTGCATACTGAGCTGTGTCAACAAATCTCTTCAGTTTCTCACAGTCATGGACCGAGATAGTCATGACTCATCTGAATAAGATGCCTTCTATAGTGCACCTAAAAAAATTGGTGAGGGTCAATAGGGTCATGCCAAATTTCTTTAGCTTCCTGAGGAAGGAGAGACACTGGTGCACTTTCTTGGTCATGGCATCTACATGGGTGGACCATGACAGGCTATTGGTGATGTCTACATCTGGGAACTTGAAGCTCTCAACCACCTCTATCACAGCACCATTGATCCAAATAGAAGTGTGTGCACTTCCCCATTTCATGAAATCAATGACCAGCCCTCAATAGCAGGAAAACAAAAATGCTAGCTATTAACTTCAGAAAACGGGGTGGTTCACATGCTCCTAGTAAACTAATTGTGAAGCTATCACTGTATGTGCTGTTAATTATAGGCAAATATGGCAGCTCTTTCAAACTTGAGATTGACAGACAACTAAATAAAAACACACCAAAGTTGTTGCCCGGATTCTGTTGCTAATTTTAAAACAGTATCATTTTCTTATCTACTTTACCACCAATGCAGTTTTACACTGGCTGCTTCATTATTCTGCATCGTCTGTAACTTTCCATCACTGTTGATCATCACCAAAGCCTTTGCTGCCAAAGTCCCCAGCCACCTGCTTAAACACCCATCATCTCCGACACCAATGTCCACACTTTCGAGTCACCTGCCTGACATGTGATCAATCACTTATCTAAGTTATCCATCCCAGAATCATATGGGCAATTGTTCCCAACCACATGACATCCCCCACCATTCATGCATAACCTTCTCCCTACCCCCATCTTGTACACAATCGTCTCTCAGCCCAACTTTTCCATACTCTGTCACACCAAGATTCTCTGTTTTTGACCACCAACCCCTACATGTACAATCCTCTGCCCAATTAAAGAGTTCTGTGATCTCAAGATAGAAAGAAATTACAAAGCAAAGGACAATCCAACTACACACAATGCATTGGGTTTCTTGCAGTTCAAGATACTGGAACAACTTCAATGGCTCTTTCCAAGAGTTCAGCTTATTGACCTTCAGGCCATACATCAATTTAAGATTAAATGCCCAATTTATCATTTTTAAATGCCTTTCCAGTTATTTTGTGTCACAAGTCTTTATTTCCTTCTCAGTTTTCTTTCTGCTTCCGCTTGTGTTCTCCACCTTTAATTCAGCAAACTTTTCCAATTTATTTTGTCCTACTTAAATCTCACCAGTTTTGCCATTGAAGTTGCAGGTATCCTGCTTTACTCAAGGCAATGGTAACGGTTTATATTTTCAGCATATTTGTGAACAACGGTTTTTAAAGTGGTCCAACCCTGATAGATGCATTAAATATCTTCAAATGCATAACCTAGCTCAATAATATAAAATAAATCTATGTCCTAGACATATATTTTATGGTCTTATAATTAATGTTTGTGCATCATTTACAACAGAAACTAAAATATAAAATTTACTGTAATTATGCTTCACTAAAAACTAAGGTCAAAAATTCCCATTGAAATAACTTGCAATATTAAACACAAGGCAGACACAGACTCAAACATATTTTATTTAACTATATATGTAAACATACTGAAGTTTCCAATGAGTAGACAGTCATAAGGCTACGGGACCGGACGGCATCCCAGGGCGAGTACTTAGGATGTGTGCAGCACAACTGGCAGGTGCATTTACAGACATTTATAATCTCTCCCTCTCCCAGTGCAGAGTGCCCTCCAGCTTCAAATTATCCACTGGTGTCCCATCGCACTCACCTCAATAATAAACAAATGCTTTGAGAGGCTAGTCAATGATTACATCTGCAGCTTGCTACCACCCAAACTGGACGCACTACACCTAGCCTACCGACACAACCAATCAACAGATGACACAATAGCCACTGCTCTACATACCATCCTTACACATCTGGAGAAAAAGAATGTTTATGTGAGAATGTTGCTCTTGGACTACAGTTCAGCATTTAACACCATAGTTCCATCCAGGCTTGACAAGAAGCTCAGAGACCTCGGCCTTGACACTGCCTTGTGCAGCCAGATCCTGGACTTCCTGTCAGACTGCCAGCAGGTGGTAAGAGTGGGCTCCCTCACCTCCACCCTCTGACTCTCAATACAGGAGCCCCTCAGGGCTGCGTACTGAGTTCCCTCCTTTACTCCCTGTATACCCATGACTGTATCGCCACTCACAGCTCCAATCTGCTAATTAAATTTGCCGACAACACTACATTGATTGGCCTTAACTCAAACAATTACAAGGTGGCCTACAGGGAAGATGTACACCTACATCTCTCTGACACGGTGTCAAGAAAACAACCTCTCCCTCAATGTCACAAAAACAAAGGAGCTGGCTGTTGATTACAGGAGGAATAGAGACGGGCTAACCCCTATTGACATCAATGGATCAGGGGTTGAGAGGGTAAACAGCTTCAAGTTCCTCTGAATCCACATCATTGTGGACCTCACGTGATCTGTACACACCAGCTGCATGGTGAAAAAGGCACAACAGTGCCTCTTTCACCTCGGAATGGTTGAGGAAACTTGGCATGGGCTCCCAAATCCTAAAGACTTTCTACAGGGGCACAATTGAGAGCATCCCGACTGGCTGCATCACTGCCTGGTATGGGAACTGTACTTCCCTTATTCGCAGGACTCTGCAGAGGGTGGTGCGGACAGTCCAGCTCATCTGTAATTGTGAACTTCCCATGATTCAGGACATTTACAAGGACAAGTGTGTACAAAGGGCCCGTAGGATCATTGGAGTCCCAAGCCATCCCAACCACAATCTATTCCAGCTGCTACCATCTGGGAAGCAGTACCGCAGCATAAAAGCCAGGATCAACAGGCTCCGGGCCAGCTTCTTCAACAGGCCATTAGACTGATGAACTCATGCTGATACATTACATTGACTGTTCTATTTGTTATAAATTATTATAAATTACTATCATTCCACATCGCACATTTAGATGGAGAAGTAATATAAAGATTTTTACTACTCATGTATGTGAAGAATGTAAGAAATAAAGTCAATTCAATACATACTCACATCTTGGATCCTACATTTTAAAAAAAACTTGACAGTAATGAAAGTTCTAAATTCAATCAAGAAAATTATTCCAATGCTTTGCATTAAATACGTATCTTTTCTTTTACAATTAATCATACGTATCTTTTCTTTTAAAATTAATCATAAAGGTAGTAGTTATCTAACATTGTGCCAGTAATCCATAACTTTATACAAGTCCATTTGTGCTGTTTAATTATTGAATAGGCTATTTGGAAATGTTTTATCTTTCAAAATGCCGGAGAATTAAATTATTCAGAAACTAGAGTATGCAAGTCACATGCCTCGATTACGTATTATTAACATATCACGGTATATTGACCTTTGTTTTGAATTGGCCATACTGAGGAGAGCATTTCAAATAACCTTATGACAAGAACAGTTCCAAACATTCACATTCACCTTTAAAGCTACATTATCAACTGCACCCTTTCCTTTAAACCATATTCATGCTAATTTGCCAAGTGGATAATTACTTGATTCACATGATCTATATCTGATCAATTAAACTAAAGCACATTAGTTTTAATAAATAAATAATCTTTATCATTTAAATAATAAACCATCAGATGTACCCACCAGATTCAAACTAGATTCTGCTTAATAATTAAGAGTTAAGATAAACTATAAATAGAGTCATAGAGCAATACAGCATGAAAACAGACTCTTTAACCTAACCTGTCCCTATTGGCCATGATGTCCACCAAGCTAGTCCCATTTAGTCATGTTTGGCCAATACCCCCCCCCCCCCATGTGTGTACTTATCCAAATGTCTTTTATTAGTTCTAAGGTCATGTTATGGTCTCCAACAAGGTCTTACTGACAAAGGAGTGGGTACAAAGAAGCTTCACAAAAATGATTCCGGGATTGAAAGGCTTATATGAGGAGCGTTTGATGGCTCTGGGCCTGTACTGACTGGAATTTAGAAGAATGGGGGGAGAGGGGAAAGGATCTCTGAAACTTATCAGATGTTGAAAGGCCTAGATAGAGTGGATATGGAGAGGATGCTTCCTATGGTGGGGGAGTATAAGACCAGAGGGGAATAGAGGTACTTCCAGTTAGAAAGGAGATGAGGAGGAATTTCTTCAGCCAAAGAGTGGTGAATCTGTGGGAGTTGTTGCTACAGGCGGCTGTGGAGGTCAAGTCATTGAGTACATTTAAGGCTAAAGTTGATAAGGTTCTTGATTGGTCAGGGCATGAAGGGATATGGGGAGAAGGCGGAAGATTGGGGCTGAGAGGGAAATGGATCAGCCATGGTGAAATGGCAGAGCAGACTCAACGGGCCAAAAGGCCTCTAATTTTGCTCCTATATCTTATGGCTTTGTGGATCAATTTTAGCAAAAGGAGCAATATTCTTAAGTCCAAGAGAACTTCCAATTTCAATTGTCAAGATACAAGAGAAAGCTAGTTAAACATGCAGTTGTAAGGGCTAAAATCTGCTGGGAATTTAAGATAAACACTTAACCCAATTAAGCCAAAATTCTGCTTTGATTGACTCTATTGCATAAATTACTGTTAATTATAATATTCAATAATCATGTTCCATATTCCTGATCAGATTCAGAGTTAATATCAAACAGCAACATATTTCTCAATGTTTAATAAAGATTTTCATCCATTGGCAATGGTTCATTATGTCCTCTCTCTCTATATAGCATAGTGTCAAGCTTAATTATGTAGCTTGCCTGGTTAATTACCATTAATGAACATCAATTCTGAGTTGGAAACATCAAAGCATCTGGATACATAAAATTTTAATAAAACAGACAAGAAACACATCCCATAAAGGAGGAAAAGATACAAATGTTTTCTACAGTCCCCTCATCTTCTTCTGTGGACTGCTAAAGGAAACTGAAGCTACAAATTAAATAAAAAATGCTTTTGTGTTTTATAAAGTATTGTAGAGATATATCTGCAACCATGAAGGCTTTATGAATTTGTAACTTTAGTAAAATGTAATGTGACAAAATGGAACCTAAAAATCCCAAGGTGCTTTGCTAGTTTGCATGGGAAGCTTATAAGACTGTGTGTGTTTTACTAAGATGGCTGTTTTAGGACAGGGATGGGTGTTTTATGGCAGGCAATGGGTGTTTTATGGCGGGGGTCTTTTTGACAACAGAGGAAAAGAGGACAGGCAAATGGACTAAAGAATAAATGATAGGAACTAAAGACTGTGCAGATAACAGGGGAATGCTATTATGGAACAAAGTAACCTAATTACTGTTCTCTGTAGAAAGTATAAAAGTGCTTTCTTTGAGACACAAGATCGGAAACTATTCTCTAGCATAATGTTTGGAGGCAGTCTCTCTTTGCAAGTAAATAATAAATGTGCAAAAAGGTGATCCACTCAGAATCTGTTGTCAGTTGTTTCTGTATATTAGAAGACCTAGCTATATGGCACATTAGAGTATCGATAGAGCAGCTTATCAGAAGGCCAAAATACAGATCCAGCCTTGGGTTAACAAGAACAAACGATATAATATATAGGAGGTACATGAGTATATTTTGGGGGGTGTTGGAGGCAGTAGTATAAAGGCAGAGAAGTGATAGAGAAAAATGGCTTGTCCTAGGTAAGTTTTCTCTTAAAAAAAAACAGATTTATGAGTCACAGAGATGAGAGGGAATACCATGTGCATCCCTATCATGAGGCAAGTACCAAAGGAGTGACATGGTTAGCCAGCTGTCTGTTTCTGTACCAAAACTTAGCTTAATTTTCATTGGCTTTCTAAAGGTATTATGAAATTTGGTGCAGCACTCATTTCTCTTCCTAATTATATAGGAGTCATGCATTTATTTGTTTGTCTGTATTGTATCTCTCTCTCCCTCGATGTGGTCCACGGATGGGGCCAGAGCAAAGCTTAATTGACGTGGATTATAGATTTGGACTCCAGTTCCGTTTTTTACGATGTGTTCTATTTCTAGGTCTAGCTCTGGCCACTCTTTTTCTCGTTACTACTTTCACATGATTTTTGAATCAAGGTGGCCTGCAGATAATGAACGGAACTGTACTGTACTGAATTGGTGTTCTATATTCTGTGTTTCTCGCTCATTTTTTTGTTGCCATTGGCACGATTTTTTTAAATGTGTGGGGGAAGGTTGATGTTTGATGTTTTTCTTTGAACAGCTTGGTTCCATGGTTGTTCTTTGTTTCGTGACTGTCTGTGGGGAAGACTAATTTCAGGGTTGTTTACTACATACATAATTTGACAATAAACGTACTCTGAATCTTTGTTGCACATCCTCACACTAGGTTAAGGTAATTTTTCACGTGGGTTTGGGTGGCGGTAAAAGTAAATGAATGTAGTCACCTGTTCACCTGCTTGGTGGCGTAGAGTGAGCAGAGAGCACTTATTTCTTGTTGACCACTCGTCCTTTGTTTCAATTACGCTCATCTTTGTTTGAATTTGATCCATTACACTCGTCACGCTCATTTTTGTTTTACATGAGTTACAGAAGAGCTGAATAATTTTACTGTTGGCTTGTAATAAAGGATTAAACATACTTTTTTGACCTGGAATTCAGTTAGTTGGAAGTGCATCACACAGTGTGATACTCCCTCACTTGGCCTCTCAGTGACTTTTAGTTTGTTCTCAAGTAATCACTACAACAAATTTGTCATGCTACATCTTTCACCCAAGTTTCAGTAATTCCTGACAATACTATTGAAGATCAATTACACAAAACAGCAAAACTTTCCAAGGACAAATATAAGACAACGGAACTTAAACTGCAGGCATTTTTGGAAACACTTAACATGAGATTTATACAGAAAGCAAAAATGACTGCATTTTTGCACCCAATCAGGTGGAATCTGTAGAAGACATAAACATTTATGATTCTTAATCTACCTGTCAAATTAGTTGATCAGCACAGTTTAAGTTACACCTTTTCAATGTTTCCATTGTGATAACAGTACTTTGCCTCAGACGAAGTAGTGGTTGATTAATAGACCCTCTTTCAGTATTAAATAATCATGATAGTGCATCTGCAGCAGGTAGTCTGGTAAAGACAGGATTAATAATACTGTTCTCCATTCTCAAACAACATGAGTAGCACAGTGGGTAGCTCAACACTTTACGGGACAGGTGACCCAGACTCAATTCTCTTCACTGCCTGTAAGTTTGTACATTCTCCCCATGACCTCATGGGTTTCTTATAGGTGTCCCGGTTTTCTCCCACAGTCCAAAAACATTATGTTAGATTAATTGGTCATTGTAAATTGTCCTGTAATTAGTCTAGGATTACCTCAGGGAATGCTGGGTGGCACAGCTCGAAGGGCCAAAAGGGGCAGATTCCATGTTGTACCTCAATCAATAAGTAAAACGTAAAGAAGTTCAAACCACTCAGGACAAGGTATCAGTTCACATGAAGGGTCATGGCTTGGAATGTCGACTATCCATTTCCCTCTACAGCAGCTCAGCCTGACCCACTGAGTTCCTCTAGCATCTTGCTTTTTGCTCCAAAGTACTATTACCATGAGCGAATGAGTACACCAAACAAGGCTTGAAGAAAATGGCTTTTATCTGCCACTCTTACATTGACTCTGGTTAATCTGCACCATCAACAAGTGGATTACATAATTTTCCAAGCCTTCTTCGACAAACTTTGCTCTCTGCCTCCTCCAAGAGGGCCACAACCTCATCGTAGTTTGGAGGCTTGCATGCCTCAATGACCGAAACAGCCATGTTGGGTGGAGTCAGGACTTTATGCTTTGGCTCTTGGTAGGGCCACCCATGCCAAACAGTTCAAAGGGTAGAAGCCAGACTGAGTAGTCCACCAGTCCTCCAGGTTCGGGGGTTCAGCTCAGGGCTAACAACCCTGACTAGTAAAACAAAACTGTTATGGAAATAGCAGTGAAGAACCTTCCTACATCTGAGTGTGACAGTATTCCCGAGTCTCCACCCAGGAATTGCATGACTGACCGTAGTGAAAACTGAGAGGAAGCTACTGAAATAATGAAGGAAGCCCTAGACACCATCAAAGATGGTGCTTCATTGCTGAACTAAACGCCAGCGGTATAAGTAAGTAGTTCTCCATCTACCAGAAACACAAGGAAAGCAAATAGCAGACACAGATTCTATTTCTATAGCAACCTTAATGTAATGAAACATCCTCAGGTGCTTTCGAGGAGCATTATCATAATTTCACACTTAAACAAGATAGCAGATGCAACAGCCAATGACCAAAGCTTAAGTCAAAGAATGAGACTATAAAGAGCATTTCAAAGCAGGAAAGAGATGGAAGGATTTAGGCTGAAAATTCAGAGTTTAAGGCCTTAGTTGCCAAGGACATGACTGTCTTTAATGGCATTATTATATTCAATAATGATCAAGAGGAGTGCACAGAGCATGGAGAGCTAAAGCTCAGAATTTACAAAGAAAGGAAAAGATGTGACAATGGAGAGAAAGAAAAAGAGCTGAGCATTTCAAAATGCAGTCACAAGCAGAGAAGTGGTTGGAATCAGGAATTGATCCAAGGTTAGGATAGGAACTGCTGACTTTTGGATGCCTTAAATTTATAGGAACATATGCCAGAAGTGAATTAAAACAGACCAGAGTAGGAAATAAGAGAAGTTTAATGAAGGTAAGGAAATTTTATATGTAAAGAATATGGAAAACTTGACCAGACAGAAATAATCAGAATGACAGAGTTCCATGAGCAACTCAATCTTGATAGTCTTTGCACAAGTTCTATACTGACTTAATAAATCATCATTACCCATTATCATATGGCTAAAATACTACAAATCGATATTTGGGGTGAACCTTCACCACAAGGTTCAAACATATAGCTCACCACTGAATTCTAAGGGACAAGCATTCTTCTCATTGTTACCCTCAGGAAGGATATACAGAAGCCTGAAGGCACACACTCAATGATTCAGGAACAGCTTCTTCCCCTCTGCCATCGGATTTCTAAATGGATATTGAACCCATGAACACTACCTCACCACTTTATTTCTGTTTTTTTTTTGCACTGCTTATTTTAACTTAACTATTTAATATATATACTTAATGTAACTCAGTTTTTTCTCTATATTTTTCCATGTATTTCATTGTACTGCTGTCATAAAACATAAAGTTAACAAATCCCACGACATATAATGGTGATATTCAACCTCATTCTGATCATTAAGAATGGGAATTGAACGTTGGCTTTGTAATGACACCCATTTCCTATTTAAACAAAAACGCAGAATAGCTTTCTAAATTATTTCAGAATATAAACTGGGTATGGACAGAACCTTTTTCCCCCAGAGGATATTATAACCAGATGCATTTATACATCATTCCAACATATTATTGGTAAGTTTTATAAATAACATCACTTCATTCCAGATTTTTTAAAAATTGAATACACCTTGTTCCAAGATGCAATATAAGCTATCGTTGCCAACATACTGTGCAGCAAGGATGATCAAAGGAACAGAATTTTTTTGAAGTATTATCACGTTTATAATATTCAGAAGCAAAACAGCTGACTGCACTCTGCAGGATTCCACATGTAGCAAAGAGAACGGCTTATGAGGGTCATGTAGTTATGTCAATGAATTTTTGACGTGGTGTTTGACAAATAATCTAGTAGGCAAAATTAAAGTTGTGCATTAAAGGAAACATGTAGTAAGTATACAAAATGAGCTAAGAGCTAGAAAGGAGAGAGCATTGGCTAATAGCTGTTTTTTGAGCTGAAGGAATATACAGAATATTTTTAATTATATCACTTGAACCTAACTCCCTGGTCTGTTCCCACACATATATATTTTAAATCCATTAAATTTCCTTTTGAAAGTTATTGGTGCTGATAGTATTCAGTCTGTCCTGCAGTTATCCCTAAATTAGAAGTTTGCATGGCTATCAGTGTGTGGTTGGGTGTATATTTAAAAATTTCAGTAATATTTGATTAATATTCTAAATATATTGTTTTATTAAGCATTCTTTGTTTGTTTATATAATTCATAATGGGTGAAACGTAGTAAGTATATGAATGGCATATGTCATTACACCCCCATGTCATGTGTGAGCACCGCACTACAGAAAAAGAACTAAGTAAACAATTGTCCCAGCTTTTTGTTTTTTTTCTTTCTATTCGTTTCTAGAGTTATAAAACATAACATGGTCAGCCAGTGGCTGCTGTACATTAAAAATTGCATGGCTACCAGTATGGGTGGGGAGGGGTGTAGAGATATGTCTCCAGCAAAGGAGGTGGAAGATGCTCCTTCCCTCCGCTAGCCTGCAGGTCACCCTTCAGCAAGGTGTAGCACCTGCTTAACTCCCACCCAGAACAATCATGATCGCCTATGTCATACAACACGGCACGTATTAACAATGATGATAGCTACCAGCGATCTTGACTCCATGCCCATCCTATATGTTTCCTGAGGCCCTGAACAAGTCCAGTCCAGAATGAAGTCAGATGTACCCCAGTCTGTTGGTACACATGCTCACGGTAGCTAGTGGAGAGGGGGGCACATGTAGCATTAAACAAACAAACACACACACATCAAGTCACAATCCTCTACCTTTGTCCAAATAAAAATTCTAAGGTCCACATAGATTCCTGCAAAGTATTCTATTGTAGCTAAGGATTTATGCTGTACCAATGGCTTAATGGGAATGGGAATCCATAATGGTGGATTTAAAGCAGCTCTTTTTGTACATACTGTTCTCCCTTTTGGGTAAAAATAATTCAGTTATACTATATCTAGCAATTGCATTCCAATTAATTTCTGTATAAGACCCGCTAGTGCAGGCCGCTGAAATAAGTTTGATTATTCGAGTGGGGGATGTAACAGTTACTTTACACAGCTCACATATAACCAACATGTACTGTACAATAGAAACGGAGTGCTGTCAGAGGTCGGCGGCAGGGCTGACAGTTTAAGGAACAGGAGCTGGTGCTCTGCCCCCCTTGAGCTGAATGTCACCCCGGCGTGGGCCGGGAGCTCCTGCCCAGGCCCCGACGCCGCTACTCACCAGTCCGCTGCCCCTCGGTTCTGGCCGCTCAGCGTTCCCGTTAAGGTCCTGGCGGACAGCTTGATATTAACCGAGAACAGCATCCTCGTCCGCCTGCGGAACAGCCCGCTTTCCCCTTTCCCTCACGGAGGTGCTGACTTCCGGGCTGCCATGTAAACAGGAAGCCAGTGTCCCGGAACAGGACGAGCCTCTCCCGGCTGGGCTGGCCGGGGGTTCCAGCAAGTGTAATGGGGAGCCGCAGTGCACAAACTTCAGCTCATATGTTTAATATTTTTAAAAAGTACCAGCCAAAATATACTCATTCCAAATCATAATTAAAAGGCAAAAAACACCGCAAGCGCGGAGATCTGAAACATTTTGCACAGTTGTGTCTCATCTCCTTTTCTCCCACCAGGGAGGGTAAGATCCCCCTTGATCTCATCTTCTGCCTCCACCAACTTCTACATTTTCCAGAATGCAGAGTCATAGAAAAAGTACAGCACAGAAACAGGCCTTTCAGCCCATCTAGTCCATGCCAAAACCATTAAACTGGGACCATAACCATTCATGCCCCTACTATCCACGTACTTCACTTAAGCGTTGAAACCAAGCTCACATGCACCACTTGCGGTGACAGCTCATTCCACACTCTCATGACTGCCTCAGAGAAGAAGGGTGTCATTTTAGAATGCAGATGAGGAGGAATTTCCTAATCCTGCTAATCCTGCTCCTATCCGTTATTGTCTTATGGGCCTTCTGAGTGACGAGGTTTCTCCTCATGTTATCTTTAAACTTTCACTTTGACCTCTGGTTGTAGTCCCACCTAACCTCAGTTGAAAAAATCCCCTTGCATTTACCCTATCTATACGCCTCAAAATTTTGAATACCTTTATCAATTACCATTCTGATCTTCCAGAGGACCAACTTTGTCCCTTGCAATCCTTTTGCTCTTAACCTATCTGTAGAATCACTTAGGATTCTCCTTCACCTTGTCTGATACCTTCTTTTAGCTCTCCTGATTTATTTAAGTGTTCTCCTGCATTTCTTATACTCCATAAGCATTTTATTTGTTCCTACCTTCCTGGACCTCTTTTTTTTTTACCTTAATCAGGACCTCAATATCTCTTGAAAACCAAAGTTCCCTACACTTGTTATCTTCACTTTTTATTCTGACAGGCACATACAAGCTTTGTACTTTCAAAATTTCACTTTTGAAGACCTCCCACTTACCAAGTAATCCTTTACCAGAAAGCAGCCTGTCCAATCCACATTTCCCCAGTATTCTCCATTAATATGTGCATCTTCAGCATGGAGCCACCACCTGGTACATCCTCCTCTGCCCTGTCAGTGTTTCACAGGAACTATTCCTTCGGGGAATTTGCTGATCCACCGCTATTATCCACTCCCATTCTTGTGGCATTCATATAACCATGAGTGATGCAAGGGAAGGATGGATGACAAGAGTTAACTGGCACAAAGAATTAGTTAAAATGAGGAAGAGTTCTGCTGTGTTGACCTCACTCACTTGTCTGAGACCAGTCTGAGATGGAGTCAGATGCAGTGGATGACCATGATGTCCTTGGTATCTCGTCACACCCTCGCTGAGTCTGCCTTCCTGCCTGTTGAACCAAACTAGTGGTTACCTCCACGCAGTCTGCAGGGCCCTGTCTTCGCTAACTTGGGTAGTCAAGCCCAAACTTACTGCGGGTTTAGAACCCATTGGTTACCCTCGCCTGGTTTGAAGCAGCATATCAGGGTATGGCCACTGTCAGCAGCAAACAGTTGCTTGAAGTCACAGGTGAGTGCTGAGTGCCAAGTGGCAACCAATGGTGGAAGTGCTACTCCCAAGGAGCACAATGTGCCCACCCCCTCAGAGGCACTACCCCCTCTGACAGCCCATACACCCTGGGCAATGCATCTACCCTTTTAACTCAACTCCCCACCAGGATGAAAATACTCCTTCCAGGTGAAGCAATAATTCATCTGTCCTTCTGATTTACAGTGCTGCAAAAGCACCAAATTCCCCCGGCAAATATATTCATTATTATCAACAGGAACATCGAAAGTAGGATGGGACAGGGTGCTAGAAAAAGGTAATTATCTTACAGTGCCAATGATCAGCAATCAGGGTTTAATCACCACTGTCTGTAAAGAGCTTTACGTTCTCCAGGTGACCACATGGATTTCCTCCCAGTCCTCCAGTTTACTCCCAATTTCAGGAGGCATGGGATCCGGGGAAACTTGGCTGTGTGGATTCAGAATTGGTTTGCCCATAGAAGGCAGAAGGTGGTTGTAGTTAAAGCTTGGATGTCAGTGTCTTCTGGTATTCCGCAGGGATCTACTATAGGCCACCTGCTCTTTGTGACTTTTATAAATGACTTGGTTGAGGAAGTGGAGGGATGGGTTAGTGAAGGTTGGTGCTGTTGTGGATAGCGTAGAAAGTTGACATAGGTTACAATTTACAGGATGCAGATCTGGGCTGAGAAGTGGCAGATGCAGTTTAATCCAGGAAAGTGTGGAGTGATACACTTAGGAAGGTCGAACCTGAAGGTGAAGTCCAGAGATAATGGCAGTATTGTTAAAAGTATGGAGGAACAGAGGGATCTTGGAGTCCACATCCATAGACCTCTCAAAGTTGCCAATGAATGATGATAGGGTTTTTAAGGAATATGTTGCGTTGGCGTTCATTCATCGGTGGATTGAGTTCAAAAGCCACGAGATAATGTTGCAGCTGTATAAAACCCTGGATAGACTACATGTGGAAATGACTAAGAAAAGAATATCATTTTAAGGTGATGGAGGAAAGGGTAGAGGAGATATGTGAGGTAAATTTTTTTATAGAGAGTTGTGAGTGCATGGAACATACTGCTGAACTGATGGTAGAGGCAGATACATTTGGGGCATTTAAGAAACTCTTAGATAGGCACATAGATGATAGAAATCTGGTGGTCCATGTGGAAGGAAAGGGTTAGGTTGATTTTAGAGTAGGTTAAAAGGTCATTATAACATCGTGGGTCAAAGCATTTGTACTCTCCTGTAATATATCCCATGCTATATGTTTATTGCGAAGATGTAATGGTTAGCAACACACACAATGTGGTGGAGGAACTCAGCAGGTCGGACAGTATCTATGGATGGGAATAAATAGTCAATGTTTTGGGTGACTTTTCATCAGTACCAGTTAGGGTTGGTAAGTTGTGGGCATGCTATGTTGGCACTGGAAGTGTGGTGACCCTACGGGCTGCCCCCAACATGTTCTGGGCATTGTTGGTTATTGATGCAAAAGACAAATTTCACTGCATGTTTCAATGGTTCAATATATATGTGACAAATAAAGCTAATCTTTAATTTTTTTAAGAACATTTAGATAATTAAATTAGAAGTAGAAATAGATCATACATAAATCATTTAGATATACTTAAAGTGGAAATAGATAAATATTTGCAAGTTTGAGGAATTAAAGTCAAGGCAGGCTCAAGGGGTATGGTGGATACTCCTGTTTTCTGTTCTGCTATGACCAGAACTTTCATCCAGTGACACCATGCAAACAATTGACATAAGTTGGTGTAAGTGTTTAGCATTCAGGATGAAGTAACAATGTAGCTGAGGAATTATAATGTGAAGCCACAGCATTAAGAGCGTATAATTCTGGTCTGTATCCCCAATTAGAAAAGAGTAATGATCACAAACACAAGAAAATGTACAGATGCTGGAAATCAAAGCAACATAGTCAATGTTTCAGGCTGAGACCGTTCATCAGGACTGGAAAGGAAGGGGAGAAGAGTGCAAAGATATTGTCCCTAGTTGGGAAAGAACCAGGGAAGGCACATCAGAAAATCATTCATTAAAGAAATGGAGGCTGTTAGATACATCATACAGATTTGGCCAATTGGTTGGTTGATCCATCGGTTATGTGGCTGGCCATACTTTTAGTCAGGCAGTGGTGAAGCTGTGGAATTCATTGCCACAGGAGGCCATGAAAACCAAGTGTTTACGTATTTTAAGGCAGGCATTAATAGATTCTTGATTGGTCAGGACATGTATAGAAATGGGGAGAAAGCAGGAGATCAGGGTTGAGAGAAAAAAAATGGATCAGCCATGATGAAATGATGGAGCAGACTCAATGTGCCAAAAGGCCTAATTCTGCACCTATATCTTATGGTCTTATGGACTAATATCAAGCCCTATTAGATCTCACTTTTCTTTGCTAAAACTATTCAACCTAGATTGTAAATATAACTCACAATTTCTTTTCTACACCATCATAAAGCTCTTTAAACTCATCTTGCTGTTGAAATTCATAAATGCAACAAAAGTCCATGTTTAAACCATCAAAGAAGTTCTATCCTTGGGGAATTCTGCTACTTGAAAAGAAGTATCATGTTGACCCCTATTGGTGCTTGGTGTCAACAGAGGAAGTTCTATTATCTGGGTAAAAAAATCTGAAAAATAACACTTGAAGTCTCTTGAACACATGTTTTGTATGCTTGCTGAAGCAAAAATAATGCATTCAGCTTATACTAAATATAGGTCCAATAATCACATTCTCCATGACACCCAACTGTCTGTTCTATTTCATGCCATTGTTATCTCAAAGTTAACACTTGTATATGTGAACCAATTATGAGTGTTGAAGATATTGTCTTCTCGATATTAACAAAGCCGCGCATTAAATAGTTTTGAATTATTTTCAGAGTCATATCAAGTACACAGGGCATGTAGCAATGCCAACAAAAAACAAACTGCATATTTTTAAAGGAAATAGGATAAAAACTTCTCCGTGTCTTCCATCAGTTTACTGACATGTCTTAGTCCAGGAAAAATCCAGATGATGCTGCTTCAGGTAAAAGTGATCACTTTTAAGTCCAATTCATTTTTGAATGCTTCACTGCATAAGTCATTTATTGCATTCATAGTTTATTCATTTTTAAATTGTGCTGTTGCAGGTTTTCAATGTGTATTATGAATTTGAAATGCTTGTTCTACCACTTGTCAATTGCTCTTATGTGAGCACTACTTTCATTCCTCATTTTTTTTCATTGATAGTTAAGTATTTCCTTAAACTCTCCTTTTATCTAATATGTGTCTTGCTCTGTTCAAGGACTCATCAGCAGATCTGAACCAATACACCACAACTGTCAAGGGCTTCATAAAAACAGTTGTAGATGAGTGTATCCCCACAGAACCATTCAGAGCCTTCCCCAACCAGAAAGCCCTGGATGACGCGTGAGATCTGCAATTTGCTGAGGGTCAGATCAGTGGCATTAAGGTCTGGCAACCAAGTAAGATACAAGAGGTCCAGCTACAATCTTCAGAAAACCATCTCATTTGTGTAGTGGCCATTCTCAACCACTAATTAATTACTAAAGAATGCTTGACAACTGTGACAGGGTTTGAATGCTATCACCTCCTACAAAGTGAAACCAAGTGACACAGCTGACATGGAACATGGTAAGTTGCCTCAGTGACTGTTGACCAGTAGCACTTACATCGACTGTGATGAATTGCTTTGAGAGTTTGGTGATTAAACATATCAACTCCTGGCTGAGAAGTTACTTAGATCTGCTCCAGTTTACCTACTGGCACAACAGGTCCACAGCAGACACCTGGACACAGCTGGAAGCTGTTAAGAGTTTATGTGCCTAGTCAATAAACTTCAAGACCTTGGCCTCAATACCTTCTTGCGCAATTGGATCCTCGATTTCCTCGCTTGATTCTTATGGCGATGATGCTAAGCACAGTTCCAATGCCATATTTAAGTTTGCTGATGACACTACTGTCATAAGTCAAACCAAAAATGGTGACAAATTAGCATATAGGAGCAGGATTGAAAATCTGGCTGAATGGTGGCACAGAAAGAACCAGTCACTCAACGTCAGCAAGACCAAGGAGCTGATTATTGACTTCAGGATGAAACAAATGGAGGTCCATGAGCTAATCCTCATCAGGGAGTCAGAGATGGAGAGAGTCAGCAACTTTAAATTCCTCAGTGTTATCATTTCAGAGGATTTAGCATGTTAAGTGCCTCTACTTCCTTAGAAATTTGCAAAGATTTGGCCTGACATCTGAAACTTTAACAAACTTCTATAGATGTGAGGTGTGGTGGAGAGTATATTGACTGGGGCTGCATCACGGCCTGGTATGGAAATACCAATGCTCTTAAATGAAAAATCCTACAAGAATTAGTGGATATGGCCCAATCCATCACGGATAAAGCCCTCCCCACCACTGAACACATCTATACAGAACACCGTCACAGAAAAGCAACTTTCATCATCAAGGCCCCTCCCCCTCACCAACCAGGCAATGTTCTCTTCTCACTGCGGTCATCTAGAAGGTACAGGAGCCTCAGGACCCACACCACAAAGTTCAGGAGCAGTCATAGTATTACCCCTCAACCATCAGGCTCTTGAACCAGAGGGGATAACTTCACTTGTCCCATCACTGAATTGTTTCCACAACCTATAGATTCACTTTCAAGGACTCTTCATCTCATGTTCTTGATATTTGTTGCTTCTTTATTTATTATTTTTTGCTCTCTTTTGTATTTGCACAGTTTGTTGTCTATTGCACATTGTTTGTTTATCCGTCCTGTGAGGTGTGGTCTTTCATTGTTGAATTGTGTTTCTTCTACTTACTGTGTATGTCCACAAGAAAATGAATCTTGGGATTGAATATGATGACATATATGTACATCGATAATAAATTTACTTTGAGCTTTGAACTTTAATGCCTGGCATCATATTTATTGATTTTTATTTGTACATCTGTCCTTCTTCATTGTAGTTGAAGCAAAAATTCATAAAGCTTTAATCCTCCATATATTGTTAAAAACATGGAAGTATGCTGTATACCATTCTCTTTATCCCTAAATGTCGTGTTACTGGCTCTTTTACAGATTATCTAACTCTAGTGAAGCCTATGATGTATTTAATTATATCTCTCCGGCTTACGGTTCAATATTAAAACCAATAATTTCATTCTTCCTGACCAAATCCTCCTTAACTAAGAAAACATCTCATTAATATCCTGCTTTGTTTGTGTGTTCTTCTACCTCTTTCAAACAAATTTGATTTCAAACTTTCTCTGGTGGTAAAAAATTGACATCCTCTCTTTGGCATTTGCAATTTTTGATGCAAGTACCCAAGTAGCTGGCATCTCAGTAAAATTAATTTTTTTTAGGTAGTTGTCAGAACCTCTCACAGTAATATTACCCATTGTCATAACGTTAACCATTCTGTCTGAATACTAGAAACATTGCTTTATGAAATTTAGATCCCAAAGGCTTTATTTCACATTGACTTTACACATATTCCCCTGTCATCAGCACAATTTATCTTTGCACATCATTTCCCCTCATGTTTCCTAGTTCCTAAATCATGGTTCTGTAGCCAGCTCTAGGGAACTCTATAATGAGTTATTTATTTAGCTTTCACTACAGATATTTCTTTTTGGAGAAGCACTTGTCAAGATGATCCCTCTGATCAGACTCAGTTTTTAGTCGTCATTTCTCATCCACTCATTTCAAGATATTTTAAATTTATGGCTTTTTCTATTAAAGCAAGAAGCAGAGCAGAAAATTTCTTCAGCTTATTCCAGTTATGAGTGAGGTTGTGGCTAATCTTCCACCTTGCCCGTTTTCTCACCCAGACAATGTATACTTGAATCATCATCATCATTATGTGCCATGTCATATGACATCATCATCATGAGCTGTGTCATATGATGTGGGCAACAGTGGTCTCGTCACCATGATTGTTCTTGGCAAACTTTTCTACAGAAGTGGTTTGCCATTATTTTCTTCTGGGTGGTGTCTTCACAATGGGTGACCCCAGCCGTTATCAGTACTCTCCAGACGCTGTCTGCCTGTCATCAGTGGTTGCATACCCAGGACTTGTGATCTTCACTAGCAGCTCATACAACCATCCACCACCTACTCTCATGGCTTCATGTGACTCTGATCGGTGGGGGGAGGGGCTAAGTATGTGCTATACTTTTTCCAAGGGTGACCTACAGGCTAGTGAAGGGAAGGAGCACCTTACACCTCTTGTGGTAGAGACATAGCTTTACCCCGTCAACCACTTTAATACCCCAACAAAAATTAGTTAATTTCAATCACTGAAACTGAGCATTCACAGCCCTCAGGAATTGAGATTTCCCACAGAAGTTACTACAATCATCACAGTATCAGGCTGTTTCCTCAGATCCCATTGCTGGACTCCCCAGATGGACAAAATAGCTATCAATCTTTTCACTCCAATGTTTAACATCTCAGTGAGATAATTTTACTCATTTTATCGTTCAGTTATTGCTTTTCATTTATTCACTCCAGGCAGATGGGATTCGTCAGCCATGGTTGGCAGCTTATCTAGGAGAAGGAAAACTCTGATCTCAAACCTCTGTTGCCTTGCAGCTATACCCACTCATGGGGAAGGCTTCGGTAGTTAACCCCGAGGGAAAAATCAGAAGCTGGAGTCCGAAGGCAGTCTTACGATGAGTTCAATGCTGACTGGAAACCTCTACAATGTCGCTTGTGCCAAGCTGTATCAGTTCCTTTGGATTCATCAGCTCATGGAGAGTGGGGAGGGTGCGTTACTCTCCATATCATATCACCCTGGCTTGATTACTAGCTTGCCTATCAATAGCGATGTAGACTGCTAGGACACAACATCCACGGTCTGCACCAACCAATGGAGGGGCCTATTGCTTTTTTTTAAACAAGCTCACAATAAACTATCAGGAGTCTGCCATTCAATAAATGATCATGGCTGACCTCCTCAGCACCATTTTCCTGCATTGACTCCATACCCTTTAATTTCCTTCTTATCTAAAAATATATTAAGCTCTATCTCAATGTTGCTCAATGACCTATGCTGCACAGCTCTCGTGGGTAAAGAATTCCAAAAATCCACCATTTCTTGGGGAGGAAATTTCATCTCATTTCCATCTGACTAGCTGTCCCTTTAGTCTGATACTATGATCCCTGGTTCTGGACATCCCAGCCAACTCCTTATCTACCCTATTAACTCCTACATTTCACATATAGAAATGTCACTTTGATAAGTTTGTGAGAAGACTTTGCGGAATCAGTGGAGAAAAATGGGAAAACAATATCACCCCAGCAGATCTTCCAGTTCACAGCATGCTGTGTAACAGAGCTAGCCCAAACAGAGAGCTGGACTAGTTTTAAACTCACACAGTCCGCACTTGGTTTTATGTTTCTATTAAATCATTTTTGTGATAAAGAGGCTTTCTCCATATTTATTTATTTGTTTGTTTGTTTGTTTGTTTGTTTATTTATTTACTGACATACAGCCCTTCAAGCTGCACCAACCAACGACCCCCAGTTTAACTCTAGCCTAAATTACAGGACAATTTACAGTGTCCCATTAACCTACTAACCAGTATGTCTTTGAACTGTGGGAAGAAACTGGAGCACCCAGAGAAAACCCAAGCATTCCACGAGGAGGGCGTACAGATGCTCTACAGATGATGTTGGAATTGAACTACAGACTCCAACGTCCCCCGAGCTGTAACAGTGTTGCGCTAACCACGACGCTACCATGGTGACCAATATTTTCAGTTTGGTAAAATCCTAAACCCAGTTGTGAAAGAAATTCCAATTTCATTACACTTAATGCACGGAGGAAATGATATAAAGATAAATGTTATAAATGTTATTAATAAGCTGAACCTAGCTACAACAAATTGTAAGAGAAACTCCATTTTGTGTTAAACTGTTGTTCTGTTAGATTTCAAAATGTTAATCACGAACACTGTATTTAAACATTGAAACAATATTGAGCAGTAGGGTATCTAACTTCAATGGATTCAACTATTAGCCCCCTGGCTCTAATAACCTTACATGAAGTAGTTACATGAATTGTTTGTAACCCTCTGGGTCGCCTCAGGCTTGCTCAGCTCGTTCTCTTCTAGGGGGAGCAGCCTTCGGCCCCGCCAAACTGGGTAATCAGCTGGTGTGGATGCCGTGTGATGTCCCCGCCTCGCCCAAAAGCAGACAGTACACCATATGCGATTAAATGAGTACAATTTATAAAGGTTACTATAACTAAGTGATTAATAACGATACAGTATATATGAAGGAAAAACAATAAAGAAAAGGCGCCAAACTTATCAAAGTCCAAACCACTTCGCACACAACCATTGGAGCTCAATTACTGAAGTCTTCTGGCCACCATTCGATCCCCTCCGAACTCCTCGACTCGCAGCTTAGGACCACCCGAAGTGGTCAACCAAGCACATCTAGCTTTATCTCCTCTCCTCGGAGTACCTCCTGGCCTTGGACCCCCGCTTGGGGTCCATTCCTCGCCCAGCTTACAGCATCGCGTCCTCTCTCTCTCAACCCCTCGCGCCGATCTCCCCAAAAGCCCGCCAACAATAGCTTACAGACTCAGAAGAAAGAACAACATTAATCCCAATTGCTTTACAAAGGAATACAATTCTCATTATCAGTAAATTTTAACCCAAACAAGCTTCCAGCACTCTCTCTCAACAAAGAAGCATTCCTGCTTTTAACAAAACAAAGAAGCCATTTTGATTGCATACGCAGTAACAAAGAAAAAAGAAGAAACCCCCTTTACAAGTCTAATTATCTATTTGTTGGAAAATTATTCAGCGTACGTGAAGGTAATGGTCACTGTAGGAAGTGTCGTATCTGCATCTGAACAGCTTAATCAAAGTTAATCTGCAGGGAAAGTTTATTTTTACACGACTTAACTGTGTCTTATTGATGTTCACAGTTTTTGGATCTGAAATGTATCAGCATTGTACAACGTTGGATATACAGGTCACCTTCACCACTGCAAGCAATGTACAATTTATGGTAATATAACAGTCTGCGTACTCTGTCAGAGATGCAGAGTATTTACTGATGGAATTTACATGAGATAGTGTTTGTGAAGCAAATGTAGCTGATCCCCATCTGTCTGTACGTTTTATAGATGACTGTTGTTTACCCAGAACCACTTTGGTAAAACAATCAAATGTCTGCCAGTTTTCACTCTGGAGAGAAATTAGTTAAATGTTGTGAGACTATGTCAATTTGTGGCCCACAATGTTCCAAATGCAAGCTATTTGCATAAACATATAAAGGCCAACACATCGTGGAATGCAAATTATGGCAACATGTGTGAACAATGAGGTTTTCAAAGAATATTCTTTTATTAAAAAGAATAATAACCTGCTTTTCTATTGCACATTCCAACATAACCTGATGATCTCAGTCCAAGTGTTTTCTAAAAAACATGTGAACTAAATAGGTACAGCTTAGAAATTCTCTTGTTTGCTTACTCTGGTCTGAAAATAAGTGCTACATAATTGTGTATATTTGTTTTCTTTATAAATGCAAAACCCTTTACTGAAAAGGCATTATGAAATTAAAACCAACTTCCAACCAAGCTGCTGTGTGATATATTTTATGAATTGTATTCTGCTGAATAGCCTATTCACAAGAACTTAAAACAGTGACTGGCCCTTCAGCCCACAATGTTGTGCCAGAACCAATTAAATTAGTAATCAAAAGGCCAACTAAGCTAATCCTTTTTGCCTACACAATGTCCATATCCTTCCAGTTCCCTCACATTCATGTGCCCATCTAAAAATCTCTTAGAAATCACAGGTGCATCTGTCTCTGCCATCATCCCTGGCAGTGCATTCTGGGCATCCACCACTCTGTCAAAAAAACTTGCCCCTCACATCTCCTTTGAAATTACCCCCTCTCATCTTAAAAACATTCTGGTATTCGTCTTTTCGACACTGGGTAAGTGATGCTGCCTGTCTACTCTATCTATGCTTCTCATAATCTTACAAACCTCTATCTGATCTCAAAATTTACAAATTTTGTAAAGGTCAATCTTTTTTTTTCTTAGAAATTTTTTTATATATAAAAAAAGTCAACCCCCTACCAACTACCAAAGAAAAAAGCTGATGGATTTCAATGGATAATTAGAAAAAAAACATATTCACTTAAGAAGAGAAGATAAAAATATACATAAAGGTCTGTGCACTGTTAAACTTTATAAATTGGAAAAGTAATTTAGGTAAGGTCCCCAAATATCATAAAAAGATTGTTTCGAATTTAAGACTGAGCAGCGGATCTTTTCTAAATTTAAATAAGACATAATATCACATAGCCATTGAAGATGTGTAGGAGGGGTAGACTCCTTCCATTTAAGCAAGATTGCTCTTCTTGCTAAAAGAGAGGTAAAAACTAAAACCTGTAGGTTAGGAGTATTTAAAGTTATATCTTCATTTGCAATAATACCAAACAAGGCAGTAAGGGGATTTGGGTCAAATAGGACCCTAAAAAGTTGAGAGAAGGTATGAAATACTTCCCGCCAAATTTCCTCTATTGTCTCTCTTCTTGGATCATACTCTTCTTTTTCAGCAAATAAAACAACAGATAACATAATTGTTAAGCAAACTTTAAGGATCTGGTCTCAATTTAGAAAATTTTTTGGTTTAGCGAATCTTTCATTATCATCTCCCATTCTCCTTAATTATTTTTTTATCCCTTCCATGACTGATAAAGTCTTTAAAGATTGGGATGAATTAGGTATTAAGTGTTTTTGGGACCTGTTTATCTCATGATCTCTTGCTTCATTTGACCAATTGTCAAATAAATTTGCACTCCCAAAATCACATTTTTACAGATACCTTCAAATTAGAGATTTTCTACGTTTCCAATTAGCTACTTTTCCTATATTTACTGGACGATCTTTTAAATTTAAAACCTTTTGTTAATGGTTCTATTACCGGTATCTATAACTTGTTGATTGATTCTAGACAAGACTTTTTAGATAAGATAAAAAAAGCTTGGGAGGATGACCTAAATTGTCAGATTTCTGATGATAGATGGAATAAAATTCTTAAATGGGTTAATAAATCATCTTTCTGTGCTCGTCATTCTCTTCTACAATTTAAAGTGGTTCATAGAGCTTACATTTCTAAACAGAAGCTGTCCAGTTTTTACCCAAATGTTTCTCCACTGTAATAAATGCAACTCTGCTGATGCCTCTTTAATTCATATGTTTTGGTTTTGCCCTACAATTGTAAAGGTCAAACTTGATTCAATCAAAATGGCTTTGACTTGTCTCATTACAATTTCTAGCTGAAAACTAATTATATACATCAGGGCCAATTACCCCCATCCAGAGAGATTTGCCCAATTAAGTACTTACTAGCCATCAAAGTTACAGTTCTTACTCTCAAGTTAAATGAAATTTTAACTGGATTTTGGATTTTATTAAAAGCAGGAAAAAATCTATTTAGGAATGTACTTCGCACCTTTATACTCAATATTTCAGACAGTTGAAGCAATCGATATTGTTTGGACATCAAGAGTAGCAGGGTCCATATTAAACAGCATTTTATATTGACACTTCTTCCCAGTGATAACTCAAATTAGGCTAAAAAGCTAATCCTCTCCAAAAACAGGGAATTGATGTTCCACTTGCAAATCTGAATGACAAAGACATAAACTGAATAAATTTAGGAAACTTTCTAAATGTAAAAACAAATCAGCCACAGATTAGCTATAATGTGAGGAATATAGAGATAAATTTCAAAACTTTAGTACAGGTTCATTAACTTGATTTGTACTCAAGGTCCTATTTCATTGAAATTGTTCTGAAATAGCTTTCTTGACCAGTTCGCGCTTAACCTTTGAATGTCCAATTGCCATTGCAACATCAACTGCCTCAATTGCTGGACTCCCCTTACCCACTTGAACCTCACTTCTTCCGAACTCACTGCCCTCCATTCATTCTTCCCCAATTCAAGACTGTTCCTCAAATCCGCAGACAAGGGTGGTCCAGTTGTAGTCTTGTGGATCAACACTACCTCACTGCTAGATGACAGCTCTCAGATGCCTCTTCACATCAACCCTAGACTATGACCACACCAATGAGCATCAAGACACATGTCCTACACCATAACAGATGTCATCACATTAGGAGATCACCCCTTCACAGCCTTCTAGTGCTCCAACCTCATACTGCCTGCTTCTTTCTTACCCAAGATCCACAAACAAGATTGAATTGAATTGAATTTGAATTGAATTGAATTGACTTTATTAATTACTCCCTTTATATACACGAGGAGTAAAAATCTTTACATTATGTCTCTGTCTAAATGTGCAATGTGCAACTTATAGTAATTTATAATAAATATTATGTACAACAGGATAGTCAATATAACATAGAAATACAGTTGCTTCAGCATGAATTAAGCAGTCTGATGGCCTGTTGGAAGAAGCTGTCCTGGAGCCTGTTGGTCCTGGCTTTTATGCTGTGGTACCATTTCCCAGATGGTGGCAGCTGGAACAGTTTGTGGTTGGGTTGACTCTGGTCCCCAATGATCCTTCGGGCCCTTTGCACACACCTGTCTTTGTAAATGTCCTGAATCACGGGAAGTTCACAACTACTGATGTGCTGGGCTGTCTGCACCACTCTCTGCAGAGTCCTGTGATTGAGGGAAGTACAGTTCCCATACCAGGCAGTGATGCAGCCAGTCAGGATGCTCTCAATTGTGCCCCTATAGAAAGTTCTTAGGATTTGGGGGCCCATACCAAACTTCTTCAACCATCTGAGGTGAAAGAGGTGCTGTTGTGCTTTTTTCATCACACAGCCAGTAGGTACAGACCACGTGAGATCCTTGGTGATGTTTATTCTGAGGAACTTGAAGCTGTTCACACTCTCAACCCCAGATCCGTTGATGTCAATAGGGGCTAGCCTGTGTCCATTCTTCCTGCAGTTCACAACCAACTCCTTTGTTTTTGCGGCATTGAGGGAGAAGTTGTATTCTTGACACCACTGTGTCAGAGAGATGACTTTCTCTCTGTAGGCTGCCTACGTTGCCCTAGCAGGTCCATTATTTCTGCCTGCTCGTGCTCCACTGAACTTATCTCTCCATGTTTCGTATCTACCCTGTCTCCCCTTGTCCAGTGGAACACATAGAAAATGCTAGAGGAACTCACCAAGCCAGGCAGCATCTTAGAGATGAATAAAGAATTGATGTTTCAGGCCGAGACCCTTCACTAGGACTGGGAAAGAAGAGGGAAGAAGCCAGAATAAGAAGGTGGGGGGAGGGGAGAACAAGCTGGCAGGTCATAGGCGAGGGTGAAGGTCGGCGCGTGAGGGAGGTGGGACGAAGTGAAAAGCAGGAAGGTGAAGGGCTGCAGAAAAAGGAATCTTCAACCACCTTCTGGTTCTAGCTTCATCCCCACCCCTTCCTTCCTAGTCCTGATGAAAGGTCTCATCCTGAAACGTTGACTCTTTATTCCTCTCCATAGAAGCTGCCTAATCTCCAGAGTTCCTCCAGCTTTGTGTGTGTGTGTTACTCTGGATTTCCAGCATCTGCAGAATCCCTTGTGTTTATGATCCCCGTGTCCAGTCCCTTCCCACCTACATCCCGGACACCTCGCATGCCCTGCACCATTCTGACAACTTCTGATTTCCTGGCTCCCGCCATCTCACCTTCCCTTTGGATGGTGAAATTAATCCATCTCCCATCAGGAATGCCTTTGCCCTCCATTTCTTTTTGCAACAAAGATTGAATCAATTCTCTTTCACCAATACTCACAGCTGCCTGCCTAGCTGAAAAATTTCTTATATCTTCCCATACTACTTTTCTTTTGACTCATCTCACATCCTACAAATGAAAGGTGTAGCTATGAGCTCTCAAGGGCACTGGCTATACCTGTCTCTTTGTTGATTACACAGAATCAAGAGGGCGAAATGAACTAAAAGGGGTCAGAATTTGATAAGGTGGATGGTGGGAGTGTGGGAAAGGGAACAAAATACTTGGACTGAAGGAGGATTGGAAGCAGTGAGTGAATGGGGAGGTGTATGAGGAGAGGGGGAGGTGCAAGAGAGTGTTTTCTTTAATTGCCAAGTTAAATATTCATATCATTGGGTTGTAGATCATCCAGGTAGAGTATGAGATGCTGTTCAACTAGCTTGCTTTGGGCCTTATCTTGGCAGTGTTCATTGAGCACCTCCACTCCATTTGCCAAAAGAGAAACTTGCCGGTGGCCAAGCCTCTTAGTTCCAGTTCCCATTCCCTTTCCAACATGTTGGTCCATGGCGTCCTCTTGGGCCAAGTTGAGGCCTCCCTCAGGGTGAAGGAGCAACACCTTATACTCCATCTGGATAGCCTTCAGATTGATAGTATGAATATTGATATCTTCTTCTGGTAAAAAATTCCCTCCCTCTCCCCTCTTATTCTATTCCCACTCTGACCTCTTACCTCGTCTCTTCACCTGCCTATCGCCTCACCCTGGTTCCCCTCCTTCTTCCATTTCTCCCATGGTCCCCTCTCCTCTCCTATCAGATTCTTTCTTCTCCCATAGTCCTTTACCTTTCCCAGCTGCCAGTCTTCATCTATCACCTTCTAACTAGCCCTTCTTCCCCTCCACCCACCTTTTTATTCTGGCCTCTTTTCCAATTCCGTTTCAGTCCTGAAGAAGGGTCTCTGCTCAGAATATTGACTTCCATAAATGTGCCTGACCTACAGGGTTCCTCCAGCACTTTGCGTGTGTTGCTTTGGATTTCCAGCATCTGCAGACATGCCCGTGGAAATACTATACCTCTCCCTCTACAGTCTCTTGTAAAGATGCTATCCCTTTCTCCCGATTTCTCTGTCTCTGCCACATCTGCTCTCAAGATGAGGACTTTCATTCCAGGAAATCTGAGATGTCCTCCTCCTTCAGGAAGCATGCGTCACTTCTACGGGATTGATGAAGCAGCTCCCACATTTCCTCTGTTTATCATCATTCAATGTAAATTTATTACTACATAGAGATCCATTTTCTTGCAGGCATTTACAGAAAAATAAAGAAATTTAATAAAATTAATGAAAAGCTATACATAAAGACTGACAAGTAACCAATGCACAAAGGAAGACAAATCGTGCAAATAGTAATTTAAAAAGTAAATAATTAATACTGAGAACATGAGGTGTACAGACCATAAAAATGAATCTAGGTTGTGGAATCGGTTCAGCATCGAGGTTTGTGAAATTTTCACGCTGATTCAGGAGCCTGATGCTGAAGGGTAGTAAACTGTTCCTAAACCTGGTTCTATCCTCCAACAGGACCACAACCTTCTCATTGGGTTTGGAGGCTTGCATGTTTCAATGACCTGGAGAGTTATGTTGGCTGGAGTCAGGGCCTAACACTTTGGCCCTTGATAGGGTCACCCCTGGCAAACAGGTCAAAAGGTCGAGGCCAGACTAAGAGTGGTCGACTGATCCTCTCGGTTTGAGAGCTGACAACCCTGCTGATTGTCACGATGCTGTTCTCTGCTCTCTCACAGACAGAGACAGGAATAACAATTCACTATAGGACTGATGGACACTTCTTTGATCCGTGACGCCTCAATGTAAAGACCAAAGTGCTGGAAGACTTCCGCTTTGCAGCTGACTGCGCTCTTGCAGGGCACAGTGAAAGGGACCGGCAGGAGCTGGCTGACTGCCTCTCTGCGGCTGCAAGAAAATTCGGCCTAACATCAGCCTGCAGAAGACAGAAGTTCTTCTTCAGCCCACACCCCATATCAAACCTGCGGAGCCGTGAATTGAGACTGAAGGCACACAACTCAACAATGTTGACGCCTTCCCCTACTTGGGAAGCTGCCTCACCTCCTCCTGCAGTCTAGATCGAGAGGTCTCAAACAGACTTGCAAAAGCTGGAGCATCCTTTGGCAAGCTATGGACACTTATGTGGGGAGAACGTAGCATCTGGCTGAAAACCAAGATGCCAGTCTGCAGAGCAGTTGGCCTGACTTCTCTGCTGTATGGCTGTGAATCATGGACCCCATACCACAGGCACATCAAGGTACTTGACCAGTTCCACCTGCGCAGCCTTCGCAAGATCATGGGCATCTCGTGGCAAGACAGAGTCCTCACCACAGACGTGCTACAAAGGGCTGAGAGTTCTGGCACAGAGGCACTGATCATGAAGGCTCAACTTTGATAGTTTGGACATGAGGTCTGGATGGAAGGCAACCACCTTCCAAAGGTGGCGTTCTTTTCTGAGCCGGTACACGGAACCAGAAAGCAGGGAGGCCCCACAAAGTGCTGCAAAGACTGCGTGGAAGTGTCCTTGAAGGCGTGCAGTACCCCTGTGACTGGTTGGGAGGCCTTGGCCAAAGACTGCAACGGCTAGTGCCTAGCAGTCTAAAAAGGCACCAGCACATTTGAAGAGCTCAAGGAACCTGATCACAAGCACCAGGACCACAAGGGGAGACAACCTGACCCTTCAATGGCCGTAACGTGTCCGACCCGCTGGCGCATCTGCACTTCCCAGTTCGGGCTTCACTCTCTTCAGAGGCATCACTGACATCATCGTCGTTCCCAATGGACTTCCAAAAAAGAAGAACAACTCTGACTGGTTAAAATGAAAATTGTTACAGACACAGCAATGAAGAATCCTTCTACATCTGAGTGCGATGGTATTCCTGAGTTTCCACCCAGGTCTCGCATGACTGCCAGGAGTGAAAACCAAGAGGAAGCTACTGACACAGTGAAGGAAGCCCAGAGTACCACCAGCAGAGATGGAGGAACTTCACGGCTGCACTAAACGTCAGCAGCATAACTGGCATAAAGGAAGAACCTGGTTGTACGGAACTTAAGGCACCCGTACCTGTTGCCCAATGGTAGTAGTTAGAAGAGTGCATAGCCTGGATAATTGATTGGGGCAAACCCCCTCACCAGAGGTGCTACCCCTCCCTGGACAACCCATACACCCGCTGACATCCAAATGATATGTCAAATTAACATATCACAAAATGTACAGACCTTCTTGGGAGCATTAAAGATTTACATCAGACAAAGAGAAATTTATTTTCCAAAGCATTTATGAATAAATAGATTTAGAGAAAATGAATGCAGAACTTATAATATTACATGTACTGTATTCTCCATAACTCAGATTTATGTGATTAAACATTAAACACCAGCAATTTTTATTTCTGTCAGATTTTTCACTTAGTAAAGTATCCCAAGGCACAACTCAGGCATGTTGTTGAAGAAAATCCTTACATAGTCATTTAATGTGAGTACAAGCTTAGCCTGGTTTAAAGGCTGGTCCTGAGGAGAAGAGGGAAGTAGAGAGACACAGGTTTAGTGAAAGAATCCTCAACCAGGGCTACAAAGGGTGGAGCAGTTAAATCTGAACATGTAGAAGAAGCCAGAATTGGTGAAGAAAAGAGATTTTTGGAGACCCGAGGAAATTGAGGTGGTCACAGGAATAGAGAAGGGGAAGCGATATGAACCAGAAAGCAAAGATGAGAAATCTAAAGCAAAACCTGTGTTTAATCTTGAGCCTGTGTAGGCCAGTGGGTACAGCAACTATGGAGAATGGTGTTTGATCAGGGTGTCAGCTATGAATTCAAGTCCCTGTCCAGGAACACGTGTACAAAATCTCCAGAGCAGTTGAAGGGGTGGAGGTGTCATGTTTTGAATGAGACATTAAGCCAAGCCTGTGCCCACTCTCTGAGACGGATATAAAACATTCACATTATACTGACTAATCTATATTCCTCACTTATCATCACTAAAACTTGTGTGGAAATTGGCAGTCTCATTTCTTATATTGCAATGAGGCCACACATTAAAAATAATTAATTTAGTGTAAAGCACTTTAGTGTGTCCTGAAGGAAAAGGAGCAAATGCACAAGCATACAAATTAGAACGAGTAGGTCTCTCACCTCCTCAAACCTGCTGCACTATTTAATACCATCATAACAAATTCAATTAGAACCTTAAAACTTCCTATCTATCTTCAGTAATCTTTCAGTGCTTGCTCATATTGAGTCCTTCCCTTACTTCATGAAAAAAATCAAAGTATCTGCTTTCACAAAGAAGTCCTGATGAAAGGTCTCAGCCCAAAATGTTGACTGTTTATTCATTTCCATAGATGCTGCCTGGCCTGCTGAGTTCCTCCAGCATTTTGTGTGTGTTATTAAGTGTCTGCTTTCACTGATTTTGGAGAAAAAAGTTCTGAAGACTCACAACTCTCCAAGCGAAAGAAATGCCATTTTATTTCTGTTTTAAATTAATGGCAGACCAATTGATTCGAAGAGAGAGAGAGCTTTGTACAGTTCAGGGGAGAAAAGTTTAAGAAAAGAGCATCTCACGGGGCTTGGCACATTCGAATAGTGAGTATGACTGCAAGGCCAGTTTTGTGTTCTGGGTGTCAGATGTGGGATGTCTGGGAGACTTCCAGCCTCCCTGATGGCCACATCTGCACCGGGTGCATCGGGCTGCAGCTCCTTAGAGACCGAGTTAGGAAACTGGAGCTGCAGCTCAATGACCTTTGGCTTGTTATGGAGATTGAGAAAGCGATAGACTGAAGCTACAGGCAGGTAGTCACCCCAGGGCCACAGGAGACAGATAAGTGGGTGATAAGGAGAGGGAATGGAGGGTGTCAGGTAGTAGAGAGCACCTCTGTGGCTGTCCCCCTTAGCAATAAGTACTCTATTCTGAGTGCTGTTGTGCGGGGGGGGGGGGGGGTGCGTGGAAACAACCTATTTAGAGGAGGCAACAGTGGCCATTTCTCTGGCACTGAGTCTGGCCCTCCGGCTGAGAAGGGTAGGGAGCGGAAGCGGGGGACAGCGGTAATAGGGGACTCTGTAGTTAGGGGGACAGATAGGCGATTCTGTGGACGCAAAAAAGAAACAAGAATGGTAGTTTGCCTCCCATGATATCCTGAATTGGGAAGGTGAACGGCCACGCAGTTATCCTCCACCTCATTCTATTGCTATACTCACTGTCTCGTGACACAGGCAGCCATCTTGAGATTACTACCATTGAGGTCCTGAGTTTCAGCTTCCTTCCTATTCTGCTTTCAGTACCTCCGCCCTTTTTCTACCTATGTCATTGGTACCAATATGTACCACGACCTCTGCCTGAAGGATTGGAGCAGGGGGCAGGGATTCAGATTTTTGGATCATGGGACCTCTTCCGGGGCAGGTGTGACCTGTACGAAAAGGACGGGTTGCACTTGAATCTGAGGGGGACCAATATCCTGGCAGGGAGGTTTGATAATGCTTTTGGGGAGGGTTAACTAGATTTGCAGGGGGGTGGGAACCAAAGTGAAGAGGCAGAGGATGGGGAGGTTGGAGCGCAAGTACTGACAGCTTGTAGAGACTTTGTGAAGAAGGATAGGCAGGTGTTAGAGCAAAGATGCATTCAGCCTATTGGATTGAGATGTGCCTATGTTAATGCAAGGAGTGTCATAAACAAGGCGTGGATCAATATGTGCAACTGTGATGGTGTCCTTCACAGAGACTTGGATGTCTCAGGGGAGGAATGGCTGCTGAGTGTGCCAGGCTTTAGATGTTTCAAAAAGGACAGAGAGGGAGGCAAAAGAGGTGGGGGCATGTTATTGTTAATTAAGGATAGTGTCATGGCTGCAGAAAAGGAGGAAGTCATGGAAGGATTGTCTACTGAGTCAGTGTAGGTGGAAGTCAGAAACAGGAAAGGGGCAATAGCTCTAGAGGGTGATTTTTATAGACCCCCCCCCCAATAGTAACAGGGATCTCGAGGAGCATATAAGGAGGCAGATTCTGGTATGGTGAAATAATAATGGTGTTGTTGTGGTGGGAGAATTTAACTTTCCTAATATTGATTGGCATCTCCTTAGTGCAAGTGGTTTAGATGGGATGGAGTTTGTTAGGTGTGTTCTGTAAGGTTTTCTGATGCAATATGTAGATAAGCAAACTAGAGGAGAGGTTGTACTTGATCTGGTATTTGGGAAATGAACCTGGTCAGGTGTCAGATCTCTATGGGAAGCATATCTCCTTCACCATAGCACTAGAGAACGATAAGAGCAGACAATTTGGGAAAACATTTAATTGGGGTGGGGGGAATATGATGCTATTAGACAGGAACTTGGGAGCATAAATTGGGAGCAGATGTTCTCAGGGAATTGCATAGCAGAAATGTGGCAACTGTTCAGGGAATACTTGCATGGAGTTCTGCATAGGTATGTTCCACTGAGGCAGGGAAAGGATGATAGATTTAAAGAAACTATGGTGTACAAAGTATGTAGAAAATCTAGTTAAGAAGAAAAGAAAAGCTTACTAAAGGTTCAAGAAACTGGGTACTGTTAGAGCTCTAGAAAATTACAAGGTTGCTAGGAAGGAGCTTAAGAATGGAATTAGGAGAGACAGAAGGGACCATGAGAAGGCCTTGGTGGGCAGGATTAAGGAAAACCCCAAGGCATTCTGCAAAGTATGTGAAGAGCAAGAGGATGAGCAGTGTGAGAATAGGACCAATCAGGTGCGATAGTGGAAACGTGTGCATGGAGTCGGAAGAGGTAGCGGAGGTATTTAACGAACACTTTGCTTTAGTATTCACAAGGGAAAAAGACCTTGGCAATTGTGGGGATGACACAGTGGACTGAAACGCTTGAGCATATAGACATTATGAAAAAGTATGTGCTGGAGCTCTTGAAAAGCATTAAGTTAGATAAGTCACTGGGACCGATATTCCCCAGGCTACTGTGGGAAGTGAGGGAAGAGATCACTAAGCCTCTTGTGATAACATTTGTGTCATTATCAGGGATGGGAGAAGTACTGGAGGATTGGAGGGTTGCAAATGTTGTTCCCTTGTTCAAGAAAGGGAGTAAAGATAACCCAGGAAATTACAGACCAGTGACTCTGACTTCAGTGGTGGGCAAGTTGTTGGAGAAGATCCTGAGAAGCAGGATTTATGAGCATTTGGAGAGACATTATTTGATTTGGGATAGTCAGCACAGTTTTGTCAAGGTCAGGTCATGCCTTACGAGACTTCTTTGATGATGTAACAAAAGACATGGACAAAAATAGAACAGTGGATGTAGTGTATATGGATTTCAGTAAGGCATTTGATAAGGTTCCCCATGCAAGGCTCCTTCAGAAAGTAAGGAGGCATGGGATCCAAGAAGATCTTGCTTTTGTGAATCCAGAATTGGCATGCCCACAGGAGACAAAGGGTGGTTGTAGATGGTTCGTATTCTGCATGGAGGTCGGTGACCAGTGGTGTTTTGCAGGGATCTGTTCTGGGACCCCTCCTCTCTGTGATTTTTATAAATGACCTGGATGAAGAAGTAGAAGGGTGGGTTAGTAAGTTTGCTGATGACACTAAGGTTGGGGGTGTTGTGGATAGACTGGAGGTTTGTCAGAGGTTATGCCAGGAAATTGGTAGGATGCAGAACTGGGCTGAGAAGTGGCAGATGGACTTCAACCTAGATAAGTGTGATGTGGTTAATTTTGGTCATCAAATCTGAAGACAGCATATAATATAAATGGTAAGATATTTGGCAGTATGGAGGATCAGAGAGATCTTGGGGTCTGTGTTGATAGGACATCAAAGCTGCTGCGCAGGTTGACAGTGTTGGGGAGTTAGCATTCATCAACTGTGGGACTGAGTTCAAGAGTCGTGAGGTCAGACCCCACTTGGAGTATCGTGTTCAGTTTGGTCACCTCACTGCAAGAAGGATGTAGATAGCATAGAGAGAGTGCAGAGAAAATTTACAAGGATGTTGCCTGGATTGGAGGGCATGCCTTATGAGAATAGGTTGAGTGGACTTGGCCTTTTCTCCTTGGAGCGACAGAGGATGAGAGGTGACCTGATAGAGGCGTATAAGATGATGAGGGGCATTGATCGTGTGGATAGCCAGAGGCTTTTTCCCAGGGCTGAAATAGTTAACGTGAGAGGGCATGGTTTAAAGATGCTTGGAAATAGGTACAAGGGGATGTCAGAGGTAGGTTTTACACACAGAGAGTGGTGGGTGCGTGGAATGCACTGCTGGCAGCAGTGGTGGAAGCGGATACGATAGGGTCTTTGAAGAGCCTCTTAGATAGGTACATGGAGCTTCACAAAATAGAGGGCTATGCGCTAGGGAAATTCTAGGCAGTTTCTAGAGTAGGTTACGTGGCACAACATTGTGGACTGAAGGGCCTGTAACATGCTGTAAATTTCTATGTTCTATGTTCTAAATTACAAGCCCTTGATCATTGAAAAATGCCCTGCTAATTCTAGACTCTCCTGCAAGAGGAAATTTCCTCTCCACACTCACCATGTCAATACCCCTCAGGACCTTTTATGTTACAAATTGCTTTCACTTTTCTAAACTTTTGTAGTTACAAGCTTAGTCTCACCACTCTTTCCTCATTTTTGTCTGGCAAAATGGGCAATTTCACATTTTGCCACATTCCATTCCGTTTGCCAGATCTTTTCCCACTTCTTAACCTACATACCTGTTTATGTCATTTTCATAAGTTACTTTCCTCCCAAATTTCTGTATCAACAAATTTAGCAATTATTCCTTTGATGTCTTTGTTCAGTTACTTATATAAAAGATAATAACTTGAGGTTCCAACACTGTTCACTCAGTGTAATTTACCAATCAGAAATAGACCCAATTTTTCCCAGTCTATTTCCCCACTAGCTAATCAATCTTTTATGCACTTCAGTATTTTATCTCTTATACAATGAGCTTTTATTTTTACAATAACCTTTGATGCAGCACCTTAGGAGCTACATTTTTGAAATTTTAATATCGTACACCCAATGGTTCCACAATTAAACGCATTACATATTCTTTTGTTCATTCTTTCTGTGCCAAGTTATATAACATGGGCAATCATGGTCTTTCCATGACGATGATTGCTCTTGGAAAATTTTTCTACAGAGTAGCTTGCCATTGCCTTCTTCTAGACAGTGTCTTTACAATACAGGTGATCCCAGCCATGATCAATACTCTTTGGAGATGGTCTACCTGGCATCAGTGGTTGCATAACCAGGACCTGTGAAGTGCACCAGCTGCTCATACGACCATCCACCACCTGCTCCTATGGCTTCACTTGACCCTGATTGGGGGCTTAAGCAGGTGTTACACCTTGCCCGAGGGTGACCTGCAGGCTAGCAGATGGAAGGGCCGTCTCCTTTGGTAGAGACGTATCTCCACCCTACTACTCAACGTTACATATTACTTCTTCAAATATATATTAATTGAATATGATTTCCAGTTCCCAAAATTATGTTGATTTTATGTGATTACTATGTCTACTTCTAAGTGCTCTATAAAAATGTCTTTTTTATAAATTATATTCTTTATGAGAGTTGCTAAGTTAACTGGACTTTAGATTCCAGTTATAAAAACAGAAATACTGGAATAATTCAACCATCTCAAGCAGCGTTTGTGGAAAGAGAGACCGGTCAACGTTCCAGTTCTGAAGGACCCTTCCTCATCTTGTCAGAAGTTGGAAAATTCAGTGTCCATTCAAGAAGGTTGTAAACTACCTAGGTAGAAGTTAAGATGTTCTTCAGGCAGGCCTCATTATGACAGTGGAGGAGGCTGCAGTTAGACAGGGTGGAAAAGAAGAGGAATTGAGAATTAATTCCATGCAACTAGAAGTTCAGAATCACCCCCGGGGACTGCAAAGTGGTCAACCAATCTATGATTGACTTCTCCTTTGTAAAGGAGGCCACCTGGTGAGCACCAAAAGCAGTCGACTAGCTTACATGGAGTGCATGTGAATCACTGCTTTATCTTGAATGATTGATTGGGTTCCTGGCTGGTAGGAAGGGAAGAAGTGAATGGACAGGTGTGTATCTCCTCGGTTTGCTTGGGATGGTGCCACAGGATAGGGAAAGATGGTTGCAGATGGATGGGTGGATTAAGGTGTCACCAAGTGAGAGGAAGATGTTGTGGATGGACCAGTGGAATAACAATCCATTTACATTTCTTTCAATCTATTCTACCAAAATATTATTTATCCAATTGACTGCTTCTTTTAAGAAGATAGGGCATAGTCCATCAGGACCTGATGTTAGCCCACAGCTCCAGAACTTTTCTTTGTGATTGTAATTTTCCAGAATTCCTTTCTTCTGATTCCCAATTCAGAACGATTTTCTTTATATATAGATATATAGATTTACAGCCTATCAAGTAAATGAGACCATCCAGATAAAAATAATCATGTGTGGAGGCTAATATGAAGCAGGTGAACATGTCAGCTGAAGATAAAACGTGTAGAATTAGTTAATGCCAAAGAGATAAAAATAACTAATTTTAATGATGGAGTAGAACTTAACTTCCCTTATTAACACATATAAAGTTCCAGAGCTTACAGATAGTACAAATAACTTTATTTCCTGAAAATTAAGAGGCATAATGCTCCAGTATCCATATAATAGATATTAAAGGGGAATTGAATATAGTTCTTAATTGCCTGTTCATTATTCTAGAATTAGTTGTGAAAAAGTTCACTTTGTAAATCCTACATACATAATCTCCACTTGCTATACATGTTCTCCATACCTAATTGATGATGAATACCCTTCTGAAATGTACATAATCCTGGCAACTAATTGCTGTCTTATTTCTGTTGAAATTTTAGTTCTACCATTGAATATTACACTAAAACTCAATTATCAGCTGTAGCAGTGATTCATAGAAAACTGCCTTCGAATTAATGCAAACTGCACCATTGAATGGCTGCAGGTCACGGCAGGGGGTGCAGAACTTTTTGAGAGCAAACATCACCCAACAAAATCCAGATTCACAAATCCAGTCAGTCCTTCAAAGCAAGCGTGTACCTTCCAAAGAAGATTTGCACCAAGGCCAGAGTAGGAAGCATGGTTCAGTAACAGTGCCCTATTGATGTATGCATCGAAGTCATAGAGATACAGCACAGAGTCATAGAACACTACAGCATAGAAACAGGCCCTTCAGCTCATCTAGTGAATGCTGATTCATTAATCTGACTAGTCCCATCGTCCTGCACCCAGACTATAGTTCTCCACACCCCTCCCATCCAAATTTCTCTTAAATGTTGAAATAAAACCCACATCCATCACTTGCACTGCTAGCTCATTCCACACTCTCACCACCGTCTTGTTTCCCTTAAACATTTTACCTTTCACCCTTAACCCATGACCCCCAGTTCTAGTCTCACCCAACCTCAGTGCAAAAACCTTGCATGTACTTACCCTCTCTATACCGCTTATAATTTTGTATACCTCTATCAAATCTCCCCTCAATCTTCTACATTCTTGCGAATAAAGTTCTAACCTATGCAACCTTATCCTATAACTCAGATCCTCAGGTCCCAGCAACCTAGCAAATTTTCTCTGCACTCTTTCAATCTTATTTACATCTTTCCTGTAGGTAACAAGGAAGTTTTTCTGCCCACTGAGTTCGCACCAACGATCAAACACACCACACCTACACTAGTCCTACCTGTCGTGTCCTTGAACAAGGTCACCAGAGAGACACTGAAGCTAATGGATATAGAAGCCTTTATTCACAAAAAAAGGAGCAGCAGACATCATATATGAGACACTCTCGGAGGACGAGGCTCCCTAAATTCAAAGTACATCACATTTTTGTACCATTAATGGTAACCCAATACAGTTTCAATGGTTACAGTGATATTGTTTACTTCAATACTTTGTGTTAATTTGCATAAAATTTTCAGACACCTAAATCTTCACACCAACACTCCAAACACCCTGTATTGAATGTTAATCACCATTATTTCTCTTGCTGCTTTCATGTATATGTAGACATCTCAAGTGAATGGGTGTTTCCTGGTTTGCTATCAACCCCAACCTGCAGCTCCAGGAAGACGACTGCTCAATGCTGCATTCTAAATTCAATCTACAATCCATGTTCAGGATTGAAGACTGGCTGCTGTAGGAATTAATATTTGCTATATACCATATCTCCAGAATACGCCCTAATACCCAACTCATTTTATTTCTTCCACATTCTTATGAACAGTTCATAGAAGAACAGTGGCCGATTAACCTACCAATCCATATATATTTGTATGTGAAAGGAAACTGGACCACCCAGAAAAATGACATGTAGTTCCAGGTAGATCACGCAAACTCTACATGGACAGCCCAGGAAGTCAAGATTTAACTGGAGAAGTCTGTGAAATCTAATAAATCATTCCTTGCTAGGTCCAAGTAAGAGAATTACTCCAAGAATATTCTGCCCTAGAAAACTGGAGGCATCGTTGCCACAGATTCAAATCTCTGTAGTCTCTTGTGCCTCCAAACCTGGATGTGTGTTGGAGCTTTAAATACCTGAGAGCTAACCTATCGATTGACCTGTCCTGGGCATAGCACATACATGCAATCACAGTGAAGATTTTTATTTTTATTTCATTTTTTTCTTATAAGTGTGTGTCTCTCATACCCTTTCTGCATGTGATGCTGCAGCAAGAAAATTTTACATTCTACCTATGCATGCAATAAACTGTCTTTAGCTGATGTGTCTAAAATGTGATATTCTCTCCCCAGTGTGGAATATGATTGCAATTATTTTTGGGCTGACAGGTAGCACTTCTGAAACTCAACTGGGATCCTTTGGTCGTGATTCAATCACGTATATCCGCCAGTTACCCATTCCCAATGCAGCTCTATTTCCAGATTATTGCAGGAGAATTTACACTATGTTGGCCCGGGAGGAACTGTTGTGTGTTTAATATTTCAGTAATATTTGAGTAATATATATTGGTTGATGAAGCATTTTTGTTGGTGGGTCGGCGGTCACTTCCCATGGAAGGACTGAGTTCGAGCTGTCGCTTTCCTCGACACTAGCAGAGGATGTTTTTGAAATTCAGAGACACGTGATTATTGGTGTGGACTGTAGTTTACATGGTCTCCTTCATTTTTCTGTGTTTTCTTTCTTGTTCCCATTTACTGGGTGAGTGATATGTTAGTTTTAGAGCGAGGGAGGGGTTGGGGACTTGGGGTCTGATGTTCTTGTTGGTGTCCTTCCCTGAGGGCAATCTGTTAGTTTAGTTTCTATTTCTTTTTAGTGTGGTCAGGGTGGTTGATGTCCTCCAACGCCTTCCATAGTTTTTCTGTATTCATGGCTATCAGGAGAAGATGAATCTCCGAGTTAAATTCTGCATACATACTTTGGTAAGAATATGAACCTTTGAACCTTTTTAAAGCTTTTAAATAATTAATTATGGGTTATCAATCGGTAAAAATCAGTGAATTGCACACACCATCACGCTACTACGTGCTACATGCACACCTCGCTTAAAGTAAACTCAAAGTTTAACCCCATTCCAGACTCCCGTGTCTTCATTTGAATTAGTTTAATGTTTCTAGGTTACAAAACATAACATTGGCAGTGGGAAATTTTAAAAACGAACCCAAGATCCTCATAGAGGGATCAGAAGTGGAGAGAGTGAGCAGCTTCAAGTTCCTGAATGTTGAGATCTGTGAAAATCTAACCTGGTCCCAACATATCGATGCAGTTATAAAGAAGGCAAGGCTATACTTTATTAGGAGTTTGAAGCAATTTGGCATGTCAACAAATAGGCTCAAAAACTTGAATAGTTGTACCGTGGAAAGCATTCTGACAGGCCACATCACTGTCTGATATGGAAGGGCTACTGCTCAGGACCAAAAGAAGCTGCAGAAGGTTGTAAATCTAGTCAGCTCCATCTTGGGTACTAGCCTACACCAGGGCATGCACTTTTCTCACTGTTACCATCAGGTAGGAGATACAGAAGCCTGAAGGCACACACTCCGCGATTCAGGAACAGCTTCTTCCCCCCTGCCATCTGATTCCTAAATGGACTTTGAAGCTTTGGACACTACCTCACTTTTTTAATATATAGTATTTCTGTTCTTGCACATTTTTAATAATCTATTCAATATGCATAATTGATTTACTTGTTTACTTATTATGTTTTATTTTATTTATTTTTTCTCTCTCTGCTAGATTATGCATTACATTGAACTGCTGCTGCTAAGTTAACAAATTTCACGTCACATGCAGGTGACAAACCTGATTCTGAGATGGCAACCAGCCTGTTAAAGAGCAGTGAGATACCCAAACTAAAAATACATAGTGAGTTAAAAGTGCACCCAGCACGAGTTGAATAAAATGATAAATAGATGAATTCAGAGTGAGCATTGGGCACTTTTAGGAGCTGAAACAGCACGAGAGGCATCCACAAAACCAGCATTGCAGAAATGAGTCCAGTGCCCTTTATTTCCTGTTTTTGTAATATTATTAAGTTTTTTTTCACCCTTGCATGACCAAGCGATGGTCCACCAGAACAACAAGCTGGAATGAAAAGATAGTTCAGCATGCCCAGCCTCGTCACCCTTGAAAGTATTGGTTTTGTGTCAATGGTGATTAACAGGCACTGAATGCAAGAAGACCAAGGAATACATTCAGTGGGTGCAAAGAAATAGAAATTGATTGCTTTCAGCTGGTAAAGTGGGGGTACAGTGCAATGTCTTAATAAAGAGCAGAGTGCTGATGGTGAAATAAATCAGACAATTTTTTTTAGACGTTTAAAGTAATAAGCTCAGTGTTATTTCCCTTATGTATTGCACATGGCAAAGTGAATCCTTGATAGAGAAAAAAGCACATGTCAAAGTGGTCCACATGCCATTAGCTAGAGATATAAATAAATGGGCTTGAGAGTAAACTCACAATAGGCTAAATCAGGAAAAATGACAGAAAGGATTGCTTACCAAAGACAAAGGCCCTGAGGTAAAGCAGATGACAATATGGATATTTAAGTTGCAACTCTAAGAAGATTGAGCCTGAGAAGCATCTTAACTTGATCCACATGAAATTAGACAGGAAAAGGCGATTTGCTGACTCTAGAGATAGTCTGGCTGGTATGATCTAGCAAGGACTTGTCAAAGTAAATACTGATTATTCAGAAGAGAAAGTTTACTGAAAAGAATGAAGTCTGTACTATTTACATTAAACTGCATGAAGGTAAGATGCATTCTCATTCCAATGGTCTTTGAGAATAAGGAACCTATTCAAGAAATTACATACCAACAACATTACTTATGTAACAGTTTAAATTAGAAAAAAGAGATTCTAAGCCACTTGAATTAAATGATGAGATGGAAGTAAATTTAATTGTAGGTGAAATGCAACTTCAGCAGGCATGGGTTAGCAATTACCCAAAACAGCAAAATTATCCTGCAACAGCAAACTCAATTTAGTTTTCTAGTCTAATCTTTTAAATACAAGGGCTAAAAAAAAACTAGAAAAAGAATAAATAGAATAAGATATTTTTAAAAATTGAAAAGCAGCCTTGTGTGATTAACTCCCCTGGTACTGTCCTAAACCAATTGAGTTAAGTTATGCCGGGCATAGCAAGATTCAACTAAAAGTAATGAGATGAAACTCTACCATCATCTTTATGTGTTAATGAGGAAGACTGAAACTCTGAAAGAATCACCTCTTTCTTTCAGAAACATGTTCATGGAATCTTTAAGCAACCATTTGAACTGTTAGGTAAATTAATGGAGCCTCAGTATATTATCATTGCAAAGACAACACCTCCTTTTGTACTGCTTATACATAAATAAACACAAGAAATTCTACAGATGCTGGAAATCCAAAGGAACAAGCACACAAAATGCTGGAGGAATTCACCAGGTCAGGCAGCATCTAAGGAAATGAATAAACAATTGATGCTTTGGACCTGGAAAACGGTCACAGCCCAAAGCATCAATTGTTTATTCTTTTCCATAGATGCTGCCTAACCTCCTGAGTTCCTCCAGCATTTAGTGTGTTACACATAAATGGCTTTTCTTACAGATAAGCTATTAAACCCCCATCAAATTGTAGAGTTCAAAAATTGATTTTTAAAACCCGTGTATTGCATTTCCATTTTATCATTTTTTCAAGTAGGTTGCAAATTTCAGCAACAATCCAATCAAAAGTTTGGCGTGAGCTACAAAAGCACATCAGAAACCTAGGTGCTAAGAATCCAAATGATCTGAGCAAAGCCAGATTGAAGGCAGGTGTACAATAATTCTCTGGCTAAAGTGGACTTCCCAGTGGAGCAAAAATGCCTACAACAATCAAGAAGGAAAATGCAAATCTTGGATCTGTTCCAAGATTTCCAAGATGGTTCCAAAAACTTCAATAGATGTTTAATGGATGCTTAATGGACAATATGTAGAAAAGTATATCACAGTGTGGTATGGAAACACCAATGCCCTTGGACAGAAAATCCTACAAAAAGTAATGGATATGTCCCAGATAATCAGGATAAAGCCCTCCCAAACATTGAGCATATCTACTTGAGACGCTATCGCAGGAAAGCAGCATCCATCATCAGAAACCCCCCACCACCCAGGACATGCTCTCTTCTCACTGCTACCATCAGGAAGAAGGTACAAGAGCCTCAGGACTCTCACCACCAGGTTCAGGAACAGTTATTACCCCTCAACCATCAGGCTCTTGAACCAAAGGGGATAACTTCACTCAACTTCATTTGCTGCATCACTTAAATGTTCCCACAACTAATAAACTCACTTTCAAGGAATCTTCATCTCGTGTTCTTGATATTTATTGTTTCTTTATTTGTTATTGTTTCTTTTTTTATTTGCTGTTTGTTGTTTACCGCACTCTGGTTGAACCCCCTAGTTGGGCAGTCATTCATTGATTCTGTTGTAGTTATTATGCTATAGATTAGTTGAGTATACCCACAAGAAAATGAATCTCAGGGTTATATATAGATGCTTTAATAATAACATTTGAACTTTGACTTTGCAGACAACGATGAGCCACTTTCACTTGCCACTGATCTAGTCATTAAAATGCACCAATCTACTTGTAACAGCTTAAACATGCTGGGCAAAGTCATTTAGATGACAAATAATGGCAATTGTAATTTCTCTTGTGATCACTGCTTGTCTAAGAAGCATCACTGACCAAGATGAGCATAGCTGATGAGTTTCTAAATAACAAATGACTTAACAAAGAAAATGAGGCATAACCCATATGATTTGGATCAAACTATCCACAAAACCACAAAATGAAAACTTTAGTAGCTGATTAATCCACACCTTCTGTCAAAACATTTGGATATGGTGCAGGTGCAGAGAGAAAGACACTGAAGTGAGTCAAGAGTTCACTGACTTTAATGAGAACTGTTGCAGAATTTAAAGGAAAAGGAAAGCAATAAATGCTAGGACAACAGGGTTGTTAACTAAACACTTGAACTGAAAGTTAAATGCCAACAGAGCAGCTGAAAACAGTAACTAAATACTGAATGAATACAGCTCCTTGACAGAATTGGTCGAAATGGTAGTCTCCTTTCCTGGACAAGGAAGAGGATAAGCAGAAAGCATAAATGTTGCTGTGCTTTTGATATGCCACTATAATGAAACATTAATGAGCTGGAACATGCATACTCAGGACGCAACTGCCAAACCTGTTCTACAGCCCACCTACGCGGGTGCATAGACCCCACAAGAGAGTCCGTGGTTGTTGCTCCTTCTGCTTAGTAGATGTCAAATCTAACTACAACTTAGTCCCAGAATTTCACAGTCATTGCTGAACTATCTCTAGCTCACGTTTATCCACAAATGCCAACTTGCATTCCAAGCCTGCCTGAACTTCATTGAGGAGGTCCTGGGTTGCATTCCTAAATGTCATTGTATGGTTGAGATGGTACTATGGGGAGAGGGTGAGGGTGAGAGGAAGAGAAGGGGATCCAATTAGGGAAAAGAGTTCCTGACACCAACTGGATTTTAAAGCCATGTCAAAATGAGTGTATATAGAATGTATTACCTAATTCATTTCAGATATTTGAATGTAACATAAACAGAGTCAATATAAGTAAACCTTTCTATAACACAGTGAAAAGGTTAACTCATAAATTGCACTCAATAAAATAGAATCTTATTGAAGCCATGGATTGCTAGCTTGTGACTGTGTAGCATTCCCAATTCTTTGATGAACACACACAATTAATTACTAAACAGATTTTCTGCATTATTAATTCTACTCACCTGTATGAGCAGAAGCAGGAATTAAATATTTATTCTTACTGAGGGAATGAAACAAAAATATCAACCAAATCATATTGTTGCTTAAACGAATTGATGTAAGTGGCAGAGAAAGGCTTCTCTCCCTCCCCTTCCCTCTTATTTCCCCACTTTAGCTCCCCTCTTACCTCTTCTCTCCTCCTCAGCTGCTTATCAGCCCCCCACTGCCCCCACTCTTTCATTTTCTCCCATGGCGTACACTCCTCTTCTATCAGGTTCTTCTTCAACCCTTTACCTTTTTTACCTGTCACCTCCCAGCTCCTCTCTTCATCACTCCCCCTCCCCCATCTTCACCTATCACGTTCTAGCTTTACCCCTTCCCCTCCTCAACCTTCCTATTTAGGCTTCGTCGCTCTTCCTTTCTAGTGCTGATGGAGGGTCTTGGCCCAAAACATTGGCGTTTATTCCTTTTCATAGATGATGCCTGACTTGCTGAGTTCCTCCAGCATTTTGTATGTGTTACTCACTGTTCTATTTTTCCTTTTTCTGTGGAACTTGCTCCAGAATCACACCATTCTCTGGGTTCATTTACTTCTCTCTTCTCTGATGCTGATTTTCCAGATTGGCCCCCTGATCTATCTCCTGACTCTTTTCCCCTCCAGTCACACTATTTCATCATCTTCTGACCCCATGTTGGAATGTTATTTTGCTCTCAGAAGCACCAACAACATTTCCCAAAAAAAGATTTAAAAATTCAGCTTGTGTTACCATGAGTCCCAACAGTACATTGTTCAGCATCAGAAGATCCGCTAATAATGAGTTAACAGTGTTATGTATGCTACAATAGAAGAATTAGTCACTGCCCAACACCACCAAAAGAGCGTAAGATATAGGAGCAGAATTACACCACTTGGCCCATTGAGACAGATCCATTTCTTTCTCAGCCCCAGTCTCCTGCCTTCTCCCCATATTCCTTCATGCCATGGCCAATCAAGAATCTATCAACCTCTGCATTAAATATGTTGTACATAGAGTTTTGGTCTGCAAAGCTGCATGTGGCAATGAATTCCACAGATTCACCACTCTCTGGCTAAAGAAATCCCTCCTCATCTCTGTTCTAAATGAACATCCCTCTATTCTGAGACTGGATCCTCTGGACTTAGACCCTCTCACCATAGGACCCATCCTCTCCACATCTACCCTACCTGGGCATTTTAATATTCAATAGGTTTCAATGGGATCCCCCCTCATTCATTTGAATTCCAGTGAGTAGAGGCCCAGAACTATCAAATGTTCCTCATATGATAACCCTTTCAATCCCAGAATCATTTTCATGAACCTCCTTTGAACACTCTCCAATATCAGCACAACTTTTCTTACATAAGGGGCCCGAAACTGCTCACAATACTGACAGTGAGGCTTCACCAGTGCCTTACAAAGCTTCAGCTTTACATCCTTGCTTTTATATTCTAGTCCTCTTGAAATGAATGTTAACATTGTATTTGCCTTCCTCACCACAGACTCAACCTGCATTTGCTATGTGGATCTACAGCCATAGCCAAAGATGGAAAGCTATACCAGTGGCTCAACTACCAGATCCGGAAGTTTCCACATCCATATTGGGTACGTCCATGTTGCTTACAACTTGGACTCAACAGCCAGCTTTGAATGCACAACAGAAGAACTACACAAATCTAGCAGTCGGCATATACAACAGGCAACCAAACAGTCATCTATCAAAAGGTATGAGTTTGCAGTCCACAATGTTTGAGAACTCAGGAGTAAACTTGATTGGCATCTGCAAAGAAGCATTAAATAGTCACTGTGTACTGGAGCAAGGATGCGTACAGAATGCACATAGGTAGTCAAAGAAATCTGGGGGCTGGTTATAACTGGGAATCCCTGGGGAGGGAGAATGCTGAGGAGTGGAGGGGAGGTGTGAGGGGAGTTAAGTGGTGAAAGGTTATGGGGGTATAGCTGTGCAGTAAGTAGACAGGTTGTGGACTGGCGGTAATAGTGGAACATGTCCATTAGGTAGGGGTGTAGATAAGTGAATTCTGAATGCAATTTATCTAATGGAGGTCATTGTTGGCAGAACACAATCATTTGTCAAGGACGAGGGATGGTGGTGTGTGGTGTGATTCACACACGGGGTGGAGGTAGTTTTCAAGGATTTCAGTCATCAGTTACACATGGGAGTCATTGGTTGATGGGTATTTGAGGTGTTGGGTCACGTTCTCAGATCTGAGTGTGGGGATTTGTGGTAGACATGTGAGTTAAGGTTTAGTGTGTAAACCATTTGTTTTGGGGAGATACACTTCACCCTATTGGTAATAGGGACAAACAGTTAATTGAAGAGAAATAAAGGAGGCTGATGTATGTCAATGTTTCAGCATTGACCTAGTGCCAGTTAAGAGATGCTGCTTTTAGATCATACTGAGGCAGGTTTCTCTTTTCATTCTCTCAAGCAGTGCTTTAAGTCAAGGGTGTCAGTCTCCATTCCAATTCTGCGAATGATTAGACCAAAGCGTAGCTTAAGGTGATTGGAGGAATGGGAAGGCTGGCAGTATAGGAGGTGGGTCACTGTTTCTGTAGTTTATGCCGGGCTTCTATATGCTCCTGACAAGGTGATATAGGGGTCACTCTGCCATCCTGGATTCTTCTACCGTATTTCAAATGATCCCAGACCAGAGATTACTGCAAGTTTGTGACATCTTTCTAAGGAGGCCTCAAGAACATTGTCTGTCCTCCTGAAAATTGCTTCATGTGAACAACCCTGAAATAACCCATTTCAGAGGTCTGGTGTCATGCAGCATGTTCATAAGCTGATCCCTGATGCTGGGTGTGTTGACCTGGTATGTACACCAACGATGGATGTCAGCAAGTTTGGTGGTTGTACCTCTGAAGTAGCGCCTTTCCAGGTGCTTCGATGCCCAAGGCAGAGTTCACTACTCTCCTGAGAACACTCGGCTTTATGCTGGGTTTGAAGCTTTAATTTTCAAACATTCATTATCTTTAATTGCAAATGCTGTTGGATTTGATAAAGTTAAAAATTAAAGTCTCCCTTCACTTACAGGTGGCATCTGAGATTAAAAAAACGTTTCACGTTTTCCAGATTTCTGGCCTGAATATTTTCTATTGAGATTTGTGTTGTGAGGTGGGAACGGATTGATAAAGGAGTTTTGTTTTATAAATGTTTAATATACAGCTTTTTCTCTGATTACCCTGTAGTCAACCAATGGTGTATCATTGCTTGATGCCTTTTCTAAATGTCCCTTAGTTCATTATTGTACCTCAGTTGGAATGTCCCCCATCTATTAGATGAATGGCGAACCGTTCAAACTGTTACCTACATTCCAGAACCAAGGACTCCAATTTCAGTCATCGAGCTTCAGTCAGCAGACAATGTGTATCCACACATTCATTTGAAGGCCGAGATCCAAATCATTGTTGACTCATTCACTGAAGTGTATCAGCGTATGAGCATTACACTATTAGGTCTGTGAAAGCTCATTTCTGCTTGAGCAGCCTGCAAATTTTGAGGGTTATGGATACATGATTGAAGATTAGTGAAGTAGCATCCTGACATGATTTCCACATTGTTGAACATTGTTAGTTTTTACAATGATTCATAGAGCAATTTGCCTAAAATTTAGTATCAGCTTATGATCATATAGCTGCTTATCACCTGCTTAAAAACACATTTACAGGATCCAAGCAGGTTCATTGTCAGCAGCCCAAATCAAATTAAGCAGCTATTGGAAGAGTATATGTTGGAGGAGATCAGGCAGCATCTGTGGATGACCTGCTGAGTTCCTCCAGCATCTTGTGTGTGTTGTTTTGGTTTTTCAGCATCTGCAGACTGTGTCGTGTTTAAGATGATTACAGGCACTCCCTTCCATGATTTCCTCTGGACTGCATTGAATCTTCAGTCAAGGTCTGCCCTCAGAGTGGTCCTCTACCTACCATCACGAAAAAATGGTAGGCTATTTGTGAAGTGGGGTGCCGTGCGCAATCATAATCCATTGAAAATGGACGTGGGAGCACGGAGGAACATCGGGAACATCTCCAGGAAGACCTTTTTCGTTGCTGCTGCTGCTGTGAGGTCCAGGACTCTGCTGGGAAGAACAGGCCCCCAGTCCTCGGGGTGGTGTTGCCAATGGCCGTTGGCGGGGCCGTCTTAATACGCTCGGCAGAGGATGGAGCTCGGAGAAGCTGTGCCGGAGGGTATGGTCATTGGCTCGGAGGTTCGACGGACTCGGAGTCCGCTGCGGTCAGGTCGCTTTCGGTGTGCGCTGCGTCTGCGAGGCTGGGTTCGACGGAGCTTTCATTGTGTGCTGCGTCTGTGAGGCTGAGTCAGGCGGCGCCGTGGAAGTCCATAGCGGGGGTATTCCCTTCTGCCGCCGGCGTGGGATGGCGAGTCTGTGGGGACCCTGGGGACTTGTGGAAACTGTGTGGTGATTTCTTTTGAACTTATAGTCCTTTAACATCTTTGGACTATTTTTACTGTGCCCATGGTCTGTTTTTTATCAATTATGCTATTGTTTGCACTGTTGTAACTATGTGGTTTTGTGCAGGTCTTGTAGCTTTAGTTTTTTGGTCTTGTTTGTCTGGTGGATTTGGAGCTCCTTTCCGGGGAACGCGCTAAGACGGTAGCGCGATATTAATACACAGCAGCCTCTCCGGACTCTGGATTGGGGATTGCCAAACGTTATGTGGATTTTCTGGTGTAGTCTGTTTTGTCATATGCTTTTGTGATATCATTCTAGGGGAACGTTGTCTCATTTTTTAACTGCATTGAATTTGTGGTTTCTAAATGACAATAAACTGAATCTGAATCTAAATCTGAATATGGATTATCTGTTTACTACATTCAGACTCTAAGACCACCGAACCTCTTAAAATTCACTTGCTTTCCACTCTGTCTGTTTTACCACCCCCTTTCTCTGCATTCCAACCCACTTTGTAAAAGTTCTTAAAACTTTTTTGTAAGCAACATTTCAGGAGTATCTGTTTCAAACCCTTTGATCTTTCTTAATGCCTGCTTTTTAAAAAAATTGCCTATTTCATATCTTGCCCAACTTTCTGGCTTTTCCCAGATGGTTTCTGGTGGATTTATTTACTTTATCCACGATGCTCATTTTCTCTGTAGCAAGGAATGAACTTCACCCCTTTGGTTTTACTATGGAGGCACAAGAGATGGCATTACTCCTGAAGCAGAGTTTCAGCCTGAAACATCAATATTTTCCTTCCCAACAAATGTTGCTTGACCCACTGAGTTCCTCCATCATCATCATCATTAATATGTGCTATGTCTGAATGATGTGGACAATCATGGTCTCATGATCATGATTGTTCTTGGCAATTTTTTGTATGGAAGTGGTTTGCCATTGCTTTCTTTTGGGCTGTGTGTTTACAAGCTGGGGGTGGCACTAGCCATTAGAGATTGTCTGCCTGGCATCAGTAGTCACATAGCCAGGACTGAAGATATGCATCATCTGCTCATACGACCATCCATTGTCTGCTCCCATGGCTTCACATGACTCTGATCGGTTGGGGGGGGGGGCTAAGCAGGTGCTACACCTTGCCCAAGGGCAAATACCAGTCTAGTAGAGGGTAGGAGTGTCTTAGACACCCTTTAGTAGTGGCATATCTCTACCCCGCTATCCAAAGTCTCTCTAGCAGATTGTTTGTTGCTTTAGATTTTATGTTACCTTGAAAATAACAGAATACTTGTTTCACATTTTCTCAAAAATATCCTCATCATGTCTTTAGACATAAAGTGAAACCTGTCCAAGTGTTATTAATTGTTCCTTTGTTTTCCATTTTGAAACTGTTTTGTAACCTAAATTCACATTCTTACAATTGATTGTATTTTAATACACTACTTCCTAAGTGAAACATTACCATGATTGAATTAATTCATTCAGCTTTGATGTGACTATTATGAATTGGCCTTTAATTCAAAATTAACCAAACAAGAAGACCATCAGATTTTGGAGCAGTCTTGGGTCATTTGGCCCATCAAGTTTCCTCTGCCATTTCACCATGGCTGACCCAATTCCCTCTCAGCCCCAGTCTCCTGCCATCTTCCCATAACCCTTCATGCCTTTACTAATCAAGAACCTATCAAACACTGCCGTAAATATAGACCATGAGACCAGAAGACCATTAGACATTAGAGCAGAATTAGATCACTTAGCCTATCGTATCTGCTCCGCCATTCAATCATGGCTATCTTTTTTTTACCTCTCCTCAGCCCCACTCCATGGCCTTCTCCCTGTAAACTTTGATGCCATGGCCAATCAATAACCTATCAATCTCCACCTTAAATACACCCAGCGACCTGGCCTCCACTGCTGCCTGAGGTAGCAAATTCCACAAATTCACCACCCTCTGACTAAAGGAATTTCTCCACATCGCTGTTTGAAATGCATGGTCCTTTATCCTGAGGCTCTTCCCTCTTGTTCTAGACTCCCCCACCTAGAGTAACACCTTTCTCACATCTACTCTATGTAGGCCTTTCAACATTCGAAAGGTTTCAATGAGATCCCTCCTCATCCTTCTGGATTCCAGTGAGTACAGGCCCAGAGCCGTCAAATGTTCCTGATATGATAACCTTTTCATTCCCAGAACCATTCCTGCGAACCTCCTCTGGACCCTCTCCAATGCCAGCACATCATTTCTAAGATGAGGAGCCCAAAACTGTTCCCAATACTCAAGGTGAAGCCTCACCAGTGCCTTATAAAGCCTCAGTATCACATCCCTACTCTTTTATTCTAGACCTCCTGAAATGAATTTCAAAGGTTGCAAAGGTACATTTGATGTCAGAGAAATGTATACAATATACATCCTGAAATGCTTTTTCTTTGCAACCTTCCATGAAAACAGAGGAGTGCCCCCACAGAATGAATGACAGTTAAATGTTAGAACCCCAAAGTAACCCCCCAGCTCCCTCCTTCCTACGTGTAAGCGGCAGCAAGCAATGATTCCCCCCCCCCACCAGCAAAATAAAAGCATTGGCACCCACCACCGAGAACTCAGCGTGCAGCAAAGCAACATCAAAAACACAAACTTGCTGCACCCCAAAGACTGCTTGTTCACCCGGTATCCAACATACCACAGGCTCTCTCTCTCCCTGATAAGGGAGAAAGAGATGTCTCCGTTTCACAGCGAGAGGGGAGACATAACAAACAATTCGCTGGTTTACGATGTTAAAAGTCCGTTGTGTCGCTTTTTTCGAGCTCTGTGCCCAAAGATCTCAGGTCTCTGACTCCCACGACACACTGATCTCCTTCCAGGACATCGACCTTCAATCAGCCCATCTCCAGAGCAATGAAATCTCAGACCTCCGAAGGTGAGCGAAGCACATGTTATGTCGAATAACGGCCAGTCGTGAAACCCCAACAGTGGGTCCCATTCCCACAAAGAACTGAAGTCAGCATGTAACTCCAGGTCAGGGGCTTCAAAGAACAATGAAACGGAAAAATAGAGATATTAAAGATAGAAATAGAGCTGTTTCCAAAGATGCAAGCAAAGGAGTCGCCTTTAGGTGCCGTTGACTCTCCTAAGTTTCTCCCAGAAAATTTGCCTTCCTCTCCACCGACTCAGCATGCAAATTAACCTTTAGGGTGTTTGCTCAAGGACTCTGAAGTCTCTTTGCATCTCAGATTTTTGGATTTTCTCCCCGTTTAAAAAATAGTCTGCACATTTATTTCCCCTATCAAAGACCATGACCATGAATTTTTCAACATTGTATTTCATTTGCCACTTCGCATTATCTGCAAACTTGGAACAAAGTCATCTATTCCATCATCTAAGTCATTATATACAGCATAGAAAGAAGTGGACCTAACACCAACCCATGAAGAACATCACTAGTCAATGGCAGCCAAGCAGAAAAGGATCCTTTTATTCCCACTCACTGCCTCCTACCTATCAGCCAATGCTCTAAACATGCTGGTAGTTTTCCTGTAATACCACATGTTCTTAACTTGGTAAGCAACCTTATGTGTGGCACCTTGTCAAAGGCCTTCTGAAAGTCCAAATATACAATATCCACTATATCCCTTTTATCTATCCTCAAGGAATTCCAACAAGTTTGTCAAGCAAGATTTTTCCGGAAGGAAACCATGCTAACTTTGTCCTATCTTGTCCTGTGTCACCATGTAGTCCATAACCTCATCGTTAATGATTGACTCTAACATCTTTCCAAGTGGTCTATAATTTCCTTTCTGTTGCCTCCCTCCCTTCTTAAAGAGCAGAGTGACATTTGCAATTTTCCAGTCCTCCAAAACCTTGCCAGAGTCCATTGATTCTTGAAAGATCATTATTAACGCCTCCACAATCTCTCTCACTACCTCTTTCAGAACCCAAGGGTGCATTTCATCTCATCCGGGTGTGAAGCATCTTAAGGTTTTTCAGCGTTTTGAGCACCTTCTCCCTTGTAATAGTAACTGCACTCACTTCTCTTCCCCCACACCCTCAACACCTGGCACACTGCTAGTGTCATCCACAATGATGACTGATGGAATGTACTCATGTAGTTCATCTGGCATCTCCTTGTTCCCCATTATTATTTTCTCTGGCATCATTTTCTAGAGGTCATGTATCCACTCTCATCTCTCTTTTATTTTTTATGTACATGAAAAGCTTTTTCTATCCACCTTGATATTCTTTGCTAGCTTGCTTTCGTATTTCATCTTTTCTCACCTGATGATTCTTTTAGTTGATTTCTGTATGATTTTAAAAGCTTCCCAATCCTCTATCTTCCAGCTTTTTGCTTTGTTGTATGCCCTCTCTTTTGCTTTTACTTTAGCTTTGGCTTCCCTTGTCATCCACAGTTATATTATTTTGCCATTTGAGTATATCTTTGGAATACATCTATCCTGTACTTTCCTCATTTTTCCCAGAAACTCAAGCCATTGCTGTTCTGCTGTCATCTCTGCCAGCATCTCCTTCCAGTTTACTTTTGCCAAATCATCTCTCACACCACTGTAATCTCCTTTACTCCACTCTAACACTGCTATGTCAGATTTTACTTTCTTCTTATCAAAGTTCAAGTTGGACTCAATCATATTGTGATCAATGCCTCATAAGGGTTCTTTTACCTTAAGCTCCCTAATCAGTTCATTAGATACATCCAGTCCAGTATATCTGATCCTCTAGTAGGCTCAATGACAAGCTGCTTTAAAAAGTCATCACATAGGCATTCAACAAATTCACTCTTGAGATCCATTACCAACCTAATTTTCCCAATCTACCTGTATGTCAAAATCTCTCATGACTATCATAATTTTGCCATCTTGACATGTCTTTTCTATTTCCTGTAGTAAACTGTAGTCCACATCCCCGCTCCTGTTGGGAGGCCTGTATATAACTGCCATCAGGATTCTTTTACCCTTGCAGTTTCTTAACTCAACTCACAAGGATTCAACATCTTCTGATCCTATTGTCACATCCTTCAAATGATTTGATGCCATTCTTTACCAGCAGAGCCATGCCAACCCCTCTGTCTACCTTCCTATCCCTCCGATACAACGTGTAACCTTGGACATTCAGCTCCCAACTACAACCATCCTTCAGCCACGATTCAGTGATGGCCACAATATCATATCTGACAATCTGTAACAGTGCAACAAGATCACCCACCTTATTTCTTATTCTCCATGCATTGAGATAAAACAGTTTGACTATGGTATTTTCTACCTTTTTTGATTCTGCATCCTTAATGCACTGATATTCACCCTGCTGGCTGCAATTTTGTCCTATCATCTACCTGCCCTTCCTGACAACCTGTCTGCATGCTATCTGCTTTTTTAACATCCATGCTATTCTGAGTCCCTTCACTCCCATTCCCACTCAACCTGCCAAATTAGTTTAAACCCTCCCCTACAGCTCTAACAAATCTCCCCACTAGAATAATGGTCCCTCTCAGGTTCAGGTACAACCTGTCACTTTTGAACAGGTCATAACCACCCCCCCAGAAAAGATCCCAATGATCCACAAAACTGAAGTCCTGCCCCCTGAGCCAGTTTCTCAGCCACTCATTTATCTGCCAAATCACACTGTTTCTACCCTCACTGGCATGTGGTACAGGTAGCAACCCTGGAGGACCTGCTTTTCAACTTTATGCCTAGCTCTCTAAATTATCTATTCAGGACCGCATTGCTTTTCCTTCCTATGACATTGATACCAATATGTAACAAGACATCTGACCGCTCTCCCTCCCCCTCCAAATTGCTGTGGACGTGATTCAAGACGTCCCTGACCCTGGCAGCTGGGAAGCAACATACCATCCAGGTGTCCTGTTCATGTCCACAATATCTCCTGTCTGTTCCTCTGACTATTGCGTCCCCTATCACTACTGCTCCCCTCATCTCCCATTTCTCTGCTACACCACAGACCCACGTTCAGTGCCAGTAACCTGGTCTCTGTAGCAATTCCCTGAGAGGCCATCCCCCATAACAGTATCCAGAACAGTATATTAATTATTGAGGGGAATGGCCACTAACTGCCTATTCACCATCCTGTTACTTCTCCTGACAGGATATACTCAAATAATGCCCAAATTCTTCTTCTCCTTCTTACTTCCTCTTCAGTTTCATGGGCGCTGAAGTTTCTAATGTGATCAACATAAGAAATGTACACTGTTTGTCATACAGAGTGGGTCTGTGGGACATTAAGACCATAAGATATAGGAGTTCTATTAGGCCATTTGGCCCAGAGTCTGCTCTGTCATTTCATCATGGCTGATCTAATTTTCCTCTCAGTCTCAGTCTTCTGCCTTCTCCCTGTAACCCTCCCTGCTCTGATCAATTAAGAATCTATCAACCTCTGCCTTAATATATATATACAGACTTGGCTTCCACAGCTGCCTGTGGCAAAGCATTCCACAGATTCACCAACCTCTGGCTAAAGAAATTCCTCCTCATCTTCTTCCTAAAGGACACTCCTCTATTCTGAGGTGGTATCCTCTGGTTTTAGACTCTCTCAGCAGAGGAAACATCCTCCCCACATTCTCTCTATCAAGGCCTTTCACCATTCATAGGTTTCAATGAGGTCACTCCTCATTCTCCTGAATTCTAGTGAATACAGGCCCAGAGCCATCAAATGCTCTTCATACAACAAGCCGTTCAATCCTGAAATCATTTTCATGAACCTCCTTTGAATCCTCTCCATCTTCAGTACATCTTTTCTATGATAAGGAGCCCAAACCTGCTCACAGTACTCCAAGTGAGGCTTCACCAGTGCTTTATAAAGTTTCAGCATTACATCCTTTTTTTTTACATTCTAGTCCTCTTGAAATGAATGTTAACATTGCATTTGCCTTCCTCACCACAGACTCAACCTGCAAATTAACCTACAGGGAATCCTGCACAAAGATTCCCAAGTCCCGTTGCAACTCAGTTTTAAAAAAATATTTTTTCTCTACTTAGAAAATAATCAACCCTTTTATTTCTTCTACAAAAGTGCATGACCATACACTTCCCAATACTGCATTCCACCTGCCATTTCTTTTAACCATATAACAATCACAGCACGGAAACAGGCCATTCTGGCCCTCCTAGTCCGTGCCGAACTCTTAATCTCACCTAGTCCCACCTACCCGCACTCAGCCCATAACCCTCCACTCCTTTCCTGTCCATATACCTATCCAATTTTACCTTAAATGACATAACTGAACTGGCCTCTACTACTTCTACAGGAAGCTCATTCCACACAGCTATCACTCTCTGAGTAAAGAAATACCCCCTCGTGTTTCCCTTAAACTTTTGCCCCCTAACTCTCAAATCATGTCCTCTCGTTTGAATCTCCCCTACTCTCAATGGAAACAGCCTATTCACGTCAACTCTATCTATCCCTCTCAACATTTAAAATACCTCGATCAAATCCCCCCTCAACCTTCTACGCTCCAATGAATAGAGACCTAACTTGTTCAACCTTTCTCTGTAACTTAAGTGCTGAAACCCAGGTAACATCCTAGTAAATTCTTTGCCCATTCTAATCTGAACACCACTAGTCACTGGCAGCTAGTCAGAAAGGGCTCCCTTTATTGCAACTCTTTGCCTGCTGCCAATCAGCCTCTGCTTTATCCGTGCTAGAATCTTTCGTGTAATACCATGGGCTCGTAGTATCTTAGACACCTTGTCAAAGGCCTTCTGAAAATCCAAGTATACAACATCAACTGATTCTCCTTTGACTATTCTGCTTGTTACTTCTTCAAAGAATTACAACAGACTTGTCAGGCAAGATTTTCTCTTGAAATTATGTTGACTCTGGCCTACTTTATCATGTACTTCCAAGTACCCTGAGACCACATCCTTAATAATCGACTCCAACATCTTCCCACCCACTGAGATCAGACTAACTGGCCTATAGTTTCCTTTCTTCTGCCTCTCTTCCTTTTTGAAGAGTGGAGTGACATTTGAAATATTCCACTCTTTCAGACCCATTCCAGAATCTCATAATTCTTGGAAGATCATTACTAATGCCTCCACGATCTCTTTAGCCATTTCTTTCAGAACCTTTGGGTGTACATCATCTGGTCCAGGTGACTTATCTACCTTCAGACCTTTCAGTTTCCCAAGAATCTTCTCTCTAATTATGGCAACTTCACACACTTGATACCCCCAACACCTGGAACTTCCACCAAACTGTAGTCTCTTCCACAGTGAAGAGTGATACAAAATACTTATTCAGTTTGTCTACTATTTCATTGTCCCCCATTTCTACCTTCCCAGCATAATTTTCCAGCGATCCAATATCCAATCTCACTTCTCTTTTACACTTTGTGTATCTGAAGAAACTTTTGGTATCCTCTATTATATTATTGGCCAGCTTAGTTTTGCATTCTATCTTTACCTTCTTAATGACTTTTTAGTTACCTTCTGTTGGTTTTTAAAAGCTTCCCAATCCTCTAACTTTCCATTAGTCTTTGCTCTATTATATGCCCTCTCTTTGGATTTTATGTTGACGTTGACTTCTCTTGTTGGCCATGGTTGTGTCATCTTTCCATTAGAACACTGCTTCCTGTTTGCGATGTATATATCCCATACCTTCTGAATTACTTCCAAAAATTCCAGCCATTGCTGCTCTGCCGTCATCGCAGTCAATGTTCTTTTCCAATCAATTCTGGCCAATTCCTCTCTCAAGCCTCTGTAATTCCCTTTACTCCACTATAATACTGATACATCTGACTTCAGCTTCTGCTTCTCAAATTTCAGGGTGAATTCAATCATATTATGATCCCTTTCTCCTAAGGCTTCTTTTTACCTTAAGCTCTCTGGTTCATTGCTGATCCTCTAGTGAGCTCAACCATGAGTTGCTCTAAAAAGCCTTCTCATAGGCACTCCAGAAATTCCCCCTTCTGTAATCCAGCACCAACCTGACTTTCCCAATCTACTTGCATATTGAAGTCCTGCATGACTATTGTAATATTGCCCTTTTGAAATGCATTTTCTATCTCCCATTGTAATTTATAGACCACATGCTTACTACTGTTTGGGGGTCTGTATACAACTCCCATCAGGGTCTTTTTACCCTTGCAGTTACTTAGCTCTATCCACAACGATTCAACACCTTCAACCCTATGTCACCTCTTTCTAATGATTTGATTTCATTTTTTATCAACAGAGTAATGCTGTCCTCTCTGCCTTCCTGCCTATGCTTTCGATACAATGCGTATTCTTGGGCATTGAGCTCCAAGGTATAATCTTTCAACCCTGTAGCAATCCTGAGATCACAGCTCTGGAGGTCCTGCCCTTTATCTTGGCACCTAACTCCCTGAACTCCCAATGCAGAAACTCATCACTCATCTTACCTATGTCATCGCTACCCACATAGACCACAGCTTTCACACTCCCATCTAAGAATGCTGAAGTCTCAGCCTGAGATATCCCAGACCCTGGCACCCACGGGGCAACATACCATCCAGGAATTGTGTTCTTGCGCACAGAACCTCCTGTCCATTCCCCTAAATAACAAATCCCCTATCACCACAGCGTGCCTCTTCTTCCCCTTTCCTGTCTGAGTCACAGAAGCACATTAAGCAGAGACATTGCCAGAGACCCGAACACTGTGACTTTCCCCTGTAAGGTCATTTCCACCCCCCCCCCCCCACAATATCCAAAGTGATATACCTGTTGTTGAGGGGAGATGGCCACCAGGGTACTCTGCAATAGCTCCTTAAACCTTTCCCCTTCCTAACTGTCATCCAGTTTCCTGGGTCCTGCACCTTGGGTGCAACTTCCTATCTATCACCCTTCAGCCTTCCGAATGATCTGGAGTTCATCCAGTTCCACCTCCAACTCCTTGACACATTTTGTCATAAGCTGCAGCTGGATGCACTTCTCGCAGTTGTAGTTGTCAAGGATACTGGAGGTCTCCCTGCCTTCCCACATCCCACAAGAGGAGCACTGCACTCTCCTGCATGTCATCTCTACCTAGCTGAGCAGATTTAAAGAAGAGAAGGAATAAACTTGAGCTTTGCTTTCTCTGAGAGTAGCCTCTCTTCGCTGAAGCCTTGAGATCCCCACTCTATGTCCACTCAGACATTGGCCACAGTGCTTGCCCCTGCCTTCCTTTCATTTGCTCTTACTAATTAATCCCAAGCGCTGACTGGCCGCTGGTAAAATCTCTGTTACGCTGCTGTGAACCGCTCCTGCCTTTGACCCTCGGGCGGTGGACCTGATTGAAGTCCCTCCTCTCCAAACTTCCAAAGTCCAGATTGGCTGCTGGTCAGAGCTCTATTAACATTGTTAATGGTCTCCTTTTACCACTTTCATATGGCCTTTGTGTATTGCCAAATCGTGGCCTCAGGGCTCTCAACACCATCCTGAATGCTCCTTCATTATTTTATGCAATTATGGGCCTGAGGTTCCAAGGATTCAGTGGAAATAAGCATTTATACAAGAATGTTTTGATTACATTTTTCCTTGTCCACCTAGTAAGCCTGAAGCACTAGTTTGAAGAACAGCTACTTCCTCTCAACCATTCAGTTCTTGAATCAACCAGCACAGCCCTAATCACCGGAGTGCATTAATACCATGACTGCTTTGATTGCTTTGAACCTAGATGGACTTTGTCTTTTGGGTCTATTTCTGTTCTTCCTTGTAAAGATTGTGTATAATTTATGCTTGATTTATATTGTTCTTGTGAATACTGGTTTTATGATGCTGTGAACCTGTAATGCTGCTGGAAATAAATAATTGTACCTCTCCATACTGGTATTTGTGCACCTGATTCAGAATCAGAATCAGAATTAGGTTTGAGTTCACTGGCAGATGTCATGAAATTTGTTAACTTTGCAGCAGCAGTACAATGCAATTCATAATAATAGAGAGAAAAACTGTGAATTACAGTAAATATGCATATATTAAATAGTTAATTTAAATAAATAGTGAAAATAATTGAAATAATAAAGAAGTGAGGTAGTGTTCATGGGTTCAATGTCCATTCAGAAATTGGATGGAAACGAGGAAGAAGCTGTTCCTGAATCACTGAGTGTGTGCCTTTAGGCTTCTGTACCTCCTTCCCGATGGTAGCGCGACAAGAGGGCATGACCTGGGTGATGGGGATCCTTCATGATGGACATCACCTTTTTTGAGGCACTGCTCTTTGACGATATCCTGGATACCATGGATGCTGGTGCCCATGATGGAGCTGACCAATTTTACAGCTCTCTGCAGCTTACTCCGATCCTTTGCCGTAGCCACCCCTCCCCACACCCCACCACTACCAGATGGTGATACAACCAGTTAGAATGTTCTCCACGGTACATATGACATTGAACTCAAATTTGACTTTGACTTTCAATCTGTTCCTATGACAGGATGCACAAACGAATGTCTGTTTTGGATGGCCAGTGTCTGGATTGCAAATAATGCAGCCTGCCCAATATTGGCAAGTGTAAGTAGGGGCCCCAGTGCTTGGCAGGTTGGTCTGGGAGAAGACACTGACACTTGTTTCTTATCCTTCTACTCAATTTGGAGGATTTGGCAGAGATAGCACTGGTAGAAAATTTCCAGTACCTTGCTAATCCTATTACAGGAAGTCCAAGACTCAGAAGTGTGAGAGTGCAGGATTTGCCCCTGTCCGGTACGTCATGAATTTTGTGCCAGGTCCTGGGTTTTGTGGACAGACTCTCAATGGACTTCAGTTCAGAAGGCTGTCTGCTGGTGTTTATTGTTTAAATGATTTGTTTCTTTTTCTCTCTACACATTGGGTGTTTGATGGTCTTTTTTAATGAGTTCTTTTGGGTTTCTATGTGCCTCTCTATAAAGAGATGAAACTCCTGGTTGTATAATGCATATATACTTTGATAATTAAAGTACTTCAAACTTTGAGCTTTTGTTATTCAAATGCCCTTTTCATCAACCATTCATTAGGTGCCTTTCAAAAGATGTCCAATCTGCTCCATAGCAACAAAATTTTTAATGCTGAAATTAAAGCAAGCTATTTAAGATATACATATATATATATATATATATATATATATATTTGTCAATAAGATAGTTATGTGTACAATTCAGTAGCTTTGAATCCTTCAATGCCCTGAACTCAGTCGCAAGTACCTGGACTTCTGCTGTTGGATAATTTAATGCGCTTCCAATGACATCAATAGATTTCTGAGCAAATCAGCATGGATCACAAACCTTACAATCTGAACAAACAGAGCATGTGAACTTTCCACTGTTCATTCACTCTCAGTTAGTGCCTTCCTGTCATGAGATTATATATTTTGATTTATTTTGTTAAAAGACTAATGAAATCTGCAGAAGATTGAAGGCACAGAGAAAATTTGCAGTTAAATTATTAACAACTGTTCCTTTGCCATTATGAACCATTTATACGGGTGCAGTTGCGGGTTCCTTTCTTGACAGAAAGAATAGTGAATTTATTTTGTTTTCTTAGCAAAGGCTTGACAATTTGATTAACAGTGACTCTTTCAACCATTTTCAGATTCGTGATATTGTCTTGATATAATAGTCAAAGCTTTGAATAACTGATGGAATTTTTCATATTTATGGGTTTTCTTTATGAAGGTAATTTTTTCAAACTGTTGAAGTCAAGAAATTGCATATCATTCCGAAATAGAAATATTTTTCCTTCTTATTGTATGTTTAAGTACTGGAAATACTTAACAAAGTTGTGGGAATACTTCATCACACAGGCAGCTGCTGTACAGGAAGGCAACTCACTACCACTTATATAAGAGTAAATAAAGAGAGAAAATTAATGATATCCGGCTGATGATACCTCCAAGAGGACCACAAACTTGTTGTGGGGTTTTAAACCTGTGTGTCTCATTGACCCAGAGAGCTGCATTGGCTGGAGTCAGCACCTTGTGCCTCGGTAGGGTCACCCATGCCAAATAGGTCAAAGGGTAAAGGCCAGACTAAGAGTGGTCCACCAGTTCTGCAGGTTTGGGGATTCAGCTTAAGGTTAGTGACCTTGACTAGTCAAAAAATAATTATTACTGAAACAGCAATGAAGAAACCTTCTGTACATTTGGAGCTTTGTTGCTGCCCTAAATGCCAGCAGAGTAACAGCCAGTAAGTAAGTAAGATACTGATGGTGAACTGAGCTTTTTAGGCCACGTTTGGAGCACAGTACTGTGCAAAGGTCTTAGGCACGCACATATATATATCTAGGGTGCCAAAGACATGTGGCAGCAGTACAGTGCAATACATAAAACTACTACAGTACTGTGCAAATTCTTAGGCGCCCTAGATATATACGCTTGTCCAAGAATGTTGTACAGTACTGTATCTGGAGTACTTAAAGTTCAAAGTTCAAAGTAAATTGATTGTCAAAGTACCTAAATGTCATTATACACAACCATGAGATTTGTTTTCTTGCAGGCATACTCTATAAATACAAGAACTGTGATAGAATTAATAGAACCCATCAGGGTAGACAACCAATCCATGTGTAAAATACAACAAGCTGTGCAAATCCACAAGAGAAAATAATAATAATAATAATAATAATAAGAAGAAGAAGAAGAAGAAGAAGAAGAAGAAGAAGAAGAAGAAGAAGAAGAAGAAGAAGAAGAAGAAGAAGAAGAAGAAGAAGAAGGAGAAGAAGAAGGAGAAGATGAAGGAGAAGAAGAAATAAACATTGAGAATGTGAGATGAAGTGTCCGTGAAAGTGAGTCCAAAGGTTGTGGGATATAGGTTTGTAAGTGTCGTGTGCAATTGCAAGAAGGTTGTGGAAGCTTTGGAAATAGTATGGAAAAGGTTTACCTGCATTAGGGAGAATGAGCTACAAAGACAAAATGTACAAACTTGGGTTGTTCACGCTCACACATCGGAGCATGAGACCATGAGACATAAGATTTTGGAGCAGAGTTTGTTATTTCGATCTGTTCCGCCATTTGGTCGTGACTGAATTTTTTTTCAACCCCATCCTCTTGCCTTCACCCCATAACCCCTAACCACACTACAAATGTACCCCCCCACCTACAAACAAGAACTTTTCAATCTCTGCCTTAGGTACTGTTAATGGCTTGGCCTCAACTGACCACTGTGACAATGAATCCTACAGATCCTCCACCCTGTGGCTGAAGAAATTCTACCTCATCTCATATTTAAAGGGATATTCTTTTATTCTGAGGTTGCACTCTTGACTCCTGCTACAAAATCAGATGCAGATTTACTTATCACACGTGCATCAAAACATACAGTGAGATCTAGCACTTGTTAATAACCACCACACCCAAGGTTGTGCAGAAGGCAGTTCACAAGTGTTGCCACACACGTCGTTGTTGGTGAACTATTCCCACAAGGCTCGGCAGAGCAACACAGATCACAACAAAACAGAACATACCAAGCAACGAGAGTGGAACAAGCCCCGTTCCTCCCTCCCACCCACGATACACAGCCCTCTAACCCCAGGATAGGACACCTTTGGCCTCCAGCCTCCTGCTCAGTTGTGGATTTACAGACACCAAGACCTGACTTTCCCAGTGGACTTGCAGAGATTCTCAGACCCATGCTCTGGCCATCGGCCTCGACTTCTGGACCTCTGACTGGTCTTTGGGCTTCGATCTTTGCTATTGTCCCAGGACTCACAGATGATTACAAGTGAGGACCCTGGTTGAGGGCCCAAACTCCAGACCTCAAACACTGGACTCGCTGATGATGGGACCACAAATATTCTTGTCTGTCTGCCTGCTCAACGTCCAATCATGTCCCATGTGGCTGGCCTTTGAACACAAGCAGAGGCTTAGACTTAAACTTAGACTTCGGCCCCAGCTTGTCCTCCAATTCCTTCATATCCCTGTCCCTAAACCCTAACTTGATCCCTAATTCCCTTCTCTGTGCCCAAAACTAATGGAAACATTCTCTCTGTGTGTGGTGGCTTGTATTCTATGAACTTAATGAGTATGCCCCCCCCCCAAGAAAATGGATCTCAGAGTTGTAATTGTGATATATGTGTACCTGGATACTAAATATATTTTGAACTTTGAACTTTGTTATGCAGGGAATGGAGGAATATGAATCCTGTGCAGCTTACTTTGACCTTGTATTTGGTTTAGACATCGTGGGCCCATGAGCTTATTCCTGTGCTGTACTCTTCTGTGTTCAAAGTGTCCAGCCCCATACACACTTGCACATTCTCAATATTCCTGTTACTACCCAAATACAGTTTAATGACCTGTCAGGAGAATCTCCCACTCACTGAAAAAATAAACTAACTGAATCAAATTAACTGATCATACTTAGCACCAAGGACAATCCAGCAGATTTTGTAGAAAATTAGTCCCTCTGCTTTGGCTTCACTTTGGATGTACAATCGTCATCATTATTATGTGCCGTGTTGCATGACGCGGCCGAACATAGTCCTTAACCGTGATTATTCTTGCCAAATTTTTCTACAGAAGTGCCTTCTTCTGGACAGTGTCTTTACAAGACAGATGACCCCCAGCCACATGATCAATATTGTTCAGAGATTGTCTGCCTGGCATCAGTGCTCACATAACCAGGACTTGGATATGCCCCAACTGCTCATAAGAGTTCCCACCACTTGCTCCCATGACTTCATGTGACTGTGATCGGTGGGGGGTGGGGGCGCAGGTGGTTCTAAGCAGGTGTTAAACCTTGCCCAAGGATGACCTGCAGACTATTGGAGGGAAGGAGTGCCTTATTTCTCCTCTGGTAGTAAATTATCTCCACCCCGCCTCCCAATTTGGCTGTACCAGATTTAAATAAGTTCCTCAGAGCATCAGTTACAGAGTGAGTGCAGTCCACAGCACTGTTACAGTGACTCAATGGATAACGTACCATAGGATCAGAGTTGTACAACAGAGAAACAGACACTTTGACCGATCAATTCCATGCCAACCTTTTCATACATGTACACTAATTCCACTTACCTGCATTAGAGCTGTATTCTTTTAAGACTTGCCTATTTAAGAGTCTGTCTGAATGCTATTTAAACATGGTAATTGTACTTTAAATCATAATCTCATGAATTCCAAATATCAACCACTCTCTGGGAACAGGTCTTACTCATCAGAATCAGGATCAGGTTTAATATCATTGACATATGTCATGAAATCTTTGCAACACCAGTACAATGCAGTACATAATAATAGAAAGAAGTGTGAATTACAGTAAATAGTTAAATTAAATAAGTAGTGCAAAAATAGAAATAAGAAAGTAGTCAGGTAGTGTTTATGAGTTCAATGTCTGTTCAGAAATCCGATGGCAGAGGGGAAGAAGCTGTTCCTGAATCATTGAGTGTGTGCCTTCAGGTTTCTGTACCTCCTTCCTGATGGTGGCAATGAGAACAAGGCATGACCTGGGTGATGGCCATCCTTAACGATGTATGTTGTTTTTTTTGATGCATCTCTCCTTGTGGATGTCCTGGATATTACTTCCTTAAACCTTCTATCTCTCACCCTAAAACTAAACTCTGTGGCATTTGACATTTCCAGACTCTGATTATCTAGTCCATCATTGCTTCTCAAATTTTTATATATTTCTATCAAGTTGATCTTAGCCTCCCAATCAAGTTTGCCCAATCGTTCCTTATGATAAATACCCTCTAATCCAGACAGCATCCTGATGAACCTTTTTGCACCCTCTCCAAAGTCTCCGCATCCTTCCTGCATTATGGTTACAAGAACACTACACAATGGTCTCCCGTGAATGTCTGACCAACTCCGAATGTTCTACGTATGAAGCAATGATGAATTCAACTTCACTGTTATAGGATTCATGATGTGAAGAGTGGCTTTAAGCTATCATGGGCCAAGCTGCAGAGTTAACATCCTTCATGGTAAAGTTCAGTTGTTTCAGAGACACCGCTGGTTATGTAAAATCAAAATAGACAATCTTTAGGCCACACACTTGTATGCTAATATGGCCTCTGCTGATATGTAATATGAGCTTATGTTTAAGCATTTTGGAAACTTTCTAAAATGCAAATCATTAGAGGAAAGTCCCAAAACTACATAAGTCGGTTTCCTAACTCAGTTCCATTTAAAATTGAAATTAGTATTTTTTTTTAAAAAAGGGTTCCAAAATAACTAGTATTTCACTCCTCCAAAGTTCCATTTTTAACAGATCAAACGTGGGAGGACCCACTTACTTTGTATCATGCATTGTTTGATTTTTGGTTGCTATTATTGCTTCTTGTCTCGGTACACAAAGCTATTAAATAAAAAGTTTCTGCATCTGTTCGAAGAGCAAGTGCTGTAACACCTCTTATGAAATGTGCCATAATTGGAAGAAAGATGAATCTCAAAGGGCCTATAATCTGAAGGAACATCCATTATAGAAAGAGTTGTACTAAAACACTTCAGAGGATGATTCAAAAAAGGAAATTGCTAGAAATACTCTGATCATGTAATGTCCATGGAAAGAGAAACTGATTTAATGTTTTAGGTCCAAGGCCCTTTATCATTTCCTATCTTTGAGGATGGTGTCAGAGTCATCCATCACTTTTCCCTGCCACCATATATGATCAAATTCACCCTGGAATCTGAGAAGGGGAAGCTAAAGTCAGATCAATCTTTACAGTGGAGTAAAGTGAATTACAGAGGCATGAGAGAGGAGTTGGCCAGAATTGATTAGAAAAGAACACTGGCAGGGATGATGGCAGAGTAACAATGGCTGGAATTTCTGGAAGCAATTTGTAGGCACAGGATATATACATCCCAAAGTGGAGGAAGTATTCTAAAAGCTAGATGACACAACAAGAGAAGTCAAAGTCAACGTAAAAGCCAGACAGAGGGCACATAATAGAGCAAAGACTAGTGGGAAGTTAGAGGATTGTGAAGTTTTTAAAAACCAACAGATGGCAACTAAAAATGTCATTAAGAAGGTAAAGAGAAGGAATACAAAAGTAATCTAGCCAATAATATTAAAGAGAATACCAAAAGTTTCTTCAGATGCATAAAGTGTAAAAGAGAGGGAAGAGTGGATACCAGACCGCTGGAAAACAATGCTGGAGAGATAGTAATGGAGGACAATGAAATGGCAAATGAACTGAATAAGTATGTTGCATCGGTCTTCACTGGGGAAGGCACTAGCACTATGGTGGAAGTTCCAGGTGTCAGGGGTCATGAAGTGTGTGAAGTTACCATAACTAGAGAGAAGGTGCTTGGGAAACTGAATGGTCTGAAGACAGATAAGTCACCTGGACCAGATGGTGTACACCCCAGAGTTGGGTCCAATTCTTTTCATTTTATATGTCAAAGATTTGGATGATGGAATCGATGGCTTTGTTGCAAGGTTTGCAAATGATATGAAGATAGGTGGAGGGGCAGGTCTTTTTGAGGAAGTAGAGAGGCTACAGAAGGACTTGGGCAGATTAGGAGAATGGACAAAAAATGGCAGATGAAATACAGTGTCAGGAAATGTATGGTCATGCACTTTGGCAGAAGGAATGTAAGGGTTGATTATTTTCTAAATGGTGAGAAGATACAAAATACTGAGACACAAAGGGACTTGGGAGTCCTTGTGCAGAATTCCCTTAAGGTTAATTTGCAGGTTGAGTCTGTAGTAAGGAAGGCAAATGCGATGTTGGCATTCATTTCAAGAGGACTAGAATATATAAGCAAGGATGTAATGACAAAATTTTATAAGCTGCTGGTGAGGCCTTACTTGGAATATTGTGAGTAGGTTTGGTCCTTTATCTTAGAAAGGATGTGCTGAAACTGGAGAGTGTCCAAAGGAGGTTCACAAAAGTGATTCTAGGATTGAACGGTGTGTCATATGAAGAGTGTTTGATAGCTCTGGTCCTAGAATTCATAAGAATGAGAGGTGTCTTCATTGAAACCTATCAAATAGTGAAGAACCTTGATAGAGTCGATGTAGAGAGGATGTTTCTTGTGGTGGGAGAGTCTAATACTAGAGGATACAGTCTCGGAGTAGAAGGGCGTCCATTTAGATTGGAGATGAAGAGGAATTTCTTTAGCTAGAGAGTGGTGAATCTATGGAATTCTTTGCCGCAGACAGCTGTGGATGCCAAATCTTTAAGTATATTTAAGGCAGAAGTTGATAGATTCTTTATTGGTCAGGGCATGATGGGATATGAGGACAAGGCAGGAGTTTGGGCTGAGAGGAAAATTGGATCAGCCATGATGAAATGGCAGAGCAGACTTGATGGGCCAAATGGCCTAATCCTACTCCTTTATCTTATGGTCTAATGGTCTTATACATCTCATTGCAAAGGATTCTGTTTCCAGAAGTGAGATTTCTACACTAGTTATACAGTTCATTCCCTACAATCACTTCCTGATTTGTACACCATACACTCATCCTTCACAACATTCCCCACCTTATCCTACAGTGGACCACGGCTCTACAGTACATTTTGTCTAGTAGTGAGGAGAGGAGAGCAATTATTTTAACTATTTCATATAAAAATGTAAATTACAGTAAGTATATGTATTTTTATTTTGTATTATTACATATAGCATTTTACTGCTGCCACAAAGACAGCAGTACAGTGCTATTTATAATCATAGAAAATAATAATACATGTATTTACAGTAATTCACATTTTTATATTAAATAGTTAAATTTAAAAAACAGTGCAAAAATGAAACTTAAAAAAGTAGTGAGGTAGTGTTCATGGGTTCAATGTCCATTTAGAAATCAAATGGCAGAGGGTAAGAAGCTGTTTCTGAATTATTGAGTGTGTGCCTTTAGGCTTCTGTACCTCCTTCCAAACAGTAACAATGAGAAGAAGACATGTCCTGCATGGTGGAGGTTCTTAATGATGAATGCCACCTTTTTGAGGCAATGTTCCTTAAGGACTTCCTGGATACTATGGAGGCTATTGCTCACGATGGTGCTGACTATGGTTACAGCTCCCTGGAGCTTCTTTCAATCCTGTGCAGTAGAATCTCCATACCAGATGGTGATGCAGCCAGTTAGAATGCTCTCCATGATACATCTGTAGAAATTTGTGAGCATCTTTGGTGACGTGCCAGATTTCATCAAAGTCCAAATGAAATATAACTGCTATCATGCCTTCTTTGGGTGGCACATGGCCAAGTGATTAAGGTGTTGGACTAGCAATCTGAAGGTCATGAGTTCAAGCTCCAGCCAAGGCAGCGTGTTGTGTCCTTGAGCAAGGCACTTAACCACACACTGCTCCAGTCCACCCAGCTGAAAATGGGTACTGGCAAAATGCAGGGGGTTAACCTCGCAATAGACTGGTGTCCTATCCGGGGAGGGGGGGAGTGGAGTCTGGTACTCTCAGTCGCTTCTTGCCACGGAAACCGGCATAAGCACCAGCCTGACGAGCCTAAAAGGTTCAGGACAGACTTTAACTCTGCCTTCTTTGTAGCTACATTGATAAATTGCACTCGGGATAGATCTTCAGAGATATTGACAACCTGGATCTCGAAATTGCTCACTCTTTCCACTTCTGTGAGGACTGGTGTGTGTTTCCTCATCTTACCTTTTCTGAAGTCCACAACCAATTCTCAACCTGCTGTTGAGTGCAATGTTATTGCTGGGACACCAAACTAGCTGGTATGTCTTAATCCCGAATGCCCTCGCATCACCATCTGAAATTCTGCCAACAATATTTGCATTATCAGCAAATTCATAGATGGCATTTGAGCTGTGTGCCTAGCCACACAGTCACGGGTGTAGAGAGAGTAGAGCAGTAGGCTAAGCACACATCCCTGAGGTGCGCAAACTTTGATTATGACAGTGTTGATAGTTGAAAGTCCTGAGCCTTTTTATCTATTCTTCTGTCATCGAAGACGCCACCCCTAACTATTTATTCACTGATTATCCATTTGACTCCTGGAGGACAACTTTTCATTTTGCTTGACAGCTTGATTACATGGTTTTGGTTATACCTATATTGTGGGTAAATTTTAACCTTGGATCTTTTCCTTATCATTCTCTGTTTTGTCCTCATTATGCACATATTTAAATGGTAGCAGTCACTAACTTAAAATACCAATATTTTGAACAAACACAGATGTTGTGGCTGTTTAAAAAGAGTTTATTGCAATGAAACATATTGGTAAGTTAATGCATAATGAGCTTATGATATCAACCACGTTTGTTGAGAAGGTCTATAGGTTCCAGGATTCCTACCGAAAAAGCCATTCTGCAGCAACATTTTCAGAGTGGGTGCCATAGAAACGGTGCTATTTATAAGTTTATTGTAGAATGAATTGCAAAGCATCTGGAACATAAAGATCACTGCACATTTGCAAACCCTCCCAATTTGCAATCACTTTCTTGATAATCGATTTTTGCAGTCAAGCAAAACACTGCTTACCATCTTCATCATTTTCAAAAGCAAACAGCAAATCCTTATCCTTATGGTTGTAAAAGCTGGAAAAGCATTCTTCAGTTCAGGATCCATCACACCTTGACCTCTTGTATGCTGCTTTTATCCTACAATCCACAAAAATTTCCTCTATATACAATACTGTGCAAAAGTCTTCAGCAACTATATACAGAATAGCTAGGGTGCCTAAGACTTTTTTTACAGTACTGTATTTGTCAATGTGGAGCAGACAGTGAGTTTGATAATATGGCAGGAGCAGAGGATGTTGGAAATGGCTAGGGTGGAGCACTGCAGCTGAGGTGTAGGACAGGTAACAGACAAGGGAAGGCGGGGAAGGGTGGTGTGGGTACAGACACGCCCAGCTCTGAGACACCAAGCAAGGTTATTTGATTCCAATCAAGTGTTTTATTGATCATTACAGAATGTCTCTCTGGTGCTTCCCACTCCCTCCCCTCTCCTGTTCCCTTTTCCCAACCATGATTCCCCTCTCCCTGCCTCCTTCCCACTCTCTGTCCACAGTAGAGACACATATCGGTATCAGGTTTATCATCACTGACGTGTATCATGCAACTTGCTTTTTTGTGGCAGCAGTACAGTGCAATACATTGATGCACCATCAATAACTCACTCGGAGACGTAGGAAGCGAGGTATCGGCTTTTATTGACTGGAAGAATGAACAACACCACATCCTGGGGAATGAGGCTGGGCAACAGGCCTGTCGCCTTTATACAGGGGTCTGTGGGAGGAGCCACAGGAGCAGTCAGCAGGGGTCTGTGGGAGGAGCCACAGGAGCAGTCAGCAGGGGTCTGTGGGAGGAGCCACAGGAGCAGTCCAGGCAGGTATATGTAGTTCACCACATACATAAAATTACTACAGTACTGTGCAAAGGTCTTAGGCACCCTAGATATATAAATTCGTGCCTAGGATTTTTGCACAGTACTATACTCTGCATCTCTAAATTTCTATTTCAATACTCTTCTCTGACTTCTGCCTCTGTCACATCAGCTTTCACTAATTCTCTACACGAAGGAGTTTCTTACTCTGAGCGTCTCTGTAAAATGGACCTAACAGGGTAAATGGGATTAATGTACTTGGGCAAAAAGTCAGCATGAATGTGATAGATAAAAAGGTTCATTTTTCTGGTGTACCACTCTAAGATCCTGTGACTTTTCACCTAACCTCTTCATCAAGAGGGGATTATCTCCCTGTTGTTGCTGAGGAGCTAATGATGCCCAGACTTGGTTATAGATTATAATGAACCAGAACCTTCAGTCAAAATAATGGTGAATCTTAACAACAGTTTCCATTATTTATGTGGAAATATTGAAGCAAGTTCTATCACATAGAGGTTGCACAATTTTATACTAGCATCATAAAGCTGATAACTAAATCAGGTCATTCTAGTATTATGAAAAAGGACATCTCATAACTGAATGCATTCAGCGTGGAGTTGGTGGGAATGTATGAAAGTTATGAATTAAGCTCAGCTCTGAGATCTTAATCATGTCCACGTCAGACTGAGTATCATTTTAACAATGCGTAGCTAACTTCAGTAAATGAATAGGCAAGAAATTCACAATTGCACATGAATATTCTTATTCAGTATCAGGTTTAATATCTCCGGCATATGTCGTGAATTTTGTTGTCTTTGCAGCAGCAGCACAATGCTATACATGATGATAAAGAGAAAAAATGGTGAATATATATATATATATATATAATTGTTAAATTAATTAAGTAGTGCAAAAATAGAAATTAAAAAAACAATGAGGTAGTGTTCATGGCTTCAATGTCCATTCAGAAATCTGACGGTGAAGGGGAAGAAGCTGTTCCTGAATCATTGAGCGTGTGCCTTCAGGCTTCTGTATCTCCTTCCTGATGGTAGTAATGAGAAGAGAGCATGTTCTGGGTGATGGGGATCCTTAAAGATGGACATCGTCTTTTTGAGGCACTGCTCCTTGACGATGTCCTGGATACTATGGAGCTAGTCTTGCTGAAGTTAAGTGTCCATGATGGAGCTATGTTTTCAACTCTCTGCAGCTTACTTTGACCCTATGCAGTAGTCCTCCTCCAATTTTAGCTGTGATTTTCTTAATTTCTCTTTCTGTATTTTTTTCTCTCCCTCTCTCCCTCTTATTTCAACCCACCTGCATCTACATTCTGAGCCTGTGTTTATTTGTATGTGTCTGCTCATTTCCCAGTCTGATAAAGGACGTGTGCATTTGAGCAGATCTCAGATGCCAAGCTTCTTTCAATGCCAAATCACCAACTCAAACCTTCAGCAACAAGTCACTCAAAATATCGTATGCATGTAAAAGATACAGGTGACCATACAACAAAAAAAGAGGTAATTATCTATTCTGGCTCAGAAAGCAATCCCACTCCCCACTGATTTTCCTTGTAGTTTATTCTCCTGATGGTTCAATCAACTCCACATCCCCACCTACGTCCTAGGGGCAATTTACAGTGGCCAATTAACCTAGCAACTGGCATGTCTTTGCGATGTGGGAAGAAGCCTAAAACATGACAAGAGAAGACAGGTTTGAACCTGTTCACTACCAGTTACACCATTGTTACAGCCATAGATTTCTAAGAGATGCAAATAAGAAATATCATAAGTCTGCTGGTCACAGCCCACCATCCAGACTCAACCCCAGCAAACCTCCCATGCTCACATCCCACTGTTGTGGATAGAGGTCTATCCCCACTATTTATCCGCACCCCAATGTCAGCAATAAACCCTTAATGGGTGAGGAGGCCTTGAGTGGTCCCAACACCTAGTAACGCTGCCAGGCTTCGGCAGGGAAAAGTCAGAGGCCTAAACTTTTCTGTCTGCATTGTAACACATTTTAGTGTTCCATGCATTTAGATATATTGAAAAGAATAAAATTTATGTAACTAATTTAAAAATAGAGATGAAAAACACTGATTTTGTTAACACATGTTATATACCTACAAATCATTAAAAATTGAAAACCAAAATGAAATAATTTGGTGTAATTATTTTCTACAGGCCATAGATTCCAGTAAGGTTGGTATAATAATTCATCCATGTACTGTTGGGGTCTCTGCTACTGGACTCAGAATCCAAGGTGATTAACATGTGCTGTCTGTCACCCATCTCGACTCAGACTTACAATGGGTTTGAGTCTAGTGCAGACTTTATTTTGAAAGGCTGGAATGTTGCCACATCCTCCAGAACTACAAGAAACAGCCAAGAATATTCATTCTATAAATGTAAAACACAAGGGCAATGATTTTTATTGGATTGAATCTGATGAATCATAAAGCGAGAACCCTCTCACACATGCAGGTTTCTGTAGCAGTGTTATCCCTCGACAGCTCATTAATTCAATCCGGCCCTGCCTGAGAGCTGCTCTTCACTCTGTCCACCATGAGTTTTAGCTACAGCAGCAGCCTTCAACAATAAAATATCCAGTAATCAGTAAGCTTTCCAGTTCATTCTCAAGGTGCAGCCCAGCCACACTTTTCTGTCTTTGATTGCTGACATCAATATAATGTGCAATTGACAGCTCTATACAATGGAGTGAAAACAGGAAATGCCAGAAATACTCAGCAGGTCAGGCAGCATCTCTAGGGAGATAACCCAAGTTAATGTTTCATGGTTGAAAAGCCTTCATCAGGCTACTATATGGATTTTTAGTACAGTTTCAGAGATCTTAAGCCTGTTTTGACCTCATGGCAAACCCAAATAAATACCACACAGGGTTATCAGAAATACCAATAGTATTATGTACAGGTTGGAGTGAACAATAGGAAATTAAGTTATGAAAGTCCAAGAGGTGAGAAGTAAGTCAATGTTACTTTCATATCCAATTACTTTTTTTCTTGAAAATTGCTTAGTATCAGTTCTACTGACCTGATGAGAGCTAAAATACCAAGCCAGGTATGTGCTGCACTGAGATGGAGGCAGAGGATGCCTTCAGGGTCTTGATTCAGACTCAGTAATTCATGCACCCAGACTCCAGATTATAGTGTTGAACAAGGATAGACTGCATCGTGGATTGTATGCTGTGGCAGGTAGGTTGCATTGATTAAATAAACCAAACCGGATTCCCCATGAAATTGAAACTATCCAACAAAGACCAAAAGAAGCCTTTTTTTTTTTTCTAACTTGACAGGGTAAATGCTGAGGAGGTGGTTCCTCTCATGTAGAAATCTTGCTTTGGGAAGGATAATTTGAGAATAAGGGATTGCCCTTTCAGCAGAGAGATGAGGCAGAATTTCTTCTCTTAGATGATTCCATTTCTGTGGAGTTCTCTATCCCAGAGAGCTGAAGAGGCAGACATAGGGAGAATTTTGAACTAAAAAATTTAAGGGCTATGATAAATACGGATTAAATTGAAGCATTCTCTTATAAATATCCAGAATGGAAAGTTCAGATCTAAACTCCATGTGATGAAGGGAATAGCAGCTTTTTCAATCTTCATCAGAATGGGATGCTTCATTCATCAAGCACCAAATAAAATCTCCACTACTTCAATAGTTGGGAAATGATGTAACTGGAAGCTCTCTTTATGTGGTGGTGATCACTATCATTAACCCCAGTGTCTGCATTTCTTCCAGAACCAGCTATAGTTTTATTTATTTCTCCAGCACCAACCTACCAGAATTACCATCATTCTGCTGTTGGCTTCCAGACAGCTCTCCCAATAAAATGTTCTACAGATATATTTACTCAGATTGAGGAGGGAGATTGAAAATCTGGCTGAGTGGTGCCATGATAACAATGTCTTACTCAATGTCAACAAGACAGGGGAGCTGATTCTTGACTTCAGGAGGAGGAAACCACAGGTCCATGAACCAGTCCTCATTGGAGGATCAGAGGTGGAAAGGGTCAGCAACCTTAAATTCCTTGATGTTGTTATTTCAGAGCACCTGTCCTGGGCCCAGCACGGAAGTGCAATTACGAAGAAAGCATGGCAGCACCTCTACTTCCTCAGGAGTTTGCAAAGATTCAGCATGACATCTCTAATTTCTACAGATGTGTAGTGGAGACTATATTGACTGGCTGCATCACAGCCTGGTGTGGCAACACCAATGGCCTTGAACAGAAAATTCTACAAAAATAGTGGATATGGCCCAGTCCATCACAGGTAAAGCCCTCCCTACCATTGAGCACATCTATATGAAATGCTGTCGCTGGAAATCAGCATCCATCATCAGACACCCCATCGTCCAACACATGCTCTCTTTTTGCCTCTGCCATCAGGAAGGTGGAACAGGAGCCTCAGGACTCACACCACCAGCTCTGGGAACAGTTGTTACCCCTCAACCATCAGACTCTTGAACCAAAGGGGATAACTTCACAAAACTTTACTTGCCTCATCACTGAACGATTCTCACAACCTATACACTCACTTTCATGGACTCTTCACCTCATGTTCCTGATATTTATTGTTTATTCTTTTTCCTATTTATATTCGTGCCTTTTGCATTCTGGTTTATTGCCCCATTTGGTGAGGTCTTCCTTTGATTCCACTATATTTATTATTCTATTATGGAATTATGGAATATGCCCACAAGAAAATGAGTCATATAAGAACATAAGAAATAGGAGCAGGAGTAGGCCATCTGGCCCATCGAGCCTGCCTCACCATTCAATAAGATCATGGCTGATCTGTCCGTAAACTCACCTCCATCAACCTGCCTTTTCCCCATAACCCTTAATACCTCTACTATATGGTGACATTCAGCATATGTACTTTGACTTTGAGGAGACTTACTTTCAGAGGAGTAGAAGATGTTTGTGTGTGAATTGTTTTAACATGGGTTGGCTTTGCTTACCAGCAATCA